>NC_134088.1:44881641-46081641 GCF_000715075.1 Nicotiana tabacum | reverse complement strand
GGGGAGAGGAACGGAGGAGGTACATCGTTGTTGGACTTCGCTAAGGCTTTTGGGTTGATGATTGCAATCTCTGGCTTTCGGAAGAGGGAAGGGCATTTGGTTACTTTTCAAAATGCGGTGGCGAAGACCCAGATTGACTATCTCCTCCTCAAGAGGTGTGACAGAGGGTTGTGCAAGGATTGTAAGGTGATTCCGGGTGAGATACTCGCGACGCAGCATAGGCTCTTGGTGATGGACGTTGGTATTATGTTGAAGAGGAGGAAAATGTCTACTCGAGAAAGACCGAGAATCAGGTGGGGAGCCTTAACTAAGGATAAAGCCCAAGCATTAGAGGGGTAGTTGTCGGCTCTGGGAGCTTGGAGGAGCAGTGGTGACGCGAGCACTATGTGGTCAGCGACAGCAGACTGCATTAGGAAGGCTGCGAGAGAGGTGTTAGGGGTCTCGACGGGCATGTCTGGTGGGCACAAAGGAGACTGGTGGTGGAAGCAAAGAAGGCGGCGTACTTGAAGTTAGTGGGGAGCATAAGTGAGGAGGAGAGGTGAGTGTGCATGGAGAGGTATAAGGCAGCTAGGAAGGAGGCTAAGCTGGCAGTCACAGAGGCTAAGATTGCGGGTTATGGTCGTATGTACGAGGAATTGGGGAAAAAGGGTGGGGAGAAGAAGTTATTCCGGCTGGCTAAGTTGAGAGAGAGGAAGGCTCGGGATTTGGACCAAGTGATATGCATCAAGGACGAAGATGGTAGAGTATTGATGGAAGATGCCCAGATTAAGAGGAAATGGTAGACTTACTTTCATAAACTTCTGAATGAAGAAGGGGATCGGGATATTGTGCTAGGCGAATTGGAGCATTCCGAGAGTCATCGTGACTTTGGGTACTACAGGCGTATCGAGGTTGAGGAGGTCGTGGGATCTATGCGTAAGATGAGTAGGGGCAGAGCGACCGATCCAGACGAGATTCCGATGGAATTTTGGAAGTGTGTGGGGAGAGCAGGTTTGGAGTGACTGACTAGGTTGTTTAATATTATTTTAAAGGGGAAGAGGATGCCGGATGAGTGGAGGTGGAGTATGGTGGTTCCATTGTATAAGAACAAAGGTGATATCCAGAGTTGTAACAATTATAGGGGTATCAAATTACTGAGTCATACCATGAAAGTGTGGGAGAGGGTGGTTGAAGCGAGGGTGAGGATGACAGTGTCTATATCCGACAACCAGTTCGGGTTCATGCCGGGTCGTTCAACTACAGAAGCTATACACCTTGTTAGAAGGTTGGTGGAACTATACAGAGAGAGGAAGAAGGATCTGCACATGGTGTTTATTGACCTAGAGAAAGCATATGACAAGGTTCCTAGAGAAATTCTCTGGAGATGCTTGGCGGCAAAAGGTGTGTCAGTTCCCTACATTATGGCGATTAAGGACATGTATGATGGGGCTAAGACTCGGGTTAGGACAGTAGGAGGTGACTCTGAGCATTTTCCGGTTGTAATGGGGTTACACCAAGGTTTTGCGCTCAGTCCGTTCTTATTCGCCCTGGTGATGGACGCGTTAACAAACCATATTCAAGGGGATGTGCCATGGTGCATGCTATTCGCCGATGACATAGTTATGATTGATGAGTCACGAGTCGGTGTTAACGAGAGGCTGGAGGTTTGGAGGTAGGCACTTGAGTCTAAGGGTTTCAAGCTGAGCAGGACGAAGACGGAATACCTGGAGTGTAAGTTCAGCGCTGAGCCAGGGGAAGTGGGCGTGGATGTGAGGCTTGATTTGCAGGTCATCTCGAGTAGAGGCAGCTTCAAGTACCTTGGTTCGGTTATCCAGGAGGGAGGGGAGATCGACGAGGATGTCACACACCGTATTGGGGTAGGATGGATGAAGTGGAGGTTAGCATCTGGAGTCTTGTGTGACAAGAGAGTGCCACCGATAATCAAAGGTAAGTTTTATAAAGCGGTGGTTAGACCGGCCATCATGTATGGGGTTAAGTGTTGGCCCGTTAAGAACTCACATATCCAGAAGAAGAAAGTAGCAGAAATGAGGATGTTGCGGTAGATGTGCGGGCACACTAGGATAGATAAGATTAGGAATGATGATATTCGGTAGAAGGTGCATATGGCTCCCATTGATAACAAGATGCGGGAAGCGAGGCTTAGATGGTTTGGACATGTTCAGAGGAGAAGCCCAGATGCTCCGGTATGGAGGTGTGAGCAGCTGGTTGCGGAGGGCACGAGAAGAGGTAGAGGGCGACCTAAGAAGTATTGGGGAGAGGTGATCAGGCAGGATATGGCGAGGCTCCATATTTCTGAGGACATGACACTTGATAGAAAGATGTGGAGGTCGAGTATTAGGGTTGTAGGTTAGGAGGTAGTTGAGTCATGCCTTACTTCGTACCATTGTGGGACTAGCCATTCAGGGTTTTTGTCTAAGATAGCTAGTGGCAATATTGTGGCTTACTATTTCACTTTTTAGTGCATGTCCTATTTACTAGCTATCGCTTTTGCTTTGCATCTTTCCTCTAGATTTCACGGTGTTCCTATTTTTTTATGATTGTTATGGCGATACTAATATTTACTATTATTATCTCCCTTTGCTTTGCATCTTTCTTCTGGATTTCATGGTGTTCCTATTTATCCTATGAGTATTGTTGTGATACTAATATTGTCTCCCTTTTTGTCCTTTTGTCCTTTTGTTTTTTTAGCCGAGGGTCTTTCGGAAATAGCCTCTCTACTCCTTTGGGGTAGGGGTAAGGTATGCGTACACACTACCCTCTCCAGACCCCATTAATGGGATTTTACTGGGTTGTTGTTGTTGTTGTTAAAGTTAGTTTTTAAAGGGTTAGACATTATTGGAGAGGAAAAAGGCTATGGGAACACTTGGAAGCAACAAACCACAAGAGTTCTCTCCATTCTTCCTTAATCTATAGTTTAATTATTTTCAATATTAATCGAAGGAAAATCAATTCAAAAACAGAATCATGGTTCGATTACAGCCAATCCGACGGAGATCAGTGGAGGAAGTCCAGTGATAGTTCACCATCCATGTTTGAATTCAACTAATAAAGACAATGGTAATGGGGAAGTGACCATGCCTGTTGGGGTAAAGGATCTCAACTTTACTGTTGATACCAATAAGGATCAATTGAACAAAAGTACTGAGAATGAAACTCAAAGGAAGGAAGAAGCAATCCATGTACAGGGAGCGGGTAAATCATGGGCTGAGCTACTTGATGGAAGTAAACTTACAGTTAGGGGAATGAATCTGAGCTACGTGGAATCGATGATCATTGATGGGGAGCGTGTCGCGCAATTGCAGAAAAATGAAATCGAACAAGAGACTCTAAAGTGGGAGAAGGCATCCATTCTCTATGTGGTAGGTGATTCTCCAACTATAGGTGCTTTGGAGAGGTTTATTGCTGCAACATGGAATTTCACTTCTAAGCCAAAAATTTACTATCATAATGAAGGCTATTATGTGGTGATATTCAATAGTTTTGAGGATCGTGATGTTGTTATATTTTCTGGCACATACACCATAAATAGCAGACTTATCATTGTACGAGCCTGGAGTCCAAAGTTTAACTTCAGTGAAGAAGTGTTAAGGACTATTCCCCTTTGGATTAGATTGCCAAATTTACCTTTGAATTGTTGGGGTACTATTACATTGAGTCATATATGAAGCGTGTTGGGATGCCCTATCTATGCAGACGAGTGTACTTCTGGTATCGACAAAATATCCTATGCCAGGATATTAGTGGAAATGGATGTCACTCTCGAACTTCCAGTTAGCATAAAGTACAGGACCCAGAGGGCAAGTTCTTTGAACAAGTAGTAGAATATGATTGGAAACCAATCTATTGTCCAGAGTGTTTGCAGATAGGACATACATATCTGATTGGGCCTGAGGAAAACATAAGACTAATGGAGACAAAGGGAAGCAAACTAAGCCTAAAATGATTAAAGCAATCTGGCAGAAAACTCAAAAGCAGGACAGTGTGTCAATGGAGAAAATTCAACCCAAGGAGCAGGTGAAGGAAAAGTATGGGAAACAAAGTGTTGTTGTTGATTCCACTGCAGCAATCACTAATACTAATAATAATATAGAGAATATAGCTAAAGAGAATGATTAGCAAAAGGTTAGAGGGAATGCAATAGCAAGGACTTCAGTGCCTTGCAAGATGGATGTTGTTGGGGTGACAAATGTTTTTAGTCCTTTGGTGGGAGAAGCTAATAAGGAAATGCATAATCCTGTTGGGGCTATAGATATAGCACAAAGTAGTAGAGGAGGAATTGGGAGTTCTCAACTTAAAATTTTATCAAGATGAAGCTAGTAACTTTGAACGTAAGAGGGCTCAACAAGATCTATAAGCAAAAAAAGTTGAATGAGTTCCTAAAAGAAAATAAGGTAGGCATAGTGACTATTGTTGAACACAAAGTTAAGCATCAAGTAGCTGTTAAGATTGTTACTAAGGTGGCTATAAGATAGAATTAGAGTTTTAACTATCAACATACAGGAAAAGAAAGGATTTGGGTGTTATGGAATCCAACATATTTTGATTTTATGTAATAGCCCGGCCAGTAATTTTGAGTGTTGTAGCACCTTTCCCCCATTCACTGCTTATTCTATGCTCAATTCTTGTTATGTGACTTGTCGGGGTGGTTGGATTGGTTCCGGGGATGTTTCAGAATGAATTTGGACACTTAGTCCCAAGGTTGGAAGCCTTTGTTAAAAGAGTTGACTGGATGTTGACTTATGTGTAAAAGGCTTCATAATGGAGTTTTGAAGGTTCTGATAGCTCCGTAGGGTGATTTTGGACTTAGGAGTGTGCCCGGATAGTGATTTGGAGGTCCGTAGGTGATGTTGGCTTGAAATGGCGAAAGTTGGAAAATTAGAAGTTTGGAGAGTTGAGAAGTTTAACCGAGAGTTGACTTTGTGGTTACCGGACTCGGATTTTTGTTAAGAAAGTTGGAATAGGTTTGTTGTGTCATTTATGACTTGTGTGCAAAATTTGGGGTCAATCGGAATTGATTTGATAGGTTTCGACATCGATTGTAGAAGTTGGAATTCACTAGTTTTCATTAGGCTTGAATTGGGGTGTGATTCATGTTTTTGATGTTGTTTGATGTGAATTGCGGCCTCGACTAAGTTCGTATCGTGTTTTAGGACTTGTTGGTATGTTTGGACAGGGTCCCTGGGGCCTCGGGAATGATTCGGATGGGAATCAGATTGAAATTTGGACTTGGGAGAAATTTCTGGGTTGCTGATGTCTGGTGCCATCGCACCTGTAGAGTTTTGGTCGTAGGTGCATGACAGCAGAAGCAAAGACATGGTCGCAGGTGCGGTTTGGGAAAAGTTGGGCAGTGCTCATAGGTGCAAGGGTTTGTCCGCACCTACGAGGTCGCAGTTGCGGAGAGGAGTCGTAGGCGCGAGGTCGTGTTTTAGTTGCTTATTGCACTCTAATTTACTGAACTTCAATTGAGTTTGAGCTTTAATCGCTATTGTTTTGTATTAATTTTGTGTTTTATGCCTTGTAAGAGTGATTCCGAGCTATGTAAATGTTATGGAATGAATTTGAGTCATTTGGAGCTTTGAAGCCTGAGTAAATGCCCAAAGGATTAAGACGGGATCGCGTTTGGGGGTTGAGGACCACACCTAGATATCAAACAAATCAAGAAAAAATCGTACTCTGATAAATCCCCACTGGGCGGCACGTGGGGCACCGCATCTGTGCTAATTTCCTGCTGCATGTCAAAACTAGCTCTCTGGATTTCCCCACTAACGCCTTGCATGGCGCGTCACCCCATGCAGCGCGCCTGTGCAAATTTTACATAGTAATTGTCCTATTTCGCGTAGGAAAAGGTGTTTTCGTCTGAGCCCGACCCTACTTGGTGTATATATATATATGGAAAAACGTTATTTTCTGGACCTAAGAAGGCTACGAAGGAGTTGGAGAAGAAAAAGCACAAGGAATTCATCATTCAATCCTCACTCAAGGCACGAGTTTGGATTGTTTTATGTTTTTCTTTACTTTAAACATATTTGTGATGAATTGATCTTTATCTATGGAGTAGTTCTCATTAAGGTTTGATAGATTTGGTGTATTGATATTTGTTTGTGGATTATAACTCTAGTTTTATGTATTGAATCGTTTTGGATGATTTAATTGTTGCATCTATATTCACTAGTTCATGTAATCAAGAGAGGCATAACTTGTGATATCATTGAATTCTATTTTGTTGGTTGAATTCATTAATTCTTCTTAGTTGTCGAACGAGGCTAGTTGAATTATTGATTAAACTTAGTTAGGAGGATAATCGAGAGAGGTTCTCCCACTGATAACCTTCTTTGCTTGCTTCTTGTTCGTTTGTCATTAGTCAATAACCGTAGATTCTTAGTTAATTATAGTTTTAATTACATAACTCTCAACTGTTGATCATCATGGATAGCAACCAAGCTATAAACTACGAAAATACTGTTTAACTCCAATCCTTGTAGATGCGATATTGTATTATACTATATTCGACTAGCGAGCATATTTAAGTGTGTATTTTGCGCTTGTCAAATTTTGGCGTCGTTGCCGCGGATTGGCAATCAATAGTTTTTGAAATAGTTTGTAGTGCTAATTCAGGAACTTTTCTTTTCATTTTATTTTATTTTATATTTCCCTTTTACAGTTGGTTTTCTTTGACTGTGCACATGCTTCAAGTAAGAGTGGTGCATGACTCGATCTTCTGGGAAAGAATTGCTACCATATGAACCATAGATAGAAAAACAACTGCGACAGTTGAGGAAGGAAACAAATCTCCCTGAGAATATAGAAAAGGTTGGGCAGTCCTCAACCGAAGAAACTATGGCTAGAGATGATGATAATGTGGATTTGGCTGAAAGAGAGGCAGCCCAACAACGAGAAAAAGTTGCACGGGATGCTAAAGAAGCAGCAATTAGAGATGCACATATTATCTATGAAGAAGAGAGGGCTCGAAGAATTGCTCACAATCAGCCCTTAGCTGCAACCCAGTTTGGAAACATAGCTCCCGGTGCTGGGAGACCACTTGATGATTATGCTAGACCGGTCTACAACCAAGGATTATCAAGTATTAGACCACCTCCAGTTGCAGCTAATAAATTTGCGTTGAAGCAAGGGTTTCTCCAAACTCTTCAAAACTGTTGTGTCTTCAGAGGGAAGATGAACGAAGATCAAAACAACCATCTTATGGACTTCGAGGAGATTATGAACATCTTTCAATACAGTGGTGTGTTACAAGATGCAGTTTACTTAAGGGCATTCCCCTTCACACTCAAAGATGATGCAAAGCAGTGGCTTCGAAGCTTGCCCCAGGGATCAATTAGAACATGGGAGGAGATGACCAGAAATTTTCTTGATAAATATTTCTCCTCGGCTAAAACGGGCAAGTTTAGAAGAGAAATACATAACTTCTGCCAGAAAGATACTGAAATTGTGTTTGAAGCATGGGAGAGGTTTAAGGAGATTGCAAGAAAGTGTCAACATAGTGGAATTGAACTCTGGATGCAACTCTAGGATTTTTGGGATGGATTGACACCGGCCTTACGTAGAACATTGAGCAATGCAGCTGGAGGCCCGTTGATGAAGCGAACTCCAGAGGAGATAGTTACAATTCTTGATGAGTTGTCTGAAGATGCAAATCAGTGGCCCTCTAAGAGTGTTGAAAGAAGAAGATCGACAGGTGTTCACCAGGTTGATGCTAATACATCTGTACAGGTACAGCTTGATGCTATGGCTAAAGAAATACAGAAGTTGACTTTAGCTACAATACAGAGTGAACCTCATGCAGCCTGTGAATGCAATGGGTCAAAAGCACCCCAATTTTTCATAGAGTTCACAGGGGGGTACTGCAAATGTATGACAACAAAACAACCCCAGATTCCAGGGACAAGGAGCTCCAGGATTCCAAAATCAGCAGATGCAGCAGTTTCAACCTCAACAATCCAATCAGCCTGGGCTAGAAGATCTGATGAAGTCCTTCATTGTCAAGACGGATGAGAGGGTAGATTCTCATGGCGCAGCTATCAAAGTACTTGGAACAGGTTTGCAAAACATAGAGAAGCAAGTGGGACAAATTAACACTATATTGTCTGAGAGAATCCCAGGTACTCCGCCTGCTGATACTAAAAGAAATCCCAAAAAAACGGTGAATGTTGTGACCTTGAGAAGCGGGCAAGTGTTGAAAGATCCCACTCCAACCCAAAAAGTGGTGGTACCTGAAAAACAAAGTTGGGAGCAGCTAAATAATGATGTTGATAAGAAGAAGAAAGGCAAGAAGGGAGATGACAAAAAGAAGAAGGAGTAAACTTCAAGAAGGGAGGAATCTAATAATGAGAGCGAGCATATGCCTGCTTTACCTTTTCCCCAAAAGTTGTATAGAGAAAAGATGGGCAAGCAATTTGAGAGATTTCTGGATATGCTGAAACAGGTTAATGTAAATTTGCCATTCACAGAAGTGCTCTCATAAATGCTAGCTTATGCCAAATTCTTGAAAGAGATCCTTACAAAGAAGAGGAAGATAGAAGAGACCTCAGTAGTCAAGCTCACAGAGCATTGCAGTACAATCTTGCAAAATAAACTCCTACAAAAGTGTGGAGATCCAGGGAGCTTTACTATACCTAGATCTTTAGGCACTATTAATTTTGACAAGTCTTTATGTGATTCTAGTGCCTCAATTAATCTAATGCCTTCGTCTATTTATAGGAAAATAGAGAATGAGATTGGAGAAATAAGGTCAGCACCAATATCTTTGTAGCTGGCAGACTAAATGACTCTGATACCTGAGGGGATAGTGGAAGATGTCTTAATTCGGCTGGATAAGTTCGTATTTCCTGTAGATTTTATAGTGGTCAAGATGGAGGAGAACAAGGAGATCCCCCTTATCATAGGAAGACCATTCTTAGAAATGGGTAGAGAAATCTTAGATATACACGATAGAAGACTCATGCTTAGAGTGGGTGAGGAGACAGTGACTTTTGAGATGGATGTAGAAATAAGGGTGAAAAAGGAGAAGCCAGCTGCAAGTGTTGAGTGGAAAGTAAAGAGTTCAAGAGAGAGGGCTCCAGTGATTGAGAAAGATAAGTGTGGGGTTTACCCCAGAAAGGCTGAGAAGAAGTTGTCTGCATAGATGTGCGCACTAGTTCGAGCGAGAAGAATGGAGCCTGACTTTGATTCAGACCCCGACTAGATATTCAGGGAAGTTTTCTCTAACTTATACTTTTTAATTGTGTGTCATGGGGACATGCCACAACTCAAAGTGTGGGGTGGGGTACAATTGTATGTTGTATGTATGTATATTAGTTTCTTTTGTTAGTTGTAGTAGTTAGAGATAGAAAACAATTGAAAAACAAATTGAAAGAAAAACATAAAAATTTTAAAAATTTTGATTTTTCCCGACCATGGATATCATTTGACAGGTTTCTTGAGGGATTAAGTCGAAGGAAAAAGACAAAAAGATTTTCTTCTGTTAGGTCGTGTAACAATTCCCCCTTAGTTTTTCTATGTGCCACGGTTCTTTTCCAAGGGTTTTGTTTGAACCATGTATAATTAGTTTTTATTTTTGTTAGTAGTAGGAAACCTTGTGCTCTGATTTGAATTGAAAGCAATATCTCTTGACTGGGTTGTTCCTTGAGAATAGTGAGTGATTTTGTTGTGACGCTTAGGCTCAGGTTTTGACTCTTGTATAAGTACCTTAAATTGTATGATCTTAACTTTGTGTAACTGCTTTTACTAGAGTGTCTTGATAATCCAATCTTTAGTGAGTTATGTGCCATGTGTGTGTGAGATTTGTGTCATTCTGTGCATTGCATTTGATGTCTAGAACTTTCCCCGTGTGTTTGCAAAGTGAAATAGTAGTTTTATTCAGTCTTGGAAATGATATAGGCATTTCTTTGTTGAGCCAGTTATATGCTTCTACCCACCTAATTGTTATGTATCTTAGTTAAACCCTTTTGAGCATGTATCTTGTTTCTTTGGCAACTACATTTCAAGCCCTACCCATTTGGTTGAATTGACCGTCTATTTAAACCGTTTACCAATCATGAGCACTTGAAATTGTTATGAACTTTGTAAAAGTTGAAGTGTAGGGGGGTTGGTTTGGCTTTTGAGTAGAACTAATGAAATAAGGAGAAAGGTGCACTGTTTTGAAAAAGTAAGAGCCACTTGAATTGAAAAAGAAAGAAAAATTAGTTGTATTGTTGTGAAAAATATTCATTGATAAGTGATAACTCTTGATGTAATTGTGCTTAAAGAAGTAGGGAGTTAATGTATATTGATGTGAAGGTGGAGTTATGGTTTGACATAAGTGTGGGGTTTTGAAAGGTAAAGTGTATGTATTGAAAGTGCTTAGGGAGGTGTAGTCACTCTTATGTCATAATGTATCCTACTCATCTCGTAGCTTACATTACAACCAATTAAAGTCCTACTTGATCCTTGACTGAATGAACTCAAATAGTAGAGTAGTACACTACGGCAAGCCTATGGTGCATCTTTTGTGGCATATGAATGTTGTTTCTCAGAGTGAGTGAATTCTTTCTATCTTGAGTTCCTAATTGTTCTTATATTTTATTGTGTGTGGAACTACTCTCTATTGTTGTGTGAGGGCACTTGATTCATGAAGGAAAGGTAATATCGTTGACCTCTATGTTAGAGTAAGTGAGCGAGTTATGAATAATGCATGGTACTTTTGAGTCAAATCTTGAGGCGAAGATGTTACAGTATTGTAGTTAATCTATTTTAAATATTTTGGTGTAATGAGTTAGGAAAGTTGTTTTAAAAAATCTTGTCTATATAGAGTGTAGTTTGATTGGTCGAGGACGAGCAATGGTTTAAGTGTGGGGTGTTGATGGTAGGCTATAATATCGTGTTTTAGTTGCTTATTGCACTCTAATTTAATGCACTTCAATTGAGTTTGAGCTTTAATCGCTAGTGTTTTGCACTAATTTTGTGTTTTATGCCTAGTAGGAGTGATTCCAAGCTATGTAGATGTTATGGAATGAATTCGAGTGATTTGGAGCTTTGAAATTTGAGTAAAAGCCCAAGGGTTAAGTCGGGATTGCGTTCGGGTGTCAAGAACCACACCTGGATATAAAAAAAATCAAGAAACATACATACTCTGAGAAATCCCCACTGCCGTGGCGCGTGGGGCGCCACATCTGTGCAAATTTCCTGCTGCCTGTCAGAACTAGCTCTCTGGATTTCTTCACTAACGCGTCGCGTGGCATGTCGCCCCATGCGGTGCGCCTGTGCAAATTTACAGAGTAATTGTCCTATTTCGCGTAGGAAAAGGTGTTTTAGTTTTGGCCCGACCCTACTTGGTATATATATATATGGAAAAACATTATTTTCTGAACTTTTGACACATATAAGACCTAAGAAGGCTAAGGAGGAGTTGGAGAAACAAAGGCACAAGGAATTCATCATTCAATCCTCACTCAAGACACGAGTTTGGATCGTTTTATGCTTTTTTAGTTTAAACATATTTGTGATGAATTGCTCCATATCTATGGAGTAGTTCTCATTAGGGTTTGATGGATTTGGTGTATTGATAATTGTTTGTGGATTATAACTCTAGTTTTATGTATTGAATGGTTTTGGATGATTTAATTGTTGCATCTATATTCACTAGTTCATGTAATCGAGAGAGGCATAGCTTGTGATATCTTTGCATTGTATTTTGTTGGTTCAATTCATTAATTCTTTTTAGTAATCGAAAGAGACTAGTTTAATTATTGATTAAACTTAGTTAGGAGGATAACCGAGAGAGGTTCTCCTAAAGACCAATCCATTACGAATTCTTGCATATCATCACCGAGCTTAATTTAGTTCAACTTGTGAGGTTGAGACTTAATCGAGAGAGGAGTTTCTACTAAATGTTTGAACTAATAATTGAGTGAATTCGAGAGACTCACTTGAACATTAGAAGTGAATTAACTAGAGTTAAATCCCAGACAATTATCTTGCACCTATCCTATCAAAACTCTATTTTCTCCCACTGATAACCTTCTTTGCTTGCTTCTTGTTCATTTGTCATTAGTCAATAACCGTAGATTCTTAGTTAATTGTAGTTTTAATAACATAATTCTTAATTGTTGATCATCTTAGACAGCAACCAAGCTATAAACTATGAAAATAATGTTTAACTCCAATCCCTGTGGATACGATATTGTATTATACTATATTCGACTAGCGAGCATATTTAAGTGTGTGTTTTGCACTCGTCATCTCGAAAGGGAGCCTGGGGCGCAGGCGTGGAAGGATATCCGCAGATGAGGATGCACATGAGCGATCGCCGATGCAAAAGTGAGCTGGAGGGTGTGGATCACATAAGCGATGGAGAATTCGCAAAAGCGGGACGGCAGATGCGGTTAAGTGGAGCGCAGGTGCAAAAAACCCAAGGCAGATTATATTCGAAGGGTTTTCGGGATTTTTGTCATTTTGGACTTTAGAAGCTTGGTTGGAGGCGATATTTGAGAGGGGTTTCACATGATTTCTTGAGGTAAGCCACTTTGGATCATTTTTATTCAATAATATTGATTAGCCATTGATATTTCCACCTAGTTTGTGTGTTTTTAAGGTGGAATTTTGGGTGTTTTGGGCTAGGAATTGGAGACTAGGATTTGGGTGATGATTTGGTGTCGGAATTTGGTAAATTTGGTATGGTTGGACTCGTGGTTTAATGGGTGTTTGGATTTTGTAACTTTTGTCGGATTCTGAGACGTGAGCCCATGGTTGACCTTTTGAGTTGACCTTTTGACTTTTGATTAAGAACTTAGCTTTTTCATATGGAATTGATTCCTATAGCTTGTGTTGACTGTATCGGGTTGTTTGTGGCTAGGTTCGAGGCATTCGGAGGCTGATTCAAAAGGAAAGGGCTTATTGGAGTACAGATTTGCACGGTTTGAGGTAAGTAACACTTCTAAACTTGGTTCTGAGTGTATAAATCCCTGAATTTCGTGTTATGTGATCAGTGTTGAGGTGACGCACATGCTAGGTGACGCGCGTGTGAGTGTACACCGTAGTAATTATGACTTAGTTGATTTCATGGGATTTTGTAGTCATTTTATCTGAATATTATTACTGTACTCTATGTGTTAGAGCACTTGAGCTGTGATTTGTGTTAGAAATTATGTTTAGGCTATGTGCTGGTACTATTAGGACCCACAACGGTCGTTCTTTTGTTGTTGAGTTATTTGCTTAATTTGCAGTTATGTACTCAGTCGCATTCATCATTTGCATATCATATCTGAGTCTCTGTTATCATTTATTGTCACATCATAAATCATTGATTTGGGCTACTTGGCATGAGTGTGGTGAGCCCGAGAGACTGGAGAGATTGATGATTGAGTGAGGCCGAGGGCCTGTTTGTGAGTGATATTTATGGGATCGGGTTGCACACCGCAACACGTATTGTTGATTCATGATGGGATCAGGCTGCGTGTTGCAGCAAGTTTTATTAGTGCTTGGGCATGATCCACCCCTCTGAAGTCTGATATACCAACAGTGGGCGCAGTTTCTATTGATTCATGATGGGATCGGGCTGCACACCGCAGCGGGTACCATACAGTGTTGAGTGACTGAATGTGATGAGTGAGAATTGAGACAGATAGTTGAGTACTCTGAGAGTGTGAGTACGTGAGGCTTTCATTGTGTTGCATCACATACGATATGCATATTGGCATATAGATATAGAGATGTCATATTCCTCATATCATTCAGACTTTGCATATTTTATCCGTATTGAGCTTAATTGTTAACCTAAAAGCATATCTACATTTCCTGTACTATGTACTAACAGATTGTGAGTTTGCTACGAGATATTATTGTCCTATTTCCTGTCATTTCTATACTGTTAAATCATGTATTTTTACTGTATTGGTTGAGCTCGTCACTGCTTTCAGCCCAAAGGCTAGACTTGTTACTTATTGAGTTTGTTGTACTCATGCTACACTCTTCACGTCATCTACAGATTTGTACTTTCGGACATGGTGGTTGCTAACTTCTAGAGCTTCATCAGTTTGGAGATTATCGTGGTAGCTGCCTTGGCGTCCGCAGACCTTGACTCTCTTCCACTATCTTTTAGTTTTTTTTATAATGTTCTACCTTCATAGACCATGTTTTAATTATCGGACCTTGTTATTGTATATATGCTCATGTACTCAGTGACCCCCGAATTTTTGGGAAATTTTGTATTGACTTGCGGTGTTTTCCTATCAGTATTTATGAGATTTTCTCTTGAACTCATCCTATTATGTTTTCCAAAGTTAAAAATGCGTGGTTTTATTGTGAAAGTCGGCTTGCCTAGTATTGTGATAGGCGCCATCACGACATGTGAGATTTGGGTCGTGACATTTTACTATATTAAGAACTCATGAACAATTTATGCATGGGCTCATGAAGGTGTATTCCTTGCAAATGGAGTTATATTTCACTACTGTGTATGTATTGCACACCATTCAAAGTAAGAAAGTATTATGGGAAGAGTTACATTGTACAACTCAAACAATGAGAGATCCTTGGTTACTCATGGGAGATTTTTAATATTGTCTTATCTGTGGAGGATATAGTAAATAGTACACCACTTCAGGAAGCTGAAATAAGAGATTTTAAGAACTTCTTACAAGTTACAGGCATGATGGAAATGAAAGTTGTAGGGAGGACATTTACCTGGACAAACAACCATGTGCACAGCAGGATTGATAGGGCATTGGTTAACCCTGCTTGGGTATAAAAATGGACTCATTTGGAAGCTTTAGGTCTAGATATGTTGTTCTCTGATCATTCTCCTCTAAGTGTTACACTGGAGGATAGGACAGAACAGGTTGCCATGTCATTTAAGTTGTATAATTACTTGGCCGATCATCCAGAATTCATGGCAATAGTGGAGACAACATGGTCCAGACCTGACAACTCAATTCCAATGGTTAAGGTATGGAAGAAATTGCAAAAGTTGAAAGTTGAATTGAAAAAATTAAACAAAAAGGAATTTTCTGGACTATCAGATAAAGTTAAGAAGACAAAAGAAAAATTACAAGTTCTGCAGAGCCAAATGAGACAAATACCTAATCATCAAATTATGTTTGAAGAGGAAAAAGTTTTAAAGCTGGAACTGGAAAAATGGGGTCTAATTGATGAGAATGTGGCTAGACAAAAGGCTACAGTCCAGTGGTTAAAATTAGGATATTCTAACACTTCTTATTTTCATGCTTGTCTAAAGAACATGATTGCACAAAATCAAATCAGGAATCTAGTCACAGCTGATAGAGACATATTGCAGAATAAGAACTCAATTGAAGCTGAAATTATAGAGTTCTATGAATAACTCTTGGGATCATCTGCAAGGAAACTTCCTTGTGTCAGACATAAAGTCATGCATATGGGTAATGTACTAAGTAGACAACAACAACTGAAGCTAATTGAACCATGTACAAGAAGTGAGATAGAATCAGCATTGAATGGGATTGATGACCATAAGGCACCAAGGATTGATGGTTATAATACTTTATTCTTTAAAAAGGCTTGGAATGTAATAGGAGATGATATTACTAAAGCTGTGATGTGGTTCTTTCAGAGAACTTATATGTTTCATCCTGTGAACTGTACTTCTGTGACATTAATACCGAAGGTACAACATCCAATTTCAATTAAAGAATACAAACCAATATCATGTTGTACTGTCTTATATAAAATCATCTAAAAGATTATTACTAGTAGGATGATGTTACATCCCGCATTTTCGTATGTTAAAGTTTCGTCGTAAGTTAATCGACGTAAAATTCAGGAATGAGGTTATTTTAAAATTATAAGCATTATGCTATTTCAAATACGTAATGAGTAAATTCGTGAAGGAGAAAAGGTAAGCAAATCGAAGAAAAGGAATTTCGTCAAAGTTTGACATTTTGGGATAAAATACGGCCCGAGCTAAAATACCCAGTATTTATGGACTAGTGCCATACAAGGTACCACATGGACATGATAGTAAGGTGTATAAAGTGTATTAAAATTAAGTAGTGTTTTATGTAATTTGAGATAATTCTTAATTATGTGGATATTTGGTTAATTGTGGATTTTTGGGGAAAGATTAGCAATTAATTAAGAAATTGGTGGATAAATCTTTTGGATAAGTCCTTGAACTTTAACGTGGCAGCAAGTGAGGAAGGGCTCAAAGCCCAAAATGTGACTCTTAAGTCCATAATACAAGGTGGCACATTAAGAAAGTTTTATGGCCAAGTCATCGTTCAAGTAGGGCCCACAACCACATTAATAAAAGGCCTCCCTAATTGAATTCATAAAAGGGAGATACTATGTTTGCAAAGTGACGGATGAGAGCCACAAAAAAAGTCATACGAGACTTCACAATATTCATAGCAACGTAACAAGCTTCAACAAAGCAAATGTTGCAATAGCAACGAAATCGATTCAAAGATTTCATACGAAGTCTACCTAATGTTATTGCAATGTGTGATTTTGATTCTAAGGGAGTACGATACAATCTTTCTCAAGAATATCATACGGATTTCTCCCTACTTCGATCCGTCGTTACGTGTTTCATCGCAAAAGATGGTTTTAAAGGGATTGTCAAGAGAATCGGTTCAGGTATGTTAAGGCTATCCCTTCTTTCCTTTTGGCATGAACCAAATGATACAAATGAAACGAGAAAAATACGTAACTTTCATAAATGACTCTATTCATAGAAATATTAGGGATGTCTATATTCTTGATTCCCCATGTGTCTTATTATTTTATAATTTGTTCATGGGTCTCAGAAAATACGTAAGTTGATAAAGTTTATTTCATGGTAGTAATCAAAGACATAATGGTCCTATGACATTCCGAAAGATTTTATTGACGTACTTCTCATGCACTACATGCGTTATATACGTGTATATACGCGTATATATGCATATATATGTGTGATGACCCAAAAGGTCATCTTATATTTTTGAAATTAAATCTATGCTCTTAAGCCTTTAAAATCTCTTTTTTTACCCTCCTTGATTTGCGTACGCAGTCCGAGCAGGTTTCCGGAAAGCTTTTATGTTGAAAATTGAAGAAAATAAGAATTTATGCCTTAAAAGTTAATTTTTGTTGACTTCGGTCAACATTTTTAGTAAACGGGGTCAGATCCGTATTTTGACGGTCCCGGTGGGTCCGTATCGAATTATGGGACCTGGGCATATACCCGGAATCGAATTCAAAGGTCCCTAGCTCAAGTTATGAATTTTTTATCAAAATTAAAAGTCTAAAAAATTAATTATTTTTAAGAATTGATTGATATTTGGCATTGTTAGTGCCGAGTCCATATTCTGGTTTCGGAGCCCGGTACAGGTTCATTATGATATTTAAGACTTGTCTGTGAAATTTGGTGAGAAACGGAGTTGATTTGACGTGATTCGGACGTCCAGTTGAGAAAATACAAATTTTAAAGTGTTCTTGAGAATTCCATTTGATTTGGTGCTAAATTTAGAGTTCTAGGTGTTATTTTGGCGATTTGATCGCGCGAGCAGGTCCGTATTATGTTTTTAGACTTGTGTACATGTTTGGTTTGGAGCCCTGAGGGCTCGGGTGAGTTTCGGATAGGCCACGGGATGTATTGGACTAGAAAATCTGAGATTTTTGCTACAGCAACTGTTCTGGTATGCCCTTCTTCACGTTCGCGTAAGTAGTGTTGCGAACGCGAAAGGTAAAATGGGGACAGGGGAATTTTCTTCTTCGCGAAGGTGATGGACAGGTCGCGAACGTGAAGCGTTGGGGGTGGTACCCTTCGCGAACGCGATCTGTCTCATGCGAACGCGATAGTCTAAGGGACCTGGGGGAGGGGAGTCATGTTCTTCTACGTGAACGCATCCACTGGGTGGCAAACGCGAAGGTTGGGGGGAGCTGCCTTACGCGAACGTGTAGATAGACTCGCGGACGCGAAGGCCTTAGGCCGATGTGCATCGCGATCGCGACAGGCCACTCGCGAATGCGATGAAGGCATGTCCAGTGACTTAAAACAGACTTCAAACACGGGTTTAAGCCATTTCTTCAACATTTTTCAAGAACCAAATGGGCAGAGGAGATTTTCAAGAGCCATTTTCTTCTCCAGAGTGTTGATAAGTGATTCTAAACCATTTTCTTTCAATTACCCATTACATTTCTTGAATTTTCAACCTAAAATCTAGAGTTTTCATGGTAGAATTAGGGGTTAGGGTAGAAACTAGGGATTTCGGGAATTTGAGGATTTAGACCCCAATTTGTGGTCGAATTCCAAAACTAATTACATATTCGTACTCGGGGTGAATGGGTAAAAGGATTTTTTGACTTTTTGGAGGAAAATTTGGAAAATTTAATTTATGAACCATATTTGATTCCTTTAGCATTATTTGATATTATTGAGTCATTTTTGAATAGATACGAGTGATTTGGAGGTGAATTCCAAAGGAAAAGCTGTGATTGAGAATTAAGTGGCTTTCGGAACAAGATAAGTGTTGTATCTAACTTTGGCTTGAGGGAATAGGTATTGTGTGAGTATTTTCTATGTGTTTTGTTGTTGAATACGATGTATAATTGAGGTGACGAGCATCTATGTGTTGTAGTCGAGTCATAGCATGCGAGTGAAATTCCATTCTTGCAAATTTGTAGTCTTAAATCTTGTTATCCATGCTTATTGTTGTTGTTGAAATGTTGGGAGACTTGTATCCGGTTCCACCAAGGTTGATAAAATTGTGAATATTGATTCGAGGTTGAGAAGTTAAATTGTGAAAGTAATTATTGATGAAATATTGATTTCTTTGTGAAACTTCTCTCTATCTGTTGTTATTAATTCTGTGAATGGTGAGGAAGAGTGTAAAGCACGATGGGTGATGCCGTGCATGATTTATTTATATTGTGAGGAAGAATGTAAAGCACAAAGGGTGATGCCGTGCATGATTTATTTATATTGTGAGAAAGAGTGTAAAGCACGAAGGGTGATGCCGTGCGTGATTTATTTATATGGTGAGGAAGAGTGTAAAGCGTGATGGGTGATGTCGTGCGTGATTTATTCATATGGTGAGGAAGAGAGTAAAAGCACGAAGGGTGATGTCGTGCAGTCTTATTTATTATTTGTGAGGTTTATTTATTATTTGTGAGGTTGAGAGTAAAAGCACGAAGGGTGATGCCGTGCAGTTTTCCTTGTTGTTTAAATTGCTCAATTCGTTTAAGGATTTTCGATTTAATTCTGTCTTTTCATTATTCTCACTCTTTATGTTGTATTCCCCCATTGTATGTTCCCTTCCCATTATTTACATGTTGCTTCTTTATTTATTGTTGATGCCACTAGCAAGATTATATTGTTCAAGTTATATGTGGGTGTCTTGCCCTAGCCTCGTCACTACTTCGCCGAGGTTAGGCTCGACACTTACCAGTACATGGGGTCGGTTGTACTGATGCTGCACTCTACACTTTCTGTATAGATTTTGATACCGGCTTAGGTTGATCGAGATTTGCTAATGGTCCACTGTCCGGAGACTCAAGGTAGATCTGTCGGCGTTCACAGACCTTGAAGTCCCAATCTATCTTTTATGTCCTACTATTTTCTTTTATTTAGACAGTTATTTTTCTTTCAGACTATTACTTGTAGTAAATTCTAGAATGCTCGCGAATTATGACTCCAGATCCAGGTGGTAGTAATTAATACAGTTTTAGGATATTTTGCACCTATTATATTTCATCTTAGCTAATTATTGTTATTTACTGAATGGAAATAAGGAATTGGTTTAACGATTTTTTTTCTAACGTTGGCTTGCCTTGCAAGTGAAATGTTAGGCGCCATCACGGTCCCGTCGGTGCGAAATTTCGGGTCGTGACAGTTGGTATCAGAGCACTAAGTTGCCTAGGTCTCACGATTCACGAGCAAGCTTAGTAGAGTCTGGAGGATCGGTACGGAGACGTCTGTGCTTATCTTCTAGAGGCTATGAAGTTTAGGAACAAGTTTCACTTCTATTCTTCTCTTCTTGCGATTTTTCTTTCTCAATACTGATTGAACTCTTCTACTCTTATTCTCTCGTAGATGGCGAGAACACGTACCGCTTCCTCAGCTGAGTAGCAGCCAAAGCCTCTAGTGGCAGCTCCTACGTGGGGCAGAGGTCGAGGTCGAGGCCGAACCAGAGGCCGAGGATGGGGCAGGGCTCAACCTAGAGCCCGAGCAGTAGCCCCAACAGTGGAGCCTCAGATAGAGCTTGACGAGGAGGTTCCATCCCAGACTGTTCCTACCGGACCAGCTCAGGTTCCGGAGGGGTTCATTGCTACCCTAGTACTTCAGGATGCTTTGGTCCGTTTGGTGGGCCTTATGTAGTGTGTGGCCCAGACTGGCGCATTTCCCATGGCACCAGCAGTCTCTCAGACTGAAGGAGGAGCCCAGACACACACCACTCCCGCTCCAGAGTAGATAGCTCCCCAGTATCAGGCTCCAGCAGCTCAGCCAGTCGGATTAGTTCAGTCAGTTATTGCGGCACAGGTCGGAGATGGGCCAGCTATGTCTTCTGAGGCTTTATGGAGATTGGACAGGTTTATCAAGCTTTTTACTATTCACTTTAGTGGCACTCCTTCAGAGGATCCCCAGGAGTATCTTGACTGCTGTCACGAGGTTTTACGGAACATGGGTATAGTGGAGACCAATGGGGTCGAATTTGCTGCATTTGAGATGACTGGTTCCGCCAAGAAATGGTGGAGATATTAATTGTTGCCCAGACCAGCTGGGTCGCCTGCTCTTACTTGGGGCCAGTTCTCTCAGCTCTTCATATAGAATTTTCTGCCTATCACATTGAGAAAGGAGCGTCACCGTCAGTTTGAGCATCTCCAGCAGGGCAGTATGACTAGTACTTAGTATGAGACCCGTTTTGTGGATTTGGCCTATCATGCTATTCTTCTTCTTCCCACCGAGAGAGAGAGAGTGAGGAGGTTTATTGATGCACTTGCTCAGCCTATCAGATTGCAGATGGCTAAGGAGACTGGGAGTGAGATTTCTTTTCAGGCGGCTGCTAATGTCGCCAGACGAGTCAAACTGGTTCTTACTCAGAGAGGTCAGGGGTCTGATAAGAGACCTCATCATTCCAGTGAGTTCAAGGGTGCCTCACCTAGAGGCAGGAGTACTTTTGATAGAGGCCATCCTCCCAGGCCGTTTCATTCAACGCTCCAGGCATCCCACGGTGCCTCAGGTGGTCGTGGCACTATGATGCATTATTCCGACCAGCTAGCCTACAGTGCACCACCAGCTCCTATTAGTGCACCTCCACTCCAGAGTTATCAGGATGGTTATTCAGGTTGACATGGTCAGTTTTAGGGTCAGTAGTCACAGTAGCCGAAGTTATGTTATACTTGTGGTGATCCGAGGCACATTGCTAGATTTTGCCTTTGGGCAACGGGCAGCTCACAGCATCAAAGTTCTCGTGCCATGGTTCCGGCACCAATTGTTTCACCACCTGCTCTGCCAACCAGAGGCAGGGGTCAGGCAGCCAGAGGTAGAGGCCAGACTGTTAGAGGTGAAGGTCAGGCCGCTAGAGGTGGAGACCATCCAGCTAGAGGCCGTCCCAGGGACGTAGTTCAAGGTGGTGGGGCACAACCCCGATGTTATGCTTTCCTAGCCAGGCCTGAGGCTGAGTCATCTGATGCTGTTATCACAGGTACTATTTCAGTTTGCAGTAGAGATGCTTCAGTTCTATTTGATCTGGGATCTACTTACTCCTATGTGTCATCCTATTTTGCTTCCTATTTAGTTGTGCCCTGTGATTTTTTGAGTGCTCCTGTGTATGTGTCCACACCAGTGGGAGATGCTATTGTCATAGATCGTGCTAATCATTCGTGTGTGGTCACCATTGGGAGTCTTGAGACTCGTGTAGATCTCCTACTTCTCGACATGGTTGATTTTGATGTCATACTGGATATGGATTGGTTGTCACCTTATCATGCTATATTATATTGTCACGCCAAGACAGTGACTTTAGCCTTGCAGGGGTTGCCTCGATTAGAGTGGAGAGGAAATCTTGGCCATTCTGCCAGTAGGGTTATCTCTTATGTGAAGGCTTGGCATATGGTCGAGAAGGGGTGTCTAGCTTATTTTGCTTATGTCCGCGATTCTAGTGCGAAGGTTCCTTCCATATATTCGGTGCCGGTTGTTCGTAAGTTTCCAGAGGTTTGGCTCCGGGCACTCCGCCTATTTCCATTCTGCCATATCGCATGGCCCCGCCAGAGTTGAAAGAATTGAAGGAGCAGTTGCAAGATTTGCTTGATAAGGGCTTCATTAGTCCTAGTGTCTCGCCCTGGGGTGCACCTGTGTTGTTTGTGAAGAATAAAGATGGATTGATGAGGATATGTATAGATTATCGGTAGTTGAACAAAGTCACCATCAAGAACAAGTATCCATTGCCGAGGATTGATAATTTATTTGATCAGCTTCAGGGTGCCAAGGTGTTTTCAAAGATTTATTTGAGATCTGGCTACCATCAGTTGAGGATTAGGGCATCCGATGTGCCTAAGACAACTTTTTGGACTCAATATGGGCATTAAAGTTTCTAGTGATGTCATTTGGGCTGACAAATGCCCCAGCAGCATTCATGGATTTGATGAATCGGGTGTTCAAACCATACTTGGATTCCTTTGTGGTTGTGTTTATTGATGATATCTTGATCTACTCCCACAGTCAAGAGGAGCATGAGCAGCACCTTCGGATCATTCTTCAGACTCTGAAAGACAACCATTTATATGCTAAGTTCTCAAAATGCGAGTTTTGGTTGAGTTCAGTTGCATTCTTGGGTCACGTTGTATCAGAAGAGGGTATTCTGGTGGATCCTAAGAAGATTGAGGCAGTCCAGAGCTGTCCTAGACCCACAACAGCTACAGAGATCCATAGTTTCCTGGGTTTCGCGGGCTATTACCGTCGATTTGTGGAGGGGTTTTCATCCACAGCAGCCCCGTTGAGCAGATTGACCCAGAAGGGTGCCCCGTTCAGGTGGTCGGATAAGTGTGAAGCAAGCTTTCAGAAGCTCAAGATTGCTTTGACTACGGCACTGGTATTGGTGTTACCCATAGGTTCAGGATCTTATACAGTATATTGTGATACATCTTGTATTTGTCTGGGTGCGGTATTTATGCAGGGTGGCAAGGTTATTGCATATGCTTCACGACAGCTGAAGGTTCACGAGAAGAATTACCCTGTTCATGATCTAGAGCTGGCAGCCATTGTTCACGCACTGAAGGTTTGGAGGCACTATCTTTACGGCGTGCCATGTGAGGTATTCACTGATCATCGAAGCTTGCAGTATTTGTTCAAGCAGAAGGAACTCAATTTGAGGCAGAGGAGGTGGCTGGAGCTATTGAAAGACTATGATATCACCATATTGTATCATCCCGGGAAGGCCAACGTGGTGGCCGACGCTTTGAGTAGGAAGTCAGTAAGTATGGGTAGCCTCGCATATATTCCAGTTGGTGAGAGACCGCTTGCATTGGATGTTCAGGCCTTGGACAACCAGTTTGTGAGGTTAGATATTTTTGAGCCTAGCCGTGTTCTAGCTTGTACAGTTGCTCGGTCTTCCTTGTTTGAGCGCATCAGAGATTGGCAGGATGACGATCCTCATTTACTTGTCCTTAGAGACACAGTGCGGCACGGGTGTGCCAAGTACGTTACTGTTGGAGATGACGGAGTTTTGAGTCGTATTTGTGTGCCTAATATGGATGGACTTCGTGAGTTGATCCTTGAGGAGTCCCATAGTTCCCGGTATTCTATTCATACGGGCACCGCCAAGATGTATCAGGACTTGAGGAAGCATTATTGGTAGAGGCGAATGAAGAAAGACATAGTTGCCTATGTAGCTCAGTGCCTAAATTGCCAGCAGGTAAAGTGTGAGCATTAGAGACCTGGTGTTTTACTTCAAAGGTGAGATATTCCTTAGTGGAAGTGGGAGCGTATCACTATGGATTTTGTTGTTGGATTCCCACGGCCTCAGAGGAAGTTCGATGCAGTTTGGCTTATTGTGGACAGGCTGACTAAGTCAGCGCACTTCATTCTTGTGGCAGTTACCTATTCCTCAGAGAGGTTAGCAGAGATTTATATTCGGGAGATCGTCCGTATTCACGGTGTGCCTGTTTCTATCATTTCTGATCGAGGTACGCAGTTTACCTCGCACTTTTGGAGGGCAGTACAGCATGAGTTGGGTACGCGGGTTGAGTTGAGCACAGCATTCCATCCTCAGACGAACGGGCAGTCCAAACGTACTATTTAGATCTTGGAGGATATGCTCCACGCTTGTGTTATAGACTTTGGAGGATCGTGGGATCAGTTGTTTCCCCTTGCAGAGTTCGCGTACAACAACAGCTACCAATCAAGCATTCAGATGGCTCCCTATGAGGCATTATATGGTACGCGGTGTCAGTCGCCAGTTGGATGGTTCGAGCCGAGAGAGGCTCTATTATTGGGCACAGACTAGTACAGGATGCCTTGGATAAAGTCAAGATTATTCAGAATCGACTTCACACAGCTCAGTCCAGGCAGAAGAGTTATGCCGACCGTAGAGTTCGTGATGTTGCATTCATGGTCGGAGAGAGAGTGTTACTTCGGGTATCACCCATGAAGGGTGTAATGAGGTTCGAAAAGAAGGGCAAGTTGAGCCCTAGGTATATCGGACCTTTTGAGATTCTGGAGAGAGTAGGAGAGGTGGCTTACAGGCTTGCGTTGCCACCTAGTTTAGCAGTTGTTCATCCGATATTCCATGTGTCCATGCTTCAAAAGTATCACGGCTATCCGTCCCATGTGTTAGATTTCAGCACTGTCCAGTTGGACAAGGATTTGACTTACGAGGAGGAGGCGGTGGCAATTCAAGCCCGGCAAGTTTGCCAGTTGAGATCAAAAAGTTACCCTTCAGTTCAAGTGCAGTGGAGAGGTCAGCCTATTGAGGCAGCTACTTGGGAGTCCGAGTCCGATATGCGGAGTAGATATCCCCACCTTTTCACCAGCCCAGGTACTTTTCTATGTCCGTTCGAGGACGAACGGTTGATTTAGAGGTGGAGAATGTGATGACCCAAAAGGTCATCTTATGTTTTAGAACTCGAATCTGCACTTTTAAGCCTTAAAAATCTCATTTTTACCCTCCTCAATTTGCGTGCGCAGTCCTGGCACGTTTCTGGAAAGCTTTTATGTTGAAAATTGATGAAAATAAGAATTTATGTCTTAAAAGTTGATTTTTGTTGACTTTGGTCAACATTTTTGGTAAACGGACCCGGATCCGTGTTTTGATGATTTTGGTGGGTTCGTATCGAATTATGGGACCTGGGCGTATACCCGGAATCGAATTCGGGGGTCCCTAGCTCAAGTTATGAATTTTTGATGAAAATTAAAAGTTTGAAAAATTAATAATTTTTACGAATTGATTGATGTTTGGCATTGTTAGTGTCGGGTCTGTATTCTGGTTCCGGAGCCCGGTACAGGTTCATTATGATATTTAAGACTTGTTTGTGATATTTGGTGCGAAACGGAGTTGATTTGATGTGATTCGGATGTCCAGTTGAGAAAATACAAATTTTAAAGTGTTCTTGAGAATTTCATTTGATTTTGTGCTAAATTTAGAGTTCTAGGTGTTATTTTGGCGATTTGATCGTGCGAGCAGGTCCGTATGATGTTTTTAGACTTGTGTGCATGTTTGGTTTGGAGTCCCGAGGGCTCGGGTGAGTTTTGGATAGGCCACGGGATGTTTTGGACTTAGAAAATATGAGATTTTTGCTGCAGCACCTGTTCTGGTGTGCCCTTCTTCACGTTCGCGTAGGTAGTGTCGCAAACGCGAAAGGAAAAATGGGGGCAGGGGAATTTTCTTCTTTGCGAATGCGATGGACTAATCGCGAACGCGAAGCGCTGGGGGTGGTACCCTTCGCGAACGCGATCTGTCTCACGCAAAAACAATAGTCTAAGGGACCTGGGGGAGGGGAGTCATGTTCTTCTACGCGAACGCGTCCACTGGGTCGCGAACGCGAAGGCTTGGGGGGAGTTGCCTTACGCGAACGCGTAGATAGACTCGCGGATGCGAAGGCCTTAGGCCGCTATGCATCGCGATCGCGACAGGCCTCTCGCGAACGCGATGAAGGCCTATCCTGTAACTTAAAACATACTCAAAACACGGGTTTAAGCCATTTCTTCAACATCTTTTAAGAACCGAACGGGTAGAGGCAATTTTCAAGAGCCACTTTCTTCCCATTACCCATTACACTTCTTGAATTTTCAACCTAAAATCTAGAGTTTTCATGGTAGAATTAGGGGTTAGGGTAGAAACTAGGGATTTCAGGAATTTGAGGATTTAGACCCCAATTTGAGGTCGGATTTCAAAACTAATTACATATTCGGGCTCGGGGGTGAATGGCTAAAAGGATTTTGGTTCGAACCTCGGGTTTTGACCAAGCGGGCCCGGGGTCGAATTTTTGACTTTTTGAAGGAAAATTTGGGAAATTTAATTTATGAAACATAATTGGTTCCTTTAGCAATATTTGATATTATTGAGTCATTTTTGAATAGATACGAGTGGTTTGAAGGTGAATTCCAAAGGAAAAGCTGTGACTGAGAATTAAGTGGCCTTCGGAGCAAGGTAAGTGTTGTGTCTAACTTTGGCTTGAGGGAATAGGTATTGTGTGAGTATTTGCTACGTGTTTTGTTGTTGAATATGATGTATAGTTGAGGTGACGAGCATCTATGCGTTGTAGTCGAGTCATAAGATGCGAGTGAAATTCCATTCTTGCAAATTTGTAATCTTAAATCTTGTTATCCATGCTTATTGTTGTTGTTGAAATGTTAGGAGACTTGTATCCGGTTCCACCAAGTTTTATAAAATTGTGAATATTGATTTGAGGTTGAGATGTTAAATTGTGAAAGTAATCATTGATGAAATATTGTTTTCTTTATGAATTTTCTCTTTATCCGTTGTTATTAATTCTATGAATGGTGAGGAAGAGTGTAAAGCACAAAGGGTGATGCCGTGCATGATTTATTTATATTGTGAGGAAGAGTGTAAAGCACGAAGGGTGATGCCGTGCATGATTTATTTATATTGTTAGAAAGAGTGTAAAGTACGAAGGGTGATGTCGTGCATGATTTATTTATATGGTGAGGAAGAGTGAAAAGCGCGAAGGGTGATGACGTGCATGATTTATTCATATGGTGAGGAAGAGAGCAAAAGCACGAAGGGTGATGATGCCGTGCAGTCTTATTTATTATTTGGTGAGATTGAGAGTAAAAGCATGAAGGGTGATGCCGTGCAGTTTTCCTTGCTGTTTAAATTGCACAAGTCGTTTAAGGATTTTCGGTTTAATTCAGTCTTTTCATTATTCTCACTCTTTATGTTGTATTCCCCCGCTGTATGTTCCCTTCCCATTATTTCCATGTTGTTTCTTTATTTACTGTTGATGCCACTAGCAGGATTATATTGTTCAGGTTTTATGTGGGTGTCTTGTCATAGCCTCGTCACTACTTCACCGAGGTTAGGTTCGACAGTTACCAGTACATGGGGTCGGTTGTACTAATGCAGCACTCTGCACTTTCTGTGGAGATTTTGATACCGGCTCAGGTTGATCGAGATTTGCTAGTGGTACGCTGTCCGGAGACTCAAGGTAGATCTGTCGGCGTTCACAGACCTTGAAGTCCCCGTCTATCTTTTATTTCCTACTATTTTCTTTCATTCAGATAGTTGTATTTCTTTCAGACTATTACTTGTAGTAAATTCTAGAATGCTCGCGAATTGTGACTCCAGATCCGGGTGGTAGTAATTAATACAGTTTTATGATATTCTGCACTTATTATATTTCATCTTAGCTAATTATTGTTATTTACTGAATGGAAATAAGGAATTGGTTTAATAATTTTTTTTCTAACGTTGGCTTGCCTAGCAAGTGAAATGTTAGGCGCCATCACGGTCCCGTCGGTGGGAAAAGGTTACGGCGTTATATACGCACCACTACCTGATCAGTTGGTATACGTTGATGATTTTCCCTCAGTGGCCGAGATGATATGATGGGATGCCCTCATAGGCTTGATGATGTTATGAACGCATATACCTATGCATGGTATGGCATTTATATGCATATGCGTGACAGTATAATATTAAATGATTCACAGAGCTATTCAGACTTACATGTCGAGTCTTTCACTCCATGTTTCTCTCATGTCTATTATTTACTGATTTTCATTCCTTACATACTCGGTACATTATTTATACTGACGTCCCTTTTGCCTGGAGACGCTGCGTTTCATGCCAGCAAGTCTCGATAGACAGGTCGAGAGTCCTCTAAGTAGGTGATCAGCTCAGCGGAAGATATTGGTGCACTCCATTTGCTCCGGAGTTGCTTGTTTGGTCAGTATGATTTAGATATGTATTGTTTGGTATGGCGAGGCTCTGTCCCGACCTTTATGACAATTATGTATTCTTAGAGGCTTGTAGACAGATGTCATATATATGAAAGATTGTATGGCCTTGTCGGCCTATGTTCAGTGTACGAGTGATCGTTTTGGTCTTATAGGCCAGTATGTCATATGTATAAGTTTATTCCCTTATGATTTACTCCAGTTCATTTACCTATGATGGAATGATACGAAAGATACGTTATGTTGGTATTCGGTTGAGTAAGGTACCGGGTGCCCATCGTGGCCCATCGGTTTGGGTCGTGACAAAAGTGGTATCAGAGCAGTTCTGTCCTAGGGAGTCTACAATCCGTGTCTAGTAGAGTCTTGTTTATGGGTGCGTAGTGTACCACACTTATAAGCAGGAGGCTATAGGGCATTTAGGACTATCACTCTTTCTTCTTACTCTAGATCGTGTGGTAAAGCTCAGTTGTAAGAACTCAATTTCCCAAACTTTATCTTATTCAGAATATGACGATGCCTACATCTAGAAAGATGGTTGGTGAGAGATTGATACGGCTATGGAAAAGTTGAGTCAGAGGAACTCAATTTTTTCGTCATGCTTATGATGGATAAATATGAGGTATTCAGCAAATCATGTGTGTACTAAGATGTGTAAACTTCTTGATAAGGATCCCTAAGTCAAGAATGTCTATCCACCTTTACGGTAAAAAGGAATAAGAGAATCGAAAGATAGATATAAGTTTCAGCAAGTAAAAGAAGCAAGATGAAAAATGGTACGAGCTACCCAGCTAATGAAAATTTTCGCAGAGAAATATAAACCTTTTGAGTAGTATAAGAGAAGGCAAGATATCAGGATCTAGCTAGTGTTAGGGTAACCTAAAATAGTGGATGGATTGTTAGCGTTAGCTGACATTTCCGAAGGATATCACAAAGGTGCTAATATATCTCCTTGTGAGACACCCAGATGGTGCACTCTAGAATATTATAATTAGATGTGAATACTAGCATGATCAAAAAAATTCAGAATATAGGCACTAAAAGCCTGGAAGGGATAAATATTACCTTAGCTTGACTCGCGTCCCTAGTAGAGTGAGAACATTAAGCAACCCGAAGAGCCACTAGATGGAGCAAAAGGGAGCTAAAAGCAAAAGAATGTCTTGTTCGAGTTTTCAGAATAAAGTGATAGACATAAATGTTAGCGGGAAATAAGAAGAGAGTTAATGAAGCATTATGAGTAAGATGTAATACATGAATAACAACGGTATATTAAAAAGATGACAGTGTTGCAGAGTCTATAGTCAATTGAAGGAAAAGAGGAGAGGTGACAGGCCTTGAGATGACAAAAGAGTATAGGCCATAAAGTCATATCCTCATTTCAAGAAATAAGTTCGCGACTCCAACGCGACTACTGGAAGGAAAAGTTAGACCCCAGAACAATAGAAATCAGTATGGACTGGTGAACAAGATAAACTAAACATGAATTAGGGACTGAGTGATTTGATAATAGTCAGTATCATGAGAATTTCAGATTGCATTCCAGCAATAATAGAATGGATAGCAGAAGAATAACCTCTAAAGGTCATTGAGGAAGATGCTTCCCTAGAGCAAACAATGTGAGAAAAGTTAAGCTTAAGGGACTATGTGTGCAGTTACACTAAGTGTCACCCTGGTGGTTAAAGAAATTTGTTATCCTTAGTACAGAAGGATTACCGCAAGGCGAGTAAGGGTCATCGATGATATGAAAAGACGCCAAATATGAAGAGGGAAAATATCTATAGGTAGATCGTCGTAGCACTAAATCTTAGTACTCCCCTAAAGGGGGGAATATGGAGTGATGTGGCATTAAGTCAGAATTAAGTGGTTCTAGTAACTATGGAATAGTAATGGAAAAATGCGATAAAAATGAGAAAAGAATGAGATTGCACTTATCCAAATCCTACAGATATGCTACAATTCCAGAACATTATGTAAGCACGACGTCAAGGAAAGGAAGTAAGGGTTCCTACCCGAGATGTTATTGATAAATAAGGAGCTAGTACGAGACGTAAGTTAAGACAAAGAAAATAACCCAAGAAAGATTACGCGGAATATTGATATGAGAATGGGCCAACGATTAGTTAGTAATTGATTCAGGTAGAGCCTAGTTATGGCTAGACAAGAGGATACAGACAAATCAGTAGATAGTGCGAGAAAACATAGTGAACCCCAACATAGTGAATTCAGTCTCGCAGTGATATTGTAATCTTTGAGAAATATTCAAATAGCAGTGGGGTAGTTAAAGGTACCATATGAGTGTTACAGAAATAAAAGAGAGTGCCACTGGGAAGACAGTCAAAATATTAGTTCAGAAGCAATCCTACAAGCACAAGGGCGTGGAGGTAAGTAACTAAGGATAATTATAGGTGAGTACGAACATCAAAAATTATGTCGGGTAAATGATTTAACAAACTTGTAACTTTACAAGAGCTAGCAAGTCTCCCTAAGTACTACAATGAAAGTCTAGTTGAGGATATAAGGAAGAAGGCTTCAACTTAAGCATAGAGACCTGAAAGAGGAAATGGTCTTGTAGCAACAGTCTCACAACAACATTGTATGCACTCCATAAGAAAGTGGCACCTAGCATGGCTAATGAATGGGAAAAAAAATCAAAAGGTGATATACAAGATCATATGGGTTGCATGGAATTCCAATATGTATGGGCATTAAGATAAGCCAAGTATTCATGCAACAAGTGGCCGAACAACCAGGAAAAGTGATTGCTTGCATTTAAAGAAAGTTGAGAAGGAATGAAAGGAATTATTCGATCAATGATCCAGAGATAATTACATTATGAATGCACCTAAGATTTCAGAGTATTATCCATGCAGCATATATGTTGACAATCATATAGCCGTAGAAGATTCAGGTATAAGTTAAAACAAAGAATTGAGCCTAGGTCATAGACAAAGGATTAAATTGTTAGGAGATAGTATCGTGAATATTCCATAGCGCCCATGATAGGCTAAAAGTAATAACTAACACCAGGAGCCGTAAATCGGAATATAGCTTAAGCCTACATAAAGGCTGATTAGAAGGAAGAGGAAACTAAAGAGTTACATCAACCAAGTAAATCAGGAGTCTGATTATTGGACCCGGAAAATTATTGACCTCGTGATTGAGAACATTGCAGGATCACTCTTAAATATTAGAGGTACAAGAGAGATAGTGTAGTAGCCATATTCTATAACGGATCTTCGATAAAGCCAGTTAGAAGAGTACCAGCCTCATAAGAAGTTAGTATGAAGCTCGGGATTGTGTATGCACCAAAGGTGCAAGTGTTATAATAAGAGCTTCAAGTTGTGGATGTGAATTATACCTATGTGGAAGGGAGATCATGAAAGAGATAGAAGATATAATGCGAGATTTTAAGGCAAAGGTAAACAAATATGAGATACTCAAATGCAGAAGGTTGTGAACAGTTCATACTTCGGATAAAAGGCTATAAGCGTGGGGATTCAATATCCGGGAATGATAGCGGCGTGTCAGTGGCATATCTTCCAGCCTATGGTTTCTAGGTACTGAGAGGTCTAGTCAAGAGAGCAAAGAAGAGTTGGAGACTATATGATGTCTCGCTTGATGTTCCAGAATAACACGAGGAAATCTATGGTGCAAGCAAGTTGAAGGAAGGTTGCGAGTAGTATAAATAGATATGTGTAGGTCGCAAGCTAAAGTATAGTAAAGCGACAAGGTTTTAGGAAGGCAGGAGTAAGGATAAGAAAGGGCGAGTGAGAAGGTGACGAGAATGGATAAGTCCTCAAGATTAAGCCCATGAAAACAAGGGAGCTAATGGTTTCTCTAAGTTATATAAATTTTAGTATAGCCTAAATGAACTCAAAGGAATATGAGACTAATAGCATTTGGAAGAGATGGAATGCTGCCCTATAGAATGAGGGTGTAATTATGATAGATGAAGAATGACGTTTGGGCCTTCAATTGAGTAATGATTTGAAAACAAAGAAGGGGAATTTAATGAATTGTACGGGATTAAAATACCCACGTAAGGTGAATCATATTGGGATGCTATAAAATACGGTTATGGGAGTATAGTATCAGCCCTAGGTGGATCAGTCTAATTACTCCAGATGTCCCCAATGAGACATGAGCCCTAGCGGCAGTGTCACATAAAAGGTCAAATTATCAATGGTAGATTATAGAACAATGTTTAGGTGAATCAACAATGGCTGGATAAGAGTTACAAAGTATGAGATAAGAGTAGGCCATCATTCTTAAGATGAACAGTAATGATGAAGCATTAAAGGACTTAGACTTATACATATATGATAAGCAGTGAAAGAGTAACCTGGAGTTTGGTAGCAGACCTCAGCAACGATAAATCGAAGTAAGAATTATGGTATAGTATGACCTACCTAGATGCAGTAAAGTCATACGAATGGATAACCGGCTCTATGAAATAAGATATAACAATATTCGTAAGTTCAATAAAGTATCGAGCGAAGAACTTCATTGTACTTATAGATGCCCAGAGGACATCTTATTAAGCTCTGTATATGTTCACAAAATGAGGCCTAGGGATTGGCTAAAATCTGGAGGAAAAAGAAAAGAAGAGTCGCATAGGCGCACTTACAAAGTTAGAGTCGTACAGGCTACATGATAAAAGATAGCAACAGTTACAAGATTGGAATGATTCCAACCACGAGTCGTGGTGTGAGAAAGAGGCCAAAAGGGGGGAATGCCCTGGCGTTTGGGATTCATTCACAGAACAGTTGCCTAGATGGCAAGAGGAGTACTAAAGTATTCGCAAGAGCTATAGGTTATGAAAATGATAAGTGCATTAGTCAACATTCGAGAATAAATGTTCCAAAGGGGGGAATGATGTTACATCCCGCATTTTCGTATGTTAAAGTTTCGTCGTAAGTTAACCGACGTAAAATTCGGGAATGAGGTTATTTTGAAGTTATAAGCATTATGCTATTTCACACACGTGATGAGTAAATTCGTGAAGGAGAAAAGGTAAGCAAGTCGAAGAAAAGGAATTTCGTTAAAATTTGACATTTTGGGATAAAATACGGCCCGAGCTAAAATACCCAGTATTTATGGACTAGTGCCATACAAGGTACCACATGGACATGATAGTAAGGTGTATAAAGTGTATTAAAATTAAGTAGTGTTTTATGTAATTTGAGATAATTCTTAATTATGTGGATATTTGGTTAATTGTGAATTTTTGGGGAAAGATTAGCAATTAATTAAGAAATTAGTGGATAAATCTTTTGGATAAGTCCTTGAACTTTAACGTGGCAGCAAGTGAGGAAGGGCTCAAAGCCCAAAATGTGACTCTTAAGTCCATAATACAAGGTGGCATATTAAGAAAGTTTTATGGCCAGGTCATCTTTCAAGTAGGGCCCACAACCACATTAATAAAAGGCCTCCCTAATTGAATTCATAAAAGGGAGATACTATGTTTGCAAAGTGACGGATGAGAGCCACAAAAAAAGCCATACGAGACTTCACAATATTCATAGCAACGTAACAAGCTTCAACAAAGCTAATGTTGCAATAGCAACGAAATTAATTCAAAGATTTCATACGAAGTCTACCTAATGTTATCGCAACGTGTGATTTTGATTCTAAGGGAGTACGGTACAATCTTTCTCAAGAATATCATATGGATTTCTCCCTACTTCGATCCGTCGTTACGTGTTTCATAGCAAAAGACGATGTTAAAGGGATTGTCAAGAGAATCGATTCAGGTATCTAAAGGCTATCCCTTCTTTCCTTTTGGCGTGATCCAAATGATACAAATGAAACGAGCAAAATACGCAACTTTCATAAATGATTCTATTCATAGAAATACTAGGGGTGTCTATATTCTTGATTCCCCATGTGTGTTATTATTCTATCATTTGTTCATGGGTCTCAGAAAATACATAAGTTGATAAAGTTTATTTCATGATAGTAATCAAAGACATAATGCTCTTATGACATTCCAAAAGATTTTATTGATGTAATTCTCATGCATTGCATTCATTTATACATGTACATTGACCCATGACCAGATAGCGTTATATACGCGTATATATGTATATATATATATATATATATATATATATATATATATATATGTAAATATATGTATATGGGATATGGGAAAAGGTTACGGCGTTATATACGCACCACCACCTAATCAGCTGGTATACGTTGATGATTTGCCCACAGTGGCCGAGATGATATGATGGGATGCCCTTAGAGGCTTGATGATGTTATGAATGCATATACCTATGCATGGTATGACATTTATACGCATATGCATGTCATTATAATATTAAATGATTCACGGAGCTATTCAAACTTACATGTCGAGTCTTTTACTCCATGTCTCTCTCATGTATATTATTTACTGATTTTCATTCCTTACATACTTGGTACATTATTTGTACTAACATCCCTTTTGCCTGGGGACGCTGCGTTTCATGCCCGCAGGTCTCGATAGACAGGTCGAGAGTCCTCCAAGTAGGCTATCAGCTCAGCGGAAGATATTGGTTGCACTCCATTTGCTCCGGAGTTGCTTGTTTGGTCAGTATGATTTAGATGTGTATTGTTTGGTATGGCGGGGCTCTGTCCCGACCTTTATGACAATTATGTATTCTTAGAGGCTTGTAGACAGATGTCATATATATGAAAGATTGCATGGCCTTGTCGGCTTATGTTCAGTGTACGAGTGATCGTTTTGGTCTTATAGGTCAGTATGTCATATGTATAAGTTTATTCCCTCATGCTTTACTCCGATTCATTTACCTATGATGGAATGATACGAAAGATACGTTATGTTGGTACTCGGTTGAGTAAGGTACCGGGTGCCCATCGCGGCCCATCGGCTTGGGTCGTGATAGATGAGTAAGGTCATTGATATCCTTATAGATGGGAGTCAAGTTGCGTTTATTCCTGGAAGGATTATATCAGATAACATAATACTTAGTCATGAACTTGTTAAGGGATACAATAGAAAGGGAATATCACCAAGATGCATGCTAAAGGTGGATCCTCAAAAAGCATGACTCTGTAGAATGGGTCTACTTGGAGCAGATTCTAACCAGTTTACAGTTTCCTGAAACGTTTGTAAAATGGATTATGTGTTGTATTAAATCAGTATCCTACTCTATAGTGATGAATGGTGTGCTTGCCCTCCCTGCTAAGAAAGGACTAAGGCAAGGCGACCCAATGTCACCTTATCTATTTGTATTGGCAATGGAGCACTTAAGTCGACTACTGAAAACACTACAGCATGAGCATGGATTCATGTATCATCCTAAGTGGGCCAAAATGAAGATTGTGCAGCTGAGTTTTGCAAATGACTTACTTTTGTTTAGCAGAGGAGATGTTCAGTTAGTGCAGCTATTGTTTGATTACTTTACACTGTTCTCACAAGCTTCTGGATTAAATGCAAATCTCCTTAAGAACTCAATCTACTTTGGAGGTGTGAGTAACAATGTGCAGAAGCAAATACTGGATCTATTAGGGATCAATAAAGGAGAACTACCAATTAGGTATCTTGGGGTACCACTAAGATCTAAAAGATTATCTGTCATACAATGTCAATCATTGATAGATAAAATGATTGGCAGGATAACTTCTTGGACTTCAAGATTACTTTCCTATGCTGGTAGAGTGCAATTAATTAAGTCTATCCTTTTCTCAATTCATATATACTGGTCTCAGTTGTTTCTATTACCAAAGAAGATTATTGTGTTGATTGAGAGGATTTGCAGAACCTTTCTATGGACATGGAACGTGGAGGCTTCCAAAAAGGAATTACTAGCCAGGGATAAACTATGTCTACCAAAGACTGCAGGAGAACAAATTCTTTTGAACATTCACCTATGGAATAAAGTGGCTATGTGTAAGCTATTGTGGAAATTGAGTAAGAAGAAAGATATCTTATGGGTGAAGTGGATTCATATATACTATGGGAGAGAAGACTCGGTGTGGAATAAATTTCCCAAGCAAGCTTGTTGGATGATACAAAAGGTTTTTAAATCTAGGCAATATATTGAGGAGGCTAGTATGACCAAAGAAGATTTGATGCATCTAAGCTGATTTTCAGTCTAAGCTGATTTTCAGTCAAACAGATGTATCAAAAGATGCTCGGAGAGTACATAAAGGTTAGTTGCAGAAAATTAATATGAAACAACCCAGGATCTCCTAAATGGTTGTTCACAGTGACTATGGTGGCTCATGGAAGGTTATATATAAAAGATCGGCTAGCTCACTGGGGAATGGTGGTGGATCAGACATGTCCTTTGTGTCAGGCAGCATTAGTAAGTATTGAACATATGTTCTTCGGATGTGTTGTATCTACTTTTATTTGAGGGTAAGCTATTGGAATGTCAAGGTATATCAAGGAATGTTATGGAGTGGATTGAGGAAATGCAGTGGCTTAAAAGTAATCACAGAGGGAAGAGTGCAGCAGCCGCTATATACAGAATAACTTTGGCAGCAATTGTGTATTACTTCTGGCAAGAAAGGAATTTGGTGGTGTTTCAGAGCAAAAAAAGACAACCTACAGGAATTATCAAGATGATCATCCAGGAGGTCTTTGTGAGAACTAGTATGTGCAGGAAGCTAAATAGCAGAATAAATAATATGAACTTTTATCCTGTCTTATAAGGATTTTAGGCTATTAGACATGGTGAACAGAGTAGAGTCGGAGTGCAAACATGGGGTAGTCCAGTTTGTTGTTTGTATTTTCTTGAGTTGTATTCTCTTAGTTGGTAATACAATTTCTTATTTACCAAAACAAATATTATTATGATTATGAGTAGCTAAACGTTTTCATCTAGGATTAGATGGAACCTATTGGAGGATGATTTTCCATTGTGTTTAATATAACTTTTTCATTGACTTTCTCTACTTATTCAAATACGTTATTATTGTTGTTGGTTGAAGGGGCTTCAATTGACTGTGCCTATTTAGTGTGTATTGCTTGAAAAAGGGTACACATTTAGGTATATTTTGAACATCACTCCTAATATATATGAAGAATCAATACGGAGGGTCTAAAAGTGGAATTAGGAATAACAAGGCCTTGATGCGATCATATTGAGCGGTGAACTAGTGCCAACTAGCGTAGTTTGGAAGAATACGTTTAGTAAATTATAATAGTTGCTCGAAAGAGGATTACGACACTCAAAGTACTCGCGATCAATAGAGAATACTAGGTGAATTTATAGGAGACATAGCGGGGAGGATTCCGACGATTGGGGAAATCATAACCCTAGACCTTTCCAATCTTGTCTACAACATTTGCTCTGTTAGTAATAAAATTACATCATTTAATTACTTTTCTCTTAGTAAGTAAACACTCAACTCATTGTTCAATATTTCTGAAAGTTGATTACTTGAATCCTTGTGAAACTAGTGGTTGTGATTAGTAGGTTAATTCTCAATGGGATTCGACTCTGAACTTGTAAACCGGATTATATTTGCAACGACCGCTAGATCTTTTAGGATGGATAGTTGGGCATGATAAGTTTGGCGTCATTGCCGGGGAATTAATGGTGTTATTAATTACAGCAAGAAGAATTGCTCGGATTCTTAGTTTTCTTGACTTTAATATCATTATATTGAAATTCTACCGTTTATAGTCTTGTGTATTTCAGGTGCATGCCTAGAAACTCCTCGAGAACTGATGAATTATTTGAAGCATTACCGGACCCTGAGAAAACTTTCAATGCATTAATTTGTGCAAACAAGAAAGACAAATGACAATAGCACTCAAGAGAACAAATTGAACTAGACATGGGTGATGTTTTAGACAATTAAAACAACCGAAATAATGGGAATGATCCGAACAATGAGGGTGTGGAACTTCTTGTTCTAGAAGAAGCCATGTATGATTGGGCACAACCCACCACTGAAAATCTGGCAACCATAATTGCAGTCCCTCGGGTACAAGAGGAATTATTTCAAATCACTAATAACATGCTATATTTGTTGCAAAACAAGGGACTGTTCTCCGGGTCGTACATGAAGATCCAAAGTAGCACCTGAAAAACTTTTTGTCAATTTGTGTCACTCAAAGGCAACCAAATGTAACACCGAAAGCAATCAGACTATTATCTTTTTCATTTTCAGTGATTGGAGAGGCTCGGACTTGGCTTAATTTGCTGCCCATAAACTCTATCACCACTTGGGAGGAATTATTCAAGCAGTTTTTGAATAAGTTCTACCCACCCAATAAGACTACAAAGCAAGTTGATAAAATATTGAACTTCAGGCAGAAACCAGCTAAAACATTACAAGAAATGTGGGAGAGGTTCAAAGGGATGCCGGTTAAGTGTCCACACCATGGCAGTCCAGATCAGATGTAAGAACAAAGGTTTTACATGGAATTGGTAGGTAGATTGAAGGCCAATGTTGATGTTTCAGTAGGTAGAGCATTTTTTAGCAAATCATTCAAAGAGTGTAAGGTCTTACTTGATAAAATGGCTCAAAACTCAGGATGGATGACAAGAAACACTATCACCTCTGTAGTTCATTCAGTAGCTCTGAACTCAAACAACTCCATAGCCGAGAATATGGCCGCTATGATGACTCAAATGGGTATCCTCACCAAGAATATTGATGAATCTGGCCATATGTAGGCAGACATAGTTGATACGACTAATGGAGGATTATGCACACCATGCATTAACCAACCATATGTGTGATCGTGGAGCGGTAAAAGCGATATCCAGAACTACCAAGAAAATCTAAACTGTGTGAGAAACTTTGGGGGCCAGAGATAATATGGTCAGAATTGGAGACAGCAAAATTAGTAGTATAGGCCAGCACAACAGCAGTACAACTATACGCCTATAGGGTCAAGCTGTGCCTTATCAAAGACAACAGGGATACAATCAGCAAAATCAGCAACTAGATTATCAACAACCTCAACAACAACAGATAGCGAGACAAGATGACGAGTTGTTTGAAATTAAAAAAATGTTACAATAACTCACTGAGACCAGCGGGAAGATGGAATAAAGGATCCACCAGATGCAATAAAAGGTAGTATCACATGACTCGGCTATCTAGGGCATTGAAGTTCAATTAGGGCAGATATCCATGGCTCTTAATAATCATCCTTAAGGGACATTACTTGCAGACACACATATTAATCTGAAAGAGCAGGACCTGAAGCAGCTGATGGCTGTGAGTCTGAGAAATGATAGAGATCTAGATTTGGAGCAAGAAATTGCTCGAGAAAGCCAACCAACTGAAATACTTGTTCTAGTACCATTTGTGGTAGATGAATCAACTGATTTAACTGAGGAAAAAATACAACACGTGCAATATGAACGAAGCAAGGAAAACGAGGTTGCAAAGGAAACTAAGCAAGTTCAAGAGAAAGTATCTGAAATAGTACTTGAGCAGGAACCGATCCAAGTAACATAAGAGAAGTGACCTCTAGCACCCTTCCCGTAGTAGGTTGGCTAAATATTAGATGGATGAGCAGTACAAAATATCCATGGAGTAATTGAAGCAGATTCAGGTGAACATTCCTCTTATATATGCCTTGCGAGAGATGACAGGTTATGCAAAAATGATAAAGGCCTTAATGTCCCGCAAGTTAGACATTCAAGACCTGGCCACTTTGATATTGAATCGGACTTGTAGTAATGTGGTGGCAAAACCTGTAGCTGAGAAGCTATCCGACCCTAGAAGTTTCATAATTCCATGCACCATAGGAAGCTATGTATTTGCAAAAGCACTGGGGGCAAGCATAAACTTGATGCCCTTGTCTATCTATAAAAAGTTAAGAATTGGACGAGAAAGGCCCATATCTATGTTGCTACAGCTAGCTGACCGAGCGGTAAAGAGGCCATCAGGTATACTTGACGATGTACTTGTGCAGGTTGGAAGATTTGTGTTCCCTGTAGATTTTGCAATTTTGGACTGCCAGGTTAATGAAGAGATTCCCATAATTTTGGGAAGTCCATTCTTGGCAACAGGGAGAGCTCTAATTGATTGTGAGACTGGGAAGCTAAATATAAGACTGAATAATCAAAAAAATAACATTTAATGTACAAATGTCCATGCAGGAACCTAGTGAATTTGCAAATTTCTCTCTTATTGAAGCAGTAGATGTGATTATGGAGGAGGAAGATGAGGCACTTAATGCAAAAGACCCTCTAGCAGCCTGCCTCATGATCTTAGAACAGGTAGATGGTAAGGACTTGGCGAAATGGGTTTTGGATCTTGAAGGCCAAGCGTACTGGAAAAGAGAGCTCGAATTCGAGCCTTTACACTTAGAAGAAAGAAAGACCCTTCCAATCAAACCATCGATCCAAGAGCCACCAAAGTTGGAGCTGAAACTGCTACCATCTCACCTTAGGTATGCTTTCTTAGGACCTAACTCAACATTACCTGTTATTATCTCATATGGTTTGTAAGATATGAAGGTAAAACAACTTTTGCAGGTTCTGAAGGAGTCCAAAACTGCAATTGGTTGGAACATTGCAGACCTATAGGGTATCAGCCCAACCTTTTGTATGCATAAGATTCTACTAGAAGATGGGCACAAACCTTCTAGAGAAAATTAAAGAAGGTTGAGCCCTAATATGAAAGAAGTGGTGAAGAAAAAGGTGATCAAGTAGTTAGATGCGGAAATCATTTTCCCCATCTTTGACAGTAAGTGGGTTAGCCCAGTCTAGTATATGCCAAAGAAAGGTGGAATGACTGTGGTGCAAAATGAGAACAATGAGTTGATCTCAACAAGAACAGTCACGGGATGGCGAATCCGTATGGACTACATAAGATTGAACAAGGCCACCCGAAAAGACCATTTTCCTCTATCATTCATTGATCAGATGTTAGATAGATTGGTAGAGACGTCCCACTTTTGCTTCTTATATGGATACTTGGGGTATAACTAGATCTCTATTGCCCTGAAGGATAGAGAGAGAATCCCGTTCACCTGTCCATATGGCATTTATGCTTTTCGGAAAATGTCGTTAGGCCTATGCAATGCACCCGCCACATTTTAGAGGTACGTGATGGCCATCTTCACAAATGTGATAGAGGATATAATGGAGGTTTTCATGGAAGATTTCTCAGTGGTAGGGAACTCTTTCGATGACTATCATATGAATCTGAGAAGAGTGCTAAAGCGATGTATGGAGACTAATCTGGTGCTAAACTGGGAAAAGTACCATTTCATGGTACATGATGGTATAGTCTTGGGACACCTAGTGTCAAGTAAGGGCATTGAAGTGGACTGTGCTAAAGTTGATATGATAGAGAAGTTACCACCGCCCACTTCCATCAAAGTAATAAGAAGTTTTCTTGGTCACGTCGGCTTCTACAGGCGATTTATAAAAGATTTTTCCAAAATTTCTAATTGTTTGTGTAAATTTCTTGAAAAACATCACCCCTTTGTGTTTTCTGATGATTGCAGGGTAGCTTTTAAGGACATGAAAAAGAAGGTGGTGTCTGCACTCATCATAGGTGCGACGCAAGCGACTATATTGTTGGAGCGGTGCTTGTGCAGTGAAAAGAGAAGGTCATGCACCCAATTTACTATGCAAGTAGAACCACGATTGGTGCTCGACTAAACTATGACATGACTGAGAAGGAGATGCTAGTGGTAGTGTTCGTATTTGACAAATTCAAGTCATATCTAATTGTCTCAAATGTAATTGTTTATACTAACCATGCTGATCTCAAGTACCTAATTAAGAAGAAGGATTCAAAGTCGCGCCTGATTTTATAGGTGTTACTGCTGCAAGAATGTGACTTGGAAATTCGTGACCGAAAGTGAATGGAGAACCAAGTAGCTGTTGACTTATCCAGGCTTGAAGGATTTGAAAAGTAGGTTGAGGTAGAAGATATCATGGAGATTTTCCCAAATGAACAACTATTAGCCACGAGCCTTGAGGTAGCACCATGGTATGCAGAAATTGCAAACTACCTAGCGAACAGTATTGTTCCCTATGACTTGTCTGCTGTGTAAAAGAAAAAGTTCTTTCGTGATTGTCGCATGTATTTCTGGGAAGAACCATATCTATTCAGGATTTGTATTGATAACATGATCCGAAGGTGTATCCCCAAGATATACCATGCTTCCGTTTTGCAAGCATGTCATGCTTCACCTATGGAAGCCATTTTGGAGGTGTAAGGACAGCTGCTAAAGTGTTGGAGTCGGGCTTTTATTGGTCAATATTATTTAAAGATAAACACTTTTATGTGAAAGACTGTGAGGATACCAACGGACTGGGAATATTTCTCGTCGACATAAGGTGACCATGAACCCAATTCAAGAGGTTGTAGTATTCGATGTGTGGGGAATCGAATTTATGGGACCATTTGTCAGATCATATAGCAATAAGTACATACTGGTAGTTGTGGACTATGTCTCAAAATGGGTGGAAGTTGTGGAACTCCCGACAAATGATGCAAAGGGAGTCATTAGTTTTCTGAGTAAAAATATCTTCACCTGATTTGGCACTCCAAGGGCTATCATCAATGATGACGGCACCCACTTTTGCAACTGAGCCTTTGCAAGTTGTTAGAGAAATATGGAAGTCTCCATAAGATTGCCACTCCGTATCACCCACAAATAAGTGGTCAAGTGGAGGTGTCAAACAGAGAAATCAAGAGTGTTTTGACTAAGACTGTAAATGCTACTCAGACTAACTGGGCGAGAAAATTAGATGATGCACTGTGGGCCTACCTCACTGCATTCAAAACTCCGATTAGTATTCCACTGTACAAATTGGTATCTAGAAAGGCGTGTCACCTACTTGTGGAGTTAGAGCACAAAGCATTCTAGGCATTAAGGCAATTAAATCTTGACATTGAGGCTGCTGGTATAAGTAGAGTCACAGAGTTGCATGAACTTGATGAGTTCTGTTATCATGCTTTTGAGAGCACCAGGTTGTACAAAGGAAGGATGAACATAATCCATGATAAGAAAATTGTGGAGCAAAATTGTAAGCCTGGAGATGTGGTATTATTGTACAATTCAAAACTAAAATTGTTTTCAGGTAAGTTGAAGTCAAGATAGTCAGAACCATTTTGTATGCTAAAGGTATATCCTATAGTAGCAGTTGCAATTGAGTCAGAAGATAGAGTTCGAAAGTTCACAGTCAATGGGCAAAGGGTGAAACACTACTGTAACGACCCAACCGGTTGTTTTGACTATTAGAACCCTGTTCCTCTAAATAAGACTCCCCATATGTGCTTTTACTAATTTATGACTTGCGGTGATGGTTGGTTCCGGATTTGAAAGTGTTCGGGTTGAAATCGGAGCACCTAGTTCCTTAGTTGGCTTTAAAAAGGGCAAGTTTGACTTCGGTAAACATTTTTAGAAAATGACTCCATAGTCATGATTTGACGGTTCCAATAGGTTTGTATGATTATTTCGGACTTGGGCGTATGTTCGAATCGGGTTTTGGACAAACCGAGAGCGTTTCGGCGCTTAATAGTGAAATCAACTATTTGAAGGTTTAATGTTTTTTAAATTTGGTTTGGAGTAGGTTTTGGAGTAATTGAGGTCCGTTTGGAATTCCGATCCTAGGAATTGCTCCGTATGGTGATTTAAGACTTGCACGCAAAATTTAGTATCATTCCGAGTAGTATAAGTATACTTTGGCGCGTTCGGAGTAAGTTTGAAGAATTTGAAATTTCTAAGTTGAATCAATTTGGTTTGGGGTATGATTCTAAGTTTTGATGATGTTTTACATGTTTCGAGGGTTTGAGCAAGTCCATATTATGATTTCAAACTTGTTGGCATGTTCGGGCGGGGGCTCGAGGGCCTCCGGTGTTAACCGGACGAGGCTCGGACCAAGGTTGGATTTTTGAAGAGCAGTTGTTGCATGAGGGCATCTGCTGTAACCGCACCTGCGCATAGCCAGCCGCAGGTGCAAGCTCGCAGAAGTGAGTCCTAAGCCAGAGAAGCGAAGAAAGAGAGGCTGGTACACGCCGCAGAAGCAGAATTTTGGGCGCACCTACAAGCGCACAGGTGCGGAGCTTGGCGAGAAGAAGCAGAAATGGGCGCAGATGCGAAGGCCCAAGTCGCAGAAGTGGACTCGCGGAAGCGGTCCTGAGGCCGCAAATGCGAAGCTTGGCCAGGCGAGAAAAACTCGCACCTGCGAGGCTTTTTCCACAGGTGCGGAGACGCAGGTGCGGTTAGCTCTCCGCAGGTGCAAAAATTCTGTCGGGGCAAAACCTTAAAAGGGGACGAGGCTAAGCCATTTTTGCCCATATTTCCTCCATTCTTGGGCAATTTTGGAGCTTTTTGAGCGGGGATTTCAACTAGCAACTTGAAGGTAAGTTAATTCTACATACTTTGAGTTAAATACATAGATTATGGGTAGATTATATCCTGTAAATCTTGGAAATCAAGGGTTTAGGGGTAAAACCTAGATTTGTACAAAAATGAGATTTTAACCACGAAAATGGTTATGGTCTAATTTATTTAATAGTCTAATTTCGAATTATTGAGCATGTATTAATTATTTTATATAACTTTTGGATAGTTTCATATTTTCGGCACTGAATTGAGATTTTACACGACATTGTGATCCTGAAGTGGGTTTTGAGACAAGGTAAGTCTCTTGCCTAACCTTGTAAGAGGGAATTTATCCCATAGGTGATTCACATAAATAATTGTTGTTAATTGTGGGGGCTAAGTATGCACGAGGTGACAAGAATCCGTGCGTAGCTACTAATTATGCTATGTCCGGGTAGTTGAGGACTCAAATCATGAATTACTTCTGATAATTGCATCTTTTATTTGATTAAATTACTGGAATTATATTGTAAATTGTTAGAGGAAATAGTAAAAGATCGAAACTTCATATACTCAAAATTTTTGTAAATTATTAAATAGTTAATAGAGATTGAACATCCTACGCATTAATATTATAACAACTTCTCATTCCGGAGGTTCATAAGAAAATGGCCTCCTTTCTTGTGGAGCGAGCTGAACGCCTCGGTAGTATAGATGCATCTATGGATCATGCCGCACGTCCCTTGGCAGTGCATACGACACTCTTGATCGGGGCATACGACCACGGCGGAAATTGTGCCTAATAATAATAATTACACGATATCTTGATATTTTATTGCAGCTTGTGAAGTTAATTGATAAATTGGAAATTATTGGAATTGAATGAGTTAATTATTTTTGCTGGTTAAAGAAAAATTATTGTTATTCCTATAGATCATGTTGATTTAAATATTTCTATTTTTAATATTATTGACCCTTAGTGAGTGTTAAAATCGACTTCTAGTCACTACTTCTTCGAGATTAGGCTTAATACTTACTGGGTACACGTTGTTTACGTACTCATGCTACACCTGCTGCACATTTTTATTGGGCGCAGAGGTGTGGTTAAAAATGCGGGGACTTAGGTGAGCTGCATTCTATAATACGATCCGCATCCAATAAAGTCTCCTTCAGAGTTATTTATATTTTTCCTGTCTAATTTGTATTCCGGGCAGATGCTTTATTTTATTTTACTCCCTAGTTAATGCTCATGCACTTGTGACACCGGGTTTTGGGAGTGGTTATGGGTAGTTTAGTAATTTAGTTGCTAAAATTGTTATCACTTACTCTATGAGTTCTATCTTTACTATTTAATTGAAGAAAATTTCAATTTAAGAATACTAAAATGAGTGATTAAATTAATTAGTCAAGGTTGGCTTGTCTGACAGCGGTGTTAGTCGCTATCACGACCTTTAATGGATTTTGGGTCGTGACAACATGGTATTAGAGCACTAAGTTCACTTAGGTCTCACGAGTCATGAGCGAGTCTAGTAGAGTCTTGCGGATCGGTTCGGATACGTCTGTACTTATATTCGAGAGGCTATAGGGCTGCTAGGAGCACTTCCCTTCTTGATTCCTCATCATACAATTTGATTCCTTTTAGGCGTATGCCTTCGTTTCCCTCATATTCAATCTTATGCAACGTGAAGCTCTTGTTATAAATTGGGAATCTAGGAAGTTTGATGGTACTACAGATGTGGTGCAGGATGTTTCTCCCTACGTATTTGATTGGGCTATTGCCGTCGCCTTGCGGAAGGCCGCTCTGTCGTTTCAGCTCAGTATCAGTATTACCTAAGGTTTGAGATTTGGGATTGATTGTTATGACGATTCGTGTGTTGCTATCGCACAGTGTTCGTGTAAGGGTAGGATGCTTGTCTATGCGTCGAGGTAGTGAATGACTTCAAAGGAGGTTTTACTCATTGCATGATTCAGAGATTCAGTATTTTATTTTCGGCGGAGGACAGGCAATCAGACTACAAATGATCAGGTTTGGGTCGATGGGGTAACGAGACTTGGTATTTTTGAGCATGGTGGAATATTCATCTGTGATGTGGTAATGTCATCCTTGATGGAATGTGTTAAGTTCGCCGGTGTTATGGTCTTCTTTAATTCGCCTTTGGGAGTAGGGTATTGTGAAATGATGTCGGGGAAGCGGCTGTCAGAGATCGCGGTGTGTAGTGGTTCAGGATCGAAGCGGTGTTCCTAGTATGATGGCTTGAGAAAGATGATCTTCGGAAAGGTTTAAAGTTGGTAGCGATCTATTGGTTTAAGTGCTACAGAGATAGATTTTGATTTAAGGCAATGACTGGGCAGCGAAGGATGAGGAAGGATATGTGGGAGGTGTCTTGCGGTGGTTAAATTTCTAGAAGGCCAAGTGTGAGAAACAGAAGTCAAGTAGTTGCTTAAAGGAGAGGGTTTGACCAAAGTAGGAGAGTGGCAAGGTAGCATATCGGTTATTTGGTAAGATAACTACACATCCTGAGGAAAGTTGGAGTGATTTGGGATTCATGGTGGACAGTGACTAGGTCTACGGACTTAATTTGGAATGTTGGCTATTATACTTGGGAAAGATTTGGATGCAGCAGAAATGAGTTTACTTGATATGAAGAGGAATGCAACATGGCTTCGGGTTGGGATGTATTGTCGCAATTTTTGTAATGTCAATGGGGAGTGAACGGACTTGTACAGCTGGTGAATGAGCACGGGCTCAGGATGGTTTAAGGACTTCATAGAAATGGTACTCAGTGCAGTGTCGTTGGAAGGTGTTGGCATGGATTTTCCATAGGTAAGCTATCTCCTGTGAGCAGATTAGCGGTTACATGGTGTTGACGAAGCTTCTACGAAGAAATTTATTGGCTATCCGGTAAGAGGTCGAATATGTAACTGTGGCTAGTGATTCAGAGTGCTCATGAAATGTTTAACAGGAAGGTTGCAAGAGAGTTGCTTGGTTGGTTGTGAAAGATCATGTCAATGGGGAATAAGGAGTCTAGGTGGGTTCCAGAGTTATGCAATGGTAGCTCCAAGCTAAGTGGGAGAGCCCCACCGCCTACGATTGGATTGCATGCTTATCTACTTGTGAAGTTTCTGGTTATTGGCATATTGGTGGGTTATTACGACTAAGGAAAGAGAACATCAGTGGTAATTTGAGCAAAGGAGTTGAGGAATGTGTGATGTAATTAGCCTTATCGATTCATGTTCAGACTTTGGGAAGACTCAGAGTTTATGCTTCATGTAGATGTAATGTACAAGGAAAGTGAGTTAGCCGGATGCTTCTTTGAGAAGGTGTCCATGTGCTAGCAGGGCCTTGGGGTTTGATTATAGTCGAGACCAAGTCAGAGTGGATGACTCTCAACAATGGTCTTAGTGGATTCAAAAAAAAAATTAAGTGCGGTGCATAAGGATTTCGAGTTCGTAGTATCGTTAGGTATCAAGATTTTGCAGCAGATTATGAAAGGGGCTTGGAGTATTATATGTTATCTTCGGGTTACGGTGTAGCATTTGAGGAATGGAAGAAAATAACTTCGGATTCATAGAGGGATGTTCAGAATAGGTATACAAGTTGAAGATACGAATATGCGCATAAGGAGGGTATGAGATGGTTCGTGGGTTTTGGAGACAACATGGTCTCCTGAAATGAGGTCACTCAGGATGAGTGCGGATTTGGGTTCATAATGTTTTGAATGGAACTATTACTATTCCTAAGGCAAGTCCAGAGTAAATTAGAAGAAGTTGGATCGGTTAGCAACGGTTGAATTGGCATGATGGTGGCAATGATCAATTCCTTCGGTATGTTAAGTTATACATGTGGTTAGTGGCAGTACGTGCAAGGCTTGACGGCCGCCGCAATTGATTTTATTTGGAGGCATTCGAGTACTATGGCATGTTATGTGTAGATGGATCCCGGAAGAGTTATGGTGTTTTAGACCACTACTTGAGGATTGTATTCTCTGCGGTTATGGAATTTCAGTCGCGTGTTGAAATGGTTCTCCTGAAATGAGTTAAGTAAATGGTTGTTATGTGATGGAGTGTTTAGTCTATTAGTGGATCAGGAGTCATGATGGAATTCTTGTACTCTCACGTATGGTATGTTAGGTGCAGTGAGCGGCATGGGAACTGAAAGTTGAGGATCAAGGTTATAGTTTGGTGTCGACAAGAATGTCACGAACTCGAATGAGTAGGAAAGAATTTAGATGTTTAGGGTAAACTGGTATTTTCTTCAGCGTCACCTGAGATCGGTGTCATGTGTAAGAGGCTTTGTGTACTGATTTGCGGACTTTCGATTCGCTTTACAACATTGTATGACTGGTGGTCTGGATGTGCAGACTTTGCTACCTGGTGCGAAAGGTCATGGGAGCGTACCCCACGGGGAGATTGTATAAGTGTGACATGTAGTCACTTGATTGATTCAATATTTAAAACCAAGTATGGAGATTGTGGTACTATCGCTAATGTGAGAATTTATGCCTGAAGGGCGCCCGGTTTATTTGGTTTTGGAATGTGGAAGTTTGTTTCGGATTTGACAGTTGTTCTTGTGTGTCATGGGAAATAGGGTTATTATGGATCCTTGAAAGGTTATTAGCCAAGTGCGGTACGATCAGAATCGGCTTGAGGTCCGTGGATGGATCTAAATATGAATGTGGACTCTATATCAGGCTAGATGTGTTCATTTCAGCATAACGTTGTTTTCAGAGGGATCGTCGGGCCTTGGATGTTATTTCTATTGTCGGCCTTTCCATGTAGTCTCTATTGTGCCATGTGGGTTATGAGGCGGTTTGATTATTCGCACTCGTATTGAGATCCCGTATAGTTTGCAGTGTTATATGAGCAGGATGGCTCTTGAGATAGAGGTCATTTATTGCACCTTAGTCGTGCTTGCGTTTTGTAGCGTATGGCGCTATCTGATGGTATTGTGCACTTGGCGTGCTGGTGGTTGACATTCGAGCTGGTAGACCGATGGGGGTGATTGAGGATGTATTGGTTCGAGCTGACATGTTCATTATCCCAGCGGATTTTGTTATTCTTGATAGTGAAGTTGATTATGAGGTGTCGATTATTCTTGGTAGACCTTTACTTGCTACGGGGAATTCTCTAGTTGACGTTGAAGCCGGAGAACATACCTTCCGGGTTGGTGATGAAAAGGTGGTGTTTCACATGTGCAAATCTATGAGGCAACCGAATAGCAATGAAGTGCGTCCATTCATGGACTTGGTCACTGATGTGATTATTGATGATACAAGTGCGACGATTAATGTGGGTGACATGTTGGAGGCCGCTTTGCTCAATTTTGATGATGATGAGATGGATGGCTTCATGGAATGTGTTAATTCTTTGCAAGGGATGGGTTCATGCAATTATGAACCTCAGAAGCTTTCCTTGGATCTTGAGAATAGGAAAACTCCTCCTACAAAGCCTTCAATTGAAGAGCCTCCTACGAATTCCTTGGCCTTGCTCTACTTTACCGGTTATTCTTTCCTCTTGTTTGACTAGCGTGTAGGTTAATTCTACATTGGTGGTGCTCCACAAGAAGAAGAAAGCTATTGGGTGGACTTTGGCGGATATTTGGGGAATAAACCCCCCATTTTTCATGCACCAGATTAACTTGGAGGAAGATGCAAAACCATCCATTGAACATCAAAGAAGACTCAATGAAGCCATGCAAGACGTGGTCAAAAAGGAGATCATTAAGTGGTTAGATGCCGGGGTGGTCTACCCCATTTATGACAGTTCGTGGACTTCTCCTGTGCAATGTGTTCCGAAGAAGGGGGGCATAACTGTGGTCACCAATGATAAGAACTAGTTGTTCCAACAAGAACGGTGACCGGGTGGAGAGTGTGTATGGACTATTGGAAGCTAAACAAAGTCACAAGGAAAGACCATTTCCCACTACCCTTTTCTTGACCAAATGCTTGATAGGTTGGCCGGCCGGGCATTCTATTGCTTCCTAGATGGATATTCGGGCTACAATCAAATCCTTATTACCCCGGAAGATCAAGATAAAACAACTTTCTCTTGTCCCTATGGCGCTTTCGCTTTCAAGCGGATGCCATTTGGCTTATGCAATGCACCGGCAATTTTTCAACGGTGTATGATGGCGATCTTTACTGATATGGTAAAGGACTACCTTGAAGTCTTCACGGACGACTTTTCGGTAGTCAGTGATTCCTTTGATAATTGCTTGGCAAACTTGGATAAAGTGTTGGCAAGATGTGAAGAAACAAACTTGGTGCTCAATTTGGATAAATGTCATTTCATGGTCGAGGAAGGCATTGTCCTTGGCCAAAAGATCTCAAAGAATGGCATTGAAGTCGACAAGGCAAAGATTGAGGTGATTTCTAAACTTCCACCTCCAACTTCGGTGAAAGGTGTTTAAATCTTAATTTTACATTTTTGGATGATTTTATAAAAATATGATTTTTCTTCCAAAAATTAACGGATTCATGATGTAAATGAGTATGTAATTATGAAATATAATCAATATAGGATAAGGAACACTTACCGCAATGTTTTCCCATGAAAATCTCCCAAAAAGCTTCTTACCCGAGCTCAAAATCGAAAATGATGGAAAATGGGATGAAATCCCTTTTCTAGAACATAAGTTCTGTTACCCAGATTTTTACTCATCGTGATCGTGGGAATTCATTCACGATCGCATAGAACAAAAAGTTTTATTTATACTAAGCTGAAAATATCTGACAAAAATGCCCCTGTGAACGTTGTGCGGCCGCGTAATTCGGGTATTTCATAGGTATAAGCATTTTGGCTTGATGGGTACTTCCCTATTTATTGTCATGTGTGGATCGGGTGGCACGCCGCCATGGGTATGTTGTTTGGATCGGGTTGCATGCCGCAACGGTATCATGTGTGGATTGGGGTGCACGCCGTAACAGTATGATGTTGAGTACATTTCCCCATATCTAATTCTTGCGTGTCTCATTTCTCATGTTCAGAGGAAGGTTCATAACACCTTTTTGGTTGTTTAAATTGCTACGTGGGTTGAGTAGTTCTTTCTAGAGTTCGTTTTTCCTTATGCATCACATTCGAGTTTGTTGCTTGTTGGCACATGGCGGCATTATATGAGACTTTTGGTAGTGATTGTGGTGGCTTATTACTGGAATGACTTGTACTAGATGAGGCGAGATTTTTGGACCTGGGATCAGTGCCAACGGATTTATATGAGGCCTATTAAAGAGCAAATATCGTTATTTGGTTCATAATGAGGTAATGGTTCCTGTCAGGAGGAAGGACTAAATGATTTGTTGACTATACAGTTGGTTATGAATTTCTACACATTTCTTCCGTCATGGCAATGTTGCAAGAGTTGGAACAGGACATATATGTGTCATGAGGTGAGTTATGAGAATCAGATTCGTGGCATTTCGGCTATTGTTGTCAGATGATGTTATTGTGGTCATGCGAATAATGCGGTGCATGGTGTGAATTCAGTGAGAGTATACAATCATGTAGTGGTACATCTTGTAGTGATTGAAACGGTGTTCGTATGTTGGAAGCATGCCTAGTAGAGAATTTCGGATGTTGGAATTTGGCTCTAAGGCTTATTTGCCTAAACAAAGGGGAGGATCTTCAGATTTGCAAGGGCTAATATGCTCAGCTGAGTTGTGATAGCATGAGTAGGTGCACGAGGAGCTAAACAATGATTTCAGCAAACTCCGGAGCAGCTCTTAGCACGTTCGAGGACGAACATATATTTAAGTGGGAGAGAATATAACGACCCAATCGGTCGTTTTGACTGTTAGAACCCCGTTCCTCTAAATAAGACTCCCCATATGTGATTTTACTAATTTATGACTTGCAGGGATGGTTGGTTCGGGATTTGAAAGTGTTCGAGTTGAAATCGGAGCACTTGGTTCCTTAGTTGGCTTTAAAAAGGGAAAGTTTGACTTCGGTCAACATTTTTAGAAAATGACACCGGACTCGGGATTTGACGGTTCCAATAGGTTCGTATGATGATTTTGGACTTGGGCGTATGTTCGAATCGGGTTTTGGACAACCCGGGAGCATTTCGGCGCTTAATAGTGAAAATTAACTATTTGAAGGTTTAATGTTCTTTAAATTTGGTTTGGAGTAGGTTTTGGAGTAATTGAGGTCCGTTTGAAATTTTGATCCTGGGAATAGCTCCGTATGGTGATTTAAGACTTGCAAACAAAATTTGGTGTCATTCCGAGTAGTATAAGTATATTTCGCCGCGTTCGGAGTAAGTTTGAAGAATTTGAAATTTCTAAGTTGAATCAATTTAGTTTGGGGTATGATTCTTAGTTTTGATGATATTTTACACGTTTCAGGGTTCGAGCAAGTCCATATAATGATTTCAAACTTGCTGGCATGTTCGGGTGGCGCCCCAAGGGCCTCGGGTGTTAACCGGATGAGGCTCGGACCAAGGTTGGATTTTTGAAGAGCAGCTGTTGCACCAGGCTTCTTCTCCAACCGCACCTGTGCATAGGCAGCCGCATGTGCGAGCTCGTAGAAGCGAGTCCTAAGCTGCAGAAGCGAAGAAAGGGGAGGCTGGCACACGCCACAGAAGCGGAATTTTGGGCGCACCTACGAGCGCGCAGGTGCGAAGATTGGCGCGCAGAAGCGGAAGTGGGCGCAGATGCGAAGGCCCAAGTCGTAGAAGCAGACTCGCAAAAATGGTCCTGAGGCTGCAGATGCGGAACTTGGCCAGGCGAGGGAAACTCGCACCTGCGAGGCTTTTTTCACAGGTGCGGAGATGCAGGTGCAGTTAGCCCTCCGTAGGTGCGAAAATTCAGTCTAGGCAGAACCTTAAAAAGGGACGAGGCTCAGCCATTTTTGCTGATATTTCCTACATTCTTTGGCTATTTTGGAGCTTTTTGAGATGGGATTTCAACTAGCAACTTGAAGGTAAGTTAATTCTATACACTTTGAGTTAAATACGTAGATTATGGGTAGATTATAATCTGTAAATCTTGGAAATCAAGGGTTTAGGGGGAAAACCTAGATTTGTACAAAAATGAGATTTTAACCACGAAAATGGTTATGGAATTGGATGGAAATTGTATATTTGAGTTCTTGAGATTATGGGTAATGATTTCCTCCGAAAATTTCCTGAATCCGGGCACGTGGGTCTGGGGTGAATTTTAGAAATTTACCATTTTTGGATAAGGTAATTTATTTAATAGTCTAATTTCGAATTATTGAGCATGTATTAATTATTTTATATAACTTTTGGATAGTATCGGATTTTCGGCACAGAATTGAGATTTTACAGGACATTATGATCGGGAAGTGGGCTTTGAGACAAGGTAAGTCACTTACCTAGACTTGTAAGAGGGAATTTACCCCATAGGTGATTCACATTAATAATTGTTGCTAATTGTGGGGGCTACGTATGCACGAGGTGACGAGAATCCGTGCGTAGCTACTAATTATGCTATGTCCGGGTAGTTTAGGACTCAAATTATGAATTACTTGTGATAATTGCATCATTTATTTGATTAAATTACTGGAATTATATTGTAAATTGATAGAGGAAATAGTAAAAGATCGAAACTTCATATACTTAAATTTGTCTAAATAATTGAATTGTTAATAGAGATTGAACATCCTACGCGTTAAGATTATAACAACTTCTTATTCCGGAGGATCATAAGAAAATGTCCTCCTTTCTTGTGGAGCAGGCCGAATGCCTCGGCAGTATAGATGCATCTATGGATCGTGCCGCACGTCCCTCTGCAGTGTACCCGACACTCTGGATCGGGTCGTACGACCACGGCAGAAATCGTGCCTAATAACAATAATTACACGATATCTTGATATTTTATTGCAGCTTGTGAAGTTAATTGATAAATTAGAAATTATTGAAATTAAATGAGTTAATTATTTCTGTTGGTTAAAGAAAAATTATTGTTATTCCTATAAATCATGTTGATTTAAGCATTTCTATTTTTAATATTATTGACCGTTAGTGAGTATTAAAGTCGACCTCTCGTCACTACTTCTTCGAGATTAGGCTTGATACGTACTGGGTACACGTTGTTTACGTACTCATGCTACACTTGCTGCACATTTTTGTGCAGGTACAGATATGTCTAGCGGCCTTGTCGGCGCAGAGGTGTGGTTAAAAATGCAGGGACTTAGGTGAGTTGCATTCTATAATACGATCCGTAGCCAACAGAGTCTCCTTCAGAGTTATTTATATTTTTCCTGTCTAATTTGTATTCCGGACAGATGCTGTATTTTATTTTACTCCCTAGTTAATGCTCATGCACTTGTGACACCTAGTTTTGGGAGTGGTTATGGGTCGTTTAGTAATTTAGTTGCTAAAATATTTATCACTACCCTATGAGTTTTATCTTTACTATTTAATTGAAGAAAATTTTGATTTAAGAATACTAAAATGTGTTTAAATTAATTGCTCAAGGTTGGCTTGCCTGACAGTGGTGTTAGGCGCCATCTCGACCTTTAATGGATTTTGGGTCGTGACAAGTACCTTGGCATGGGCAACAAGGAAAATGTTGTGTCGTTGATTTATTTGAAGGAACCCAAAGTGTTGAGTGAACCTTGATCATGATTGACAGCATCATTCTGCAGCGTTAAATCAGGCATTTCCTGGGAGGCAACCCATGATTGTGATGTATTTGTCATGCCATAACGTTAACTAACGTGGTTATTGGGAGGCAATCCAATCCGTAGAGTAGATATAGTTTAGTTTTTGTTTTTGTTTTTTATATGGAGGCGGACTAACAAGTTAGCTTTCTGTGAATTTCATGTATTTTGCTAGGTACTACTGCCTTACATCATCTGTCACGCCAAACATGGTGCCTTGGCTGCCGCGACGTAGCCTATACGGAGCCGGAGTTGGCGCGCTTACCAGTGCCTCGCCGCATCCAACTGCTGCGTCTCACACATGTGTGCGCCGTCTGCTGCGTGATGGCCTAGGTAAGTCCCCAAAAATATTTTAATTAACACCCACCTCCAAATAATATAAACCCTCCTGCACCCCTACAAACATTATACCCGAGACCTCGCCCCCAAAACAAAAAGACCCTGCTGCCCATTACAAAACCAACAACACATCCCCCTAACTTCTCAAACTCACCCTCTAATTCCCAACTCCTCTCTTCCCCAACACGCACACTCCCCCTCCCAATCACTCACATAACAAACATAATCTATTTGGATTGTTGATCAAGTCATCAACGGTCTAGAATTAATCCCAATTTCTCTTTAATCTAAAAACCACCCAGTGCATTTATCTCAACCATTGGATCAAACTGATCCAACGACCCCTGATTTATTCCCACTAAATATTTTCCTATCCTTTTCTCTCCAAATATTTGGAGTCGTTGATCTAAATAATCCAACTGCTCCCATGCAATCTCTTATTTTAACTAGAAGACTACCCCAAACCCTAATCATTCTATCAGAGATCGGCCGCCCTTGTTTCCCATATCTCTCTCTTTTCTCACATCCTCTCAGACCCTGTCACCTTTGAAACCTAGCAAAAAATCATGCAAAGTCACTCAAAATCAACTGAAAGCTTAATCATTCCTTGCTTCCAAACGTGAATACCGCCGAGTATTCCTTATTCACCATTCAATTTTTAATCCCAAACCCCGAAACACTAATCCCAAATGTGAAAGGGTAAGAATGTCATCATTTCATTCCTCTGCTCGCTTAAATCGGCACATGCAATTTATAGATCTATGAGATCTGATCTCACCATGACGATTCTTAGTCTATAGGTCAAAAATGGTGACCTTGGGACATTGGCTTTAACTGGCGGTCCATTTGGCTTCAGCAGCTAACCCGTTCATCATTTCCAACAGGTAAATCCACACTCTGATTTTCTCCTATGTTTTTCCTCATCTTTTCCCCTCTTACTCTCATCAGTATTCATTGTCACCTTCCACTAATTCTTTCAAATTCAAATGGAACTCTAAGTCTTAATTGCAACTATAAATAGAGGGCTTTAATGCCCTTACCAAACACACGAACTACCATAAAGTATTCTAGTAAGTACTCTACTCCCCCTTTCTGCTTAAATACTCAGAAAACCTCTCTAATTTTCTTTCTTTCTTTTCGGTTCTGCTCGAGTTCACTATTGTGAATTGATCGTGAACTTTGGCTCCTAAATGGATAAGAAAGATTACCTGGTTTGCTGCTCCGAAGAAGGTCAGTAGACCACTGTCATGTCCCCAAATTCCCATGGAGGCTCAGAGGGAGGATAAGGGGAAAGCTTATAGTGTATGCAAAAAGGGTGAATATCAGGTTAGTGGGGCGAGTCAGTTTAGCAGACCTCATCCCCATTGTGTGAAGTGTGGGAGATGTCATTCGAGAGTATGTCATTATGGTACCAATGTATGCTATGAGTGTGGTATGAGGGGGTCACATTCAGAGAGATTGTCATTCATCTCGCCAAAGCATGGGCAGGGGTGCGGCACAGCCAGCCAGTTCTGTAGCTACTATATCCACAGCGCCTCCCCCAGCTCGAGACACTATAGCACCCACAGGGCGTGGAGCAGCTAGGGGTGGTATCAAGAGCTTGGGAGGGCCAAGCAGGTTTTATGCTATGAGGAGGCGTCAAAATTTGGAGGCTTCTCCAGATGTGGTTACAGGTATATTGACTGTCCAATCTCATGATGTGTATGCTCTTATTGATCCCGGTTTCACTTTGTCATATGTCACTCCTTATGTTGCTATGGAATTTGTGATGGAACCGGAACAGCTTTATGAGTCGTTCTCCGTATCTACTCTTTGAACGAGACGTATCATTCGTGAAGCCTCTTTATCACAATTATCTTACTTACAACCTCTTGAGTAATTGAGTTCTATAATGATTTCTTTGAATTGAGTCACAAACCTAGGTTAATACTTCCCATTTGCTTCCCTAAATTCTCAACAAGGGACTATACCTGGTGAATTTCTTACAGAACCTTTGATTCGAATGGATAACATCTGCTCACTTGTGCTTATGCATGCACCATCATAAAGTTTACCTATGTGGTATCAAATCTAATATAAAGTAGCCTAGTGTTGAGATCCTTCTTGAGCCACTCTATGGTTTGAACAGTCACTTTACTCCTTTATGGACATTATCATGAAACCTTTTCACTATCTAGTAACATAAGAGCATATCTCAGCACCTATCATATGTGTACATGTCAATTGAGAAGCGTCACTTGTCCGCGTAAAGTTCCTCTGAAACTTGGGATTCTCACAAATTTGTCATAGAAATATCTATTGTTTGCCCATCTCAGTATAACTTTCATGTCCACCTGGATCATGCCTCAGTTAGTAAATCACTTTGTTCCTAGTATTGTAGTTGCCCATGAAGTGGCCTGGTATTGCAGCTTGAGAGTTACTATGGCAGAAATATGTCTATCTCAAAGCAAAGTATTCATTCTCTCTAACCAATACATGATTGTATCCCAATATTAAGATGTCCTAGCTATGTGGTTTCACTCGTAAAAGGTTGAAATTAGATGCTTTTAGATTTTGGCACATATCATGAGCATATTGATTTGAAAGACCAGTTTTTCTGTACCTCTAGTCCTCTCATATAGGATCAACTATCGGGAAGGGTTAAGCTGTCAGAATGATAATAATCTCACAAGTGCTCAACTTCTTTTTCAACCTCATGGGCTTGTGGCATAGATTCCTTGTGTCAGTTAATGTTAAGAGCGTAACGCAATTTCATGTATTTTGAAACCATATCACATTCAGGGTGCCAGAGTATTCTCATTTCGAGTTAAACTGATTTTCCCTACACTCCAGGAGATGACTGGCGTCACGTACTTGGCTATTTCTCCTTGAGGCTTACTATTGCCAAACAAGGCATATATGGAATGAAACAATTGTTACTGTCCCTTTCATAACTCATAGTCTTCCAAGTATAACCGATGCTAATGTCTTTAGCCTCCCGATCATGCCTCCCATATGTCACACGTCTAAAAGGACTCGTTTCTTTTGCATCTCGAGATCATGAACATGGTTCCCACGTTATCAATTTGTACTAGTTAACTCTATGTCCCATTTGTCTAATCGATGATGTCATCACAATGATTAACCATGTCAGCGCTATTGGTAGTAACCCTCATGTCTCTTAGTATATAACCTCCTGAAATACCCCTACTCAGCACATTGATGGATTCTTAAATAATTCTAGCCCAATCTCAAACCTCGTTGTTCCTATTTATAGTAAACCTATGGGGGTTGAGGGTTCAAACATGTCAAAGAAGAAGCATCATCCCATGGTCAAACATATTGGGTAGGAACTCTATGGTCATATTCATTCTAGCACATCATAGAATAACGGTTAAAGGCCGCCAAGGGTTTAGTTTGGGCGTCCGACATAGAGATTTGGAGTTAAAGGAAGTAAGCAAGATTTTCTCCATGAAGACATTATGTGAATTGTTAATAAAGGTAAAGTAGGTGTAGTGCACATTGTGCCTTGTGGAATCTTGAAAGAAATAGGCCAAACTACGAGTCTGATGTTTCCCCATCATTGTCTTCTATGCACCCGGTGCTTCATGTGTCTACGTCAAAGAGGGTAGTTGGAAGACCTTTTATCTATCGTCAGGTGGAAGCTATTTAAGGTAAGGTTAATGGATAATTGGCTTGTGAGAGGTACCTAATTGTCATCCTTGTTAGATTAGTCCGGAAGTTGGGATTGCCTCTGTCAAAGTGTTATGGCTAAGTCAGTGAGTCGAGGAGGTCGTCTCAAAGTCCGAGTGTGTTGTAGAAAGAAAATATTCTCACTTGTTTGTAGAGCCAAATGGATGTAGTTCAAATGGTACTTTCTATGTGTTATGATTTAAATGGGTGCAGTTCATGTCAAGGTACCACTTCTGATAACGTAATTCCTATAATGTTGAGATTAGTGATGTTGATATATATTATGATGCTTTGTCGAGTTGTGCATGTGTTGTTAGGGTGGTTTTAGTGATTCTCTGGAGGTGGATAGGCCCAATTACAGGGGAAACTCTGCCGAACTTTCTGGAAATTTGGAGAGTTAGCCAAATTTTGGAGCTTTTGGTGTGTGGATAAAGATTTAAGTCACATTCGGTGTCTATGGCAGACTCTAACCCTCATTCGAGGATGAATGATCCTAAGCGGGGGAGAATGTAAGGCCCTGATAAAATTTCTTAATGATTTAAGATTTTAAAGTGAACCAACGGTATTTAAGGATAACGTATTCGAGTATTAAAGGAAACCTATGGGATAGAACCACATCATTTTTGAAATGAAAATATATGTTTAAGGTGTGTTGGAACATACTAAGGAGTTTTGTGAATGGCAAGAATTTGTGTGGAACAAGTTGGATACATTAAGTGGAAAGGATGTCTCAATTAGCACAGGACACGACTCAAACGAATGCCACTCCCAAAATATAAAGACTTAGGTGGTGATATACCTATCTAATTAAAGCTTTGAGTCTAGTTTCCAACGCACCAAATCATTTGTCATTTGGATATTTCTGCAGAAAGTTATGGCTACTTTACCAGACAGGTGCCATATGCGCACCCAGATGCGCGGTCGTGCATATAAGTGGGGTTTCTGCCTCGTGTGCATGGCCAGATGCGCGGTCACTTGCCCAGGTGCACGGCCGCGCATGTAGGAGCCCTATAAATACCCCCAAGAGCGGGCAGTGAGAGTGGCTAAGTCATTTCTTTGAGCTAGGGCTTGCTCTATCAAGGGGAATCCGTCCTATACTTCCCTCCCATGAACAAAGGTAATGTTTTTGGAGTATTTGAGTTGATTATTACGCCTAAACACTTATATTAACAAGGATTAATCTTCAAGATCCATAGATTTCCATTCAAACCCCCAAATTGGTCAAGAACACTATGAGTGGGATTTTTTAGAGTCTCACCACAAGAGGTATGTCTACCATCTTTAACTACTCTATGGTGATTATTTATGTATGAAATATATATTAGGACATATGGAACGGTGATTGGAAGCCATAAGTACCTAACCTAGGTTGTGTTGGTGTTGTAGAGATTATAAAATAGTTTAATTAATGAGATTGATGGTTGGGTGTGAATTGTTGGGCATGCATGTGCTAATGGAAGTTGTGGATGGCGTAGAGACGATGGTAACGTGAATCATTGGTATGGAAGATGGTTGTTAGGTGAAGAAATTCCATTGAAGGAGGTTGTAGAAAGATATGCATATTAGATGTTTGATAAAAAGTCTAAATGACTTAAAGTATAGAAATCTTACTAATATTGGTACAAATGTGTTGCATTGTTGTAGATTGAAGTTGTTTAGTGTGGTGGACCATCGTAGTACTATTAAGGGGCGAATTTCAGGTATGTTAGCTAACCTTCTCTCTTGGAATTGAATTCATTGATGTTCCCGTGAGTTTCAAGTATGGTTGACCCAAGTTCCTAATTCCCGTGTTCCGAGTTATTCTTTATTTGATTATTCCGAATAATCTTGTGTTGAGAGATATATATATACTAAAACTGTGCACCAAATTCTCATATTGTCTTGTGTTCTCCATCGGGAATGTATCCTTATGATCCCAATATGTCAAGATAGTATGATTTCAAATCATGTTTAAATTGCAAGTTGTTATGCCCATTTGTGAAAGAAAACTCAATGCGCCTAAGACCCCTATTTTTCATATTTATGCTTAAGGCCTTAATCCCAAATGCTCTTATTAATGATGATCCATAAAATACGCTTGAAAGGGAAAGTACTGAGAGTGAGATATAAAACATGGCCATGGTTGTTGTAGCTAGTGCATTTGATCTGAAGTCATGTTTAAATTGTAAATCACCATGCCCTCCTTTATAAATATTTCCAATGTGATTTGAGTTCTTACGTACTCAAGAGTTGAAATTGTGTTTTGCCCTTTTGTGAAGAAGTATTTAGAAAGGTACGGTGTATTACTCGCTTATGATTTTTTACTTGTGTTGTGATTACAAGTCATTGTGCTCCATACTTTGAAAAGGGATCTAATGTGTTTAAAGCCTTCATGACTAATGAACTTAAAGTTGTGATTTACGGAATATTCTATATGTTGATGTTTGATGGTAATCCTTGAAAGTAAAGAAAAGAAAGAGTGGAATATGAAATACGGTCGTCGTGCCATGAATAAAGAATCTTGTGAATGGCCAAAAGAGCCAAGGAAATATTGTTGTTGTGAGTGGTTGAAAATACTAATGAAGGTTTATACAAAGTAAAAGATGATGAGGTGAATACATTTGCATTTATATTACCTTTGTGTGCAAAAACAAAATTATTTTTGGGAGTAACATTAGCAAACCTAGGAAGGGTGGGTCATAAGGCCCACACCCGAAACTACATGTGCCGGTGTAGGGGTGGACTGCGATGGATTGTGATTATTCTCCTTATTTGGGATGAGATTGATATTAGCCACAAATTGGAAAGTCAACCCACACGGCATATGTGGGAAGGCGGCCTAGCCGATCGGGTGGAGATCGGACGCCATGTTGCGCACATGGTGGTACTACTCTTGGTAACACCTTTTTTTTGCATCACATGTCAAACCACATTGCTCGTGGGGAGATGGCCTAGCCGATCAGGCGTGATCGGACTCTGTGCTAAAAACACGGTGGTATATCGGTGCTAATGATCTTCCAACCAAAAATATATATTATTTTTGTATTTTGCAAATTGTTATGTTTTAACTTGGCCTTTGGATATCATTGATTTTTACTTGTTGTTGCCATGGTGTTTCCCCTTCTGATATTGGTGTTCTATTTCAAAAGAGGACATTTAGCTTTACATACTAGTACTATTCCACGTGTACTAACGTCCCTTTTGCCAGGGGCACTGCATCTTTAATGGATGCAGGTGGTTCATCAGCGGGCAGCTTTGGCCCTCGTTAGCAGTCACTCTCTATTCAGCAGGTTTTGGTAAGCCCTACTCTACTCTGGGCCCAATGTGACTTGATGTTGTACTTTGTGTTTTGAGGGATAGCCGGGGCCTTGTCGCCGGCACTTCCATATTACTCTTTTGTTGTACTTAGTGCTCCGTAGACATAGCGTGGGTGGTGTTTGATGTTGGGAATTGAACTAGAAGTGTTGGTATTTTGACAAACATATTTTTCATCATATCTATAAACTTGTAATATTTTGGAAATCGTAAATGAATCTCTTTTGAGTAATGGAAAAAGAATATTGAACACTTGACTCTTCTCTTGTGTATCACTTGTACTGATTCTTATATTGTTAATGGGGAAGGTTGGGTAGAAGGCATCAAGTAGGCTTGCTCGGCCGGGTTATCTCGGTTGAGCACCAGTCGTGCTCCCCGAGGTTGGGGAATGACAGTGTATCAAGCCCACCTTATCTCATCGCATGTGTATCAAACCCTATCCTTATACCACTGCATGTTTATCAATATCACAACACAAAAACAACTCGCACTACAAGTGTCCATATGCCACAACTTTCAAATATCAACAATACTAACATTTCTACAACAAATAGCCCATGGCTCAACCACAATGTATACAACGATCTAAATAACAACAAGATGAATGAGGGATACTCAACAAGGAAAGATACCTCAATAATTAACAACTTCACCTCAATATGATAACGTATTTTAAAACTTCAACACCAATAACTCAACAAGAAGATATTCCATGAAATAACAACTTCAAGTAAGAGTAATTCAAAGATTAAAGAGGTAACAAATTAATAAGGGAGATAGAAACTTCGACTAAAGCATATAAGAGCAACTACAACAATAAAGGATAGAACAAGTTCTAATAATTTCAATTAGAGCATGTAAGAGTAAATTTAACAATGAGTTGATGTAACATGTTATAAAGAGTTCAATTAAGTACATGGGAGAAGTCTAAGAGTCTAAACCGGTCAAATACCACATATAGCCCGTGTACACACTCGTCACCTTGTGTACACGTCATCGACATAATGCAATTAACACAAACAACCCAAATCCTAAGGGGTAGTTCCCCCATACAAAGCTAGGCAAGATACTTAACTCAAGTAGGCCAACCCAACCCTCATAATACCTTTTCCCCCAAAATTCACCTCTACACGACTCAAATCTAACCAAAAATGACATAGCAACATCAAACAATGCAAGAGAAACCAATTATAATAGATAAAGCTATGATATTTACACATTTTCCAAAAATTCAACATAGGTCAGCCCCGAGCCCGCCCGGTCAAAACCTCGGTCCAAGGGTAGATTTCGTCTACCCATAAACCCACGAGTCCATATATATGATTTATTTTCAAATTCGAGTCCAAATCGACTCTCAAAACCCAAATCTTCATTTTTCAAAACTTTGACAAAAATTCCCAAATTTCCTCTTTGATTCTCTTAAATTTGATGTCAAATCTAAGATATAATCATGAAATATGGTTGAAAATTGATTAGAATCACTTACCCAATGTTTGTAGATAGAAATCCCCTCTCCAAATCGCCTCCTACCGAGTCTAAGGTTCTAAAATCAGAGAAAATGAGATAAAATCCCGACTCCCAGCCTTTTTGTTCAATTGCAGGTGTCGCATTTGAGACATTGGGTTCGCATTTGCGAACCCTCGCAGTTGCAAACCCTGACAGGCTCTTCAGAATTCGCAATTGCGACAAAGTCTTCGCAATTGCAAAGCTGACATCCTTCACAAAAGCGACCAAGTGGTGGCAAATGCAACCCCAACCAAAACCAGCTGACTTCGTAAATGTGAAGGGGGAAGTCACATTTGCGACATCTGACCACCCCTACCCACTTCGTAGCTGGTGCTTGCAAATGCGACATCAGAGCACCAACACACTAGCAATTCCAGTTTCCGTCCAAATCATTCAGAATTACATTCGAAACTCATTCGAGCCTTAAGTTTCAAAACCAAACATCCACACAAGTCTAAAAATATCATACGAACTCGCTCCCGCGATCAAAACACAAAAATAACATCTAGAACTATAAATCGAACAACAAAACGCATGAATTTCAAGGAAAGGTTCAAGAACATCTAGAATTGCAACCAAACGTCTGAATCATATCATATCAACTCCAAATGACACCAAATTTTGCAGACAAGTTCTAAATAGTATAACGGACCTATTCTATATCCCAAAATAAAATTCTGAACTAGATAACCAAAAGTCAACCTACGATCAGACTTGGGAAATCTTCTAAACCTCAAATTCCCAACTTTCGGCAAAACAACATAAATCAACCTATGGGCCTTCGAATTCAATTTCGGGCATACGCTCAAGTTCAAAATCACGATATGAACGTATCAGAGCCACCAAAACACCATTCCAGGGTTGTTTTCACAAAAGTCAAACGTTGGTCAACATTTCTAACTTAGGCTTCTGTCATAACCCAAACAAGCCCCTGTCGTGATGGTGTCTATCGTGGAACTAAGCAAGCCGACTCATTTTCAAAACAAACCGATATTTTTATTTCAAAGATAATTTCAGTGCTATTTAACATAAAAACCTTGGCAAAGGAGTTCAAATCAAAACAAAAGTGTGGAAGGAAAAGCCCGACATCGGGGTGTCACTAGTCATGAGCATCTTCTACAATCTGTCTAACAATATCAAGGCTAACTCAGCCTGAAAAAAAGCTAAATATAACTAGAGGAAGATAAGAGGGAGAAGTGCAGGGCTGCAATCGCCAGGCAGCTACCTTGCTATCCCCGAGAAAATCTGCAATCAGAATAATCAACAACCGCTACCGTATCCAGCTACACCTGGATCTGCACACAAGGTGCAGGGAGTAACGTCAGTATGCCAACTCAGTAAGTAACAACAATAAATAAAGACTGAGCAGTAGTGACGAGCAACAAAGCATATAACGTTCATATCAGAAAATCTTAGTAAAATACCATATGCTTTTAAAATCAGGATTTGAATCAAAATATCTCGTTTAAACCCAGTTCCATTAAGAATCATTTAAAGATATTTTTCAATAGTTTTCAAATAGAGGAAAAATGCAAAGGTGAACAAAATGATGAAATCATAAACAGCCCCTCGGGCAAAACATCACTCATATGCAGCCCCTCGAGCAAACCTCACAGTCACTCGTGCCACTCGAGCATACCTCACAATCACTCTTGCCACTCGGGCATACCTTACAATCACTCATGCTTCCTAGTCACTCAGCACTCGGCACTCAGTAGGTACCTGCGCTCACTGGGGGTGTGTACAGACTCCGGAGGGGCTCCTTCAGCCCAAGCGCTATAATCTGCATGGACAACTCACGTGCTATAATAATAAAGTATGTTGCAGGCGGGCAGCCCCGATCCACACTCATCCTCACAATCAGGCCCTCGGCCGATATCAAACATTCTGCGGCGTGTAGCCCGATCCCATAAATATGCAACATGCTGCGGCGTGCAGCCCGATCCCATAAATATCCTCACAAATCAGGCCCTCAGCCTCACTCAGTAATAAACCTCTCAAGCCACTCGGGCATTTCAGTAAAACAGGGCATTCGGCCCAAAACATTTATATGTATCAAAATAAAGTCATAAAACTGAGTTATGGGGTAAACAAGTATAAACATGACTGAGTATAGATTTTTCAATCGAAAACAGTGAGAGGATAGTAAGAAAAGGCCCCTAAGGGTCCAAACAACACTGGCACAAGGCCCAAACATGGCATTCAGCCCAATTTACAGAAACTCTTTCTAAAACATATAAGTATCATATAGTTTCAACAAAGTATGCAACTTTACAGTTGCTACGGGACGGACCAAGTCACAATCCCCAACAGTGCACGCCCACACACCCGTCACCTAGCATGTGCGTCACTAAAAATAGTAGAATGATACAAAATCCAGGGTTTCATACCCTCAGGACTAGATTTACAATCAGTACTTACCACAAACCCCGAAATTCTCATTCTGCAATGTCCTTTCCTCATGAATTGGTCTCCAAACGCCTCGAATCTGATCATAAATAATTCGTTTCAATCAATACATGCTAATGGGATGAATTCCACAAGAAAAGCTACAAAATTAGACCAAAACCCGAAATTGGCTCAAACCCGACCCTCGGACCCACGTCTTGAAATCCGACAAAATTTACAAAACTAGAAAGCTCATTCACTCATGAATCTAACCATACCAAATTCATCAAAATCCGACATCGTTTGATCCTTCAAATCCTTAAATTAAACTCTTAAAAATTCCAAGCCCTAACCCCCTACTTTCACTCCAAAATCCTACTAATTAATGATGAACAAGGCCATAGATTCACGAAATTTATACCATTATGGGTTAGAATCACTTACCCCAACATTGCTCCTTGAAAAACTTTGAAAACGCGCCTCTCTCCCGAGTTTCTCAAATTCAAAAATGGAAAATGAAGACAAAACACACGAGCTGGGGCTTTTCTGCCCAGCACAGTCACACCTGCGGCCATATGTCCGCTCCTGCGGAACCGTACCTGCGAGAACCACTTAAGCCCTCAATTCCGCATCTGCGACCCCAGGTTTCGCACCTGCGGGCGCGCACCTGTGTAACATTTCTACTTCTACGGAACCGGCCCAACTCTTCCTTTCTGTATCTGCGCTCAAGGCATCGCACCTGCAGGTGCACTGATGTGGCCAATTCTTCGCACCTACGATCCCAGCCTTGGCCTTCCATTTCCCATCTACGGCTTACCCAAATGCACCAGCGGCCTCGCACCTGCGACTCTTTCTTCCGCAGGTGCAAAAATAGCAGTAGCAGCAGCTTCAACTGCATTTTCCAACTTCGACAAATCCGTTAACCACCCGGAATCACCCCGAGGACCTCGGGACCTCAACCAAAAATACCAACAAGTCATATATCAACATATAAACTTAGTTGAACCTTCGAATCACTCAAAACAACATCAAATCATCAAATTACCCTCGGATTCAAGCCTAAGAACTTCTAAATTTTCAAATTCGGCAATCGATGCCGAAACCAACCAAACCATGTCCGAATGACCATAAATTTTGCACACACATCACAAATGACACTACGAACCTACTCCAACTTCCGAAATTCCTTTTCGACCCCAATATTAAATTTTCCACTGCCGACCGAAATCGCCAAATTTCAAATTTCACCAATTCAAACCTAATTCTACCACGGACCTCCAAATCACATTCCGGACGCGCTCCTAAGTCCAAAATCACCGAACGGAGCTAACGAAACCATCAGAATTCATATCTGAGATTGTTTACACATAGGTCAACTTCCGGTTAACGTTTCCAACTTAAGGTCCTAAATAAGAGACTAAGTGTCTCATTCCACTCCGAAACCACTTCGGGCCCGAACCAACTAACCCGGTACATCATAATATAGCTTAAGAGCATAAAGGAAACAGAAATGGGGGAAACGGGGCTATAACTCCCGAAACGACTGGCCAGGTCGTTACAGCTTCTTAGTAAAGAACCAAAGGGTCCAAATCAACCTAAAACCTTCCCGAAACGAAACTAACCAATTCCGTAAGTCATAAAACCACAAATACACATATGTGAAGCATCAAAAAGGGAAACGTGGTGCAAATACACAAAACGACCGGTCGGGTCATTACATTCTCCCCCTCTTAATTATTCACCCTCGAACATTCATAGAGACATACCTGAAGTGACGAAAAGGTGAGGATAACGACTCTGCATGTCGTGCTCTGTCTCCCAGGTCACCTCCTCGACCAGATGATCCCTCCATTGAACCTTCACTGAAGCAGTACTCTTTGACCTCAATTTTCGGACCTACTTGTCCAAGATAGCCACCGGCTCCTCAACATAAGTCAAATCCTTGTCCAATTGGACTGAGCTGAAATCAAATACATGGGACGGATCACCATAATACTTTTGGAGCATGGAAACATGGAACACCGGGTGGACCACCGATAGGCTGGGTGGTAATGCAAGCTTGTAGGGCACCTCACCAACTCTCTGAAGAATCTCGAAAGGATTGATATACCTAGGGCTCAACTTGCCCTTCTTCCCGAACCTCATCACACCCTTCATGGGTGAAACCCGTAGCAGAACCCTCTCTCCCACCATAAATGCTACATCAAGAGCCTTCCGATCAGTGTAACTCTTCTGTCTAGACTTTATTGTACGAAGCCGATCCTAAATCAACTTGACTTTCTCCAAGGCATCCCAAACCAAATAGGTGCCCAACAACTTAGCCTCACCCGGCTAAAACCAACTAACTGGAGAACGATACTGCCTCCCATATAGGGCCTCATAAGGATAAATAACAGAAGAATTTGGAGAGAGTATGATTTTGGTTCCATGCACCAACCAAAACGCCAATGGCAGAAGAGCACAAAAGTGGAAAACGTTTGGTGTCCAGGTTGGCGCCAGGTGCCAAGCGAGACGCCCAAGGACGAATTTCATTCCAATTCAGCTAAGACTTGGTAATTTTGAACCTACACGCCCCCAACATGTATAAAGGGGGTTCTAAACCTATTTCTTAGGGGGGATACATTAGTGGAGAGACAAAAGGCTACGAGAACACTTGGAAGCAACGAATCAGAAGAGTTTCTCTTCCATTCTTCCTTACTCTGTAATTTAATGCTTTCAATTATTATCATGATTGTTAGTATGGTTATGAGTAGCTAAACTTTATCATATAGGGTTTGATGGAACCTCTTGGAGGATGACTTTTAACTACATTTAATATAATTTATCCTTTGGATTTCTCTACTTGTTCAACTACGTGTTTATTGTTGTTGATTGAATGGCCATCAATTGAATGTGCCTATTTAGTGTGTATTTCTTGAGAGAGGGTACATATTTAGGTAGTTGTTGAACAACATCACTCCTAACGCATTTGAGAGATCAATATGGAGGGTTTAAAGGAAGGCTTAGAGATAACAAAACCTTGGTGCGATCGTAGTGAGCGGTAAATTAGTGTCAGCTAGCGTAGTTTGAGAGAATATGTCTAGTAAATTGTGGTAGTTGCTCGAGAGAGAGCTACAACACCCAAAGTACTCACGATCGGTAGAGAATACTTAGGATAAATTATAGAAGACGTAGAGGGAAGGATTCCGACAATTGGGGAAATCATAACTCTAGACCTCCTTAATCTTGTCTCCAACCCTTAGTATCTCTAGTTGTTTATTTACTTTTTTTAATTTGTTAGTTAATTAGTTAGACATAAGAATAATGATAGCTACGGCTTAGAAATTATTCAAAGATGTTTTCTAAGTGATAGTAAACAGTTGTAGCTAAACCTTAGTTCTCTGTAGAATTTGACTCCGGACTCTTAGACCGGATATTATATTTATAGCGGCCGCTTAGTCCTTTTTATAAGGCATAGTTGGGCGTGATCAAATTTTGGCACCATTGTCGGGGAAGGATTCCGACAATTGGGGAAATCATAACTCTAGACTTCCTTAATCTTGTCTCCAACCCTTAGTATCTCTAGTTGTTTATTTACTTTTTTTAATCTTTTAGTTAATTAGTTAGACATAAGAATATTGATATCTACAGCTGAGAAACTGTTCAAATTTGTTTTCTAAGTGATAGTAAACAGTTGTAGCTAAACCTTAGTTCTCTCTGGGATTCGACTCCAGAATCTTAGACCAGATATTATATTTGCAGCGACCGCTTAGTCCTTTTTATAAGGCATAGTTGGGCGTGATCACTAACGCTCTCAGATGCACTCATATAAGGAAAACCAAGAAACCATGCAAGCAAGAACCCTACTGGATCCGTAACATCCAATCTCACAAATTGGTTAGCCAAGGCCTAAACATCCATGGCTAGCGGCCTTTCTGCTGCCAGTAGATATGCCAGACTTCCCATACTCTCCGCCTTTCTACTCAAGGCATTGGTCACCACATTGGCCTTCTCGGGGTGATACAGAATAGTGATATTGTATTCTTTAAGAAACTTTAGCCATCTCCACTATTGCAAATTAAGATCTTTCTACTCGAACAAATGTTACAGACTCCGGTGGTCGGTATAGACCTCACGTGGAACACCGTACAAATAGTGCCTCCAAATCTTCAATGCATGAACAATAGCTGCCAATTCCAAGTCGTGGACCAGATAGTTCTTCTCATGAACCTTCATCTGCCGAGACGCATATGCAATCAACCTACCATCTTGCATCAACACCGCGCCAGGCCTAATACGCGATGCGTTACAATACACAGTGTGAGACCCCGAAGATACAGTCAATGCTTGTGCTACAGGCTTCTAGCAAGGCTATACAGTCCGGTTCCATCGGCAACAGAGAGAAGAAGAAAGACGAAGTGACGGCAATTGTCCCCTATTATCAACCAAGTCCTCCTCGTTGAGCCAATCCCTACCCCGCAAACACTCACCCTCCAAACCAGCCCACTTATACCCTAGTTTACAATGCCCAACCATATTACAATACCCAATTACACTACAATTCACTCCGATCCAACATACATCCAAATCAACCACGGCCATATGCTTATGTTCAAACCACTACCCACCAAAATAGACCTGTCTGTGCTCCCAGACCACGTCCAAACTTCAAGCATGAAACCCCAGAAACTTCACCCCAATTGTTGAGCCTTTAGCCTAATTGTTCAAGAGGTTTAGAAGAGACGGATTATTATTCCTGGTTGAAGGAAGAATCTGGGACTAACCTAACAAGTATTTTGATGCAAGCAAGTGTTGCACCTATCAGTCAGATGTTGTTGGACATGACACCGAAGATTATTATGGTTTGAAGCACGAGATCGAAATGCTAATTAAAAGTAGAGCTATCCAATGCACCCCAGCCCTACCAAATATAAACCATAATCCACTACCAAACCACAGAAACCATGGAAAAACATGATTACCTCGGAGGATTATGATTTAAAGGGGACTATTGCCACTAATGGGAATGCTGAATCAGCAAAAACAATCCCTCGGGTAGCCCCGTTAATCATTGTACAACTAAAGCCGCCAATAATAGTTCAAACATATCAACCACGGCCCATCGTAGCCATCATAGGGGATTGGAGTCAAGAGTACAAAGCAGTTCCATGGACTTATTAGTCAAAAGGAAAAGGAAAAATGACAGAAATTGCGGCTGCTCATGGGATGACTCGATCCGGTAGATGCTATGCTCCTGAAGAATTGAACTGAGGAATTTCGAATAGAGAGCAAAACCAAAGAAGGAACATAACCGACGTAGAGGAAGCATAGTTTTGGAGAAAGATGTCGGTTAAGGAATACTCCATAGAAGAACAGTTGAGAAAGACCCCTCCCCACATATTGATCATTGATTTGTTGATGAGTCCTGATCGTCACAGAGACGCTCTGGTGAAGGTGTTGAGTGGAGTAATCGTGTCGGTAAATACCACTAGTGAGGCACTTGCAGCAACCATTGGGATGATGGTAGAGGCAAATAAAATTTCGTTTCGGAGGGATGAACTTCCTGTGGAGGGAGTAGATCACAATAGAGCTCTACACATCACTATCAAATATGGAGACAAGGTCATATCTCGAGTGTTGATTAACGAGGGATCCAGAGTAAATACTTGCCTATTCTCCACTCTGCGAGAATTAGGCATCCAGTAAGAGCTGTAAAAGAGAGCCACGGGAGGGTAAGAGCTTTTGACGGGTCGTAGAAAGATGTCATCGGAGAAATCTACCTAGCTTTGCAAATTGGACCCATTGAGTTCCCGGTATTGTTCCAGGTGATGGATACCTCATCTTGTTAGGCCATGGATATGCATGGCAAGGGCAATTCCATCTACTCTCCATCAGTGTATGAAATTTTAATGGGTTTGCCAATAAGAAATTATACATCAGGAATGGAGTCGGTCAGCTTATTTAGAACATGTGCTTCCTGTTATAGAGGGACTAGATGGAGTCGTTTTTCATGCGGTTTATATCATGCAAGAAATGGAAATGGGGGAGAATGAACGGGACCTTGGCATGCAATCGCTATATCGGTCAGGAATGACAATTCAAGAAATGATGAAGTATGGGTACAGTCCAGGATCTGGGCTGGGAGCCCGAAACTGCCGGCTTGGGATACAAACCTACAATTAGAGGAGTCCACAACAGTAACACTGGAGAGAAAGTCTTTATGCCAGAGTATGTTTGTCACGCCTCGAACTCGAGGAGTGCGACCGACGCTCAACCGAGTGAGCCCAGTCGAGCAAGCCTACATTACATCAACCTCTCATCATAACTCATGCATGATTTATCAAAACATAATTAGATAATGACTTTCATATTGAATACATTTGGCTCAATGGCCCATAAAAAAAATTTCTTTTCTTTTTCTCTCGTGATGTGTACATAGATTTATAAATATCTGTGAATATAAATACATGACGAAACTCAAAACTTAAGTATATGACTCATATTATACATGGAGCTTCTATGACAATAGATACCTAAGTACATAAAACTTACTAGACTCGAATGCCCACTGGAATTGTAGCAGGCTCACCACAATCTGCTGCGCAAAAGGTCCCTACCAAAGATCCATATCATCCTGTAGAAGTATACCTACATCCATTAAAAGATGCAGCGCCCCCAGCAAAAGGGACGTGAGTACATGTGGAATAGAACTCGCATGTAAGGCAAACAGAACAACATATGAAATCATGGTAATTCAAATCAGAGTCATATGAAGTACATCAAAATCTATGAAATATCCCATAGATTCACATTTTAGGTCTCGTTATACTTATATCATTTTAAAATTCGTTTAGGATTAACTGAGCCATATGAACTATGCGTGGAATACATAATATAAAGTGATTGAAATAACATGTTCAAACAAGGCCAATGAAAATGGCACGTAATGTCTACGTTAACAATGCATCTCACTAGACCGTCCATATCCCTCCCTTATCTGACACTTATACATTTCATAGATTGCCCTTAGTGTTCACATGTCATATTAAACACTTATGTCTTTCATAGACCGTTCACATGATTCCATAGACAATACACCTATGTGTTTCATAGACCATTCATAGGATCCCATAGACAATACACATATGCGTTTCATAGACCGTTCATAGGATCCCATAGACAATACACCTATGCGTTTCATAGACCGTTCACAGTGTTTACTTACACAATACACCTGTGCGTTTCATAGACTGTTCACAGTGTTCATTCATAATATATTATACATCTATGCATTTCATAGCCCATCCATAGGATTCACATATTATACACCTATGTGTTTCATAGCCCGTCCATAGGGTTCATACACATCATGTATTCCACGCATAGTTCATATGGCTCAATTAATCCTAAACGAATTTTAAAATGATATAAGTATAACGAAACTTGAAATGTGAATCTATGGGATATTTCATAGTTCTTGATGTACTCCATATGACTCTGATTTGAATTACCATGATTTCATATGTTGTTCTGTTTGCCTTACATGCGAGTACTATTCGGTTTATTCATATTCTGTCATTTTTCATGCAGTTTATATCATGCAAGCAATGGAAATGGGGGAGAATGAACGGGACCCTGGCATGCAATCGTTATATCGGTCAGGAATGACAATTCAAGAAATGATGAAGTATGGGTACAGTCCAGGATCCGGGCTGGGAGCCCGAAACTGCCGGCTTGGGATACAAACCTACAATTAGAGGAGTCCATGACAGTAACACTGGAGAGAAAGTCTTTATGCCAGAGTATGTTTGTCATGCCTCGAACTCGAGGAGTGCGACCGACGCTCAACCGAGTGAGCCCAGTCGAGCAAGCCTACGTTACATCAACCTCTCATCATAACTCATGCATGATTTATCAAAACATAGTTAGATAATGACTTTCATATTGAATACATTTGGCTCAATGGCCCATAAAAAAAATTTCTTTTCTTTTTCTCTCGTGATGTGTACATAGCTTTATAAATATGTGTGAACATAAATACATGACGAAACTCAAAACTTAAGTATATGACCCACATTATACATGGAGCTTCTATGACAATAAATACCTAAGTACATAAAACTTACTAAACTTGAATGCCCACTGGAATTGTAGCAGGCTCACCACAATCTGCTGCGCAAAAGGTCCCTACCAAAGATCCATATCATCCTATAGAAGTATACCTACATCCATTAAAAGATGCAGCTCCCCCGGCAAAAGGGACGTGAGTACATGTGGAATAGTACTCGCATGTAAGGCAAACAGAACAACATATGAAATCATGGTAATTCAAATCAGAGTCATATGAAGTACATCAAGATCTATGAAATATCCCATAGATTCACATTTCAGGTCTCGTTATACTTATATCATTTTAAAATTCGTTTAGGATTAACTGAGCCATATGAACTATGCGTGGAATACATAATATAAAGTAATTGAAATAACATGTTCAAACAAGGTCAATGAAAATGGCACGTAATGTCTGCGTTAACAATGCGTCTCACTAGACCGTCCATATCCCTCCCTTATCTTACACTTATATATTTCATAGATTGTCCTTAGTGTTCACATGTCATATTAAACACTTATGTCTTTCATAGACCGTTCACATGATTCCATAGACAATACACCTATGCGTTTCATAGACCGTTCATAGGATCCCATAGACAATACACCTATGCGTTTCATAGACCGTTCATAGGATCCCATAGACAATACACCTATGCATTTCATAGACCGTTCACAGTGTTTACTTACACAATACACCTGTGCGTTTCATAGACTGTTCACAGTGTTCATTCATAATATATTATACATCTATGCATTTCATAGCTCATCCATAGGATTCACATATTATACATCTATGTGTTTCATAGCCCGTCCATAGGGTTCATACACATCATGTATTCCACGCATAGTTCATATGGCTCAATTAATCCTAAACGAATTTTAAAATGATATAAGTATAACGAAACTTGAAATGTGAATCTATGGGATATTTCATAGTTCTTGATGTACTCCATATGACTCTGATTTGAATTACCATGATTTCATATGTTGTTCTGTTTGCCTTACATGCGAGTACTATTCGGTTTATTCATATTCTGTCATTTTTCATGCGGTTTATATCATGCAAGCAATGGAAATGGGGGAGAATGAACGGGACCCTAGCATGCAATCGCTATATCGGTCAGGAATGACAATTCAAGAAATGATGAAGTATGGGTACAGTCCATGATCCGGGCTGGGAGCTCGAAACTGCCGACTTGGGATACAAACCTACAATTAGAGGAGTCCACAACAGTAGCACTGGAGAGAAAGTCTTTGTGCCAGAGTATGTTAATCAAGCCTCGAACTCGAGGAGTGCGACCGACGCTCAACCGAGTGAGCCCAGTCGAGCAAGCCTACGTTACATCAACCTCTCATCATAACTCATGCATGATTTATCAAAACATAGTTAGATAATGACTTTCATATTGAATACATTTGGCTCAATGGCCCATAAAAAAAATTTCTTTTCTTTTTCTCTCGTGATGTGTACATAGCTTTATAAATATGTGTGAACATAAATACATGACGAAACTCAAAACTTAAGTATATGACCCACATTATACATGGAGCTTCTATGACAATAGATACCTAAGTACATAAAACTTACTAAACTCGAATGCCCATTGGAATTGTAGCAGGCTCACCACAATCTGCTGCGCAAAAGGTCCCTACCAAAGATCTATATCATCCTATAGAAGTATACCTACATCTATTAAAAGATGCAGCTCCCCCGGCAAAAGGGACGTGAGTACATGTGGAATAGTACTCGCATGTAAGGCAAACAGAACAACATATGAAATCATGGTAATTCAAATCAGAGTCATATGAAGTACATCAAGAACTATGAAATATCCCATAGATTCACATTTCAGGTCTCGTTATACTTATATCATTTTAAAATTCGTTTAGGATTAACTGAGCCATATGAACTATGCGTGGAATACATAATATAAAGTAATTGAAATAACATGTTCAAACAAGGTCAATGAAAATGGCACGTAATGTCTGCGTTAACAATGCGTCTCACTAGACCGTCCATATCCCTCCCTTATCTTACACTTATACATTTCATAGATTGTCCTTAGTGTTCACATGTCATATTAAACACTTATGTCTTTCATAGACCGTTCATATGATTCCATAGACAATACACCTATGCATTTCATAGACCGTTCATAGGATCCCATAGACAATACACCTATGCGTTTCATAGACCGTTCATAGGATCCCATAGACAATACACCTATTCGTTTCATAGACCGTTCATAGGATTCACATATACCAAATAATACACATGTGCGTTTCATAGACCGTTCACAGTGTTTACTTACACAATACACATGTGCGTTTCATAGACCGTTCACAGTGTTCATTCATAATATATTATACATCTATGCATTTCATAGCCCATCCATAGGATTCACATATTATACACCTATGTGTTTCATAGCCCGTCCATAGGGTTCATACACATCATGTATTCCACGCATAGTTCATATGGCTCAATTAATCCTAAACGAATTTTAAAATGATATAAGTATAACGAAACTTGAAATGTGAATCTATGGGATATTTCATAGTTCTTGATGTACTCCATATGACTCTGATTTGAATTACCATGATTTCATATGTTGTTCTGTTTGCCTTACATGCGAGTACTATTCCACATGTACTCACGTCCCTTTTGTCGGGGGCGCTGCATCTTTTAATGGATGTAGGTATACTTCTACAGGATGATATGGATCTTTGGTAGGGACCTTTTGCTCAGCAGATTGTGGTGAGCCTGCTACAATTCCAGTAGGCATTCGAGTCTAGTAGGTTTTATGTACTTAGGTATCTATTGTCATAGAAGCTCCATGTACAATGTGGGTCATATACTTAAGTTTTGATTTTCGTCATGTATTTATGTTCACAGATATTTATAAAGCTATGTACACATCATTATGCACATAACCATATATAAACTCAAAGCGATATGATTAACATTACATTAAGGTCGTGAGTTCCCGGATCATTCGAACACTTCATGTTCATGCTCATCATGGAGAAACATAGCTCATTACATTAGCACATGCATGGTGAATCAATAAGTCATTTCAATGGCACATGAGCCCAATTTCTTTTCTTAAGGTTCATCATCATTTTAGCATAGGACATCTTCCTTTCATCTCGTTATTCACTCACTTGACATCTTGAGGTCATTAGCTAAGTTCATGATTCTTGAGGACTTAACATCGAAGTCATTTACATACATTATTTCGGAAGCATACAACTATAGTTGAAACCACTGGGACATACAAAACCTCATAATTCTCATTTAGGCAAACAACCACATTTCATGTTCATACTATCACTCCATTAGCACTTTCAATTACTTATAACATCATTATTTCATTGGCTCCTTTTTTGCCATACATATTATTCTTTATTCATGGCACGGTGGCCGTATCTCATATTCCATACTTTCATTTCATTAATTTCAAGGCTCATCATCATAAACATCAACATAGAGAATATTCTTAAAGTACCTTTCCCCAAAAGGGCAATACACAATTTCAACTCATAAATTTGTAAAGGCTTAAAACACATTGGAATACTTACGAAGCGTAGCATTAGTTAGAACAACCACATTTGGACATGACTTGAGTACATAAGCTTTTGGATAATTCTATTTTCGGAGTCAATTTGCAATTATTGAATCATGGCTCATTTCATAATATTTCACACATCATTTCATTTCATTGGCTCTATTGGCCACAATCATAACTTTCATTATTGGCACGGTGTCTACACTTTATATCCCCAACTCACTACTTTCACTTTCAAGCATCTTTATAGATTATCGACAACAAAGAATCTCTAATCACCACTTTTAATACACCTATAAGCAATTAAGAGTCTTAGGCACATTGAGACTTCTTACTCAATTTGGCATAATAACCTTCACTTGAAACACTACTTGGAGTCATAACATTTTTATATCCAACTCATACTTTGAACAAATTTCCGAAGGATAATATCATATGATAAGAGCAACCGGAATACATTTTGAACATATACCTTTCAACACAAAGCTTATTCAAAACAGTTAACTCGGGACTTACAAGAACATCATGGGATCCAATTCTAGGAATGAAGTTTAGCCAACATACCTCGCTTTGAGCTTTCCTTAAATTACTACAACGTTTCGGAAATTCTAGCAATCCCAATCTATTTTGAGACATAACAAAATTGAACACAAATTAGGAAGATATTCATGGTCTCAGCTCATTTGAGCATTTTATCAAATACTAGGTGTGCAAATTTAATTACAAGGTTCTTCTACAAGATTTCCTTCACTCCTCAACCCAATATTTACCCATTTGAGCTCAACAATCTTCCCACAAACCTTATTGGTACAAGCATGTATAAATAATACTCTCATACCCAAGAATCATACTCCTAATCAACCATCTTCTAAGAAAATTCGAAATTGAAGACTAGGGGTTTGAATCTTACCTCTTGAGTGAAGATCATGTGAGATTTCCTTGTTGGATTTCAAGGCTTGAACAAGATGTTGATGAACAAAACACTTCATCTACTTTATCTCTCTAGAATACTCTCACTTCTCTCTAAAAACATTCAGATAATTTCCCCAAAATAAGCCTCAAAGCCTATTTATTAAAATGGGGTTGGGTTATGAAAATAGAAAAATTAACCCTCCGAAATTAGGTCTGCGGTCACATAATGGACCACAGAATGGGTCTGCGGGTCGCACAATGCACCGCAAAATCGATGCCCAGAAATGGGCTACGCTGGCCAGGTCTGCGACCAGTTTTGTGATCGCATAACCACTTTGCGATCGCAGAATTGGCCGCAGAATCACCTTCTGCCAGCCTTTGGTACTTTGGTCATAACTTTTTGTAGGCATGTCCAAATGATAAACTGTTTGAATAATTATCAACTAGACACATAGACCTTTCTTTTTATAGGTAATACACCATATAACTCTTCATATCATGAGAGTTATGCGCGTTTGAAGTTAGGTCTTGTGCGAACTAACTTGAAACTTTATCCCATCATAAAATTTTCAACTTGACTTAGCCTTGGGTCTCTTCTTAGACCATAAACCATTCTTAATGCACCTCATACATATATTATCATGATCAATTGATATCATTCATATAATAGTTCTTGTATGCACACAAAATAATATAATTAGTACACATCAACTTTCTTAATAGCGCTTAAGTACTTCAAAGTTTTTCGGAGTGTTACAATGTTCTAAGCCTGAGTACCACAAGAAGAAGAGATCATCGACGAGATCAGAAGGTTGTTTGTGGAAATGATCAATGAATGATGTGCAAAAGTTGATATCAAGACACCGATCATTAGGGATGCCGAACCAGGAGGGACTTTATAGAACTGGACAACCAGTCCATCTCTGGTTCACCGACAGTCTTGGTAGTGTGGAATTATAGTAACTTTTGAAAACTGCATGGTCACTTGAGGCTTGAATTATGCCTATGTTTCTTTTTGTTAAATCGCCTCTTTGAACGCTAAGGTGTTCCTTTCAATGAAATAAAAATATTTTTTTTCCAAAAATCATAGCAAACTTGTCTTTATTCTTATTTATACTCGAGTTTTCATTTTAGTGATCAAACTAATAAAAAATCGCGTTCCACGATTATGACATGTAACGAACCCTCGAGCAAACTGATCGGGACTACGAAGAATATGACGAGAGTATGATGCCCCAGAACCTACCGCAGGAGATTGAGTAGTTAGAAAGCCAAAAGGAGCCCAATTTCAAAGAAACAGAGGTGATCAATCTGGGAAATGAAGAAGACATAAAAGAGACTTAAATTAGCATTCATTTGGAGGCATAACAGAAGGAGGAGTTGATACAGCTCCTCCAATAATACATTGATGTATTCGCTTGGTCGTATGATGATATGCCTAGACTAAGTATTGACAGCGTCTCGCACTGATTGCCCACCGATCCCGCCAAGCCACCAGTCAAGCAGAAACTCAGGAAGTTCAAGCTTGATTTGAGTTTGAGAATCAAAGAAGAAGTTACCAAGCAAATAGAGGCGAATGTGGTAAGGGTCACAAACTACCCTACCTGGTTGGCCAACATAGTGCCAGTTTCTAAGAAGGACAGAAAAATTAGGATATATGTGGATTACCGAGATCTCAACAAAGCAAGTCCCAAGGATGACTTTCCTCTGCCTAATATCCATATCCTTATTAACAACTGCGCAAAGCATAATTTACAATCATTCGTGGATTGTTTCACTGGATTTCACTAGATTTTGATGCATGAAGAAGATGCAAAAAAGACAACATTTACCACGCCGTGGGGAGTTTACTACTATAGGGTCATTCCATTTGGCCTCAGGAATGCCAGTGCCACCTATATGAGGGCCATTACAACCCTTTTTCATGATATTATCCATAAGGAGATTGAAGTATATGTGGATAACGTCATCATCAAATTACGGAAGAGTGTGGATCATTTAAGTGACTTAAGGAAGTTATTTGATCAATTGTGAAGGTACAATTTAAAGCTAAATCAGTTGAAGTGTGCATTTGGAGTTCCCGCGGGAAAATTATTAGGTTTCATCATTAGCAGGACAGGGATAGAGTTGGATCCCTCGAAGATCAAAGCTATTCAGGACTTGCCTCCTCCCAAGAGCAAGAAGGACGTAAGGAGCTTCCTCGGGAGATTGAATTACATCAGCCAATTCATAGCACAGTCGACGGTAATTTGTGAACCAATTTTAAGCTATAAAGAAAGATACCACCACAAAATGGACAGAAGAATGTCAAAAGGCTTTCGATAGAATCAAGGAGTACTTGTCTAGTCCGCCAATGCTAGTTCCTCCTGAACCTAGGAAGTCATTGCTACTATATTTGTCCATCTTGGATAATGCATTTGGATGCGTGTTGGGGCAACATGACAAGACCAGAAAGAAGGAACATGTTATTTACTACTTGAGCAAGAAATTCACGTCGTACAAAGCTAGATACACCTTGTTGGAATGGATATGGTTGGCACTGCTGAATATTAGCTATGTGCAGAAATGTCACAAGTGCCAGATTCGCGAGGATTTCATCAGGGTTCCACCGAATGAGTTAAATGTAATGGGTTCTCCTTGGTCGTTCGCTGCTTGGGGCAGGGATGTAATTGGACCCATAAAGTTGGCCGCATCAAATGGACATCGTTTCATTATGGTAGCCATCAATTACCTTACTAAATGGGTCAAAGCTTCCACATACAAGGCTGTTACAAAGAAGGTGTTGGCAGATTTCATCCGTAGCAACATAGTCTGCTATTTGGGATTCCAAATCATATCTGACAATGCAGCCAATCTCAACAGCGATCACATGAGGAAAATTTGCGAGAAGTTCAAAATCGTCCATCGTAATTCTACAACATACAGGCCATAGATGAATGGAGCAATTGAAGCAACCAACAAAAACATCAAGAGGATCTTGAGAAAGATAGTGGACAATCACAGGAAATGGAATGAGAAATTATCATTTGCCCTACTTGGTTACCGCACAACGATGAGGACATCTACCGGGACAATTCCATACATGCTGCTATATGGTACTGAAGTCATAATACCAGTATAAGCTGAGATACCATCTTTAAGAATCATCCAGGAAGCCAAGTTGGACGACGCAGAATGGGTACGTGTCAGGCAAGAACAACTCATGCTCATGGATGAAAAAAGGATGGATGTTGTTTTCCATAGTCAGTTGTATCAAAATAGGATGGTCAACGCATTTAGCAGGAAAGTGAAACCTCGGCAGTTCACACCAGGGCAATTGGTATTGAAGAAGATATTTCCCCATCAAGAAGAAGCAAAGGGGAAGTTCGCACAAAATTGAAAAAGTCCTTATGTGGTCCATTGGGTATTGGCAGGAGGAGCATTAATCTTAGCAGAAATGGATGGCAAAGTGAGCACAAAGCCTATCAATTCAGACGCAATCAAGAGATACTACATTTGAAAACAATAGAGTTAGGTTTTTGTGTAATAGAACTATACTCGACATGACTTCCCACAGTGGGATACGTAGGCAACCCACGTAGGGTCTGGTCCCCCTCTTGTAATAGAAAAATCCAAATATCATTTTAAAGTATTCGGAACTACGCCATGACATGATTTCCTTTTGTAGGAATACATAGGCAATCCTTGTCGGATTCAGTCATATATTGTAATCAAACTATGTTTTGACCTGATTCTGTTTGGATACGTAGGCAGTCTGAGTCAGACTTAGTCATATCATGTCAAATTCTATTTCCATTCATTGTAATCGAACTATGTTTTGACCTGATTCTATTTGGATACCTAGGCTACCTGAGTTAGGCTCGGTCATTTCAATGTTTTCACTTACTCACACCCTCAAACTATGCACATACATGATTCCTTTGGATACATAGGCAAGCTGAAAAGGTTCGGTCATCACCCTAGGAAAGCCTTTGTAATGCATTGCCTAGATTAGGAAATGATAGCATTAGCAAGGAAGTCACGTCGTTAGGGGAATATCCAGAAAAGCATCATCAGCAAAGCAGAGGCATCCAGAAATAATACTCGCATCGAGGGAAGCGTCAAACATGTCATAATTCATAACGATGACGTTTACCATAAACATAAATGACTTTTCAAAAATAATTTTTTTCTAAAAAAAAAACTATTTTCCCACCTGCCAAACCTCATGGAATGATTCACTAGAGTAGAGGCGAGGCCAAGTTTACGATCAACACGAATCAACATCCTTCCCCTACTCAGAATTTTTCTTTGAGCGCGGGATCGACATGAATCAAAGGGCGCCAAATAACAGCAAAATCGATGCCAGACCTGCTACAACCTCATGATCTCTCAATCCTTCTTTAATGATTCAATTCATTTCAGTCTCATATAGCTAAAACTAATTTTGAATTCTTTGTAAACCTCTAACGTAACCAGATCACGCCATCAGCTCTGCCAACTGGAGCACCTTTTACATATTACACTATCTGCTCTACCAATTGAAGTGCCTTGTACAGATTGCACCGATCGCTCTGTCAATCAGAGCTCATTATATAGTCGTAAAGTCCGGCCCGGACGCATCATCGAATTGTATAGCTACCATGCCGCTCAGCCAAAGTTGAGATTTATGATAGATCGTTGCAAACCTTGTCGCCAACTTCGCTAGTCGAAGGATGGACCATTCAATTTAATCACACGTTTCGCCGATCGACAGCCACAAATTAGTTCTGCAGTCAAGAGTATCTCTTGGGCATGCTCATTCATTTTCTTATTTTATCTTGAATGTTTTGATGCTTATTTGTGCAGCTTAGATGCGTTTTTACATTCTTGCTTGGTTCAAATTCAAATACCCCCATCACGCGGAGGTTCAAGTTCAAAGTCGAATATTCCCATCACGAGGAAATTCAAATTCAAAGTCAAATACTCACATCCCATGGAGGTTCAAATTCAAAGTCTAATACTCCCATCGCACAGAGATTCAAATTCAAAGTCGAATATTCCGATCGCGAGGAAATTCAAATTCAAAGTCAAATTCAAAGTCGAATACTCCCATCGCGTGGAGATTCAAATTCAAAGTCAAAGTCAAACGCTCTGACAACTTTGGAACGGTACACATCCCGGCTAACCTTCGAAGTAAAAGTTCAAACATCCCGTCCCCGGCATCCCCAAATAATGCTCCACAGTTCGGAGGCTTCAAAGTTCAAACATCCCATCCCTGATATCCCAAATAATGCTCTACAGCTCGGAGGCTTCATATTCAAACATCCCTTCGCCCAGAGATCCCAAATAAAGGCTAGCCAGCCAGCCAAAACTCACAAAATTCAAAAATCCATTCCGATACGAGTCCAACCATATCAAAACTATCCCATTTTTATATCAAATCGGCCTTCAAATCCTCATTTAATAATTTAGGAAATTTTTACAAAAATTCTCAATTTTCTCCAACTCAAATCACTAATTTAATGATAAAACAAAGATGGAATCATGAAGAATCCAAATCATGAAAACCCCCTCCAAAATTGCCCAAAACCGAGCTCTACAACTCAAAATGTGATAAAAATGGACAAACCCTCGAAACATAAACAATCTGCCAGAAATTCCACTTTTACGGTCCAAAGGTCGTTTCTACGATGGTCGCTTCTGCGGAAATACCAAACCTCAGTCAAATGCCACTTTTGCGACCATGAATACGCTTATGCGCTCACTGTTCTTCTTATGTGGATGCGCAGATGCGCCCAAGCTTCCACTTCTGAGGTCTTCCTCATCCAGCCTTGCTTTCACTCATGCGCCCCTTCTCATTCACACATGTGGTCACCGCACATGCGCCCAGTGATCTGTAGGCGCAACCACACTAGATTCCTGCCCAAACCAGCTTCACCCAACATGATGCAAATGATCTGAAACCCGTCTGAAACACACCCGAGGTCCCAAGGGACCCCGTCGGAACATACAAACAAGCTCCATAACATAACACGGACCTGCTCGAGGCCTCAAATCACATATAACTACATCAAAACTATGAATCGCATTCCAAATCGAACTTAATGAACTTATGAACTTTCAACTTCTACAACTCGCGCCGAATAATACCAAATCAACTCGTAATGACGTTAAATTTTGCATGCAAGTTCCAAATGATACATCGGAGTTATTCCAACTCCCGAAATCGCAATCCAAACCCGATATCAACAAAGTCAACTCCCGGTCAAACCTCTCAACCTTCCAAACCTTCAACTTTCCAACTTTCGCCAAAATACATCAAATCAACCTACGGACCTCCAAATCCAAATTCGGACATATGCCTAAGTCCAAAATTACCATACGAAGCTGTTGGAATCATCAAAACACCATTCCAGAGTCGTCTACACAAAAGTCAAACTCCGGTCAACTCTTTCCACTTAAGCTTCTAAAATAAGAATCATTCTTCCAAATCAATCCCGAATTATCTGAAAACCGAACCCGGCCACACACGCAAGTCATGATACATAATAAGAAGCTGCTCAAGACCTTAAGCCACCGAACAGAATGCTGATTCTCAAAATGACCGGTCGGGTCCTTGCATTTTCAAAGGTAGGATTGTTATGAGCATGTTATTCATATGTTGGATATTTTGACATTAGACATAAGTAAGAAAAGTATGTTTTGACCGCATATGCTAGAGCTTAATTATTGCTATAAACCATGGTCATGGGTGTAGTGTGTTGTCAAAGTGTGGCTTGTTGGGTACTTGAAGAGGATATGTTTAGTTGGTTGACTCCAGGGCGAGCAACATTTAAGTGTGGGGTATTGATGTCAAATTATAATTCCATATATTTTTACATAATTCACCTTACTTCTTTGTTGTTTGGATGCTAATTTATGTGATATTTTAGCTTAATTGAGTTTATTTTACGTGTAGGAGCACTTGGATATAAAGTGGAGAAAAGTTGTACGAAATGGTACCTCGAAGCTACAAAATAGAGCACAAAAAGATGACATTGCAAGGCCATGAAAAGTCACAGCCTTATTGCAAGGCCATGGAAACTCACAGCCTTAGACAATGCAAGGCTTTGTCCTGAGCATTAACTTTGGCGCCCCTAATGATGCAAGGCCGCATAGTTTTGGCGCCTCTGATGGCACCTAGCACTGTTATATTAGCGCCTCTGATGATGCCCTTGCGTTGACGATGTCTATCCGAGCCACTTTGATTTTATCCTTAATTTTGGATGTGTATTCTATAGCCCTACCATATAAATACTTCTTAAAGTTAGTTTTAGAGGGTTAGACATTATTGAAAGGCAAAAGGCTACGGGAATACTTGGAAGCAACGAATCACAAGAGTTTTCTCTTTGTTCTTCCTTAACCTGTAGTTTAATGCTTTCGAATATTATTATGATTGTTAATATGATTATGAGTAGCTAAACTCTTTCATCTAGGGTTTGATGGAACCTATTGGAGGATGATTTTGCATTGCGTTTAATATAAATTTGCCATTGACTTTTCTCTACTTGTTCAGCTATGTTATTATTGTTGTAGATTGAACGACTCTCAATTGACTGTGCATATTAGTGTGTATTGCTTAGAAAAGGGTACACATTTAGGTAGTTGTTAAACAACATCAATCCTAACGTATATGAGGAATCAATACAAAGGGTTTAAAGATGGGATTAGGAGTAACGAGACCTTGGTGCCATCGTAGTGAGTGATGAACTAATGCCAGCTAGCGTAGTTCGGAAGAATATGTCTAGTAAATTGTAATAATTATTCGGAAGAGGATTACGGCATCTGAAGTACTCACGATCGGTAGAGAACACTTAGGTGAATTTATAGGAGACGTAGCAGGGAGGATTCCGACGATTGGGAAAATCATAACTCTAGACCTCCTTAATAACCTTACAATGTTTGCTTTGTTAGTAATAAAATTACATCATTTTAATTACTTTGCTCTTAGTTAGTAAACACTCAGCTCATTGTTTCAATTCTTATTTCTAAAAGTTGATTACTCGAATCCTTGCGAAACTAGTGATTGTGATTAGTAGGTTAATTTCTTGTGGGATTCGACTGCAGACTTGTAAACTGAATAATATATGCAACGATCACTAGACCTTTTAGAAAGTATAGTTGGCCATGATCAATACCTTCCTGGTACCAACTCTAAGGTCAATGTATTGCTCATATATCAGTCAACTTTTGACATTCTTTTTTAGTAATACATACAATTTGGTTTATACATATAGCCAACTCTAAGGTCTTTTTATAAGCGCTTAAAAAGTTTCTAAGCGGTACCAAGATGAATTACCATTAAGAATTGAGCTTTTTATCTATATGTACTACATTAGAAACTTATTTACCTTCACTGTTTAGGTTTTAACTTAATTACAAGTTGATATATAATTTTTTAACTATATAAAATCATCGGGCCTTTCTTTATTTTGAGGGATACATATGTACATAGATCTTTATTTTAATGCCTATATTGCTGGAATATAAAAGCAGTTTACGAATAGTTTCTTCAATATCCTTGCAGAAGCAAATGTTGATTAGTTTCTTCATGTGCAGAATCACATGTGCTTTGTCATACGGAAGAAAGCGGATGCTTACGGAGATACTCCTTCATGTGCGGAATGTGTAAAATCAAATTTGGTAGGATTGAAATTTTGTACTGTGTCATAGGGAGGCCGCAACTAAATTATATGTTAGGTAATAAAAGTATTTCTTCTTAATTCTGCACATGAAGGAGTATTCGTAAACTGCAGTTTAAAATATTTCTTGTTGCAAAAATAATGAAACAAAAACAAAATCAATCAATAAATTTTGAAGGTATTTGGCTATTCACTATTGACAGCCATTAAAAAGTTTTGAAGCTTTGAATTCAAATTTGTGTTTACAAAAAATATTATTTGTTTGGATTGAGTATTATTGCAAACGATTGAGAATATTCTTTGGATTTTATATCTCAATTTTGATGGTATTTGGTGAATATTTGAGATAGTTTTGGTTAGAATTTCAAATTGAAACTCGAAAAAGAAGACATAGGCAAATTGTATATACTTTGTATGTCGAGTGTCGAAACGGCATACAAAATATATACAACTAATAAAATTGTATATATTGTATGTAAATTACAGTTTTTAACATGATTTCTATACAAAAAAATTATATTTAAGTTGTAGATAAATTGTATCCAAGTCATAGATAATTTGTAGTTTTTGTCGGATTTTTGTACAAAATATTGTATTCAAGTTATAGATAGATTTTTTCGCATTTATTTATATTTTATAAAAAACTTTAATTACTTTCTGTAAATACGAAAACTTAGACAAAATCGATAAATAAGTTTAAAATTAAAAAGCCCTTTAAGAATTTGGTAAAAATTGCATGGGGCGCCCTATTTGGTTGCCCCTTTTTAACTTATACCTGTTTTACTTTTTCGTTTGCATCCGTACCCTTTTTTTTTGTTAAAAGTATTTTAAAAAAAACGATTTTACCCTTCTTTAATAAAAGACTATCGACAAACTGCAAGACAAAAACTTAAGCATGTTTAGGCTGAAATTTTAGCAAATAAACTAAAAAACTTCAGTTTGTTTAGACTAAAGTTTCGGATAAAACTCAGGACAAAACTGTAGACTGCGTTACAAAACTTCAACATGTTTTGGTATGAAGTTTTAGCAAATGAACTAAATAACTTCAGCATGCATTGGCAAAAACTCTTTAGAAAATTACATACTGCAAGACAAAAAGTTAAGCATGTTTAGTCTGAAGTTTTAGCAAATGAACTAAAAAACTTCAGCTTGATTAGTTTGAATTTTTAGCAAATGAACTAAATAACTTCAACATGTTTTGTCTGAAATTTTAGCAAATGAACTAAATAATTTCAGGATACATTAGCAAAAACTCATTAGAAAATTACATACTACAAGACAAAAACTTAAGCATATTTAGTCTGAAGTTTTAGCAAATGAACTAAAAATTTAAGCATGTTTAGTCTGAAATTTTAGCAAATGAACAAAAAAACTTAAGCATGTTTAGTCTGAAATTTTCGCAAATAAACTAAATAACTTAAGCATGTTTAGTCTAAAGTTTTAGCAAATGAACTAAATAACTTAAGCATGTTTAGTCTGAAGTTTTAGCAAATGAACTAAATAACTTCAGCATGCATTAGCAAAAACTCATTAGAAAATTACATATTGCAAGACAAAAACTTAAGTATGTTTAGTCTGAAGTTTTAGCAAATGAATTAAAAAGGTTAAGCATGTTTAGTCTGAAATTTTTGCAAATGAACTAAATAATTTCAGTATGTTTAAACTGAAGTTTTAGCAAATGAACTAAATAACTTTAGCATGTTTAGACTGAAGTTTCGGATAAAACTCGTGACAAAATTATAGACTGCAGGATAAATAACTTCAGCATGCATTAGCATAAAGTTTTAGCTTCAATGTAAAACAACTTCATGCTATATTAGCATGAAGTTTTAGCAGCCAATAAATGATAATAAATCCATATACATGAAGAATAATTTTAGAATCTGAATCATTTATATGTTGACACAAAAGCATGTGTTGTGAGTAGCTGCTCATTCAGATACCCATTGACATTCTGCCATGTAATCAAGTATGTCCCAAAAAATTCTTCTAACATATGAGATCCCAAAAAAAAAAAGAAAAACCAACTCATAAGTAATACTATATAAATAAGTAAAATTTGACAAAGTAGAAAAAAAAAAGAGTAAAACAATGGCTGAAGCGAATGCCTGTATATTTTGATAGTCCTGTAACTTTATCTGAATTTAATGAGCGTGTTACGTTATGCTGATGAATAAGGCAAATTTGTCAGGGGTGTAATTGTCATATTATTACGAATTTTTTGTCAGCTGGCTACCAAATCAATAAATTTTAAAAATAGGGTACATATTAAAAGGTGACACAAATACAAAGTACTACTGCAAATTCGAAGAATTTGTCAAAAAATAATTAAACCATGTTAACAACAATACTACATAATTGTTGGGCCCGGGCTATCCTCACCCGTACTGGAAATAAAGCAAATAAAAAAGGAATGGTATTAACAAACTCTAAGGGGAATTAATTTACTTTTAAAAAAGATGAATGTCGGTGGAGGAACCGGCGCCGGCGACGGTGTATCCTCACCTTCGACCACCGTGTCGCAGTGGTTCTTCACCGTATCTCAGCTGTACCAGCACCTTCTGGATAAGTCAACGCAGCATGTCCGCCACCGTTGGATCGCCTTCTCGGTGATAGCTTTGATCTATGCCGTACGCGTGTACTTCGTTCAAGGATTCTACATCATCACGTACGGACTAGGAATCTACATCCTTCAGCTGCTGATCGCCTTCCTTTCCCCTCAAGTGGATCCGGAACTCGCCGATGGTCCTGGTCCTTCCCTCCCCACCCGCGGTTCCGATGAGTTTCGCCCTTTCGTTCGTCGCCTCCCTGAGTTTAAATTCTGGTGCGTAATTCCTGAATACTATTTGTTTTGGTCCGTTTGGATCTGTTTCGTAATTTGATCGAATCAGTTTCTGCATTTTTCAATTCGTTTCCTAGAAATTTAATTGGATGAATAGAGCGGAATTTCATATGATCGAGTATTACTGATTTAGGATTGACTCTTCCTTTATTGATTTATGGATCACAGAAATTGAGTTCTGACGGTTCTGTTCTTTTCACACTGGCACGGTGAACATTGGTTTCTATATCCTTCTTTAGTTAATTTGACTATTTTCGTAAAAATAAATGTGTTGAATTGCGAATAAAACTAAGAAATAACTTTCAAATGCACTAAAGCTTGGTCTTTTAATATGTTCTAGAAGCATTCGCTTGGTGAATTTGTACTTTAACTCTTGCAAAGAAGCATTTTGGATGTATACTTCGTTTGTGTGAAATATTTTGGCAAAATTGTCTGGACAAATGCTTTTTGGGAAGTTTACAAAGTTGATTATACTTGGCTCAGTCTTAGACGCTGTGTGCCTGTGTCTCAAGTATTCAATTTATTTCATGTAGATCAATGTAGTGTCTTAGTAAAAGTAATGTTGTTGCTCCTACATTATTTTGCCATCATAGCTAAGATATGCTCAGCCAGGACTTTTCCCTGGTCTATTATAAGTGTGTGAATATTCAGACCTGCGTAGTTGTTATTGATTGACTATTATAATCATTTTGTTGTCCTTACTGATCATTGCAATTGTCGTGCAATTCAAGATATCATCTTTAGATTATTTTGGTTTTTTTTAAATCTTTTGCGTGACAGCCTATGAATGTGGCAATAAAGTAGGAGAGCTTAAAATGGGGAAAGCTAATGGTCTTAACTTGAGCCTTGGACAAAAACGTTTACTGCCACCAGGTCAAACCAGAGAGATGCAGGGGGGCATCACCTACCCTATGTCTAAAGGAGAGCCCCTTATAAAGTGAAAATGCCATCTTATCAGTGCCCTCGCTGATGAGCGCCCCTTCTAGATGTGGTTATGTAGTTTTTGCCCTTGAAAACAATGACTTTTTTTGTTTTTACTTCTAATGTGCAACGAAATTGTGTAAAAATTAACCATTAATACACTTTAAATTTTCCTATGTATGGGATGATTTTAAAGGGAGTAACATGGTCAGTGAGGATTCATATAGCGACTCTAACTTGTTTGGAAGTTAGTCATAATTGTTGATGTTGTTGTTGAAAAAGCAAAAGGTTGGCTTAATTGCTTGTTCTATTTATCGAAAAAAGAAAAGAAGTTCAATGGAGTTGGTTGAGAACTTGAGGTCTCATGACAAAAAACCTGGTGATTTCTTCCCATCTATTCAAGTCTTGGTGGATATAGTTACCTGGTACTTGATGCTAGTGATTTTTTCCCATCCGTTCAAGTCTTGGTGGATATAGTTATCTGGTACCCGATGCTGGTGGTAGGTAGTAGGTATCCCCTAGAATTAGTCGAGGTGCGCAAACTTGCCCGGACACCATGATTATCAAAAGAAAAAAAAAAAGTTCAAAACTTTCTCCGTTTTCCCTTCCTACAAAGAAATAAATCTCCTCTTTTACTACCTTAATTTGCTATAGTTATCTAGAGGTATGAACAATGAAGATAATATTTGGTGCTAGGGATTTTAATTCTTAATTTTTTAGGAAGAAATGTTGTCTAAGCAATTTGTAGGATACACGTGTTTTAAGTTTGACTGTTGATATTAAAGTACTGCCTCTAATTCAATTTATGTGATATTCTTTTCTTTATAGTCTATCCGAAAAAAAATGACACCTTTCTATGTATAGAAATAATTTAACTCTTAATTGCTCATTCTACCCTGAATAGGATGATTATAGCCACAAAATATTGTGACATGTTTTAATTCACAAGTTTCGAAAGTCTTTCTTTATTTCTTAGATTCTATGACAGTCAAACGCCCTTACGTAACATGGGACAGAGGAGTAAGTTATAGGCAATCTTGTAAAATCTACTCAAATTAGTTACCATTTCTTATTGTTGTTAATACCAGTTAAACATTGATAATTCACTATGGAAAGTATTGGCTTACATAAAGAATATACTTTAGTAAAGGCACGACACTACATAACTTTTGAAACTGATTGCTAAATTTTAATTGCTAGAATACAACTTTCTTCACTTGCCATGCGTTTTTTGACTACAACTAGAACTCAAGGTTTGAGATTACGGGAAGTGCTTTCATGCAAGAACCTTTTGTGATCAGTAAAACAATTGTTTTAAAATAAGTGGGCATCAAGTTGATGTTAAAGTGTGGGGTTACAACAAATACGAAAAATAGAGAAAGAAAGCATTGAGAAAAACTAAACTTGTGCAATTTTAAAGGCACTACATTAAGGGGAAAAAAGCTTATGTACTGCGAGCGAGATACTTCCTCACTTCCCCCCTTGCGCAAGAAACAAAGATATCCAATGCATTTAAATTTTCATCGGTAAAGGGTCAGAATTATCCTTGTACTATCGAATATTGTTTTTGTTAGTTTACAGCATGTATATAGTGTAGTATTGTCCCGCATTGGTAGAGGAGTGGTATGTCCTTGTATAATATAGCTATAAATAAGGACCTCCTGTATTGTATTGTTCATCTAATATCAATAACATATTTTCTCCCGTGCCTTCTCACATGGTATCAGAGCAATTGTGAGAGACTTATCGCTGTGCATAAATTCCAGCGATTCCGGGAAAGAGAAATCAGTACTTTTTTAAGGCTGTTTTCTATCTGCTTCATTTCTGTCAGTGTTGTGCAAAATCCAACACTACCACAAGAGTCGTCACTGTCCGGCGACCAAACTCCAGTGAAAAACTCCGGCAACAGCCGCCTCATGCGCCTGCACGCGCCACCAGAAGCTCACGCGCCGGCGCGTACGACCACTTCCGGCCATTTTTTGAAAATCTTCCTTCAGAACAGTTGGGTCGCCTTGTAATTCCGATCCTACCCCTACTGTTTTCATTTCATTCTGACAACTTTGAGTTTTTTCCGGCAGCTACAGTACTATTCCAACAGCTACAGTATATTCCGGCAGCTACAGTATTTCAGTATTCTGTTTCTGTGTTTCCGTACACTGTTTCAGTGGATTACAGTTGATTCTTTCTCTTATTTGGTAATAATTTGCAACAATGTCTTTGGGATTTGATGTTTTTGGGTCTAGAAACATGAGTTCTGGAAGCTCTAGTGCTATTATTACCTCGGAACCTTTAATGGGAGGTTCAAACTACTTAGCTTGGGCTTCATCTGTCGAGTTATGGTGTAGAGGTCAAGGTGTTCAAGATCATCTAATCAAACAGTCTAGCGATGGAGATGAAAAGGCAATAGCACTTTGGGCAAAAATCGATGCTCAGTTATGTAGCATCTTGTGGCGATCTATTGATTCCAAGTTGATGCCCTTGTTTCGTCCATTCCAGACATATTATTTGGTTTGGGCAAAGGCACACACCTTATACACTAATGACATATCTCGCTTCTATGATGTGATATCACGGATGACAAACTTAAAGAAGCAAGAATTGGATATGTCTACTTACCCGGGTCGAGTACAGGCAGTCATGGAGGAATTTGAGAAGTTGATGCCAGTTTCTGCTAGTGTGGAAAAACAACAAGAGCAGCGACAGAAGATGTTTCTCGTTCTTACCCTTGCTGGACTTCCTAATGATCTTGATTCAGTACGCGACCAGATTTTGGCTAGTCCGTCTGTCCCGACAGTTGATGAATTATTCTCTCGATTACTCCGCCTTGCTGCAGCACCAAGTCCACCAGTGATCTCATCACAGATACTTGATTCCTCTGTTCTTGCATCCCAGACAATGGATGTTCGGGCATCTCAAACTATGGAGCATAGACGAGGAGGAGGTCGTTTTGGAAGATCTAGACCCAAGTGTTCTTATTGTCACAAACTTGGACCTCGTGAAATGTGCTATTCCTTACATGGTCGTCCACCCAAAAATGCTTACATTGCTCAGACCGAGACTCCAGGTAACCAAGGATTTTCTTTATCTAAAGAAGAATATAATGAGCTCCTTCAGTATCGAGCAAGTAAGCAGACATCTCCACAAGTAGCCTCAGTTGCTCAGACTGATACTTCTGTTACTGGTAATTCTTTTGCTTGTGTTTCCCAGTCTAGCACTCTTGGCCCATGGGTCATGGACTCAGGCGCTTCTGATCACTGGTAATATATCACTTTTGTCAAATATTGAATATTCACAGTCTCTTCTCACTGTTACTTTAGCCAATGGATGTCAAACTAAGGCAAAAGGAGTTGGACAAGCTAATCCCTTGTCTTCTATCACCCTAGATTCCGTTCTTTATGTCCTTGGCTGTCCTTTTAGTCTTGCATCTGTTAGTCGTTTGACTCGTGCCCTCCATTGTGGTATATATTTTATTGACAATTCTTTTATTATGCAGGACCGCAGTACGGGACAGATAATTGGTACAGGACGTGAATCAGAAGGCCTTTACTACCTTAACTCACTCACTCTTTCCACAACATGTCTAGTTACAGATCCTCCAGATCTGATCCACAGACGTTTAGGACATCCAAGTTTATCCAAACTTCAGAAGATGGTGCCTAGTTTATCTAGTTTGTCTACATTAGATTGTGAGTCGTATCAACTTGGGAAACATACCCGAGCCTCCTTTTCGCGTAGTGTTGAGAGTCATGCAGAGTCTGTCTTCTCCTTAGTTCATTCTGATATATGGGGTCCTAGTAGAGTCGGTTCATCCTTGGGATTTCGTTATTTTGTCAGTTTCATTGATGATTATTCAAGATGTACTTGGCTTTTCTTAATGAAAGATCGTTCTGAGTTATTTTCTATATTCCAGAGTTTCTGTGCTGAAATCAAAAACCAATTTGGTGTTTCTATTCGCATTTTTTGCAGTGATAATGCCTTAGAATATTTATCTTCTCAATTTCAGCAGTTTATGATTTCTCAAGGAATTATTCATCAGACATCTTGTCCTTATACCCCTCAGCAAAATAGGGTTGCTAAGAGAAAGAATAGGCACCTTATTGAGACTGCTCGCACACTTCTAATTGAATCTCGTATTCCGTTGCGTTTTTGGGGCGATGCAGTTCTCACAGCTTGTTATTTGATTAATCGGATGCCTTCATCTCCCATCAAGAATCAGATTCCGCATTCAATATTGTTTCCCCAGTCACCCTTATACTCTCTTCCACCTCGTATTTTTGGGAGCACGTGTTTTGTTCATAACTTAGCTCCTGGGAAAGATAAGTTAGCTTCTCGTGCTCTCAAGTGTGTCTTCCTTGGTTATTCTCGTGTTCAGAAGGGATATCGTTGTTATTCTCCAGATCTTCGTAGGTACCTTATGTCAGCTGACGTCACATTTTTTGAGTCTAAACCTTTCTTTACCTTTGCTGACCTCCATGATATATCTGAGGTCTTACCTATACCGACCTTTGAGGAGTTTACTATAGCTCCTCCTCTACCTTCGACCACAGAGGTTTCATCTATACCAACCGTTGAGGAGTCTAGTGTTGTTCCTCCTAGTTCCCCAGCCACAAGAACACCACTCTTGACTTATCATCGTCGTTTGCGTCCTCCATTAGGCCCAACTGGTTCTCGTCCTGCACCTGACCCTGCTCCTGCTGTGGACCCTGCTCCTAGTACACCGATTGCACTTCGGAAAGGTATACGGACCACACTTAACCCTAATCCTCATTATGTCGGTTTGAGCTATCATCGTCTGTCATCTCCCCATTATGCTTTTATATCTTCTTTGTCCTCGGTTTCCATCCCTAAGTCTACAGGTGAAGCGTTGTCTCATCCAGGATGGCGATAGGTTATGAGTGACGAGATGTCTGCTTTACATACAAGTGGTACTTGGGAGCTTGTTCCTCTTCCCTCAGGTAAATCTACTGTTGGTTGTCGTTGGGTTTATGCAATCAAAGTTGGTCCCGATGGACAGATTGATCGACTTAAGGCCCGTCTTGTTGCCAAAGGATATACTCAGATATTTGGGCTCGATTACAGTGATACCTTCTCTCCCGTGGCTAAAGTGGCTTCAGTCCGCCTTTTTCTATCCATGGCTGCGGTTCGTCATTGGCCACTCTATCAGCTGGACATTAAATATGCCTTTCTTCACGGTGATCTTGAGGATGAGGTTTATATGGAGCAACCACCTGGTTTTGTTGCTCAGGGGAGTCTCGTGGCCTTGTATGTCGCTTGCGTCGGTCACTTTATGGTCTAAAGCAGTCTCCTCGAGCCTGGTTTGGTAAGTTCAGCACGGTTATCCAGGAGTTTGGCATGACTCATAGTGAAGCTGATCACTCTGTGTTTTATCGGCACTCTGCTTCAAGTCTCTGTATTTATCTGATAGTCTATGTTGATGATATTGTTATTACTGCCAATGATCAGGATGGTATTACCAATCTGAAGCAGCATCTCTTCCACCACTTCCAAACTAAGGATCTAGGCAGATTGAAGTACTTTCTAGGTATTGAGGTTGCCCAGTCTAGCTCAGGTATTGTTATTTCTCAAAGAAAATATGCTTTAGATATTCTTGAAGAGACGGAGATGATAGGTTGCAGACTTGTTGACACTCCGATGGATCCGAATTTTAAACTTATACCAGGACAGGGGGAGCCGCTTAGCGATCCTGCAAGCTATAGGCGGCTGGTTGGAAAATTAAATTATCTCACAGTGACTAGACCCGACATTTCTTATCCTGTGAGTGTTGTAAGTCAGTTTATGAATTCTCCCTGTGATAGTCATTGGGATGCAGTTGTCCGCATTATTCGAAATATAAAATCGGCTCCAGGCAAAGGGTTACTCTTTGAGGATCGAGGTCATGAGCAGATCATTGGATATTCAGATGCTGATTGGGCATGATCACCTTCTGATAGACGTTCTACGTCTGGATATTGTGTTTTAGTAGGAGAAAATTTGGTGTCCTGGAAGAGCAAGAAATAGAATGTAGTTGCTCGGTCTAGTGCAGAAACAGAATATCGAGCAATGGCTATGGCAACATGTAAGCTAGTCTGGACCAAACAATTGCTCAAGGAGTTAAAATTTGGTGAAATCAGTCGGATGGAACTTGTGTGCGATAATCAAGCTGCCCTTCATATTGCATCAAATCCGGTGTTCCATGAGAGAACTAAATACATTGAGATTGATTGTCACTTCGTCAGAGAAAAGATACTTTCAGGAGAGATTGCTACAAAGTTTGTGAGGTCGAATGATCAACTTGCAGATATTTTCACCAAGTCTCTCACTGATCCTCGTATTGGTTATATATGTAACAAGCTCGGTACATATGATTTGTATGCACCGGCTTGAGGGGGAGTGTTAGTTTACAGCATGTATATAGTGTAGTATTGTCCCACATTGGTAGATGAGTGGTATGTCCTTGTATAATATAGCTATAAATAAGGACCTCCTGTATTGTATTGTTCATCTAATATCAATAACATATTTTCTCCCGTGCCTTCTCACAGTTTAAAATTGCCTTCCGTTATACTATTTGGTCAATCATGCCCCTGCCGTTATACTATTGTTCGAATCTACCCCTAATTTAGACGGCTGGCCACGTGTCACTCTCAAATTCAATTGACCCATTCCCAATTTAAAATACCCTATTCATCTCTTATCCGCCCAGTCACCCGACCCTAAACCCCCCAACTAACATAACTCCACCAAATACGAGCAGGTTTCCGATGTTCCAAGCAATCATTGAAAGAAATTTTTGGCGCTGTTCCTAGCAATTATTATTTGAACAAATGAATGAAAATGAGATTAAGTTGAGAGGACAATTGAACAAGTACATCACGTGATTGTGCTTCATTATTAGCTGAAGTCTGAAGCAAACTTTTGCACAGTGGCCGAAAGGATTTCTATTAACACGAGCAGATTTCTAAATGTCACCGGAATTTTTTTTTTATTAACATGAGCAGATATCTAAAGGTCACCGGAAATCCAAAAATAACGAGCAGATTCAAGGATTTTCAGTGGAATCTGGCGAGGATCCATTTTCCGGCTAAGTTCAAAAAGTTCCGGAACCTCCTAAATTTTTAGATCTAACAAATTACAAAGAAGAAAGAGAAAATGACTAGAAAAAAATGGAGGAGAGGGGTGAGGCACTGGTATTTTGGCCATTTTTGGGTCAAGATCTATAATGGATCTTGCCGGTTTCATGGTGATTGAAAAAATAAAGAGGGAAAACAGTGAGAGAGAGCAGAGGTAGATGGTGGTGCTGGCCTTCTGATTTTTCTGGCGAGTTTCACCGGTTCCGTTTGCTGGTTTGGTGGAACGGGGTTGCTGTTTGGATGACGAAACAAGAAAAAAAAGAAGAAGAAGAAGAAGAAGAAGAAGAAGAGGGAGACAAATAAGGGGGCCGGTACAGTGGAGGTTAGTGCTGCCTGGAGGAATTTTCAGGTGAGCTGCCATTTCCGGCGGTTTTGGTGTGATGTGAGGGAAGAGAAGAGAAGAGGGAAAGAGAGTGGGGCGGGGTTATGTCTGGTGGGTTATTTTGGAGGTGGAGGACTGGAGGGGTTTAGGGTCGGGTAATGGGGCAGATAAGAGATGAATCGGGTATTTTAAATTAGGGATGGGTCAATTGAATTTGCGAGTGACACGTGGCCAACGGATAGTATAAAGGAGGGCAATTTTAAACAATATTCGATAGTACAGGGACAATTTTGACCCTTTACCGAATTTTCATTCTATGAAATTCCTGAACTTCGTTCAAATGCTAATATAGGCATGATTGAAGTATAAAAATGAAATATTAATTTGGTTTCCCCTTAATGACATGCTCTTATAGGCATAAAAATATCATTGCATGTTTAAGAGCACTAGTTCTAGGAGTACTTTTGTTATGTTATAGTCTTTTTTTTACACTGTGTTCAGTTCAGTTAAATACCGCCTTATAAAATAAAACAGATGGGGTATAAACATAAGGTTAGTAACAAACATTGAGGATATTCACAAAGCCAACACTTATCCCAAAATTTCACATGCCAGCTCACTCAATCTAAACTGCGCATATCTTTTGAATTCCTTATGGATTTCAAATCTGCTCCTTGATTACAACACAACTTTTACGGTTAGTTGAAGATCTTCAAAGTTGTTTCCAAGGGGATGGCTGAGTTGAGTGGTTGAGGCACCCATTTGTTCCTATTTTGGTACGAAGATTTACCTGACACATGTGCTTGTGGAATGTAATAGGCTGTTCGGTGGGTTGCAAGGTACGCCACAAGTTAGCTCGGACAATATCATCATCAAGTTTAAGAAAAAAAACTATTCAAGGCCAAAGATAAGCCAAAGTCGGGAAAAAGTCCCAACTAGTTATTACTCATTATCTAATTAATGATTTATGCGTTTTAACTTACTTTATTCCGTTGTGCCAAAGTAGCTTCCAGAAACCTTGGGGACCAGGGCCTTATAAAAGAAACCTTGCAGACTAAGTTTTAAGTTCCAATCAAGACAACACTAGGTGATTTCTTCTTATTTGCCTAAGCTTTGGTGGCTAGAGTTACCCGGTACCTGTGCTGGTGGGAGATAACAGGTACCTGGTGGAATAGTTGAGGTGTGCATAAGTTGCCTATGAGACCAATGTTATTATAAAGAATTAGCTTCTATGTTATATAGGATAAAAAATGCATCGTCAGAAAGTTGAAGGATTGGAGAAAGGAAAACAGAAAAAGAATTGGAAAGAGTAATCTAGATCATTTAGTAAGTAAAAGAGGAGGGATGTAGAAGTGGGAGAACTCCCAACTCTTTAATATCTTCCAAAGTTCAACGGTGAGCAGGAAGTTGATGTTTCTGCTGTCATCAATGATGGTCATAAACTTGATGAGAATTACAAGTACTTCTCGTAGGGAAAGACCGGCAAGATAAACTAACTCTTCTTGCCTTCTTTTTTTTGTTTGACTAATCATAGCATTTTTATTCTGGCATTTCATTGCTATTTTTAGGCCAGTAAGGATCTGCAGTGGTTTTTTTAAGCAAATATACCACTAGGCATGCTGCCTAGTGACATATATATATATATATAAAAACAATCCCAAATAGGGTCCATGCCTTACAGCTTAATCAACTACTACCACATGAAATAAACTACTATAAGCTAGAAATATGTCAATAACAACTAAGCTAGCTATTACATTAGCAGCAGATGAGTACTTCAAGAGGACAATGGTGTATGTAACTTCACAAGCCAAGCGCGAACACCCCACAATAGCACCTATAATTCTCCCACCAGGCGCCAGGGTTTGCATTCCAAAGGACAAGGCAAATGTGAAACTCCACCAACTACACCAATCCGTAGAAGCCATCCAATAAACTCTGAATGTATGTGTGCAACATGTAGCCTTCATTCTTGATGTCGTCAAGTAAAAACCTCACCCTTCTCAAGAGATATGCAACTGTCTCGACCATCAATTCCAGCTTGTTACTCCTGTATCCATACAGTGCCATTCCCTCCCCATAATGAGCAAGATAACCTGCTAATACCACTGGAAAAAAGCATAACACCATACAGTTTTCAATTGCACCACAAGCCAGCATAATCAGCAGTCCAGGACTTCCCGAAATTGGCCTTGACATGTGACCAAAAATAACAACAACGAATGTCCAGTGATCATCAGTGTCTCTTGACTGATTCCAGAAGTGAACCAGTAGAGGTAGTAGTATGCGACTTTGTAGACTTACATATGAAGTAGTGAACCTCCTGCCTGCTGTGATTGTTTCATACATTATAGAGCCACCACCAGAATGAGCATGTAGCCATGCTAATACCACTGGCAAGCAACTCGACAACATACAAAAACTAGTGAATACAAAGAAAATAGCAAAGGCAGGGAGTGTGGAAGTATAGGGTACCATCAGTCTGGAGCTTTTCTTTTTGCTAACCTAACCCTAAGAGTAGGTATTTGAGCCTTTGTCAATGTTGAGTAGTCTCCTCCCTGCACTTGGCAGTTCAGAGAAAGAGTTAAATTGAATTGTACCTGCAAAAGAAAACACAAGGTTAGTTAATAAATCTGCGACAGTGTTGCCTTCCCTTACTGCTGAAATAACACATTGAACTGCTCCTTCAACTCCTGTATCCTCCTAACTTCAGCTATAATACACCATGGTGGGTCCCATTCTTCTTCAATAATTTTCTTCAAACCCAATGAATCAGTTTCCAATATGAGAGGGTGTAGCTCATGAGCCACACAATATGCTAAGCCTTCTTTAATTGCCTTAGCCTCAGCAACAATATTTGTTGTGTCCTCCAGTTGCTTTGCTCGTGCATATACCAAATCACCTTCACTATCCCTCACACAGAAGTCTATAGAACTAGGTCTTGGATTACCTCTTGAAGCTCCATCAGTATTGCACTTATACCATCCACTATGAGGCAGCTTCCAAGTCACCAACACCTGGCTTGTATCCCTCAAAGAACTTAATCATGTCTGGCCAAAGACAAGGAATTCCAGGTAGCCAATTGTATCTAGTTTTTGCTAAGAAATATAGCGTCTTGTTGATCTCATGAATCACTCTATTGACTGATACTGATCCACCATTCCTATTTGTGTTTCTCATCTTACACAGCTCCCAAGTCCTCATTGATATGAAAATCAGGTGGCACTACATGATATAAAGCTCCTAATCCAGTCCAGTTTTCATGCCAAACATTTGTAGTACCACTCTTCATCTCCCACTAAATCTATGCTCCACATCTTGCCTAGCATTCAACATTTGCCTCCAAACATGAGAACCTTGCCTAAATTGTACCACCGTTGGTATCTCCTTCTTGCAATATTTGTTCCACATAAAATTTGACCACAATGACTTTGTAGTCCTAAATCTCCACCACAACTTTGCAAACAGTGCCCTAGATACATCAAACAAGGATCTGAAGCCTAACCCTCCTTCCTCCTTTAGGAGACAAAGCTTCTGCCATGAGGACCAATGTCTACTCCTCCCTTCTTCCTTTTTGCTCCAAAAGAACCTTGCAAATAACTTATGCAAGTGTTCCAATATGTTTTTGGGAGGATCCAGAAGTGAGAGTAAGTGCACTGACATGCTTTGAAGCACACTACTGATCAGTGTAGCCTTACCTCCATAAGATAACAACTTTTCTTTCCATGAGTGCAGTTTGGCCTTTACCTTCTTTATAAGATCATCATAGTAGTCTTTCCTTCTCATAGTATAGAATATTTGACACCCTAAGTAGATGAAAGGGAATGAACCCTTAGTAAGGCCAGTGATATCACCAACTGTTTGAACCAAAGAAGTTGCCACATTACAGTGCATATAATAGGAACTATTTGCCTTGTTGATGAGCTGGCCTGAGATCTTCTCATATCCACACAACATTGCCATGATCTTCTTCAATGAATCTGGATGAGTTGAGGCAAAGATAATTGTATCATAAGCCTATGCAAGATGGTTCAATGGATCAATCCACTTTGGCATTCCAAAACCCCTAAACGAATTGTCATCAAACAATTTGTTCAATGATCTAGACAACACTTCTGCTGACAGTATGAATAATGCAAGAGATAATGGATCTCCTTGCTTCACCCCTCTAGTAGAGTGAAAGAAGCCATTCACCAAGATTGAGTAAAAGTTATTTGACAACAAATTCCATATCATGATGATAAAATGTTCAGCAAATCCCATCTTCCTTAACACACGAAGCAGGTACTTCCAAGACACCTTATCATATGCTTTAGCCATGTCCAATTTAATAACTACATTGGCAGGCTTGCTCCTTAACCTGATGTCAGTAACAATCTCCCGAGTGAGAAGTATGTTTTCAAAAATACTTCTTCCTTTCACAAAGCCAGACTGGTTGGAGGATATCAAAGAAGGCAAGAACTTCTCAAGTCTATCACGTAGGACTCTAGACATCACCTTGTTGATGAAATTGCTCAAGCCTATGGGCCTCAAATCTGAGAAAGTCTGAACCATTGGCTTTTTTGGAAGTAACACAAGATTAGTATGTGTAATGGATTTAGGCAGTGGTGCTCCCCCAAAGAAGTGCAATACCATGTTATGAATATCAATACCAATGATGTCCCAACATACTTGATAGAAAGTACCAGTGAATCCATCAGGAACACTAGCACTCTCCCCACTAAGTTCAAACACAACAGCCTTGACTTCTTCAAGAATAGGATACCTACACATTTCCAGATTCTGCTCCATAGTCACCATAGCAGGCACATTGTCTAGTAGAGTGAAGTCAGTAGGATCAACTTATTTGGTGAATTGCCTCTGGTAAAATTCCACAGCAGCAACAACCAGTGTTATAAATAGCGCTCGCTACAGCGCTAAAAGCGTGTAGCGATGCGAGGCGAGCGTGTGTCGCTACAGAGGGCCTGTTGCGTTGCGATTCAAAATAGCGGTCGCCTCTGCTTGTGTAGCGAGAGGCGACAGTGTGGCGAGAAGCGAGCGTAGCGTCGCTATTTTAAAAAAAGAAAAGAAAAAGGCACTTAAGTCGCAATTAGGGCTTGGGTGAAATCACTTCTTACGAGCAGCGACCCTTCTTCTCCGGTTCTTCTTCAGCGACAAAATTAGGGCTTGAGTTCACATCTTCTTCTTCTTCTTCTTCCATCGTCAGCCATCAACGACCCCTTTTTCACCAGGTATGTTTCTTTCTTTTCTTTTCTTCTTCTTCTCCTTTCTTCTTCTACTTTCTTCTTCTTCTGGTCGACCACCATTGCTGGTCTTCTTTTTTCTTTTTCTTCTTCTTTCTTCAGTGATCGTTGTTTTTCTTATTCTTTCGGCTCTGTTTTTCTTCTCTTTCAGCCCAGCTCTGTTTTTCTTTCTTCCATCATCTCTTTCAGCTCTGTTTTTCTTCTTCTTCTTCTTTCTTTGCTCTGTTTTTCTTCTTCTTTCTTTCTTTGCTCAGTTTTTGGGTTTTTTGCTCTGTTTCTTCCATCATCTCTTTCAGCTCTTATTTTTCAATTTGTTGCTCTGTTTTTCAAAATCGAGCAAAGGCAGTAGCTGTATTTTTTTTTGTTGCTCTGCTTTTCAAAATCGAGCAGAGGCAGTCAGGTAGTAGCTTCATTTTTTTTTGTTGCTCTGTTTTTCAAAATCGAGTAGAGGCAGTAGCTTTATTAATTTGTTGCTCTGTTTTTTTCAATTATAGATTTATAGTCTTATTGAGTAGAATTAATTGCATATTGACTTGATAATTTTTTTCCCATAAAACAACGCGATAGTAATAAACGAAATGATATAGCTTGGAATTATGCTATACAAGGCTTATCAAGATCCGCAATTAATTTTTGAATGATATTTATTAATATATTATTGTTATTGAGTTTTTAGTTATATGTATATAATATTTTATGTTTTTGTATAAATTGTCGCTTCACAGCAAAAAGGCGAGCGCTTCGCTGCGTGCCTCTCGCCTCAGTGAAGCGGGCCCTCGTCGCTATTTGTCGCCGCATGCTATCCAAAACACTGGCAACAACCATATCATCTTAGCTTTCCACCTAGACTCCATCCCCTTTTTGTATTCTTGGCTTCCATAATAGGATTGTGGAAGAATTTTGTATTCCTATCTCCAAAGCAAACCATGTCATCCCAGCCTTCTGCTTCCGGTATTGCTCTTCTATGCTTAAGTATCTCTTCAATTCAGCTTGTGCTTTTTGAAGCACTATTCTATTCTTAATTGTAGGTTCTTCTTCAAAAAGCATCTCCTTCACATTCACAAAGTCTTTCCTAATAGCAAGTTGTTTGAACATGTCTCCATATGTCTCCTTGCTCCATTTAGATAGAGCAATCTTCACCCTCTTTAGCTTTTGCTTGACCATGAGATATGGATCTCCAATAAAGTCACCAATCCAGTTCTTCCTAACCACCTCCTTAAATGTTTCATGTTTGGTCCAGAAGTTCAGGAACTTAAAAGGCTTGATGAAGTTAGTAACTTGTTCACCACAGCTCATGAATAAAGGGGCATGATCTGATCCAGTCCTATTAAGATGTTCAACATCAATGGTAGGGAATAGATTCTGGAATGGTAAGTTCACAAAAACTCTATCCAGTCTCTTAAAGATACAATCAACATTCGGTCTACAATTCCACCAAGTGAATGGACTTCCTTTGTAGCCTAAATCAAACAGCCCACAAGAGTTCACACAAAAAGCAAAGTCTTCATATTCAAGAGGGTGAACTGGCCGTCCCCCAATCTTCTCATCTTCATGTAGCACAACATTGAAATCACCACCAACCACCCAAGGCACCTCCATATTACTTGCAAGATAATACAGATTATCCCACAATTCCAGCCTCTCAAGTGAAGAACATTTAGCATATACAAAAGTAAACATGATGTATTGGCCAATATCCTGATGATACAGTTTGATAGTCACCTGCTGTTCAGTATCCATCACTAATTCCCACACTACAAGAACATCAAAGAAAAGCCAGATCTTCCCATTAATGTTAGACATTGCAGCCTCTATATTAAGTCTTCTTCTATATCTTTGAATATGTCTTGAGTTTTGAAAAGGTTTTATCAAAGCAACCACAAAGAATCCATGTTCCCTATAAATATTGATTACTCTTTGAAAGGCCTGTTGAGTTTTAACCGACCTTATGTTCCATATCAAGGTCTTGATCATCATTTGGTAACTGAGACTGCTCTCTTGGGCATAATTCTTGTAGGTTGAGGTAATTCTTTAACTTGACCTTGCTTCTTGCCCTTCTTACCACTTCTGCCAGCAATTCTTGGAGATAAGTCTGCATCTCTAGCAATTGCCTTGAAATTGCCTGCAGTAGATTCATCTCCCTCTTCCTCAATCCCACCTTGTTCTACCTCTACATTCCGAAGATCCACAGGTGCTACATTATGAGTGATAATGTCATGTAGTATTTGGTTAGGTGACTTCAATGGGACATTGATTTGAAGCTGCATAGGCTGCCCAGTTCCTAAGGCACAGGCCACTGGCAATGCCTCAATTGCACCTGAAGCCTTAGGAACAATGGCCTGCTCATGTGACACCTTAGTCGCCTCCTTTAACCCTTGGTTATGTTTTTCCATTGCTCCTAAAGCCTCCTGCATCACCTTGAATTACAATTCATAAACTGAACCCAGATTAGGGTTTACTGTAGCAGTAGACACTGGAATTACTGTTCCATTAGATTCCTTAGGCTTGCCATCAGTTGTTTTGGTGTTTGACCTCACTGTATCATCCAAAGACCATTGTAGGAGCCTTGTTAACATGTCCTACACCATTACCATCCATCGCATGAGCTGCAGCCGTAGAGAAACCCATGGCAGTGTTGCTAGGGTTTACTGTTCCATTGCCTTTCTCCTTCCCTGTAGCTTCTTCACCTGCACCCTCATTGATTCTAGTTTCTACTCCAATTGATTTTGCTGTGTTCTGCATTATGGTTTGATCAAGAGCTTCAACCCTAGTTTCCTGCATCCTAAGGTTTACTGTAGCTTGTGAATTTACTGTGCCAGGCTGCTTTGCATGATCATTGATGTGAGCATTCTTATCAACAACATTGTTTAATTCCATCTCCTCAACTTCTTCACCCCATGATGTGCATCTATTGCTTGTTGCATCAGTTGTTCCAATTCCCTTTGAGCTACCATCGTTTGTTGTTCCTGTGGTATCAACTGCCCTTAAAGAGCCTCCCATCGTTTGTGAAGGAGCTTCTTGACAAGAATGGTTAGTTATCACATTAAGTACCTCTTTAGGAGTTCCAAACCTTCTTGAACCCAATCCACAGTTCTTTCCTTTTGCGGGTCCACTCCAATTCTAGTAGCATTAGGATTAGGGTTAGGGTTGATTTCTTTAGCCGCTACAGTAAAACTCCCATTTCCTTTAGGATTTGGACTGGAATGTGGTACATTCTCCTGTTGCTTTTTCTCCTTCTTGTTGTGGGATTCATTTACCAGTTGTTGCTTCTCCTTTTCTTTAACAGTGTCATCTCCTTTGCCGAAGATTGGTTGCTCAATCTCTTCAACCTCAAGGGCATCAAACTTGTTCTTTGTAGTAACTGTTTCAACATTGTTCTTCCCATTAGCATTGTCAGCTCCTTGTTATTTTGCAGCTTCAATTATATGGCCCCTATTATCCCTTTGATACTTATTCTTTCTTCTTTGCATCCACTCCTGCTTGGCATGATTTGAAATTGGTTTCCCCACTGCTTTTCCCCTTGTTAGGACCTTGGTTGATGCAACTACAGTACCAACTATCTCCTCCCCTATACTTTGATCTTCAACAGCTTCTTCATACTTCTTATGCAACTCAAGATGAATCACCCAACAATCAACTTCATTGCGACCTTGTTTCTTACAAGTTTTACAATATTTTGGAAGATAATGATACTTGATTTTAATCCATTTAGATTCCTCCGGCCCAGTTTAATCCTCTTCTTCAACTATTTTAATTTTTTGAGGGACTTTAGCAAGCAAATTCACCTCCACTTTCACCTTTGCACAATTAGGTCTAGTATCATTTTGTGTTGCTAAAACATGTAAAGGATTACCTATTGCTCTTGCTATTGAAAACACAAATTCCTTACCAAAGAAGTTAGATGACAACTCTGGTAAGCTAATCCAAGCAATTGCAATAGGAGTCTCCTCTTCAAGTTTCCACCAAGGGTTCCACTTCGTACATCTCATCTGCCACATCTCTCCTTGGGCTTTTAGGTATAAATCAGGCTTTGAAAGTAGATGAACATAATCTTCCATCAATGATAGTCTGATCAACACATGATTATCTTCAATAAGGCCAATTGAGCGTGCTTCTTTAAGTTCACACTGAATAGGAATCACCTTACATAAATCACTGGCTTCCCATACGAAATTTTCCCAAGACTACCAGTTGCAAGCCTTGTTTCACGATTGATTACTTCACTTCTGACTTCTTCCATTTAATTATAGGCTCCCCATGAAGATATTCTACTGGTTTTATGGGCACGAGGGGTAGGGTTTGCATAGGGGAATTTAATGAACTTGGTTGTAGTAATTTTGCGTTGTTTGTGGGTGGATTAGGGGTTGTAGAGGTTGTATGTTGCTGTGGGGATGGTAGGGACGACTGACCAGCCTCAAGAGGAGGCTGGCCAGTGGCCGGAGCAGCCATTAAAAGCTTCGCGAGGGCTTCGAGATTAGTGGTCTCCTAGTCGTCTCTTAATCACCAGAGCTTGATCTGCGGTGGTTTTGGGGCACAATGTTGCATGTTTAATCTCCAAGTTGAAATGCTTATCCTGCCAATTAGACTAGCAAGAAGTTCCCCATCATCTCTCTCTTTCTTTTTAGGTTTATATTGATATATATTTGACAAATTTGAGTGATGAAGCATTTCACAATTAGGAGACTTTATATATTGGGATAACCACATTTCCAAAAAAATCAACCTATTTTTTTTTAACGAGCAAGAAGTGATTATAACCCTACGAGTCCAAATATGTGATTAGTTTTCAAAACGGAGTCCAAATCTACTCTCAAATCCTCAATTTATATTTTTAAAAAAATAGTTAAACCCCCCAAAAAATTCCTTGATTTTGGTGTAAAAAATGCATGAGAAATCAAGATATAATATCAAAATCAAGTGAAAATCACTTACGCAACAGCTTTGTGTGAAAATCTTCTTCAAAAATCGCCCCTCACTAAGTCTATGGCTCAAAGTATTATAAAATGGGTCTAAGTCCCGAAATGGCATAAGTTATAAAAGTTGCGGATGTCGCATTTGCGACCAGGGGTTCACGAATGCGACTCTCGCAATTACGAAGAAGGGCTCGCATCACGGACCAAGTCTGTGCCCAATAGCCTAGCCTCGCCAAGCTCAAATCAACCAACCGGAGAAGGACATCGCTTCCCATACAATGCCTCATACGGAGCCATCTAGATACTTGACCGGTAGCTGTTGTTGTAGGCAAACTTCGCAAGGGGTAGTAACTGGTCCCACTGACCTCCAAAATCAATAGTGCATGCTCTCAACATATCCTCCAAGATATGAATGGTCCGCTAGGGCTGTCCGTCAGTCTGAGGGTGAAATGCGGTACTCCACTCAACCTACGTGCCCAACTCACGCTGAACCGCTCTCCAAAAATGCAAAGTAAACTGAGTGCCGCAATTCGAGATGATAGAAACAGGTACACCTTGCAAGTGAACAGTCTCCCGGATGTAGATCTTAGCCAACTGCTCCAATGTGTGGGAAGTCATGATTGGAATGAAATGTGTAGACTTGGTCAGTCTGTCCACAATGATCCAAACTGCGTCAAATCTCCTTAATGTCCGTGGCAAGCCTACCACGAAGTCCATAGTGATACGCTTTCACTGCCACTCCGGTATCTCAATCTTTTGAACCAAACCACCAGGTCTCTAATGCTCATACTTGACCTACTGACAATTCAAACATCGAGCGACATACCCAACGATGTCTTTCTTCATCCTCCGCCACTAGTAATGGTGCTTCTAATCGCGGTACATCTTCGTAGCACCCGAATGAATGGAATACCGCGAACTATGAGCCTACTCAAGAATCAACGCTCTCAACCCATCCACATTAGGAATACAAATCCGGCTCTGAAGCCGCAATACACCATCATCACCAATAGTTACCTCCTTAGCACCACCTCGCATCACTGTGTCCTTAAGGACAAGCAAGTGGGGATCATCATAATGGCGAGCCTTAATGCATTCAAACATGGATGACTGAGATACAACACAAGCAAGGACTCTGCTAGGCTCCACAATGTCTAATCTCACGGACCTATTGGCCAAAGCCTGAACATCCATATTCAAAGGCCTCTCCCCAGCTGGAATAAATGCTAAACTCCCCATGCTCTCCGCCTTTCTACTCAAGTCGTCTGCTACCACATTGGCCTTCCCCAGATGATAAAGAATGGTGATATCATAATCCTTCAATAACTCCAACCACCTCCGCTACCTCAAATTCAAATCTTTCTGTTTAAATAGATGCTGGAGACTCCGATGATCCGTATACACCTCACAAGCCATGCCATATAAATAATGCCTCCAAATCTTGAGTGCATGTACAATAGCAACTAACTCCAAATCATGCACCGGATATTTATCCTCATGGGGGCTTCAACTGACGTGAAGCATAGGCAATCACCCTACCATCCTGCATCAACACACACCTAATGCCAACCCGTGAAGTATCACAGTAGACTGTATATATGAATCCGATCTCGAAGGCAAAATCAAAACTGGGGTTGTAGTCAAGGCAGTCTTGAGCTTCTGAAAGCTCTCCGTACACTCGTCCGACCACCTGAATGGGGCACCCTTTTAAGTCAACTTAGTCAATGGGGTTGCGATAGATGAAAACCACTCCACAAAGCCGCGATAATACGCAGCCAACCCTAGGAAACTCCAGATCTTTGCAGCGGTAGAAGGTCTGAGCCAACTCTGAACTGCCTCAATCTTCTTTGGATCCATTTTATTCCCCTCGTTGGACACCACATGACCCAATAATGCTATCGAGTCCAACCAGATCTCACACTTAGAGAACTTGGCGTATAACTTCTTCTGGAGCATGATCCTCAAATGCTGCTCGTGCTCCTCCCTACTACGGGAATACACCAAAATATCATCAATGAACACAATGACAAACGAATCTAAATAAGGCTGGAACACACTGTTTATCAAGTGCATGAAAGTTGTAGGTGCATTAGTCAAGCCAAAATACGTCATCATAAACTCATAATGCCCCTAACGAGTCTGGAAAACAGTCTTAGGGATGTCCGAAGCGCTTATCTTCAACTATTGATACCCCGACCTCAAATCGATCTTCGAGAACATCATGACACCCTGAAGTTGATCAAACAAATCATCAATGCGTGACAGTAGGTACTTGTTCTTGATGGTCACCTTGTTCAACTGCCGATAGTCAACGCACAATCTTATAGAACCGCCCTTCTTCTTAGCAAACAACACTGTCGCACCCCATGATGAAACACTAGGCCTGATGAAACCTTTATCTTATATTTCTTGTAACCGTTCCTTCAATTCTGCTGGAGCCATGCGATACAGAAATAGGCAGAGTGCCCGATGCCAAATCAATGGCAAAATCAATATCCCTATCGGGTGGCATGCCCGGTAAGTCTGCAAGGAACACATTTGGAAACTCCCTCACCACGGGGATTGAGTCAACCGTGGGAATATCAGCACTAACATCTCCCACAAAGGCTAAGTACGCTAAACACCCCTTCTCAACCATCCGTTGACCCTTCAAAAAGGAAATCACTCTACTAGGAATTTGCCCCAAAGAACCTCTCTGTTCCAAACCTTGGCAACCCCAGCATAGCCAACGTCACGGTCTTAGCGTGACAATCAAGAATAACATGGTACATAGATAACCAATCCATACCCAAAATCACATCAAAATCAAACATATTAAGCAACAAAAGGTCAACTCTTGTCTCGTAGTCACCAATAGTGTCCAAACAAGAACGATAGACACGATCCACCACAATAGAATCTCTAACGGGTGTACATACATAAACACGAGTATCTAGAGAATCATGAGACATATCCAAATATGAAGCAGAGTAGGATGACACATTAGAATAAGTAGAACCCGAATCAAATAAAACTGAAGCATCTCTATGACAGACCAGAACAATACTTATGATGACTGCAACTGGGGAAAGCATAACAACGGGCCTGGCCTCCCCTTCTAGGACACCTCTACTCGTCTGTCCTCCACCTCTAGCTGGCTGTGTTGGTTGGCGGGAATTGTAGCCTGAGTACCCTGCTGAGGTCCACCCATCCAAAGTATGGGACAATCTCTCACAATGTGCCAGTATCACCACACTCGAAACAACCTCTCTACTGGTACTGAGTCTATCCCGGACTATTGGAATAATCGCTGTAGGAACCCCGCACAGAAGGTGCACTGAAAGATGGCTCTCCGGTACGAGTGTTCTGAGATCCACATCTAGCGGGAGCACTACGTGAAACCTGAAGTGCGGATTGAACTGGTCGACTGAAATGACCTCTGCTGTGGCATACCTTGCCCCCATAGTAGGATCCACCAAAACCTCCGAAACCACGAGGCTTCTTAGTCTCCTTATCTTCCCTCTCATGTCCGCGGACACGCTCTAACCTCCTAGCAATCTCCACAACCTGATGAAATGCAGTTTCAGTCTCTGTCTCCCGTGCCATCCCAAATCTGGGGCTGTAGGTGAGTCCCTCAATAAACTTACAGACTATCTCTCTATCAGTGGAAACAAAGAGAGTTGTATGGTGGGATAACTCTGTAAACCTCAAAGCATACTCGGTCACAGTCATACCCCCGGCACAAATGCTCAAACTCACTGTGCAACACATCCCTGCGGGTCTGTGGAATAAACTCCCTCAAGAGAAGACCCGAAAGCTGGGACTAGGTAAGTGGTGCTGCGCTAGCTGGCCTACTCGCCTCATAAGTCTGCCACCACCTGTATGCCGGCCCCATCAACTGAAAAACAGTAAAGTCAATTCCGTTCGACTTCACCAAACTTAGAGTACGCAGAATGCGGTGGCACTTATCCAAGAAACCTTATGCATCCTCAGAAGCCCCTCCACTGAACCGGGGAGGATGAAGTTTCTGAAACTTCTCCAACCTCTTCTGCCCCTCAGCAGACGCAGCTGGCCCTACCTCGGGCTGAATTGCAACTAGTGGCTGTACTGGCATAACACCCGATGTCTGAGAAGCATGAGCCGGTTGCTCCGGTGTACGGGCGATAGCTGGTGCGACCGAGATCAACCCTGCCTGGGCCAAACTCCCAAACATGCTCATGAAGTGTGCCAAGGTCTCCTTGAGCTCCGTTGTAGCAATAGGTCCCTCAGGGTTCCTGATCTCAACTAGAGCTACCGGAGGCTGCCTAGTTGCTGCTCTAGCAGGTGCTCTAGTTGCGGCACGTGCCCCTCCTCGGTCTTTACCTCGGCCCCGGCCCCTCGCGACTCTAACGCTGGGTGTTGGTGCCTACCCAGCTGATCCGACGGAGCGTGTCCTCACTATATGTTAGAGAATAGAAGAGTAAAGATTCAAACTTGGGAATAACAAATCGGCACGATAAAGAATGAACGGTGATGTTTCCTAACAGTCAGGCAGCCTCTCGAAAATAAACACAGACGTCTCCGTACCGATCCGCAAGGCTCTACTAAACTCACTTATGACCCTAGAACCTATGAACCTAGGAATCTGATACCAACTTGTCACGACCCAAATTCAGCCATAGGGGTCGTGATGACACCTAATCTCCGCGACTAGGTAACCCACCACTTATACAACATTAAATCAACAAGACATAGAGATATTAAGACATAATCTAATATAGAAGCGGTGCTTATGCTTTCTTGAGCTGAGGGTCTATTGGAAGCAACCTCTTTATCCTCACGAGGTAGGGATAAGGTCTGCGTACGCTCTACCCTTCCAGACCTCACGGTGTGGGATAATACTGGGTATGTTGTTGTAATCTAATATAGAAGCGGAAATGGAATTAACACAAGCCAAAATGGCAATACACAATACAACTTCCCTGAATTAAGTAGTACAGAGTCATGAGCTTTAACTGAATACATAAGGATGTCTCAAATACAATACTATTCGGATATGAAATCTAACAGTATCAATGTAAGGAGGGGATTGCAAGGGACTGCGACAATCATGCAGCTCTATCTTGAATCCTGGTGACCAGTGTAGCACTCACTCTCTAAGTCCGCTGCCTCCAACACCTGGATCTGCACAAAAATATGCAGAAGTGTAGTATGAGTACACCACATCCAGTACCCAATAAGTATCTAAGACTAACCTCGGTGAAGTAGTGATGAGGTTCAAGTCATATGATACTCACTAGTCAAGAAAACCTGTGCAATATATTAATAACTGACAGTAAATATGTAACAGAAAACAATATCATCAATCTCGTTAGAACATGTGATAACAACTCAACATAGGAGAATCCATCTTTGACATCAAATCATCAAATAGAAGTGGAGGCACTTAATAGCATGTCAAATTCAACTTGGAACTCATAAAAATACATGACTGAGTTTAAAGAAAATATGTATATGAGCAAAATATCATCCCCGCTTCGTCACAAGAACATCATCAAGAGAATCACTACCTAATCATATCACATAACGTCATCAATAATGTCACCCTTATTTTGCCGCATGTGTAATAACAATAAATGCCACCCTTATTTCACCATATGCGCACATCATCACCTTTATTTCGCCACATGGGCAACCTGAGCAAACGCTACCCTTATTTCTCCCCATGTGCATCACAATAATCACAATCGCACGACAAAGACCTTGTGCCAACACCCAATCAATCCGTTCAATATGTCCACATGTGCCATAATTATCACAAATCAATATGCCAAATTTTCATCAAATATATAAGCTCTGAATTTATCAATAAGGTGCACAAGAACATGCCAATAATAAAAATGCGGATGGGTGTTCAACATATAAAGCATGACTACAGCTAAGTCAATTGCAGCGATCATGTTCATGTATTCACAAAGTGATTAGGCATGTTTCATATAAAGCACATCATTAAATTAAGCATATTAATAGCCTAAGGTCCTAATCCTGTCATAAGCCACACATAGCACCCGTGTATATGCTTGTCACCTCGCGTACACGTCGCTTCTCACATAGCACGTATAAGCAAAGAAGACCAAATCCTTAGGGGTTATTCCCTCACACAAGGTTAGGCAAGATACTTACCTCAAACAAGCCAAATTAATACTCCAAAAATACCTTTCCTTTAAAAATCACCCTCGTACGGCTCAAAGTCTAGGGCTTAAAGTATGATGAAATGGGTCCAAGTCCAGAAATGACATATGTTATAACAGCTGCGGATATTGCATTTGCGACCGAAGGGTTCGCAAATGCGACCCTCGCAATTGCGAAGAAGGGCTCGGAAAAGCGAACTTGGCCCCTAAGCAGCAGACATCACAATTACGACCAGGAACCTCGTAATTGCGGCTAACCGTCGCAAATGCGAAGCACCCTTCGCAATTGCGATACCAGCTTCGCTAATGCGAAGCTAGCAACCTGAGCCATACATCGCAAATGCGATCAATTATCCGCAAATGCGAGGCCTGCAACACCAACAATCTGAAGCTTTTCCAAAAATCAGCCCGAAAACAATCCGAACCTCACCCGAGCCCCTTGGAGGCCCCACACCAAACATTCACACAAACACATAAACCTCATATGAACTCGCTCGCAAGTTCGGAACATCAAAATAACATACAAAACCACGAATCGAATACCAAAATGTATCATGCAAGCTTTGAAACTCAAGAACTTCAATATCATAACCGAGCGTCCGATTCCTACCAAATCAATTCATAATGAGACCAACCTTTGCACACAAGTTCTAAATGTTAAAACAGACCTATTACAAGTCCCGGAACAACAGTCCGACCCCGATGGCCACAAAGTCAACCCATGGTCATATTTGTGAAATTTCTAAACCTTCAAATTGCCAACTTTCTGTAAAAAGAGTCAAATCATCCGAGGAACCTCCGAATTCAATTCCGGGCATACGCCTAAGTCCAAAATCACCATACGAACCTATTGGAATCATCAAAACACGAATCCGAGTTCGTTAACACAAAAGTCAAACCTTGATCAACTCTTATAACTAAAACTTCCAACCACGGAGCTAAGTATTCCAATTCACCCCAAAACCTTCACAAAGCAAAACCAACCATCCCTGCAAGTTACAAAACAATAATTAAGCACAAGAGAAACATCAAATGGGGAAACTGGGCTCATATACACAAAACGACCGGCCAGGTCGTTGCAAGGAAGTTTTATATTTGGCCTATTTAAACCATGACCATGAACAAGTAACATAATTATACTCTTGAAAGATAGAAGTTGTGTTGTTTCAATCTATTTGGCTGTGAATATCTTTTGAATTTTTCTGTGACTTCATTTTGAACCAACAACAGAACTTTTAAGGATATCAATGCTATATGGGATACAGTTAAAGCCAAGGTCTCATAGTAAGAACACATATATTCGACAAAGCAGTGATGTCAATGGCGCGCTTAAGCCCTGAAGCGAGGCTCCTGTGGGCGCTTCAGTGTCACATCAAGGCTTTAAGGCATACTTTTCCTTGCCAATGAGTGTAATCCTGAAAAGGCGACAGTAAACAATTGATATTTCACTTTATCGTAATTGTTTTCAATTTCTTTGTCCATATATTTGTTATTCATGCTTATAATTATTGGTCTTGGATTATATATACATATTTTTACTTTTTCTCCAGTTGCGCCTTTTTTCATTAAAACTCACGCTTTAATTGCGCGTTGCACTTAAAGCCCCAACAGACCTTAGAGCTTTTTTGCGCTTTTCACCTTTGATAACACTGCGATAAAGTTAAACTTTTCATTCTCTACCTTTTGTATACTAATACTTGTATACGGGGAGCTTTTCGTACATTAATAAATTATAACTTTATCATAAAAGTTGGGAAGGGGTTTAAACTTCCCTAAGGATTCTCGATCATGTCTTTTTTCATTTAGTTCTCGATGTTATAGTGCTACAGGTTTGTGTGTATGTTAAAAGAATCAATATCTGCTGTCGTATGGCTTTTTGACGGTCTTGGCAACTCTGGAGAACTCATCATTTGCCATCACCTTCACTTGGAATGTACTTGAAAGGGGAGCAAATAATTTGTATTAAAGCTGGATATTGGTTTTACATTGATTTTTATTGCTATAGACAGAAGTAGTGCCTGCCATATATGTCAAATATAAATAGGCTGCTTCCATGAGGTTCTTTGTATTTTTATGATTGTCCTATTATTCTTGTAATGCACAAGAGAGATCTTTGGGTATTAGCTTTTATATCACTGATATTTCTTCTAATGTAATCTTTTAAATAGTATTACTGTGTTGTTGTTTTAAATAGTATTACTGTGTTCCACTTCATCCATGCGCCTAACTTTTATATTAGTGGGTTTCCCATCCAAATTCTGTTGTTCCATGTAGTCCTAGGAATGATGACACACTAGTTCTTGCCTGGAAACTGATTTTTTTCTTTGCTTCTATGACAGGTATTCGCTAACAAAAGCCTTCTGCATCGCTTTTGTGCTGACATTCTTCAGTGCATTTGATGTACCTGTATTTTGGCCAATTTTGTTGTTCTATTGGGTTGTACTATTCATTTCGACAATGAAGAGGCAGATAATGCACATGATCAAATATAGATATGTCCCCTTCACATTTGGCAAACAGGTATCTATGAAAGTTATTTGTGGTTTAATTTTTTTTGTAACCTTTCTAGATGGCCAAGCCTGAATTTGTCAGTCCGTACGTTGCACCTTAGTATTTTGAAGACAACTGAGACTTGCTTCCTTTCTACAGCGTTACAGCGGGAAGAAAGAAACAGTCATCGATGAAGCAGATGTTTAAGGTTCAAAGTAGATCAAGGCATTTTATGATAAGAACATGGATCTGTTTTGGGTAACTGATTTGGCTAGACAGAACTATCTTCTCCATAAAAAGGTTTCTAGATTGGAACGAGCCACGCCACCGACATATAATCATCAATCAACTGTTAGATTTTAAAACTCTAGCTTTTCTCTTAGTAGCAATATGTACTTATTTTTGTCTTGATGGGTAAGTAGCTCCTGAATGTTTATATTCATTTTTGAGCTGCTCCAACCTTGCGTGGACAACTGTTATTCAAGTTCTGGTAGATGCCGAGTCTGCAGTGTACTCGGGATAAATGTTTAGTGAAATATTGGGGATATCTTATTGTTCGCTTTTACTGCTTCCTGTCACCCCCCAACGTAGGTGAGGTGGACAGGCACCCTAGTACCTCATTTACATAATGACTCATTCTGTACGGTCATTGAGTTACTTAAACTCGAGCTCCTACATGTAGAAAATGTAAAAATTATATAATATATATATATATATATATATATATATATATATATATATATATATATATATATATATATATCACCTTTTATTCATTCCAGAAATCAAGGAATTCAATCCCAACCTACATAACTGACCACAGGTGTCCATGCGTCTACAAAAGCTTCTAAGAATATCTGATTGACATAACATCATCGGGATAGGGCTCCGACCTACCTGTAAGTATATATATACATAGGACGGTTTGATAACCTCTAGACTCGGTTGTACTCCTGATGAAATGGAGCTTTGCCAATCCTCAATTGGATATTAACTCTGTCAATGATAAGAGCCTGTCAAACTGGATACCTGAACCTGTAGGCATGAATGCAGTGCCCCAATGATGGGGCATTAGTACAAAGAAATGTATCAAGTATGTAAGGCAGATAACATATGAATAACTGAATTGAAACTGAGCTGATAATATAATAACTGAAAGCAACTGGGAGTCAAAGATGATCTGAAGATATGTTTACCTGCTGATACTGACTCAACTCTTTCAATATAGTAAGTAAAGTAGCGGTTTGGCTCTATAAGGCTTGGTACGGGTAAATGCTTGGTCGCAGTAGGCTCGCTCATAGGCGTTCGGCCATACTAGGCTCGGTATCTAAATCACTACTTTGCCATTCTGGACTCACTCATAGGCGCTCGGCCATACTAGGATCGGTCATACTAGGCTCGGTATCTAAATCACTATTTGCCGATTTTGGGCTTGCACATAAGTGCTCGACCACAGTAGGCTCGGTATATAATTTACCATGTGATCAGAGGATGCCCAATAGGGACCTGCCCACCGATTATAGCTCGGTGATGGTGAAAATACCGTAATACTGTATATATATAAACTCTCTGCTCTCTTGACTGAAAAAAATAATACTTAATTGAATATAAAATCTCGATAAGGGAGGATACTATAACCTTAGTGCTATTTGCACATCACGCCTCATTACAATTTTAAAATTAAGAGAATTACCTTTTTAGATCACTTATCTGTAAAAGACAGGTTTCTTACGTGTAAAAGTAAATCTCCCATTTGGAAAAAAAGAGATAGGGTCATAAAACTAAAAACAAGTTTGTAAAGGACCACAACCAATTGACCCCTATAACTTATGAGACTAGGTTAATGTACATAAATTCAGGAATACAAACTTCTCTTTATGTCTTGCTATCAAATGCGTTTAGTTACGAGATCATGCCAAAATGAAGGAAATGTTTAGCCTTAATATACCTTATATCTGAATACTTACATTACAAAGATCAAACATCTCTAAGGCTACACTGAAACATAAAAGTGGCACTTACGTGTTTCATAAGAGACCGTCCGTAAGGCTCACTCATAAACATGAATAACTAGTGGCTCGTACGCGTAACACAGTAGACTGTCCGTACGGCTCACAATATCGAGGTCTGGCTACGCGTATGATGTACTTTCAAGGTTTTGCACCTCTCAAGCACAAAGAAGAGAGAAAAACAAAAGTACCCCGCTAAAGTTTTTCACAAAACTAGCGAAAGCGTTCTTCAAACTCATGTTAGAAGAATGTAAGATGAAAAGAAACCTTACCCACACATTCTTCAATCCTGCAAGATTTCAAGAAGCGTTGAATAACGGAAGAACAATGAAATAAAAAGTAAATCACGTTTTTGAAGCAAGAGCTTAGACAAACTAATCACCAATGTTTATTTTCAGCATATTGAGCCCTTTAAATAGGCCTTACAATGAGTAAAATTGATAAGGCTAAGGAAAATTAATCCTAATTAAACTAGAATAAGAATAAGGCTAAGAAAACCTACCTAACTAAAATAGGAAAAAGAATTCTATAGGAATGGACTGCCAACTACCAATCCTAGTTTGACTAGAACTATAAATATAATCCTACTAAAACAAGAATTAAGAAATCCTAAACTTTAAGGAAAAGAAATCCTAATCTTGAATGGACTTGGACTTCTTCAATTTCTTGAAATTCTTGGGCCTCAATTGGACTAAGGCTAATTAGTGTAAGCATTTTAAATTCGTGGCCCAATTCTCCAAACCCATTGACACCTTCATAAGCCCAATAAGCCTCCATTATTGTAGAAAATATAAACTCCACTTGTGCTTGTCTAGCATCAAGATTTGAGCTTATATGTTCATCATTCTCCCCTAGTTGAAAAGGACTCTCCCTCGAGTCATTGGAATAGTAGGGATCAAGCTTTGCTACATTGAAGATAGGTGATATTTCAAAGTCATTGGGAAGCTCCAAGCAATAAGCATTATCACCAATCTTTTGCAGTACCTTAAAAGATCCATCAGCTCGCTTCTGTAATTTTGAAAACTTGTGGTTTGGAAATCTCTCCTTACTCAAATGAACCCAAACTAGGTCGCTTTCCTTGAACACCACATGTTTTCTACGTGTATCCGTTTTTTCTTTATATTTAGCATTTTGCTTCTCGATATGTGCATGAACTTTCTCATTTAGTTTTTTTGAGTTGCTTCACTCAATCAGCAACATCTCCACTAAAGGAATGAGTAACTAGAAGAGGGGAAAAATCAAGTGGTCCAATAGGATTCTTACCATAAACGACTTCGGATGGACTCTTTTCTGTATTGCGGTTGGTTGACTTATTGAAGGCAAACTCAGCAGTAGGAAGTAACGATTCCCACTCTTTGAGATTCTTCTTTATTAACCCACGAAGCAAAGCACCTAAACTTCGGTTGATAACTTCGGTTTGCCCATCACTTTGGGGATGATGAAAAGTGCTAGGTGTTAGCTTAGTAGCATGTTTAGCCCATAAAGTCCTCCAAAAATGACCTAGGAACCTGGAATCCCTATCTGAAACAATAGGTCTGGGAATTCCATGCAATTTTACAATATGATCAAAGAAGAGATCAGCAATATTTGTTGCATCTGAAGTCTTATTGCAAGGAATAAAGTGAGCCATCTTTGAAAATCGATGAACAACCACGAAGATGGAATCCTTACTTCTTTGAGTCCTTGGAAGGCCCAACACAGTACATGCTAATGTCTTCCCAAGGTTGAGTAGGAATTGGCAGAGGAGTGTAAAGACCCGAATTGCTTTTGTGCATTTTTGCTTTTATACAAGTTTCATATCTTTCAACCAACTTATTGACATTCTGAACCATCTTAGGCCAATGGAAGTTTTCTTGAACTAAGCGTAGAGTCTTTGTTTGCCCAAAGTGGCTAGCGAACCTCCCTCATGAGACTCACGGATTATAAATTCACGCAAACTTCCTTGTGTAATATAAAGTTGTTTACCATAATAAAGATAACTATCCTTAAGCAAAAAGATACACTGAGGACCCTCCCATCATTGACCCCAAATAGCTCCAAAGTCCGGATCTGTTGCGTATAATTTCTTTATGTGCTCAAAACCCGCAATAGTATTTTGCATGGCAGAAATAAAACAAGGCGTGCGACTTAATGCATCAGCTACTTGATTGACATTTCCATCCTTGTATTTAATAATAAAGTGAAAGGCTTGCAAAAGTTCTACCTACTTGGCATGCCTAATTTTGAGTTTATGTTGGCTATTCACATACTTCAAGGCCTCACGATCAGAATAAAGTACAAATTCTCGAGGTAAAAGATAGTGACTCCAATGAGAAAGAGCACTAACAATGGCATATAACTCCTTGTTATAAGTAGAATACTTGAACTTTGCATCATTCAGCTTCTCACTAAAATAAGCAATAGGTCTACCTTCTTGACCAAGAACAACTCTAATCCCAATTTCGGAAGCATCACATTCAACTTCAAAGATTACATCAAAGTTGGGAAAAGCAAGCACAAGTGCTTGCGTCATCTGCCTTAATTAATTCAAAACTCTTTTGGGCAATATCCGTCCATTTAAATGAGTTTTCCTTCAAATACTCGGTAATATGAGCAACAAGAGAGCTAAAATTCTTTATAAAACGCCGATATAAAGAAACCATACCATGAAAACTGTGAATCTCTGTTAAGCTTTTTGGTATAGGCCAGCTAGCAATAACTTCAATCTTTCCTGAGTCGGCATGAATTACCTCACTAGAGACAATATTAACCGAGAATAGAGACTTGCTCGGAAAAGAACTTGCACTTCTTCAAATTGGCATAAAGGGTTTGCTCTCTTAAAAATTCAAAAATCTCTCTCAAGTGCTTCAAATGTTGTTGATCATCCTTGCTATTAATAAGTATATCATCAAAATAAACAACGACAAATTTTCCCATGTATGGATGAAAAATTTGTGTCATGAGTCTCATACATGTGCTAGGAGCGTTAGAGAGCCAAATAGCATGACAAGCCATTCGTACAATCCCTTGCCAATATTGAATGTAGTCTTCCATTCATCACTCTCCTTCATTTGAATTTTGTGATAGCCACTCTTCAAATCTATTTTAGAAAATATCTTGGTCCCATGTAATTGATTAAAAAGATCATCAAGCCTAGGAATAGGAAACATGTACTTGAAGGTGATCTTGTTAATAACACGACTATCAACACACATGCACCAAGATCCATCTTTCTTAGGAACAAGCAAGGCAGGTACATCATAAGGACTTAAACTTTCCCTTATTAGTCCACGATCTAGCAGTTCCTCAACCTGTCGTTGAAGTTCCTCTTGCTGTGTTTGATTCAATCGATGTGCTACTTTATTAGGAAGTGGTGCACTTGGAATAAAATCAATTTGATGTTAAATTGACCTCATTAGTGGTAAGGAAGAAGGTGTAGTATCAGACACAATATCATGAAACTCATCTAATATTGCTTGAAGTCGTGGGTCAATGACTTCTAATGACTCTTTCTTCGTGATAGATTCCACTTCCTTAGGTACCACAACAAGCACTTCCTCTCTCTCCTTCAAGTATATTTTTACAATAGCTCTTGTGATGTATGTCTCCTTCACTTTAGGATTTGACTTCTTTAAATCTTCAGGGTTCATTGGGAGCCGTTTGATCTTCTTTCCATATTTAAAGAAAGAGTAAGTGTTCTTGAAGCCATCATGAATTGTCTTTCTGTCATATTCACATGGTCTCCCAAGCAGTAAGTGGCAAGCAACCATAGGCATTACATCACACCAAACCTTATCTTGATAATTTTTTCCAATAGAGAAAGGAATAAGGCATCATTTATTAACATGTACATTCCTTCCTTCATCCAGCCACCTCATGTGGTATGGCTTCTGCAATGGATCTACCCCAAATTCCAATTTGGTAACCATTTCTTCAGAAACTACATTGGTACAACTTCTCGTATCAATGATGAGTGTACAAACTTTTCCCTTAGATGTACAACGTGTATGGAAAATATTGTGTCACAACCATGATTCTTCCTTGCTAAAATCTGAATGAAGAACTCGTTGGATCATAAGGTATTCTCTATCATCTCAATATTCAACTACTTATTCCAAGTTGTCATCATGTTGCTCTTCACGATAATCTTCTTCATCAGTTGCTCCTTCAAGGATAGTGAATGCCTTTTTGTTACTACAATCAGCTTGTATATGTCCAAGTCCTCAACATTTATGGCATCTCTTTTGAAAAATAGCTTCTGAATTCACGGGCTTCCCTTCAACTTTCTAGACACTTGATTTTGTTGTATATGATTGTGGCTTTGTAGAGCTGTAACTAGCACTCCTATGGTTGAAAGTGTTCGGCTTTTTGATGGTAGTTGATGAAAACGTGGATTTGGCTTTCCTATGTTGTGTCTCTATGACCTTGGCTAGTTTGACAACATCTACAAAGGTCCAATGGGGATGCAATCGTATCATATTCGCAATAGGCTTATTTAATCCAATCAAATATCGAGGAATTAGGCGGGTTGGTTTTTCTTTAATGTCACTCTTGAGCCTAAGATATTCAAATTCTCTTGTGTACTCATCCACAGATAAAGTTCCTTGTCTAAAAGAATGAAACTTCAAGTAAGAATCTTCTTCATATGTCTCTTGCAAGAACTGTTTGTGCAATTCTCGTTTCATTCTCTCGCAAGTGCGAATTCGTATTTTCCTATAAGCTCTCACTTCTGCACCTTGCGTGCATATCCTTGTGTTGATGCTGTTGTGTATGGCAAGGGCTGGTATTGAAGATGTACCTGCGTTCCAGTTATGGCTATCACTTGTCCTTGGTAGCTTTAGATTCGAATTCTGTTCATATACATTTGAAACATATGTTGTATTTATTTTATTTCAGTTTTGTAAATCTAAGTCTTAGTAGCTCATGACTTGTACTACCAGTCCTTGGGGAGTTGTATAAAAATTTAATTATTTCATTTTTGACTCTTATCATTATCACTATATCATGTTTTATTGTTATTTGGCTTATCTAGCGGGTTGGGTTAGGTGCCATCATGACGGGTTAGATTTTGGGTCGTGATATTAATACTCATTCACTTATGTTTACCACATCATTTTTAGCCCAAAACATCATAAGAATAAGGAATCCTGGGGGGGGGGGGTGGGGGGGGGGTTTCCTTGGAGCCTACATGTTCGCGACAAGGGGGCTCACGTTCTCAATAGTCCAGCCTGGAAGCCTTCACATTCACGAGGGTTCCTTTCGTGTTCGCGAAGGAGAAATGGCCGGAGGCGAGGCTGTGATTCGCGATCACGAGGCTTTATCCACGATCACGAAGGGTAACACCTCGGCAGAATACATTTTTGTTTCGGGATTTAGGCTCATTTCTTTCGATTTTCACTTTGGATTGGACAATTTTGGAGGTCTTTTATAGGGGATGTTCTCAAACATCACAAGGTAAGTGATATCTATCAATTATGAGTGAAATACATGGATTATGGGTAGATTTTATCATATACATTTGTGAAAATTTGGAAATTTATGGAAGAACCTAGGCTTTAGTAAAGATGGTATTTGACCACGAAAATGATTATGGAATTGGGTATAAGTTATATATTTGAGTTTGTAAGGTCATGGGTAACATTGATATTCGAATTTTTGAAATCCGGGCACGTGGGCCCGGGGTTGACCTTTATGGACTTTCTGAGTTGGGCTGGAAAATTAGTATAATAGTTAAATTATAAATTTTGAGCATATATTGATTGATTTATGTGTCATTTGATTATTTTGGGTTGCTCAGCGTTGTTTTAAGGCGACTAGTGAGGTTTGAGAGTCGAGTAGAGGGCTTGAAAGCGAGGTAAGTCTCTTGCCTAATCTTCTAAGAGAAAAATTATCTAATTGTTGTGTTCTACTTGTTATGGGGGCTATGTACGTACAAGGTGACGAGAGTTCATGCATAGCTAAAATCATGTTTATGTCCGGGTAGATTTATAACTTTACCATGCCTTATTTGTACTACTTGAACTAAACTTGTTAGTTTAATTACTTAAATTTATAATTGAGATTTGATTAGGATTTATGTTGGACCAAGCCTATTTACCTTGGGTTTTGGCAGGATACTTGATTGTCGGTAAAAATCATGCTCTCTTTATGTTCCTATCCTTGTGTTGTATTTATATGACCAGTAGTTCGGAAAGTTCCTCTATTCCTGTGGATCGGGCCGTACGCTTTGACAGTGCTATGAAATAGCGTTATGGATCGGGCCGTACAACCTTGGAAGTATATTTGAGATGCATAAAGGGATATGGCCGTACGACCTTGGCAATGTACACTATTATTATGGATCGGGCCGTACGACCTCACCAAAATTCGTGTGTAATATCGCTAGGATTCAGAATATACATGAGATTTCATTCTTGACACGAGACTTGACATTTACTTGATGTTCCTTATCTTTTTGAGATAGCACATGGTATTTGATGTTTTCATATTTTTATTATGTAGAAGACTCATGTTAGTTACAGTTACTTATTTGATTGCTACTTAGTGTGTTTCATGCCTGTCTACTGAGGCATGTACTTCAAGCGGTCATTTGGGCGCGCATATATACTATCCGGTGACTTAGTGGTGAGCTGCTCTGCATACTCAGATCTGCATCACATAGAGTCTCCTTCTTGTTATATTTATCATTTTTGTCTATTTTGTTCAGACAATAGCTATAGTGGTTTGTATATTCTATTAGATTGCTCGTACACTCGTGACACCGGGTTTTGGGAGTTTCTACTAGATGATTATGGCTCTATCTAATAAAATCATCATTTCATTTTATGTTTCATTCATACTTTATGACTTATTAAGAATGTAAGTATGTCTCATGGCTTCTACATTTAATTTCATTTACTTAATAAAATCCATGATTTCAAAGGTCTAAGAACAAATAATCAAGTTGATGGTTCACCGTTGGTTTGCCTAACAGCGGTGTTGGGCACCATCACGGCCTATGATAGGAATTGGGTCGTGACAGCTTGGTATCAGAGCACTAGGTTCAAATAGGTCTCATGAGTCATGAGCAGACCTAGTATAGTCATGCAGATCAGTGCGAGAACGTCCATACTTATCTTTGAGAGGCTATAGGGTATTAGGAAACTTCTCTTTCTTTATCTTTTGTTGTGTAGTTTATGTTGTTCTAAGTATATTTATCTTATTCTCTCATAGATGGTGAGATCATGCACGATGGTATTACCTGGCAGTAGAAGGGCTGCTCCTCCAGTTGTCAGAGGTAGAGGTATAGGTCGATGGAGGGCCATAACTCCTGCTAGAGGAAGATGGTGTCCTAGAGTTGCTCCTATAGAACCATTAATGGATCCGGTGGCGTATCCTATTATTTAGGAGCAGGATGAGGCACTTATAGATGAGCCAGTCCCAATAAATTTTATGACCGCACCGGGATTTCAGGAGGTCATGGGCCGTACGGTGTGGTTCATGGATTCCATGACTCAGACTGGACTATTTCCAGTAGATCTTGCTACATCCCAGGCGGGAAGGGGAACACATACTCCCAACCACTCATGCGCTCGGGCACACTGATATTGTGTATCAGACCCCAGGTGCACTGCCTGCGGGTGAGGTTCAGCCGGTTGCAGTGGTTAGAGCAGAGACTAGACTGTCCGTGACCGTGAAGGAGCAGAAGCTATTGGGCATATGGACTAGGATTCATCCTCCTGTCTTTCGGGGTGAGCGGTTAGAGGACCCACATAATTTCATTGATCGTTGTACGGAGAGGTTGCATAATATGGGGGTAGTGGAGTCCAATGGGGTGGACTTCAACACATTTTAGCTAATGGGGAAGGCTCGCAGATAGTGGCAATCTTATCTCCATAACAGGCCAGCAGGTTCACCTCCCATGATTTAGGATCAGTTAACACACCTTTTCTAGGAGAGATATATTCTACCCTCACAGTGGGAAGGTTACGGGGTCAGTTTGAGCGGCTCCAGCAGGGTTATATGTCCATGACCGACTATGAGGAAAGATTCTCTGAGTTGCCTCGTCATGTAGCTATCATACTCTCCACATATGCAAAGAGAATGCGGAGGTTTATTGCGGGCTTGCACTATGGGAATTAGGTTTCTATGGCCTAAGAGGCAGAGATGGGTACTCCTTACAATCAGGTTGTGGATATAGCTTGGAGGATAGGGTGTATCCGCATCCAGGGCAGAGAGTTAACATCAATGGATAAGCGGCCTCGACATTGTGGTGGATTCAGCAATGCCCCGTCTGGGGGCATAGACCAGTTCATGAGGGGCTAGCTTATCAGGTCCATGTATTCAACACCACCATCTGTTTGGGGTGCTCCAGAGCGTACTTACTTCACCGCCATTCTAGAGAGCACCTACCGTCCACCAACTATTCAAGGTTCCTCTAGTGGGTATTCAGGTCATCAGGGTCAGACCTAGAGTCAGTAGTTTTCAGCACCGAGAGGCTTCTTCGAGTGCAGGGAGCTTGGTCATGTGAGGAGGGTTTGCCCGAGGCTACGGGAAAAGGTAGTACAACAGGGCCATCAACCCATGATTTCCACACCTACTATCGCATCGCACGTCCGGCCAGCCTGAGGTGGAGCGCAGGTGGGTAGGTTTCACCCCTAGAGGTGGAGGCCAGTCAAGTGGTGCTCCAGCTAGATTCCGTGCCTTCCCAGCTAGACCAAATGTAGTAGCCTACGATGCCATGATCATAAGTATTATTTTTGTCTGCCGTAGGGATGCTTCCATACTATTTGATCCAGGGTCTACCTATTCCTATGTCTCTTCTATATTTGCTCCTTATCTGGATGTATATCGTGAGTCCTTGGCATTTCCTATATATATATATATATATATATATATATATATATATATATATATATATATATATGTCTCAACGCCAGTGGGTGATTCTATTATTGTGGATCGGGTTTATTGGTCATGTGTAGTCACTTTCCGTGGTTATGAGACCAGCGCATGTCTTCTATTACTCGATATGACTAACTTTGAGGTTATCCTAGGCATGGATTGGTTGTCTCTGTACCATGCCTTTCTTGATTGCCATGCCAAGACTATTACCTTGGCAATGCTAGAGTTGCCTAGGTTGGAGTGAGGGGTTCATCCAAGAAGTCATTTATTACTAGTTCATCTATTTCTTAAAGGATCGACATATGGTCGAGAAGGGTTGTTTGGCCTATCTAGCCTTTGTTTGAGATAGTGTTGTGGAGACTCTCACGATAGATTCAGTGCATGTGGTGCATGAGTTCTCCAATGTATTTTCTGCCGATCTACCAGGCATGCCACCAGATCATCATGATATCAATTTCGGCATTGATTTGGCACCAGGCACCCAGCCTATCTCTATTACTCCTTATTGTATGGCTCCAGTGGAGTTGAGATATTTGAAAGAGCAACTTCAGGAGTTTCTCAAGAAGGGATTCATCAGGCCGAGTGTGTCTCCTTGGGGTGCACCAGTATTATTTTTGAAGAAGAAGGATGGGAATATGTGGATGTGCATTAATTGCCGCCAGCTAAACAAAGTCACCATCTAGAATAAGTATCCATTGCCGTGCATCGATGATTTGTTTGATCACATTCAGGGTTCTAGAGCGTTCTCGAAGATCGACTTGAGATCTAGGCATCATGAGCTGAGGATTCGTGCTCTGGATAATCCGAAGACGGCCTTCCGGAATAGATATGGGCACCTTGAGTTTCTAGTAATGTCCTTTGGCCTGACTAACGCCCTAGCAGCGTTTATAGATTTGATGAACCGGGTGTTCATGCCATACCTTGACTCATTTTTCATTGTCTTCTTTGATGACTTATTGATCTACTCGCGTACCATGGAGGAGCATGAGCAACATTTGAGGATAGTGCTTCAGACTCTGAGGGAGCAAAAGCTTTATGCTAAGTTCTCCAAGTGCGATTTCTGGTTATATTCTGTGGATTTCTTGGGTCATGATATATCAGGTGAGGGTATTAAGGTGGATCCCAGGAAGATCGAGGCAGTTCAGAGTTGGCCTCGTCCTACCACGTCGACCAAGATCAAAGGTTTCTTGGGGTTAGCAGATTATTATCATCGGTTTGTGGAGGGCTTCTCATCTATTGAAGCTCCTTTGACTAGATTGACCTAGACGCGTGCTTAGTTCAGATGGTCCGATGATCGCAAGGCGATCTTTCAGAAACTCAAGACTGCATTGACTACAACACTAGTGTTGGTTTTGCCCTTCGGTTCAAGAGTGTGTATTGTTTATTGTGATGCTTCACGCATCGGTTTGGGTTGTGTATTGATATAGGAGGGGCGAGTTATTGCATATGCTTCACGCCAGTTGAATCCCCATGAGAAGAATTACCCTGTGCATGATTTGGAGTTGACTGCGATATTTCATTCTCTTAAGATCTAGAGGAATTATCTTTATGGAGTGTCGTGCAAGGTTTATACCGATCACTGCAGTTTTCAGCATCTGTTTAAGTAGAGGGATCTTAATATGAGGCAGCGCAAGTGGCTTGAGTTACTAAAGGATTATGATATTACCATCCTTTGTCATCTGGGTAAGGTGAATGTGGGCACGGATGCTTTGAGCAGAAAGGCCGAGGTATGGGTAGTTTAGCGTTCATTTGAGCAGAGGAGAGGCCATTGTCTTTGCACATTCTGTCTTTAGCTAACTGACTTGTGAGATTGGATATTCCATAGCCTAGTCGAGTTCTTGCATGTGTCATGGCTTAGTCTTCTTTATTTGAGCGGATCAAGACTTGTTAGTACGATGATACGCACTTGCTGGTTCTTAGAGAGACGGTGATATGAGGTGATGCCAAGGAGGTTACAATCCGAGACGATGGTGTTCTTCCCCAGGGTCGCTTATGTAATCCTAATGTTGATGGCCTAAGGGAGACGATTGTAGAGGAGGCACACAGTTCGCGTTATTCCATTCACCCAGGAGGCAACATTAGTGGTGGCAGTGGATAAAGAAGGACATAGTTTAATATGTGGAGAGATGTTTAAATTGCTAGCATGTTAAGTACGAGCTAGTATGTGGAGAGATGTTTAAATTGCTAGCATGTTAAGTACGAGCACAATAGGCTAGGTGGCTTACTTTAACAGATGGTTATACCAGAGTGGAAGTGGGAGCGCATCACTATTGTCACGCCCCAATCCTAGAGAGGCGGGACCGGCACCCGATCCCTCGCTTGACCGAGAGTACCAATCTGAAACTGAGGGACTTTGAACATACAATGTGATACTTTGGCCGCAGGGCCACATTGCAGGATAATTTGTGAAACAAAATTTAAAAATGAATGGAGACTAGCTCTAACTGAACATCAGTATAAACCTGGGCCGGTAAGGCCGTCATACCTACTATAGCTGACAAACCCAAAAAAATATACATACAAGGCCTACGAGGCCAACATACTACACTGATTGACATGATATGTCTACAAGCCTCTACTGATAGTTGTGTTGTGGTCGGAACTGGGCCCCGACCTACCCATGTAATATATATATACACATAATATGTACTCAAAACCCTATACCCGACAAGTACGAATGACGTGGAGCTTATCGATTGAGCTGAACTAGGACAACACCTATTGAGGAGGTCTACCCTTTTGTCTATCTGAACCCGCATGCATGAAATGTAGCGTCCCTAGAAAAGGGACGTTAGTACGAAATAATGTACAGAGCATGTAAGGAAATAGAATAATTGAAAACTGAAACTGAACTGATAATATAATAACTGAAAGTAACTAGGAGTCAAAGAAGATCTGAAGATATACTTACCTACTGATACTAACTCAACTCTCTCAATATTAAGTAAAATAGCTGTCTGACCTTATAAGGCTCAGTACGTGTAACTTCTCGACTGTAGTAGGCTTGCGCATAGGAGGTCGACCATACTAGGCTCGGTAACTCGGCCATTCTGTACTCTCCAATAGGCGCTCCGCCACAATAGGCTCGATATATAACTTACCATCTAATCAGAGGTTGCCCAATAGGGCCTGCCCACCGATTATAGCTCGATGGTGGTAAAAATACTGTAATACTATATATATATATATATATATATATATATATATATATATATATATATATATATATATATATATATATATATATATAACGAGAAAGTACAAACTTCTCTTTATGTCTCGTTATCAAATGCATGTAGTTACGGGATCATGCCAAAATGAAGGAAAGGTTTAGATTTAACATACCTTATCACAATTTGTCCAATAAACCACGTTGAAATCGTCTCGTCGCACCTTAATCTAAAACAACGATAATAATAGTATCATCAAGTTGCGAATGGTACAACTATCTCACAACGAACGGCAAGCTTATTTTATATAAAAACAGGCAGCACCTCCTCTATAATATTTACTTGCTCCCAATTCGCGACAACACCAACAACACAAGAGCACAAAAATAAAAACATATAATACAACATTTTCCAACCTTATATCCATCACGAAATACCACAAAACAGCCCAACACACCCCAATCACTCCATACACAAAACGACAACCATAGTAGTGTCAAATAACCCGAAAATGTTACGACGAATGACCAGCGCACCATCCTGCCATTATGTGGTGTTTCTCCATACCCTTTATCCTTCCAAACTCCATGAAACAATAGCAAAATAGACAACCCAATAACAACACGAAATAGCCCAAAAAACAGTCCATTACAAGTTAAATAACCCGAACTCATAGCTTCTGATCACCGTCCAGTGAGTTCTTACAGTTATAGAATGAATTTCTCTGCCTTTCCAGTAGAAAAAAAAAGGATGAAAGAGGTCACACACTTACCTTATTTGGTGAAGATCTCAGCTCCTAACTTGGTTCTTCAACTCTTAGGTTTTCCTCCAACTACAACTTGAAAAGAAGAGAAAATCATTTAGGGTTTTGTGTTGAATTTTTGGGAGAGGTTTACAGGGTTTTATCTTTGATTTCTTTCTTTACAATGAGTGAAAAATATGAAGGAAATCAGCCCTTAAAAGGGCTCTTTGGCTGACACCAACTAGCCCCTTTTTGTGGACATATTTGGTCTTTTTATTTAAGCAAGTAGGTGACACACCTACTTGTCACCTATTCAGTCGGCGCAGTCTCGCAAAATCGCAAATAGCTCTCTACTCCGATGTTGTATTGACAAACGGTTTAATGTGTTGGAAATTAGACTCGTAGATATTCAATTTTGTGGATGAATCTCCCCGTAACTCTAAGTATATTGGGACAAAATTGCAGTGACATTAGACCTGAATTTCAGTAAAACTTATGAACGTAACTTGTGACGACCTTCATCGAATTTTGTTCCACCCCTCGCTTGACTTCAAAACTTAAAATACGACCATCATACGACTAAAATAACTCATAAAATAAAATTATTTTCATTTTTAAGTACCCAAGTATCCCCTCAAAGGTACGGGTTATAACATTCCCAACTTGTCAAATTTCGACGAAATTTATTTTCTTCAATTCGTTTAGCTTCTAAACCTTCCAACCCTCCTGGTACTTGTTGTTAATGTACTTAAATATTTGTAATCTCAAAGGTAACGTGATTAACTTACTTTATATACTTTCAAAGATGGTCTTATTTTTTTAATCTTACATCAGTTTCCTTACGACGTACTTTTACATACGAAAATATGGGGTGTAACATCATTCCCCCCTTTGGAAAATTTGTCCTCGAATGTTGATTGATGCGCTTATCATTACCCAACCTTCAAAATACTTCCTTAACACATGTTTTAACTCATCATTATCTTGTTAAAGGTCCTTAAACTCTCAGACTTGTATTGATCTACTTAAGATACATTCTAACATGAAAGTACCGGGTGTAACATCCTTCCCTCTTAGGGATATTCATCCTCGAATGTTTAGTCTTAGAGACTTGAAAACATTTTGCCAGAGTCTACTCTGTACACTAGACTAAAACCAACCTACACGTAGCCAGAAAATATACTATACATGCCACACATGGCCAATGCCTATAAGTAGTAACACTGGTGTCACGCCCCAACCTTGGGGAGCGCGACCAATGCTCGGCCGAGACATCCCAGTAAAGCAAGCCTACTTAGTGCCTACCATTCAACCATACCCATTAATAATTGAGTATAAGTATAAAAAGTTAAACCAATAAAGAGAATAGTATGTACAACACCAGTTTTTTTTAATTTTATAAGGGCTTCATTTTTCGATTACCAAAATATTACATGTTCATATTTTGGAAGTGGAACGTCCAACAAATACAACAACATCATTGGTTTGTGATCCCAAGTCAAAATACAACCCACAATATGTCTATGGAGTCTCTATGTAAACAAGAGTACACTATGAAAGTGATGGCGACAAGGATCCGGCTATATCTCAAAACACAATGTGCAAAATCAAATGACATAAGGCCTTGAAGTAGAATAGGGCTCACCGAATTAGCTGAGAACAGATACACCTATTAAGAACTCGAGCCTCCTATTGCAGAGCCACATGCATCCATTAAAGATGCATCTTCCATGGAAAAAGAGACGTTAGTACATATGAAATAGTAGTATGTAAAGATAAATACCCTCTCATGGAATAGAATTCCAACATAAGAAGGAGAGAATCACGAAAGCAGCAAGAAAAACCAATAATATCCAAATGCCAAGTTAAAACATAAATAATTTTCAAATAAGAATTAACATATTTGATTGGGAGATCCTTAGTACCGACACACTACCATGCCAATAGAATGGAGTCCGATCTCTACCCAATCAGCTAAGTCGTCTCACCCTAGAGTATGAGGATTGACATAGAAACACAACACCACCATGTGCACGACATGGCGTCTGATCTCTGCCCAATCGGCTAAGCTGTATCACCACAATGTCGTGTGGATCGACATGGTCCTTGATATATATATGAACTCATCCCAATCAAGGGGAATAATCTCATTATAACAACAACACGGGAACCTGTCCCTCAATCAGCCCCTACACCGGCACGGGTAGTTTCATGCTTGGGCATTTATAACCCAGCCTTCCTCGATGACCTAACGATACTCCCAAAACATTTTCTATATAAAATAAATATACTCATATCATAACCTTTCATAAGATTTTTCATTTCACTTGCACTTTTAGCCACACATCACAAACCTTCATTCTTGGCACGATGGCCGCATTTCACGTTCCATACCTTCATTCCTTTGCATTGCCATGGTTAATCATAAAGAATTTAAAGTCATTTAAACACTGAGAAATTCATAGCTTTAAATCACAAGTACGTAAGAACCCAAAACACATTGGAAATAATTACAAATAGAGTTCATAGTGATTTCAATGGAATCATGGATTTAGGTCATAAGCGGTTGATAAATCAATCGTACTTGAAATATTTTAAACGAGAGAACATGGAATAATGAGAGCAGTTAAAATATGACTTGGGTAGATAAACATTTGGTAAACCAATCATTTGTGGCATTCGATACGATAGGAATAGGAATCCGATTTTACGGAAGGAGTTTAGCCAACCTACCTCAAATTCATCCCTTAATGATACAACAATGATCCACTACACTAGGCAACATCAATCTACAATAAAAACATCCAATGGGACCAATGTTAGTAGCAATTCCCACAATTTAGTTCATTTAAGAATTTTATCAAACACCCAGTACGCTTAAATGTCTACATGTCTTAACCATAGAACTAGTTCATCCAACTATAACTATTTAACAACAATTTATCCCACCATCATTCTTAAGCAATTTATAACTTCAAATATCACATGCGTGTCTAACCATCCACACCCAACCAACAAAATTCTATCAAATAATAACCCTTCAATCTCTAGAATGGCTATGAATTTAAATTGGGAACTTTTGGCTTCCAATCACAATCCCATAAGTTCCGTTACTTAATTTTTATGCATATACTCATAATAGACCCATGCATGTAAGTCTAAGGGTGTAGGATTACCTTTTGGAAGAAATTTTGCAAAACCCTCCTTTGAGTTCTTGAAGAAGTTTTCTTGAACATTTAATGATTTCATGTTGTATTGAGTTAGTTCTAGTGTGTAAATGATAGGATTCACACTAAGACAATGGGGATTTCTTACCTTGAAGATGGGAGGAGTTGGGGGTCTTGAGAGGGGAGGAAAGCTCCAAAATTTGTCCAAGTGAAATGGGAAAAATGAACCCCCGAAATGACTTAAAAGAAACCTCAAGCTGGGGCACACCCAGTCTGGCAAAGTGAGCTTCACTTCGCTTTCTACTGCATGCAAGGGAAGACAGGATCCTCACCCGGTCTGGCAAAGCGAGCCTTGCTTCGCTGTCCACAAAAATAATTGGGTGGTTTGACTTTAGTAATTTGACCATAACTTTTAGTAGGAATGTCCAACTTATGAACAACTTGATGCATTTCAATCTAGACTCGAAGGGTTACGCTTTAGGGGCAAAATTCATGGAAAGTATCTTTATATTTTAAGAGTTATACCCTTTCAAATTCAGGTGTAGTGCAAATTTTGACATCTTTTCCATATGTATTTTCATTTCAAAATAATGTGGTTCTATCCCATAGGTCACCTTTAGTACTCAAAAACATTATTTCTACTTATCGTTGGTGCATTATAAGGTCTTAACTATTTAGAAAATTCTACCAAACCTTACATCCTCCCCCACTTAGGATCATTCATCCTAGAATGAGGGTCAAAGTTCGCTATAGACACTCAATGTGACTCAACTCTTTATTCACACCAAAAGTTCCAAATTTGACTAACTCCCCAAATATCCAAATATTTCGGTAGAGTCACCCCTGTATTTGGGCCTATCCACCTATCAGAGAGCTGTAGAAACCAATCCTAATAACATATTCATAAGCCAATGATGTAACACAACATGAAAACAACACCAACCATAACCTCATAGGCACTATATTATCTAAAGGGGCTTTTAGCATAACTGTACAAGTGGAACATAATTCATAGAAAGTAAACTTCTAACATTCATTTAGAACAAAACTACTTAGTTACAAAACAAATGAGGGTATATCCTTTTCAGCTCTTCCTCGGCTTTCCAGGTGGCCTTCTCAGTTTGCTGGTTTTGCCATAGTACCTTCACGGAGGGAATCTCTTTATTCTATAATTTTCGGGCTTGCCTATCAAGGATGGAAATCAGAATCTGCTCATAGGTCAATTATTCATTAACTTCAATAGTCTCTACTAGAACAATGAGTGACGGGTCTCCAACTACCTTCTTCAATATGGACACATGAAACACCTGGTGTATTAAGGACATCTTTGGAGGTAACTCCAGCTTATAGGCCACTTGGCCAACCCTCTGCAAGATTCTGTTCGGCCCGATATACCTTGGACACAATTTCCCTTTCTTCCAAAATCGCATTATACCCTTCATGGGGGGAATCTTCAATAATACCCAGTCATCCTCTTTGAACTTCTAATCTCTGCGACGCACATCTGAATAGGACTCTTTGCGACTCTAAGAAGTTTTCAACCATTCATTAATGATCTTAACCTTCTTCATAGCCTGATGCACAAGGTCTAGCCCTATCAATTCTGCATCCCCAACTTCGAACCAACAAATGGGAGATCTACATCTCCTAACATATAAAGTTGTACTAAGATTTACCTGTGGGAGATCTACATCCCCATCCAATGACAGATATACATCCTAACCGAACGGCGCCTTCCGTCTGTGGATGAAAAGTTGTACTAAGATTTACCTATGTACCCAAACCTTGCTGGAATTTCTGCCAAAGGTTAACAGTGAATTATGCTCCTCGATCCGAGATGATAGAAAGAGGAGTGCCATGCAACCTAACGATCTCTTTGATGTACAACTGAGCATAGTGTTCTGATGTGTCGGTAGTTTTAGAAGGCAAGAAGTTTTCTGATTTCGTGAATCGATCCACAGTCACCCAAATTGAGTCGAACTTGTGAGACGTGCGAGGTAGACCTACCACAAAGTCCATATTGATAATCTACCACTTTCACATTGGAATTTCTACATTTGCGCCAACCCATCGGGCCTTTGGTGCTCAGCCTTCACTTGCTGACAGTTTGGATATCTTGCCATAAAGTTCGCTGCATCCCTCTTCATGTCATTCCACCAGCAGACCTCCTTGAGGTCATGATACATCTTTGTAGATCTTGGATGTAGGTATACCTGGAACTATGAGCATTGATCATGATTCTCTCCCGGAGACCATCAACATTCGAAACACACAATTGCCCTTGGTACCTTAGCGTGCTATCATTCGTGCCAATAGAAAAAGTCATGTTTTTTTGTTTATGAATTCCATCCTTCAACTGCACCAATAACGAATCATCATATTGTTTCTCTTTGTCTACTACAAGTGATAGTTCAGCCCTATTTTTCATAATCACCACACCTTCACTAGAGTTCGCAAGCCAAACTCCCAAACTAGCCAACCTGTGAACCTCCTTGGCTAACGGCCTTTGGTATGCTTCCAAGTGGGCCAAACTACCCATAGATTTCCGGTTAAGAGCATCCTCCACAACATTAGCCTTCCCCGGATGATATAGAATATCGATGTCATAGTCCTTGAGTAATTCAAGCCATCTTCTCCACTCAGATTCAATTCCTTGTGCTTGAAAATATATTGAAGGATCTTATTATCAGTGAATATGTCAGCATGGACCCCATACAAATAATGAAGCCAAATCTTCAATGCAAATACAACCATCGCAAGCTCTAAGTCATGTGTTGGATAATTCTTCTCATGATTCTTGAGTTGCCTAGAAGCATAAGCGATCACTTTACCATGTTGTATCAATACACACCCAAGCCCGATCCTTGAAGCATCACAATATATCACAAACCCATCCGTACCCTCCGGGAAGATCAACACTGGTGCCGTAGTCAATCTTGACTTCAACTCTTGGAAGCTCTTTTCACAAGCATCTGACCTTTGGAACTTTAATGCCTTTTGCGTCAATTTAGTCAACGGAGAGGAAAAAGTAGAGAACCCCTCTACAAACCTCATGTAATACCCAGCTAAGTTCAATAAATCTAGAATCTCCACTGGAGTTGTAGGTCTATGCCCATTCTTCGCAGCTGCAATCTTCTGAGGATCAACCTTGATTCCCTCACTAGAGACGAGATGACCCAAAAAGTGACAGATTCAAGCCTAAATTCACACTTTGAAAACTTTGCATACAACTTGTGCTGATTCAGAATTTGCAAAACTGCTCCAAGATGATCTCCATGGTCCTCCCGACTTCCCAAATACATAAGGATGTCGTCAATGAACACTATCACAAAAAGTAAAGGAATGGCTTGAAGACTCGATTCATAAGATCCATGAAAGTTGTTGGGGCATTTGTTAGCCCGAAATAAATTACCAAAAATTCAAAGTGTCCATACCGGGTCCTGAATGTTGTTTACGGAATATCCCACTCCCTAATCTTCAGTTGATGATACCCCGATCTTAGGTCAATCTTGGATAAGTACTTAGCATCTTGTAACTGATCAAACAAGTCATCTATCCTTGGCAGTGGGTACTTATTCTTGATTGTGACCTTGTTGTGCTACCGATAGTCAATCCACATCCTCAATGACCCATCCTTCTTCCTTACAAAGAGAACCGGTGTGCCCCAAGGAAACACACTCGGCCAGATGAAACCCTTTTCTAGAAAATATTTCAATTCCTCCTTCAGTCCTTCAATTCTGCCGTGCCATTCTGTATGGTAGAATTGATATTGGCTGCATGCCTGGCAGCACATCGATCCCAAAGTCAATCTCCCTTTCTGATGGGATCCCAGGTAGCTCATCAGGAAAGACCTCTGGGAATTCATTCACAATTGGCACAAACTCAAGTGTAGGTACCTCAACATCGAAGTCCGTGACTCAGAACAAATGGTACATACACCCCTTGTTGATCATCTTCGCGGCCTTGAGGTAAGAAATAAACCTACCCTTCGGCACCATATCATCCCCCTTCCACTCAATGACTGGCTCGTTCGAAAATTCAAACCTAACGGTTCTGGTTCAACAATCAAGCTTTGCAAAATATGGGTGAACCCAGTCCATCCCCATTGTCATATCAAAATCTACAATCACCAATTCAATAAGATCGGCGTGGTTTTTCAACCATGAACTGTGATAATACAGTCCCTATAAACCCGAGTGGCCACAATATACTCACCAACTGGGGTAGATACGGAGAACGACTTAGGAAGCTATTCTGGTTTATCTCGAATTTCATAGAAACATAAGGAATGACATATGACAAAGTGGAACCAAGATCTATAAGAGCATATACATCATGAGATTGGAAAGTCAATATACCCGTGACAACATCTGGAGAAGTCTCTGAACTTTGGCGACCCCTCAAAGCATAGAACCTGCTGGGTCCTCCCAAACTCTGTGCACCACCCCTAGCTGTGCCATGCCTTGCGGGTGTCGAAGCACCTCTAGCTAGAGGAGGTGCTGTAAAAGTGGTGGCTGCTGAACTGGCTTGGCTGCACTATACCCCTACCAGTGCTCTGATGTGACGAATGGCAATTTCTCTGAATATGACCTCTAAGACCGCATCCGTAGCATACATGATTGTCCATATAGCACACTCTTGAGTGCATCTTTCCACACATATGGCATGTGGGCCTCTGTTGCGGCTGGAATCTCCTACTGGACTGACCCTGCTGATAAGATCCATTTTTACCCTGACTAGGCCTGAAGCGAGTCCACTGCTGTTGAGTTAGCCATGATGGCATGGGACTGGCTGAAGACTGAGCAAAAGATTGTGTCGGTGCAGATGACCCTCCCCTGAACATCACCTTCCCACCACCACCACTACTGAAAGAACCACCAAAGTTACTCGTGGATCGAGCCTTCTTATTACCATCTCGCTCCATCCCGGCCTTCAATTTTCGAGTCTCTAAGGCTTGATCAAATGCCTCCATATTCACGTAGTCCATGTCGGAATTCAAGGCGACAGTAAAGGCCTCATTGATAACCCAGGGCTAAGGCCTTTCACAAACCGGGGCGCAAATTTCATATGGTAATCCCACATGCTTATATTACCTTGCTTCAAGTTCTCAAACTCTACGGCACGGGCTACACTACTCTCAGCATGCAAGAAATGGTTAATGAAAGCATCCGCAAACTCCCCCACTTTGTCGGAGGGCTACCCTCTTCACGGGACTCCTCCCACAACTCAAACCATGAATAGGCCACCTCCTTAAGTCGATAAGAGGCTAACTCCACTGCTTCTATTTCTGTGGCACACATTACGCGGAGAGTCTTATGCATATCATCAATAAAGTCCTGGGGGTCATCCTCGGGATTAGTACCCTTGAAAATCGGAGGATCCAACTGAAGAAATCGTTTCACCCTGAAACTAGCTGGATCCCCTTACTGGCTAGAGGAGGTAGATGTTCCATTCAATCTCTGAGCTTGGGAAGCCACTATCTGAGTCAACATCTGATGGCACCCCTAATAGGTCCCCATCAGAAACACTAAGACCGGGAGTTGGGGCTGGAGGTGGGACCGGAATATCAGCTGGAGGAGGAATCGTTGCATTTTCAGCAGGAGTAGTAGAATCAGGAAGGGTTGTAGTTAAGGGCATATCTTCACCCCTTGGGTGCTCACCTGTAACATCAAGTATCTCATTAACTGCCACACCTGGGGTATCATTGGCCCTTTCCACTCATTGCCTTCTTCTTAGGTGCCATACACTGAACATTAGAACAATGCACGAGTTAAATAGGTCGAACAGTCTTACAGTCAACTATATCGCATGATCTAGAATATCAAAGATGTGTGACATTCCTAAATGCCCAAATAGCCTCCTAATTATAGATGTGGTCGGCAACACACCGATAAGAAGGACTCTACTATACACGGTTCCAAGACATCCGCGGACACTATAAAACCTTAGGCTCTGATTCCAAGATTTTCACGCCCCGACCTTGGGGAGCACGACCGGTGCTCGACCGAGACATCTCAGTCAAGCAAGCCTACTTAGCGCCTACCATTCAACCATACCCATGGATAATTGAGGATAAGTATAAAGAGTTAAACCAATCAAGAGAATAGTATGTACAACACCAAATTTGTTTTATAAGATCTTCATTTTATGATTACCAAAATATTACATGTTCATAGTTTAGAAGTGGAACATTCAACAAATACAACAACATCATTGGTTTGTGATCCCAAGTCAAAATACAACCCACAATACGTTTACGGAGCCTCTAAGTAAACAAGAGTACACTATGAAGGTGCTGGTGACAAGGCAACAGCTATACCCCAAAAAATAATGTGCAAAATCAAATGACATAAATTCTTGAAGTAGAATAGGGCTCACCGAATTAGCTGAGAAGAGATACACCTATTAAGATTTCGAGCCACCTACATACATTAAAGATGCAGCGTCCATGGCAAAAGAGACGTTAATACATATGGAATAGTACTAGTATGTAAAGCTAAATACCCTCTCATGGAATAGAATTCCAACATAAGAAGGAGAGAATCACGAAAGCAACAAGAAAAATCAATAATATCCAAATGCCAAGTTAAAACATAAATAATTTTCAAATAAGAATTAACATATTTGGTTGGGAGATCCTTAATACTGAAACCCCACCATGCCAAGGGAATGGAGTCCGATATCTGCCCGATCGGCTAAGCCATCTCACCCCAAAGTATGATGATTGACATAGAAACACAACACCACCATGTGCGCGACATGCGTCCGATCTCTGCCCGATCGGCTAAGCTGTCTCACCACAATGCCGTGTGGATCGACATTGTCCTTGCTAGCTATCAACTCATCCCAATCAAGGGTAATAATCTCAATATTACAACAATACAAGAACCTATCCCTTAATCATCCCTTACATCGACACGTGTACTTTCAAGTTTGGGCATTTATGACCCAACCTTCCTCGGCGACCTAACGATACTCCCAAAACATTTTTTGTATAAAATAGATATACTCATATCATAACCTTTCATAATATCTTTCATTTCATTGGCATTTTTGGCCACACATCACAACCTTCATTCTTGGAACGATGGTCGCATTTCATGTTCCATACCTTCATTCCCTTGTATTGGCATGGATAATAATAAAGCATTTAAAATCATTTAAAACATAGATAAATTCATAGCCTTAACTCACAAGAACATAAGAACCCAAAACATATTGGAAATAATTACAAAAGGAGATCATAGTGATTTCAGTGGAATCATAGATTGAGCTCATAAGCGGTTGATAAATCAATCGTACTTGAAATATTTTAAAAGAGAGAACATGGAATGATGAGAGCTGTTAAAACATGACTTGGTTAGATAAATATTTGGTACATCAATCATTTGTGGTATTTGATACAATAAGAATAGGAACTCGGACAAACCATACTTGGAATTTAACAGTGAGATCATGGAATTCGATTCTACAGAAGGAGTATAGCCAACGTATCTCAGATTCATCCCTTAATGATACTACAATGATCCACTACACTAGGCAACTTCAATCTACAATAACAACATCCAATGGGACCAATGTTAGTAGCAATTCCCACAATTTAGGCCATTTAGACATTTTATCAAACACCTAGTAGGCATAAATCTCTACATGTCTTAACCATAGAACTAGTTCATCCAACTACCACCATTTACCAACAATATATCCCACCATCATTCTTAAGCAGTTTATAACTTCCAACATCACATGCGTGCCCAACCATCCACACCCAAGCAAAAAGATTCCATCAAATAATCACCCTTCAATCTCTACAATGGCTATGAATTTAAATTTGGAACTTACGGCTTCCAATCACAATCCCATAAGTTCCATTACTTAATTTTTATGCATATACTCATAATAGACCCATGCATGTAAGTCTAAGGGTGTAGGATTACCTTTTGGAAGAAATCTTGCAAAACCCTCCTTTGCGTTCTTGAAGAAGTTTTCTTGAAAATCTAATGATTTCATGTTGGATTGAGTTAGTTCTAGTGTGGAAATGATAGGATTCAAACCAAGACAATGGGGATTACTTACCTTGAATATGGGAGGATTTGGGAGTCTTAAGAGAGTGGTAGAAATCTCCAAAATTCATCCAAGTGAAATGGGGAAAATAAGCCCCCGAAATGACTTGAAAGAAACCGCAAGCCGGGGCGCGCCCAGTCTGGCAAAGCGAGCCTTGCTTCACTGTCCACCAAAATAACTAGGTGGTTTGACTTTAGTAATTTGATTATTACCTTTGGTAGGCATGTCCAAATAACAACGACTTGATGCGTTTGATACTAGACTTGAAGGGATACACATTAGAGGCAAAATTCATTGAAAATATCTTTATAATATAAGAGTTATACCCGTTCAAACTCAGGTGTAGTGCAAATTTTGACATCTTTTCCACTTAATATATCCAACTCATTCCAAGAAACTTCTTCCCACTTACAAACCTCCTTAATATCTTCCGAAACACTTTCCATATGTATTTTCATGTCAAAATAATGTGGTTCTATCCCATAGGTCTCCTTTAGTACTCAAAAACATTATTCCCAATTATCGTTGGTGCACTATAAGATCTTAAATTATTAGAAAATTCTACAGGGACTTATAACTTGGCCTCACACGCCCGTCAATCATAAGTATTGCAAGTTACAAAATAAGAGGTCACCTCATGACCTACTGGTCTGAGTCGGGCTATGCTGTAATATCCCATATCGAGCTATATCTTTAGTTTGAAATATGTATGGGTATTTAGACTTTGTTTCTTCCTCCGCTTCCCACATTATCTCTTCCACGTTCTTGATTCTCTGTAAAATGTTCACGGAGGCTACCTCCTTATTTCGTAGCTTGCTAATTTGTTGGTCTAGGATGGAAACTGGAACTTCCTCGTAAGATAAGTACTTCGTGATCTGTACATCATCAGTGGGCACTAGTCGGGTAGAATCCCCAATGCACTTCTGTAGCATAGATACGTGGAAAATCGGATGAGCAAACTCCAATTCTGAGGAAAAATCTAACTCATAATCTACTCAGCCCACTCTTCGAATAAATCTATAATGCCCAATATACCATGGGCTAAGCTTGCCTTTCTTTCCAAACCTCATCACACCCTTCATAGGAGACACCTTTAAGAATACCCAGTCATCAACCCCAAACTCTAAGTCTCGTTGCTGCACGTCAGAATATGACTTCTGACGACTCTGAGCTGTCAATAGTTGCTCCTGGATAAGCTTTACCTTCTCTATGGCCTTCTAAACCAAGTCTGGCCCATGTAACCCAGATTCTCCAACATCAAACCACCCTATAGGATATATGCACTTACGCCCATACAAAGCCTCATATGGAGCCATCTGGATACTGGAGTGGTAACTGTTATTATATGCAAACTTGATAAGCGTTAGATGATCATCCCAACTTCTTTTAAAATCCAACACACACGCTCGTAACATATCCTCGACCGTCTGAATTGTGCGCTCGACTTGTCCATCAGTCTATGGATGAAAGTTGTCTTGAGATTCACCTGAGTCACTAGACCTCTCTGAAATGCCCTCCAAGAATACGCGGTAAACTTGGCCCCTCGGTTAGATATAATAGATATCGGTACTCCGCATAGCCACACTATCTCCTTAATATATAACTTCACATAATCTTCAGTTGTATACGTAGATTTGGCCGGTAGGAAATGGGTTGATTTCGTGAGCCTATCAACTATCACCCATATAATCAAACTTACAATGAGAACGAGGCAAACTCGTGACAATGTCCATGTTTATCGCCTCCCATTTCCATATCGGGATCTCTATAGTCTGCATTAGCCCACCTGGCTTCTAATGCTTTATGTTTACCATCTAGCAATTAGGACACTGGGTGACAAAATCATCAATGTTCTTCTTCATATCGTTCCACCAATACACATCCTTAATGTTATGATACATCTTCGTCGACCCAGGATCAATGGAGTGCCACGAATAATTTGCCTCTGACATAATCCTATCTCGTAGCCCTGCTACATCTGGGACACACAGACGACCCCGGTATCTGAGAACCCCATCTTCCTTGAGCTCTAACAACAACTTCTTCTGCTGTGGAACTCTCTCTCTCAACTCGACCAACTCTGGGTCCTCGTACTACCTTTCCTTTACTTCAACTATGAGAGATGATTTTGCAGTGTTCTGGAGTACAACTCCACCATCGTCAGAATCTATTAACCGAACCCCCAAACAAGCTAATTGATGAAGCTCTCTAGCTAATTTTCTTTTCTCGGCCTCTACATGTGCTAAGCTACCCATAGATCGGCGACTTAAGGCCTAAACTACAACATTATCTTTCACTGGATGGTAGAGAATGTTAACGTCATAATCTTTCAATAAGTCTAACCATCGCCTCAATCGGAAATTCAACTCCTTTTGCTTCTAGATATATTGCAGGTTTTAATGATTTGTAAATGTGTCCACATGAACACCATATAAATAGTGTCGCCATATCTTAAGTGCATAGATAACCGTAGCTAACTCGAGGTCGTGGGTAGGATAATTCCTCTTTTTCTTCCTCAACTTCCTGGAAGCATACGCAATTACCTTCCCATGTTTCATCCGGACACATCCTAACCCGACACCTGAGGCATCGCAATACACGACATAACCCTCTGGACCCTCTAGAAGTGTTAGAACTGGCACTGAGGTCAACCTGTTCTTAAGCTCTTGGAAACTCCGCTCGCAAGCCTCTGTCGACTGAAACTTAGTTTCTTTCTGAGTCAGCTTCGTCAATGGTGCCGAAATGAAAGAAAAACCCTTTACAAACCTCCGGTAGCAGCCCACTAAGCCTAGAAAGCTACGGACCTCTGTCGGAGTAGTTGATCTAGGTCAGGATTTCACGGCCTCAATCTTCTGAGTGTTTACCTTTATACCTTTATCAAATACAATATACTCCAAGAATGCTACAGACTTCAACTAGAACTCACATTTAGAAAACATATCATACAACTTATGATCCCGAATGGTTTGGAGTACAGCTAGCAGGTGGTTTGCATGCTCCTCCTCTAAACGTGAATAAACCAGAATATCATCAATAAATACTATCACGAAAAGATCGAAAATGGATGAAATACGCTATTCATCAAGTCCATAAATACGACGGGTGCATTTGTCAACCCGAAGGACATGACAAGGAACTTGAAGTAGCCATATCGGGACCTGAAGGTAGTTTTCAAAATATCTTTCTCCCGAACTCCGACCTGATGGTACCCTGACCTCAAATCTATCTTTGAAAAGCACCTAGCCCCTTGCAACTGATCAAACAAGTTATTACTCCTTGGAAGTGGATACTTATTCTTAATACTAACCTTGTTCAGCTACCTACAAACAATACACATCCTCAAAGATCCGTCTTTCTTCTACACAAATAGTACCGGTGCACCCCATGTGAGGTACTGGGTCTGATGAAACCTTTCTCCAGCAAATCTTTTAGCTGCTCCTTCAATTCCTTCAATTCAACATGAGCCATTCTATGCGGAGGTATGGATATTGGTTGAGTTTTCAAAAGCAAATTGATGCTAAAATCAATCTCTCGCTCTGACAGAAAACCTAGAAGCTCATCTAGAAACACATCTGCATACTCTCTGACTAATGAAATCGACTAAAGTGTTGGTATCTCAGCATCTGCATCTCTAACTCGCACAATATGATAAATGCACCCTTTTGTGATCATTTTCCTCATATTCAAAAAGGAAATAAACCTACCTTTAGGTGTCGCTGCATTACCGACCCATTCAAGGACTGGCTTACCCGAAAAATGAAATCTGGCAGCCTTTGCTCGGCAATCAACTGTGGCATAGCAAGCTTCCAACCAGTCCACGCCCATGATAACATCGAAATCCAGCATTACTAGCTCAATTAGGTCGGTTGAGGTCTGATGATTACAAACTGTCACCGTACAACCTCGGTAAACCCGTCTAGCAATAATCGGTTCTTCGACCGGTGTAGATATCACAAAAGGATCACTTAGTATTTCAGGAACTATACCAAACTTCCCCACGACAAAACATGGTAATATACGATAAAGGTAATATCCTAGATCTATGAAGGCATAGGCATCGTGAGAGCAAATGGTCAATATACATGTCACAAAGTCTGGTGAATTATCCTGGTCATGTCGACCCGCTAAAGAATAGATCTGGTTCTGATTACCACTTGAATTGGAACCTCTACCTCTGCCTCGACCTCTACCAACCAAAGACTGAAACTCGCACCCTGAAGGATGAACGAACATAGATGATCTTGCTACTGAATTTGTTGGTTGTGCCAAACCCCCAGAATATCTACTTGGGCAATCTAGCATCATATTCCCCGGACGCCCACATATAACAAGCGTCGGAACCTACTCAGCATTGGCCTATGTTTCCTCTACCACATATGTCACACTGCGGTGGAAATGACCATGTTTTCCCTGAACCTCACTGTCGCTGCAACCCTGACGCCCGTGAGCTCTCACCTGGTCCTGACTTAGCATATCGGTCAAAATCTGTAACCCTGTGAGTGAGGTGGTGGAGGCCTAAGTGGCCATCCAAAATACTGGGGCCTATTACTACCCTGAGACTGATATCATCCTATTACGCAGCCCTTGCTTACTCCTCTTGTACCCTGCTACAGACGCCTGACTTTTCTATCTAGGCGAATGCCTGAATTCAGGAGATATCCATACTATCCCATAATGCAGCTGCAGCACATGACTCGGTCAACTCTCGGGCCAACCCTGCTATAAACCTGTGGATCTTGTCCCACATAGTAGCAACTATGGATGGAGCACATCTGGCCAATGAGTCAAAACAGAGACTATACTCTCGAATGCTCATATTGCACTGCTTAAGGGCTAGAAACTTATAGACTCGAGCCTGTCGGATCTGCCGCGATAAGTACTGGTCAAGGAAGGCATTTGAAAGATTCTCCCAAATAGCTGGAGGGGCATCACGTCCCCTGGACCTCTCCCATCCCTCGTACTAAAGGACGGTTATACCTCGGAGTCAAAAAGCTGCCACCTCAACTGCCTCTTTCTCCGTGGCATGCATAACCCAAAATTTGAGAAGGACGTGCACAATAGGCTAGGTAGCTTACTTCAGCAGATGGTTATACCAGAGTGGAAGTTGGAGCGTATCACTATTGTCACGCCCCAAACCTGGGGAGGTGAGACCGGCACCCGATGCCTCACTTGACATAGCGTACCAACCAGAGACTGAGGGACTCTAAACATAAAATGTGATACTTTAGCCGCAGGGCCACATTGTAGGAAAATTTATGAAACAAAATATAAAACTGAATGGCGACTAGCTCCAACTGAACATCAGTATAAAGCTTAGCCGGCAAGGCCATCATAACTACTACAACTGACAAACCAAAAAATAAAATATACATACAAGGCCTACGAGGCCAACATACTGCACTAATTAACAGGATATGTCTACAAGACTCTACTAATGGATGTACTGTGATCGGAACATGGCCCTGACCTACCCATGCAATATATATATATATATATATATATATATATATATACACACACACATACACACACATAATATGTACTCAAAACCCTAGACCTGGCAACTACGAATGACGTGGAGCTTATCGATCGAGCTGAACTCGGACAACACCTACTGAGGAGGTCTACCCGCATGTCTATTTGAGCCTGCAGGCATGAAATGTAGTGTCCCATAAAAGGGATGCCAGTACGAAATAATGTACCGAGTATGTAAGGCAATAGAATAATTAAAAGCTGACACTGAACTGAAAATATAATAACTGAAAGTAACTGTGAGTCAAAGATGATCTGAAGATATACTTATCTATTGATACTGACTAAAGTCTATCAATATAGTAAGTAAAATAGCTGTCCGGCCTTATAAGGCTCGGTACGTGTAATTGCTCTGCCGTAGTAGGCTCGCTCATAGGCGCTCGGCCATACTAGGCTCTGTATCTCGGCCAACTGGGCTCACTCATAGGCGCTCGGCCACAGTAGGCTCGATATATAACTTACCATCTGATAAGAGGTTGCCCAATAAGGGCCTGCCCATCGATTATAGCTCGATGGTAATGAAAATACTGTAATACTGCATATATATGCTCTCTATATATAGATATATAGACCCTCTGCTCTTTTGACTGAAAGAAGAGTAGACTTAACTGAATATAAAGTCCCAAAAAGGGAGATACTTTAACTTATGAGAGTAGGATAATGTAGATGAATTCAGGAGTATGAACTTCTCGTTATGTCTTGTTATCAAACACATGTAGTCCAATCCGACTCCGTATCGATGTTTAAAACGTAAAAATTCACTTTAGAAAAGTTTTGACAAAACCGCAATTTCTCTTGTTAAATCCAATGTTTTGATGTTAAATCTAGTGATGGATTCATGTAAATCTCATAGATATATGTTAGAATCACTTACCCCAAGCTTGTAGATGAAGGTCTAAGTTGAAACCCTTCAAACGCGAACTCCCAAGTCTCTAAAGTGGTGAAGAATGAAATAAAAGTCCAAATATCCTGTCTATATAGTACAAGATCTGATCTCCTATAGTGCTGACCGCACATTTTTTTGTGTGGTCCACGCTTCAAAGTTTTGTGGCCGCAATCCATATTGTGCGGCCGCACTTCAGCAGCAACACTACAATCTTCAGTAAACTGACCATAACTTTCTGACATAAATTTTCAAATGATGAACGGTTTAATTTTCTCGAAACTAGACTCAAATAACAACAAAATACATTTTTGAACCATCTCCAAATTCCTTATAGATTGGAAGACATAAGATCCCGAAATCGGACCAACAAACCTGCAGATTTCCTGTTGCGGCCCTCAGTGTGGTCCGCACTTTGACCAATGCCTCCGTACTCTCGTGTTTGTGGCCGCACTTGAGGCTTTGCCTCAGCACTCCAAAAGTTCCCTCAGCACTCCAAAAAGTGCCCTCCGCACTTCTACATCTCCAGGACATCATCAAAGTGCCGAAATACCAAAACTTATTAAAAACTCACCCGAACCTCTTAGGACCCCGTCCAAACATACTAATAAGTCCCATAACATAACATAAACCTACTTGAGGTCTCAAATCGCACATAAAAATATTAAAATCATGAATCACACCTCAAATCGAACTTAATGACCGTTTGAGCTTTTAACTTCCAAAATTCGTGCCGAACCATATCAAATCAACTCGGAATGAACTCAAATTTTGCACACAAGTTCCAAATGACATAACGAAGCTATTCCATTTTCCGGAACCACAATCTGAACCCAATATCATCAAAGTCGACTCCCCGTCAAACTTATGAACATTCCAAACCTTCAAATTTTCAACTTTCGCCAATTAGTGCCGAAACCTTCTAGAAACATCCAAATGCAAATCCGGGCATACGACCAAGTTTAAAATCACCATTAAGACCTAACGGAACCATCAAAACTCCGATCCATGTCAAATACACAAAAGTCAAACTTGGTCAACTCTTTTAACTTAAAGCTTCTAAGATGAGAATCATTCTTCCAAATAAATTCCGAATCACCCAAAATCAAAAATCGACAATACACACAAGTCATAATACCTCATACGAAGCTACTCATGCCCTCAAACCATCGAATGAAGTGCAAATTCTCAAAACGATCTGTCGGATCATTACAATGCCGCCGTTAGTCAAGTCCACACGTAAACCTCCAATTTAAAGATTCCTTTTTAACTTTTTAAAAATAGAAGTTTCCTTAAGTACACCGAATAAAGTGAAATGTCATGCAACCAAACATACTTCTTTCTCGAAAATATCAAGAGTGAATAATACATAAACCACGGTGATAATAATATAAGTACAACAATGCATAAATGCTAGAAGCCCCCAAAACCCGGTGCCACAAGTACATGAGTAATCTAGGGAATATACAAAACTACTACGACTATTGTCCGAAGTAAAATAGACAGAAACAGTAAACAAGGTAGAGGGAGACTCCGGTGCTGCAGATCGAAACAAGGCAAGTAGTTCACCACTAAGTCTCCCTAAAAGTGCGGCTACGAGCCCGTGAGACCACTGGTAGTATCTGTTTCAGTACCTGCACATTCAGTGCAGAAGTGTAGCATGAGTTTGTAAAATAACGCGTACCCAGTAAGTATCTAGTCTAACCTCGAAGAAGTAGTGATGAGGGGTCGACTTGAAACTTACTAGTGGTCAAACAATAATAGAAGGCATAAAGTAGACATGGAGGATATACAATAAGTAACGATGAAATAGATAAAACATCAATAGTAAATTTCCAACAAGAATCTATATCAACTCACTAAAATGTCATAACCGGCCACGAATGCGCTAATTCAACTATTACCAAAACCAAATCCTGTTACAACCCATATTCGCGTACATTAAATCACGCCGTATGTTAGTCATTGTAAGTCCGAGAAGAGACTATCATTGAGATGATAAGAAGTTAATCATATTGGTCTTAAATGATACAAGGGTGTATAAGAGTGGTTAACAAGTATGAGAAGTTAGAAGTAAAACGAATCAAGGATGTTGTAACCCATATTTTCGAGTAAAACTAGAGGTGCTTAATATGATAAGGAGGTCGTGTTTTAAGGTATTTTAATCATATAACATTCGTATCATAAGTCTTGAAGTCAAGCGAGTTATGAAACAAAAGTCAACAAAAGTTGTCTAACTTACGTTCATAATTTTACTTAAAAGTTAGGTCTAATGTTACTAAGATTTTCTCTCAATGTACTTGAAATTATGGGGTGATCCACCTACAAAATTGAATATCTATGAGTCTAGTTTCCAACACATTAAATTGTTTGTCGATACAAAATCGGAGTAGAGAGATATTTGCGTTTCCGCGAGACTGCACAAATAGCTCTCTATGGGACCCACATAGGCGGTTGAGATATATTGATATATATGAGATGCCTAAAGCCCATTTTAACTCATTAGTTTTCACTCTATTCAGACTTCAGACACCTAAAAGCTTTCTCTCAAGGTTCTCTCATGATCCAAGACCCAAACAAAGGGCAAACAATACAAATCAAGTGTCGGGAATCCCGTGGCGCTAGTGAGTTTCTTGTTCTTCTTGTTGTTGCTGATTTTTGTGTGGTTCAAGATCGCGTGGGAGGTTGTTTTAAGTGGTTTAAGTTCTGTAAAATACTCTCTCAATTTCTTAATATCAAACCTAGGTGATTTCAAGTCTTCCAAAGTGATTCTAGTGCCGAAAAACATGAATTAATTGCTAGTTTCGCTTCCTTGTTCGTGTGGTGGCATTGGAAGGATATTTCGTGGTGAAGTAAGGTAAAATTGGAATTCTTATGTCTTTTTGAATGTAACGGTCTTCTTACTCTATATGTATTTAAGCTTATCTAAGTTGTGGCTAAGTCATTGAAGCTAGAACTTGTGAGATATCGATCGAAAGGCTTGTTAGTAATGTTGCTGATTGGTGGACTGTTTTGGGAGGCTTAATATGATTATTATTGATGTTGTTTAGGATGTTGGGTGATTTTTTTAACTTGTGGGAAGTCCTATAAATAGGGGAGCTGCTGTCCGTTTCATCTTAAGATAGGTTGCGGTTGATATATAATAGTTACGACGCTTAAACGATAATGATAGTATCATTTCTCTTATTGTAGACTAAGGAGCCGTGAGATTTGCATAGCTTAAGGTTGTACACTATATACAAGGTATGTGAGGCTATCCCTTTCCCTTCTTTTGCACGACTTTGATAGTACATAGTGTAATGAACGAGCTTCCAAAGATACTCCACTCTTAGAAGATAGCAGTATTTACATTGTTTCCCTTCTTATGGAACGATTGATGTTGATGTTGCTTCTCTTATTCTTATATTATCAATGTTGTTGGTATTTCCTGATTCTTGTAAGATTTACGAAGAAGAGTTAGTCCAAATAACGTGTACGGGGGTTACCGACCTTACATTATTCCGAAAAGTTCAGAATGTGATTCCCATGCGTCCATCATGCATTATATATATGTACCTATTTTACTCTACCGAGCCGCGCTATAGTCGGTTGGGTACGATACCTATTGTGCAACCACTGATCAATTGGGTTTTACCGAGCTCCACGTGGCCAGGTACAATTCTATCGAGCCTCATAATGGCGGGGTACATTTTTACCGAGCCTACTACGACCAGGTATGATATGATGATGCCCTCAGAGGCACTAAGATGTTAAATGTTGTATATTCTCTATCCCTGTTTACATCACTATCCTTATTTATGCTTTCCTGCCTTACATACTTAGTACTTTATTAGCGAGATACCTTCTCCGGACTTGCCGTGGTCTTGGTATGAATTTTTGTTATAGACATTATGGGTATGTCGGGGCCCTGTTCTGGCAATGTTGCAACACTTATGTTCCTTTAGAGGCTCATATACAAGTGTCGTCTCATGTATAGTTTGGACAGCCTTGTCGATTGATTTTTGTTGTATAGTCTCTCATGGTAGCTTGTCGGCTCCTACCTTATATATAGCTTCATGATAGCCTTGTCAGCCCATGTTATATATGTTCATTCCATTATCTGTCATTGTTGGTTGTTTATGGTTCATGTCTACCATTTATGTTGATCTTGTCGGCATTTATAGATAATAAGAAAGGTTAGATAAAATGTATATTGATGCTCAGCAGGTATGGCTCGGATGCCAGTCATGGACCTACTGTTTGGATCATGAAAAATCAAATCTCAAGTATTAAGCACGAGCCTGTCAAGGCTAACGACCCGATCCCGTAGGAATAGTGATACTCAGTACTATCAAGGCGAATGACCCGATCCCATAAGAGAAATTTACAACACTACCAAGGCGAATGGCCCGATCCCATAAGAGTAGAGAAATTACCTCGCTCGTGGAGATGCGGGGACGGATTTGTGTGCCCAACGTGGATGGGTTGTGTGAGTTGATTCTTGAGGAGGCCCACAGTTCGCGGTATTCTATTCATCCGGGTGCCGCTAAGATGTATCAAGATTTGAGGCAGCATTATTGGTGAAGAAGAATGAACAAAGATATAGTAGAGTTTGTGGATCGATGTTTGAACTACAACAAGTGAAGTACGAGCATCAGAGGCCGCGCGGTTTGCTTATGAGACTTGAGATTCCAGAGTTGAGGTAGGAGTGTATCACCATGGATTTCGTTTTTAGGCTCCCACGAACCTTGAATAAATTCGACGCAATGTGGGTTATTATGGATAGACTGACTAAGTCTGCACACTTCATTCCAGTTGTGCCTACCTACTCTTCAGAGCAGCTGGCTCAGATATATACCCGTGAGATTGTTCGTCTTCATGGAGTGCCGGTGTCCAAAATCTCTGATCGAGGGAGGCAATTCACATCGCATTTTTGGAGATCTGTGCAGTACAAGTTAGGCACACGGGTTGAGTTGAGTACAACATTCCATCCCCAGATGGACGGGTAGTCCGAGCGAACCATTCAGATCTTGGAGGATATGCAATGTGCCTGTGTTATTGATTTTGGGGGTTCATGGAATCAGTTCTTACCGCTAGAGCTTTCGTACAACAACAACTACCAATCGAGTATTCAGATGGCTCCTTATGAGGTCTTATATGGGAGGATGAATCGTTCTCTAGTTGGTTGGTTTGATCTGGCAGAGGTTAGGTTGTTGGGCACTGATTTGATTAGGGATGCCTTGGGAAAAGTCAAGTTGATTTAGGATCAGCTTCGTATGACACAATCTAGGAAGATCAGAATGTTTGTGATGTAGCATTTATGGTGGGAGCGAGGGTTTCGCTCAGAGTTTCACCCATGAAGGGTGTGATGAGGTTTGGAAAGAAGGGCAAGTTGAGCCCTAGGTATATTGGTCCTTTTGAGATCCTTGGGAGAGTTGGTGAGGTGGCCTACATACATGCATTGCCACTCAGCCTATTGGTAGTCCACCCGGTGTTCCATGTTTCCATGCTCCGGATGTATTTTGCTGATCTGCCTCATGTATTAGATTTCACTTCAGTCCAATTGGCCAAGGATTTGACTTATGTCGAGGAGCCAGGGCCTATATTGGATAGGAAGGTCCGGAAGTTGAGGTCAAAGAACATTGCTTCACTGAAGGTTCAATAGAGAGGTTAACCGGTCATGGAGGCAACTTGGGAGACCAAGAATGACATGCAGAGTCAATATCCTCAACTTTTACGCACTCGGATATGTCTCTATATACTTGTTCGAGGATGAACGTTTGTTTAAGAGGGGTAGAATGTAATGACCTGGCCGGTTGTTTTGTGTATTATAGACCCGTCCCCCCTGTTTATTACTTCTCCTATGTTCATTTGTTATTATGCGACTCGCTGGGGTGTTTGGGATTGGTTTCGGGAAGGTTTCGGAGTGAATTGGGACACTTAGTCTCAAGGTTGGAGGCTTAAGTTGCAAGAGTTGACCAGAGTTTGACTTTTGTGTAGACGACTCCGAAATGGAGTTTTGATGGTTCCAGTACCTTTGTATAGTGATTTTTGACTTAGACGTATATCCGGATGTTGATTTGGAGGTCTGTAGGTTGATTTGGTGCTTTTTGGCAAAAATCAGAAAGTTGTGTCATGCCCCAAACCTAGGAGGCGTGGCCGGCACCCGGTTCCATACTCGGCAGGAGCGTACCACTCTGTAACTGTGAACTCTGGAGCGGTAACCCTCAACTTAGGCAGACGAGGCCTACCTGCAAACTGACAATACAATCAAGGCCGATGAGGCCATATTCTGAATCATCTGAAACTAACGTCTCTCTCATTTGAGGGGTAAACATACCCAAAAGCTCATACATATAACTGTGCAGGCCGACGAGGCCACCATGAATTTTTCCAACCAGCAATACCAAACTGAACGTATACACAGGGTTAGAAAGGCCACAATACTGATATACAAAATACCCAGGACTCGTCTCCAAGCCTCTAAATATAACTAAATTATATCATGGTCGGGACAGGGCCTCGACGTTCCCATCAAACCTCTATATATAAAATGGACTCCAAGGTCTAGACCTGGTAACTCCGAGGAAGTGGAGCTTACCAACCAAGCTGATGTTTGACTCTGTCTACTGAGAAGGTCTATCTAGCTGTCTATCGGGACCTGCAGGCATGAAATGCTGCGTCCCCAGCAAAAGGGACGTAATAACGAAATAATGTATCAAGTATGTAAGGCAACATAATAATTGAACTGATAATATAATAACTGAAAGTAACTAGAAGTCAAAGATAATTTGAAAATATGCTTACTTGCTGATACTGACTCAACCCTCTCAATATAGTATGTAAAATAGTTGCCGGCCCTATAAGGCTCGGACTGCTCTGCTGTAGTAGGCTCGCTCATAGGTGCTCGGCCATACTAGACTCTGTATCTCGGCCATTCTGGGCTCGCTCATAGGCGCTCGGCCACAGTAGGCTCGAAATATAACTTACCATCTCATTGGAGGTTGCCCGATAGGGGCCTTCCCACTTATTACAGTCCAGTACAAGTTGAATAACTCGAACTCACGGCATCCGATCACCGTCCCATGAGCTCTTACAATTATTGAACAAATTTATCTACTTTTACAGCAGAAAAAATGGATGAAAGAGGGAAGTATACTTATCTTATTTGTTGAATATCTCAACTCCTAGCTTGGTTCTTCAACCCTTAGGTTTTCCTCCAACTAGAACTTGAAAAGAAGAGAAAATCATTTCGGGTTTTGTGTTGAACTTTTGGGAGAAGTTTACAGGGGCTTATCTCTAATGTTTTTGATCTATAATGAGTGTAACATCTGAAGGAAATCAGCCCTTAAAATGTCTCTTTGGCCGACCAAAACTAGCCCCTCTTTGGACATGTTTCGTCGTTTCATTTAAGCAAGTAGGAGACACACCTTCTTATCACTTACGCAGTCTGCGCAGTTTCACAAAAATGCAAATATCTCTTTACTCCAAAGTCATATCGATACACGGTTTAATGCGTGAGCAACTAAACTCGTAGATATTTAATTTTGGTAGGTTTATCATCCCCTAATTCCAAGTATATTAGGAGAAAAGCGTAGCTACATTTGACCTATGTTTCATCACATTTATGAATGTAACTTGTGATGACCTTTGCCAACTTTTGTTCCACAACTTGCTTGACTTCAAACACAACATGCGACTAAAATAACTTATATCATAACCTCCTTATAATTTTAATAATCTTAGTCACAACCCAAAAGTACATGTTATAACATCTTGTCGACTTTCGACGAAACTTATTTTCTTCAATTCGTTTAGTTCCTAAGCCTTCCAACCATCTTGGTACTTGTTATTCATGATCTTAAATATCTGTAACCCCATGGTAACATGACTAACTTACTTTAGGTATTTTGAAAGATGATTTCATTCCTAATCTTACATCAATTAACTTGCGACGTACTCTTGCGTACGAAAATATGGAGTGTAACAAGTTGAAGGTTTGGAAGGTTGAGTGATTTGACCGAGAGTTGACTTTGTTGATATCAGGTTTTGATTTTTGTTCGGGGAGTTGGAATAGGCCTGTTGCATCATTTGGGATTAGTGTGCAAAATTTGAGGTCATTCGGAGTTGATTTGATATGATTCGACATTTGTTTTATAAGTTTGAAGTTCTTTAGTTTCATTAGGCTTGAATTGGGGTACGACTCATGAATTTGATGTTGTTCGATGTGATTCGGACTGTTTTAGGACTGGTTGGTTTATTTGGATGGGGGCCCCTTGGGCCTCGGGTGTGATTCGGATGTTTGGCGAATCATTTTGGGATTTTGAAGAAATGTTGCAGATTTGCAGGTTCTGGTGCAATCGCACCTGCTAGAATTTGGTCGCAGGTGTGAGACCGCAAAAGCGGCTTGGTGATCATAGGAGCAATATTGGCTGATTCTAGGAAGGAGCGCAGGTGCGAGGATTTATCCGCATATGTGAGATCGCAGTTACGGGCAGATGAGCGCAGAAGCGAAGTTAAGCGGAGGCATGGGTTTCCGCAAATGCGTACATGAGGGCACAGGTGCGCAGCTGCAGGAGTGAAAATGAGATCGCAAAAGCGGAAGTTTGCTGGGAGATTAGGGACCGTAGATGCGGAAGGAGCCCGCAGAAACGGAATTACAGGTGCGATGGGAGTTCCACAAAAGCGAAAGGGTGACTTTTGGAGGAAGTTGCAAATGCAGACACTTTTACGCAAAAGCAAACCGCAGGTGCGGTTAAGTGAGTCGCAGGTGTGCAATCGCTGGGTAGAACTTATAAACGAGGGTTTGGTCATTTTGTTCCTGTTTTGGATTTTGGAGCTCGGCTAAGGGCAATTTTAGTAGACGTTTTGCTACAATTGAAGAGGTAAGTAAAGTTTAATCACTTTTGATATTATATATTAATTACCCATTGATTATTACACCTAGGCTATGTGAATTTAAAGAGAAATTTTGGGATTTTAGGCTATGATATTTGAGAGTGAGATTTGGTGATTTAAGGGTCGATTTGCGGATGAAATTTGATGAAATTAGTATGGTTGGACTAGTTATTGAATGGGTGTTGGGGATTTGTGAATTTTGTCGGGTTCTGGGGTACGGGCCCTGGGTTGACTTTGCATATTTGATTCAAGATGTTAACTTTATCATTTGGAGTTGTTTCCTATTGCTATTATTGATGGTATTAAGTTAATTTGGCTAGATTCGAGCCATCCAGAGATTGGTACGCGCGGGAAGGGCTTATTAGTGGATTGAGTTTTCTTGATTGAGGTAAGTATCTTGTCTAACTTTATGTGGAAAAAACTACCCCTTAGAACTTGGGTTGTTTGTACTATTCGAATTATGTGAAAGACGTATATTTGAGGTGACGAGTGTGTACACGAGTTTATATGTGGTATTACTCTTAGGTTACTTATAAGTATTTAATTGAAGTTATTATTATTTGTTCTATGTTTCTTTGGTAAGTTTATTCTCACATGCTCTAATTGGAATTGTCATTACATACTCTAGTTTCCATCGTCAAGTTACTCTTATATGCATTTACTTGTAGTAGTTGTTACATGCCATTCTTTCCATTGTTGAGTTATTCTCATGCATTTAGACTTAGCCACTATATCAATCTATCTCTTTCATTGTTAAGCTTATATCATGTCCTTGAATTGGAAGTTGCCTTTTCGTGGGAATATCTTCAATGTTGAGTTATGGAAGTCGTAGTTGTGAAAGCTATTAAAACATTGAGGTTGAAGTTGTTAATTGTTGAGATATCTTTCCTTATTGAGTTGTTTCTCACTCCTTTTGTTACTATTGAGATTTTGTACACATTGTGGTTTAGCCTTGGGCTATATGTTGTGGTAACATCGGTATTATTGATTTTGAAAATGTTGTGACATTTTGGCATGTATGGTGTGAGTTAATTATTGTGTTGCGATATTGATGTGCATACTATGGTATAAGGATACAAGTTGATGTGCATGCGGCAAGATAAGGTGGGATTTATACATGTGTTTCTAGTAAAGGAATTACTTGAAGCCATGCGGTGAGATAAGGGGGCTAAAGCGAGTGTAGCTATTTTGGGAAAAATATTTTTGAAAAAATGCAAGGCTCACGCGGTGACGTAAGGAAGATTGTAATTATGACTTATGAAATGTGAACATGAGGTGTAGTACCTCGGTATGATTCTTGTTGTACATTGCATATTGGAAAGGCTTGATGATTTGAACTATTGTTTGTTCTTATTTTCCTTATTTCTTCCCTTTAGAATTTTTTATTGTAATTGGTTACTTGTTGTCTTTATTACATGCGCTCTCTCATTATCATTTGTTGCTTTACTTCTGTTGCTAGCCCTGTATTGATAAATTGCTTTATTGTCCTTTAATTGCCTTTATCTTCTGTTATTAGATTATATAATATATTGTTCAGGTTTTCTTTTCTCTAGTAGGTATCTTGACCTAGCCTCGTCACTACTCTACCGAGGTTAGACTTGATACTTACTGGGTACCATTGTGGTTTACTCATGCTACACTTCTGCATATTTTTGTGCGGATCCAGGTATATCCGCTTGAGCCGGATGCTAGTGATTTGTTTAGTTACTTCGGAGATTTCAAGGTATACCTGCTTGACGCTCACAAGCCTCAGATTCACCTTCTTCTTTTGCTTTACTACTGTTTATCTTTATTTTAAACAAAGTTGTATTAGACATTTTTAGTGCATTCTCTGTAGAGCTTATGACTCAGTTCCATCGATTTTGGGGATTTTGTATTTGCTATTCAGTATCTATGTTATCATGAGATTTGTCAGTTTAATTTAATAACCTTTGTCGTTATTTCTATTTAAATCTCTTGAATGATAGGCTTACCTAGTCTTAGAGACTAGGTGCCATTACGACATTCTAAGGAGGGAGTTTGGGGTCGTAACAGGTTTCATCACTGTTGGACCACTATTGATTTTCTGATAAACATTACACTAAAGGCGAATGAAAATTACCCCCGTGTTATTGAGGTCACGACCCTCCGATTTGATTCTTCCGAACCGAGCCCAAAATAAATGAGGCGATAATGATAAAATCATCGGAAAAGGAAAAAGACGTGAAACGTGACGAGCCGACACTTTGGATGGTGACACAGTTGGACACCGTAGAAGCAACCAAAGTGGTTTCCGTTCTCATGTCTAGACGGAAATCAAAATCATAATCTAAGCCTCAAAATACTTTTAAAAAAAAAACCACTTTCGAAAAACATTTTCAAACCATTTGCATAAAAAACTTTCCAAAAACATTTCCAAACCATTTTCGAAAACAATTTTCTAAAAACATCAAATAAAATTTATTTCAAGACATGTCATATTTAATTTATTTCTACTTTATGATGTTTCATTAACAATTATATTTCTCTTAATTGCGAGGTACTATCATATGGATTCGCTTTTGAAAGATGACACTCGAAGGAAAATCAAATATGTATCCCCGTTAAATCCCCCACTTTGTACTTTCCATTCTCGGATGTACTCAAAACGCAAAGTATAGTAAAGTCATAGATAGATATTATAAATACTTGCTTGCTTTTTATATTATTTATTTTCTAAACACTTAGGGTGAATCATATATAGTTAACAATCGGGTTAAATTGCAATGTTGTACATTAGGTAATTCATGAAGTTTGTGCATATATATTTAGGTTAAATTGCAATGTTTTACGTTAGGTAATTAAATTAGCCGTGGACATAGATAATAGTATGTCATCATCTTTTCCTAAAGTAAATAATTTATACTAGTATACTTGTTGAAACAACTTATTTGTAAATTATATTTTGTTAACCCACAATTGACTAAACATAACTACTGAACATATTTAGCATAGCATAATCTTGTGAGATATTAGATTCCTTTTCTGTTTAATTCTTAAGTTAAAAGATTTGGCACATTATTTTACAACATAGCTTTAATTGTAAGTTGTCTTTACATTTTATTAAAATAATCTAATTTTCCAAAATATATAGTTATGTAATATATAATTCTCAATCCCAATCAATCCATTTTTATATATTCATTCTTTGGATACCTTCTTTTTCTATATTCTCATTTGTTAAATCAATCCTTGAAAGTTAGTAGTTAATCAATATGTACCAAGGTTATTGATTCAATATATTTTTTTCCCATTTTTGGTCAATTATTTTATACAAGTTTTTCTTATCTATTTATTTAGAACAATTGACCTTGAACATAGATTAAATTTGTTCAAACTTATTCTTTTATTCAAAACATATTTAATTACTTTTACCACTTATTCTTTGCATTTTATCATGACATCCAAATATAATTCTCATATACATTTCATAGTGTCGTATAGGTGTTGTAGTGTACCTCAAATACTAGGCGGCGACTCCAAACCCTAATTAACCTTGTAGAGTACCATAAATTATATTTTATTTTAACTCGTGTAAAATAGTGTCACGATCCATAAATCTATCTAGTCGTGATGACACCTAACCCAAACTGCTAGGTAAGCCACCTAGCAGTCAACACAATTCAAAAAAGAATATTAAGAAATCAATAATAAATTAACTGAAATTTTTATGCAATAACCTAAGGACTGGTAGTACAAGTCATGAGCCTCTAAGACTTAGATTTGCAAAGGTGGTATGAAAGTAAATACAACATCTATTTGGAATGTACATAAACACAATCCAAATCTAAAACTACCAAGTACAGGTGGTAGCTAAATCCAGAATGTAGGTACATCTTCAGTGCCAGCTCTCATCATCCATAGCGTCTCAGCTCCAAGAACTGCACCCAAGGTGCAGAAGTGAAGTATGAGTACAACCGTCCCCATTTACTCAATAAGTAACAAACCTAACCTAGGGTTGAAAGTAGTGACGAGCTCGGAAGAAGGTCAAATTCCAACACTAGTGATCAATAACAACAAAGGATATAATGATTAAGGTACAGTAAGAAACTCACGAGAAATATCATGTCCAGCTCGTTCACAAATATGGGTAATTAGACATGCTTTACAAGTATAACAGTTAATCCCAAATCTTACACTGAAATTACTGAAATATGAGTTTATCAGAGAACTGTATTATTTTCCCCCAAACGTTCAACAATAGATAAGACATTTCATTTACAGATAACATGAGGAAAATACATAGTATGAGAAATACATCTATATGCATATATGTCAAGTCAATAACACCATGTTGCTATCTAGCATGAGAAAAATATATTTTTATGCCTACATGTCAAGTCAATAATATCACAGTGAAATCATCAAGTACTCTCACTCTCAACACACTCAAGACGCGTGGCTCAAATGCCCCTCACCATCACACACACAATCACTCAACACTGTACGGGTGAACCCATCTCACAGAGGAGAACCAAAACACTCGAAATAAGCCCAAGGATGATATCCCAACATAACACCGCTGCGATGCGTGACCGACCCCAAACACCAGTCCATATGGAATACCTATTTCCCAAATCGCATACTCACCCAACACATGAATAAAAACAAGAACGAGCACGCGAAGCGCATGACCATAACCATGAAGAAACTAATAACAAAATATACCAAAGACGAAAAGACCATAACCAAGGCGCGATCAACCATTCAACACCCCCAAGAGCCATCTCGCTCGAATTTTGCCACAAAGCTAAAACAAACCGCAACATGTGCGTAAATAGTCAACAGTCTCACAACCCAACGTAGAATAAAAGAGTAATACATGGAACACATCAGACACGAATAAGATCGACTCTAACCGAAAGACACACCCCTCAATAATAGCCATGAAGATTAAACAAATCTGACCCGATGTGAAATACACATTCTCATTAGGCCTACCCGTGGCCCCCAAATCAATCTGATCCTCCCGAAATAGGTAGATAACCTCTGAAAAGTGACAATAACATATCCATAACACATACACTTGGCCGTCAACCTCTTAACATACCTTCACGATTCGCAACCAAGGAATAATCTACCTTTGAGAGCCCTTATAGTCTTTAAATCCCTAGAATACAAGAATCTTTACGTCTGATCCCAACCCCGCCACTCAAATGACTAACACATCCCTCACACATAATCATCTCATGATAAATACTTAAATAATTCTTCAGTTCCACCTAGAAAAATCTGAACATCAGCAGTCAATCAACCATGCGATCACCGTAATACCAGTCAAGCATCCGTAAGTCGATACACAGTGCACCTTCTGAAATGCACACCCTTATCGGGTGATACCAGATAGTGTTGACATTCTTCTAAACATCTAAAACCGTTTGTGCCGTTTATAACTCATGACCTTTCCTTTAGAACTGAACCACAAACTTGTACACGAAAATATCAATCCCACGCGTCGTACCGCATCCATCATGCGATCATATGAAAATACGAGAACCTTATTATAAACTCTGAATCCCAAGCAGGATACATATTCCATCAGACAAAAACTTTCCATTTGACCCCATACAAGAGAAAATGACAACACATAACATACTCCTCGCTCCTGCCAAAAACAGAAGTCTCAAGTCGTAGTCGAAATCATTGAAAACTCTTCGAAACCCATTTAAACATAACCAAGCTTTCAGAACTGAATCCTTGCAACTCAACCAAGTCACGTAGGCTGCCAAACCCAATATTATTGCCACAAAACACTAGTAAAGTCTTATTACACCAAAAGAACAAATTACCTTTATTACTATGCTGACCCAAACCACCACCAAGCTGACCCATTTCTTCGAGTTCGACTCGCCTTCAAGTTAACACTTCTCCTTACTAATACACTACGGTAATTAATCAAAGCTCACCCCAAAATATCCTAGCATGAAACCACATCGTTCTAAGGCCTGCAAGCCACCGTATTCCCTCTTAAGCACCCAACAGTACCACAACCGCGATACCCACTCTGAAGAGACCTTCTATGAATCTGAAGCTGTTTTTCTAACTTCTCTAATACTGAATTGTAGGATCACTAATGATACAAAAATGCTACAAATCCTGACATCATCCAATGCGAATCTCAGATCTTGGCCATTTACAAAATCGAGAAATCCTCAAACACCACATATAAATATTGAGCTCATTAGAATCTTCTTGAGAGTCATCCACTATGCTCTAATTTCCAATGCATCACCAATACGAGCAGATCAATATGTGCTCTATTAGCACACAAACACCTAAGAAGTAATCCCATCCTTTAAGCAGTCGAGTGAATCCCTACAACAAGCACACTACATCCATCACAAATAACAAACCAGAATCACTCTAAGATTTTCATATATCCATAAAGTGTAATACATCATGCATCCATAAATTTCCTTACTCGAGCCATCCCCGAAATCATCCTCTTCAAGTCATAACCAATCCACAAGTATGCCTCAGACCAAAACTAACATAACGCATGATCGTGCAATATGAGTGTCGATTGCAGACTCCCCCACATGGATTAAAGTCATAGAACACAACATTTGACAATCCCACAATACCCTTACTCCATAACTCCATAATCGTGTATTGTAATTCAACTAAATCCTCCAAAAATTTATGCAACACTAATAAATTACCTCAAATTTTCTGCAAAGCGCATATTCATCCTTGTGACAATCGTGTAACCTTCCTCAAGAGATCTGAACTCAAATTGCAAGACATATAACCCACTGGTAGAAATAAAAATCTCCACAAAACATCATAAAGATCACACATCCGTAGACTACCCCGCAGGAGATAACCCACCGGCTTAGCCTCAAACTGGCATCTCACTACGCCCTATCATGGTCACAACCACAATGCAATCACTTAGTCCTACCATGTATAAACTCATCAACAAGACATGAGAATCTACTTCGTTCCACAAATATACATAAGAGATATCCCTCAACACACTCATAACTCAAAACCGTACAATACATCAAGACAGAAATCAAGCATCCGCAGTCCTTTCGAATCCATATCAAAATTCTTCTCATCATATCCAAACCATCTAAGCACATAACGCAGTCATATAATACTCATCATATAGCTATCCAACCACTAAGTGAGCCATCAGCCCCACCCCTAGGGACACAATCATACATATATGTCCCAAAACACATACTCATACAACAAAAACCACTGAGCCCAAGCTGTGGTCTGAACCAGGCTTCAAGTCCTCCAGACTTGCCTCTCTCCACAACACAGAGAACACATCTACTACCTCATCCATGACATCGCAAGTTGTCGATGCATAGAGGATACCGAGTGCTCAACATAACATACGAGTGGATGGAATGAAATCAAAAAAGATATGCTTCAAGCCAAATCAATGCCGCACGATTAAGGAAAAAAGATGGGAAGTTTTCCTATGTGCCCTGTAGCCTCTCAAAGATAAGAATGGACGTCATCATACTGATCCGCAAGACACTACTAGACATTTGCTCATGATTCGTAGAACCTATGAACCTAGGACTCTGATACAAACTTGTCACGACCCATATATCCATCAAGTCGTGATGGCACCTTACCCAACCCACTAGTTAAGCCCACTAACAGTCAACACAATTCAAAAGAGAATATTAAGAAACCAATAACAAATTAACTAAACTTTTATGCAATAATCTAAGGATTGGTAGAACAAGTTATAACCTCTAAGACTTAGATTTACAAAGACGGTATGAAATAAATACAACATCTGTTTGAAATCTATATAAACAGAATCAAAATCTAAAACTACCATGGACAAGTGGTAGATAAATCTGGAACGCATGTACATCTTAAGTGCTAGCTCCAAGATCTGCCCACAAGGTGCAAAAGTGAAGTATGAGTACAACCGACCCCATTTACTCAATAAGTAACAAACTTAACCTTGGGTTGAAAGCAATGACGAGCTCAAAAGAAGGTCAAAGTCCAACACTAGTGATCAATAACAACGAAGAATATAATGATGACGGTACAGTAAATTACTTACAAGAACTATCATGTTTAGCTCGTTCACAAATACGGAAAATTAGACATGCTTTACAAGTATAACAATTAAGCCCAAATTTTACACAGAAGTCACTGAAATATGAGTTTATCAGAGAACTGCAATTTTTTCCCAAACTTTCAACAATAGATAAGACATTTCATTTACCAGATATCATGAGGAAAATGCATCTCTATGCTAACATGTCAAGTAAACATGTCTAGTCAATAACACCATGTTACCATCTAGCATGAGAAAAATATATCTCTATGCCGACATGTCAAATATACATGTCAAGTCAATAATATAACATTGAAATCATCAAGTACTCTCACTCTTAGCACACTCAAGGTGCCTGGCTCAAATGCCCCTCACTATCACACACACAATCACTCAGCATTGTACGGGTGCCTGGCATAAATGCCCCTCACCAAAGCACATATATCTCTGTGCCTGCGCTCACTGTATTATCAGACTCCGGAGGGGCGGATCCTTGCCGAAGCGCTAATCAAAAGACAATATGGCATGTTGCGGTATGCAGCTCGATCCAAATAATAATCAATAGCCAATAAGGCATGTTGCGGCGTGCAGCCCAATACAAATATCCATCAATAGCCCATATGGCCTATTGCAACGTGCAACCTGATCCAAATATCACTCACAACACGGCTCTATGGCCCACATCAGTCATCAACCGCTTAAATCTCCATTTGCTAACATCTCACAAAAACATAATCCAATTATCAACACGGAATATCACAATGTGTGACAAATTCAACTCAAACTCATGTCACGTACAAGGACAATAATAACATATGAGACAGCATATCAAAAGTGCACGGAGACAGAGATATAACGTGCGGATGCAACTATTATGACTGAATAGTATAACTACGGCTATGGCAAATAGATCAACATGGCACAAATGGCCCTATCATGTCGCAAATAATAAAACAGATAGCCCATGCATGATTTCTAGCATAAATAATAACTCACGTAGTAATAGAAGTGGAGAAAACATGATACCAAGAAGTATGATAGCAAAACAAGGCATATAATAGCCTACAAACTGCCCATATCATGAATACCTCAGTGCACGCACCCACGCCCATCACCTAGCATGTGCGTCACCCCAAATCCATCTAAATATCATAGTTCTCGGGGATAAATACCCAAAAATCTATATTTAGATATGTTGTTTCTTACCTCGAACAAGATAAATCAATACCAAGCAAACCAAACAATACTATAGAAATGCCATCACGCGCGAATCAATCTCTAAACAGCTCGAACAAGCCAAAGACAACTCCAAATCATCAAATAACGCCATAGGAAACAAACACAAATGTTAAAGGTCAAATCTTTAATCAAACACTCAAAGTCAACCAAAACATCAACCTCGAGCCCACATCCCGAAACCCGATAACACTCATAAATTTCGACAACCCATACAAATATGAGCCCATCTATACTAACTACACTTGAATACGAATCCGAATCGATGTTCAAATCTCAAATATTTACATTTAAGAATATTTAGACAAAAACCTCCAATTTCTCTTCTAGATTCATAATCAAAATGCCAAAATCGAAGATGGAATTATGTAAAAAAATCAAATTTGAGTTAAAAGTGCTTACCCCATTCCATGTGGTCAAAATCCACTCAAACATTGCCCAAAATCGAGCTCCAAATCTCCAAATGTAATGAAATAATCAAGCCCTCGATATATAATATAAGTTGCCAGGAATCCACATTTGCAGTCACAAAGTTGCATCTGCGACAACTGCTTCTGCGGTCCAGTTCTCGCATTTGTGAACCAGCTAAATCTGAGCACTTCTCGCATCTACAGATCCAACTCCCGCAGCAACAATCTGAACCCGATAACATCGAAGTCAACTCTCGGTCAAACCTATGAACAACCCAAACTTTCAAATTGCCAACTTTCACCAAATAGCGCCAAAACCTTCTAGAATCATCCAAATGTAAATCCGGGCATACGCCCAAGTCCAAAATCACCATCCGGACCTAATAGAACCATTATAACTCTGATTCGAGGTCAAATACACAAAAGTCAAAGTTGTTCAACTATACTAACTTAAAGCTTCCAAATTGAGAATCATTCTTCCAAATCAATCCCGAACCACTCGAAAACCAAAAACTAATGATACACGCAAGTTATAATACACCATATGAAGCTACTCATGACCTCATACAGCTGAACTGAATGCAAATGCTCAAAACGACTAGTCGGGCTTTTACAAATAGGGTGCAACACTAACTTGGTTACTTTTGTTATTTCTTTGATTATTCCCCTTCCCAAGAGGTTATTTTGTTCATTCTGAAAAAATAAATGTATCACACAAGTACTAGAGGTCCTCCACCTCCTCCTCCTCCTCCTAGAAACATCAACAAAGGCAAAGGCAAAATGGACAACATAAGTGTTAATGGAAACAATAATTCTCATTTGGTAGAAAATTTGGAAACGTCTGATGGGAGAAGTATGATGGGACAGAACGAGCTGGTTCCGTGCTTGAAACAGAAAATATTGGAGTTACAAGGTGTGCTAGAGCAAGTCCACAACCTTGCCAATTTATCCCTCACCCTCAATGTCCCAGACATACACCACCAAAACCCACCTACTCCTCAAAACCCACCACAACCTCAAAACCCACCACCACAAGCTCCACAAAATCCTCTACCTCCAACCACTCAACAGTACCAAAACCCCCTAACTCCAGTCGCACGAAATATGAATCCCATGCCAGTACAAGTCCCATAATAACATCGTGTCAAAATAATCCAATATCCACAAAGCACCATTTACCCCTCTCCTCAAAGCTCATCACAACTCGACTCCCATGAACACGATCCACCACAAGCATCTATCAATGACCACCTATACCCCATGTCCCTGGAACCTATCAGGAAAATCCCATATGCATGCAAATCCTACCATATACACCCCAAAAAACCCAATATAAACCCGAACCCATTAAGAACATGGCTAAAGAATTGAAGAAGTTATCTGGAAGGGTCCAGAGTGTTAAAGAAGGGAAGTACATTAAAGGTCTAAGCTATGAAGATTTATACTTTCAACCTGATGTTGAACTGCCCGAGGGTTACAAACCTCCGAAATTCAAAATGTTAAATGGTACTGGTGATCCCAAAGCACATTTGAGAACTTATTGCGACAATCTTGTGGGCGTGGGAAAAAATGAGCAAATTTGCATGAAGTTGTTTTTGTGAAGTCTTATTGGAGATGCCCCGGCATGGTATATTGGTCAAAACCTGAAGAAGTGGCATAATTGGGTGAGCATGACATCAAATTTCATGGACATGTTTAGATTCAACATAGAAAATGCTTCGGAGATGTTTTTCATTCAGAACCTCAAGAAGAAACCTACGGAAATATTCCGTGAGTATGTTACCCGGTGGAGGTGTGAGGAAGCTAAGGTGAGGCCTCCTCTAGAAGAAGAACAGATGAACAAGTTCTTCGTACGGTCTCAAGATCATCAATACTATGAGATGCTGATGGTCATAGAAAACCAAAAATTTTCTGACATTACCAAATTGGGAGAAATGATTGAAGAATGTATAAAGAGTGGCATGGTAAGTGATTTAGAGTCTTTGCAAGCCACTAAAAAAGCTTTGCAGTCTGGAAGAATCTCAAAGAAGAAGAAGGAGGTTGGTGCTATGATGGTAGCCCAGGGACCAAAATCTCCACTCACTTATTAAGAACCCCCACTAGTAATTCATCCCTCATATCCAAAATAGATCTATCCTCCTACCAGCTACCAAATCTATAATACCCAGCCAACATACTATCACTCACCCCCACTTGCCCGACAGAACTATCCCTTACCCTGAGGCAACTTTGACCGAAGACCACCCAAGCAATATACCCCTCTCGTTGAACCCATAGCCCAACTATACGAGAGACTGAAAGCAACTTGTTACATCATCCATGTCCCTACAATAGTGTCCGAAATCTCAGCCCAATGGATCAACCCCAGCTAAAGATGTGCCTATCATTCAGGCATGAAGGGTCACACCATTGCAAAATGTCGCACACTAAAGGATAAGGTTCAAATGCTGATCGACACTAAAATGATCGAATAGAAAGATCCCACACCCAACATCCACAAGAACCCTCTTCCCAACCATAGGGGTGATGGGGTAAACATGATTGAGACCGATGAGGAATGGGACCAAGAAGGGTCCATTGGTTTTATTCGCGATGTTGATGTTGTAATAGAAACCCCTGTAGCACCTCCGCCAGTTGTGGTGCTAGCTAAGGCACCATTTGAGGTTGAAGTGGGCATACTTAGATCACCGTTCAATATTAAGGTAGCTTCGCCACTTGCTTATCATCCTAAGGCTATGCCATAGGACTACATGGCCGAAGCTAGAAGGAAAGGAAAAGCTAAAGCAGAAGAAGCTGGCGCTGCCCAAGGAATGACTAGAATTGGTAGGGTATACATGCCAGAGAATCTGACCCAATGAGGGTCGAGTAAGGAAACTGCACAAAAGAAACCTATTGTGGAAACGGGTAGTGACGATTTGTGGAGAAAGGTACAAGCTAAGGTGTATTCTGTTATTGTCACGACCCCAATTTTCTTCCGTAGGATGTCGTGCAGAATATGTACAACTCCTAAAACCCGGTGAAATTTAAAAGCTAAGACTAGGTAAGCCTAACAAACATGCAGAATAACTGGGATAATAATTTAAAAGCTTAAAACATCAACAATTATATAAAATAAAACCTGCAACTAAATATGCACAACTCCCAAAACCCGGTGAAATTTAAGTCACAATCTCTAGATACAGTACTGAAAACTCCTATACATCAATGTCTATGAAGATGTAAGGAAATAAGAAAAGAACAGGATAGAAGAGGACTCCAAGGACTGCGGACGCGAGCAGGTGTACCTTGAAGTCTCCAAGCAAGCAGCCTAAAACATATGCAGAAGCATAGTATGAGTACCTGGATCTGCACAAAAACATGTGGAGAAGCGTAGTATGAGTACACCACAACGGTACCTAGCAAGTGCCAAGCTTAACCTCAGTAGAGTAGTGACGAGGTCAGATCAAGGCCCTACTGGAGATAATAAGAAACAAGACATGATATAATAAAAATGACAAGGAAATGAAACAATAAAGGATTTACGGAAAGTAACAACACGAAATCAAGGAAGCTAATGCAACACGAAAGGAAAACAAGGATTTTACATGGTAAGGAAAAAACTAACAAACAATACATCAATTAGAGAAGATCAACATGGGTACTCTCGAGGTACCGCCTCGTACTCCCAAATCATAAAAGTAACTCACAGTCTTTCTACATATTACCGCGGGAGCCTTTACATTTTTCTTTAAAAATTATTTTCCCGAAATAGCATCCCGCATTTCAGCCCACCTTATCTCACTGCATGGCTTCTAGTAGTTCCCCTACTAGCCACGTGTATCAAGCCCACCTTATCTCACCACATGTGTTTCAACACCCAGACCATATACCACCGCACGACAAAAACCTCGTGCACACAACCAATCAACCACCTCAACAATAACACAATGCCAAGACATAACAACTAATAAATTGATATTTCACAACTTAAACCTTGCCTCAATAGAAACTACGGCCTTTGCAACTCAACACCAAACTTAACAACAAAATATTTCAAGGATAACAAATTTCAAGTAGAGAATCCCATAGTTAAATAAAGAATACGGAATTAAGAAAGCAAGTAATTCAACTAAACATGTAGTACAAGTTGCAAATAAGAGATTAAACAGGTAGATATGCGAAATTTGGCTAAACATGAAGACTATAACATGCTAAAGTAACACAATTAAGGAAGAAATACCCCATCCTAAGGGGAATTTCCCCAACACAAGGTTAGACAAGTCACTTACCTCAAACCAGGCTAAATCAATCAATTAGAAGGCATTTCCCTCGATTTTCCAACATCAAACGGCTTGAATCTAGCCAAACATATTTCCTACTATAAATATAACTATAGGAAACTAATTTAAATGAATAAAGTATGATCTTAGAAAAGAATTGAAAAATCGCCGCAAAAGGTCAACCCGGACCCGCATCTCGGAACCCGACAAAAATTATAAAAATCAAACACCCATTCGATATTGAGTCCGACCATACAAGAATTACACAAATCTGATACTAAAATCCTGGTCAACTCCCTAATATTCGGCCTAAGAAGTTTCCTCCATTTTCCCCCAATTTTAAACTCGAAAAACACTAATTAAAAGATGTTATTAATAGTAGATTCATGGGAATTAATTAAAAACGAGTCAAGAATCCTTACCCCAACAATTCCTCTGATAATCCCTCAAATGTTTGCCTCAAACCAAGCTCTCAAAGCCCCAAAATGAATTATGAAATCAAAACCTTGAATTCCCCTTTCTGCCCAGCGACTTTTGCTTCTGCGGCCAACGTGTCGCTTCTGCGACGCTGCACCGACGGAAAACGCATCGCAGGTGCGGTCCCAACTTAAGTCCAAGGCTTCTGCTTTTGCGGATAAGGGCTCACATCTGCGAGACCACTTCTGCAGAGAAAGGACCGCATCTACGGTCAAGCCCAAGGTTGTCTCCCCATGTCCCGCTTCTGCGAATGTAGCCTCCGCATCCGCGAGTCCGCTTCTGTGAATGTAGCCTCCGCATCTGCGAGTCCGCTTCTGCAGACAATTGATCGCACCTGCGATCCCAGCTGGCCTAGACAAAATCCCCTTCTACAATCAGTGGCTCGCATTTACGAGCCACCACCTGTGGCCAATCCCTCTGCAGGTGCGAAGACACCGGAAACAACCCAGCTTTGGCAGATTTACACAAGTCTAAAATGATTCGATATCGATCTGAATCACACCCGGAACCCGACACCCCGTCTGAGTGTACCAACTAGTTCCAAAACACCTAACGGACCTACTCGAGTCTAAAAACCACATCAAACAACATGAATTCAACGAATCGCAACCCAAATTCAAGCTTAAGCAACTATGAACTTCCAAATTACGGAACTGACGCCGATACATACCAAAACAACTCCAATTGACACAAAATTTTGCACACAAGTCATAACTGACATTACGGACCTATTCCAACTTCCGAAATCGGAATCTGACCCCAACATCAAAAAGTCCACTCCCTATCAAACTTCCCAAAATTTTGCCAATTTCCAACTTTCGCCAATTAATGCCAAAACAACCTACGGACCTCCAAATCAACATCCGAACACGCCCCTAAGACTACGATCAACTCATACGACTTAACTTCCAGTTTATGGACTATGTGTCCCATTTCACTCCGAAACCAAAACCAAACACCTCAACAAGTCATGTAACTATAATATAACACAGAGGAGGCAATAAATAGGGGATCAGGGCTTATACACTCAAAACGACCGGCCGGGTCACTACATCCTCCCCCCCCCTTAAAGCAAACGTTCGTCCTTGAACGAGTATGGAGACATACTTGAAGTGGTGAAAAGATGAGGATAACGGCTACGCATATCATGCTCGATTTCCCAAGTCTCCTCCTCGATTGGCTTACCCCTCCACTAAACCTTCACTGAAGCAATGTTCTTCGACCTCAACTTTCGAACCTGACTGTCCAAAATGGCCACCGACTCCTTAACATAAAACAGATCCTTGTCTAACTGGACTGAGCTGAAGTCTAACACATGAGATGGATCGCCGTGATACTTCCGGAGCATAGAAACATGGAACACTGGATGAACTGCAGCTAGACTAGGTGGTAGCGCAAGTCTATAGGCCACCTCTCCAAGCCTATCAAGAATCTCAAAAGGTATGATATACCTAAGGCTCAGCTTTCCCTTCTTCCCAAACCTCATAACACCCTTTATGGGCGAAACCCGGAGCAAGAACTGCTCCCTAACTATGAATGCAACGTCGTGAACCTTTCGATCCGCATAGCTCTTCTCTCTGGATTGGGCTGTATGAAGTCAATCCTGAATCAATCTAAACATATCCAAAGCACTCACCCGGCTCAAACCAACCCACCGGAGATCGGCACCGCCTACCATACAAAGCCTCATACGGGGCCATCTGAATGCTCGACTGATAACTATTGTTGTAGGCAAACTCCGCAAGCGGCAAGAACTGATCCCAAGAACCCCCAAAATCCATCACACATGCACGGAGAATATCTTCCAATATCTGAATAGTGTGCTCGGACTGCCCATCCGTCTGAGGGTGAAATTGTGTGCTCAACTCAACCCTAGTACCAAACTCATGATCTACGGCTCTTTAGAACCACAATGTAAATTGCGTACCCTGGTCAAAGATGATAGAAACCGGTATGCCATGAAGCCTCACAATATCGTGAATATAAACCTGAGCCATCTGCTCTGAAAAGTAAGTAGTCACCACTAGAATGAAATGAGCTGACTTGGTCAATCTATCCACAATCACCCAAACTGCATCGAACTTCCTCTAGGTGTGTGGGAGTCCAACAAAAAAATCCATAGTTATCCGCTCCCATTTCCACTCTAGGATCTTTAACCTCTAAAGCAATCAACCTAGCCACTGATGCTCAAACTTCACCTACTGATAATTTAGGCACCGAGCTACATAATCCACTATGTCCTTCTTCATTCTCCTCCACCAATAATATTGCCTCAGGTCCTGATACATTTTCACGGCACCTGGATGAATGGAGTACCGCGAACTTTGAGCCTCTTGGAGAATCAACTCACACAAACTGTCTATATTGGGCATACATAACCTTCCCTGCATTTGTAATACACCGTCTTCTCCAATAGTGACCTCCTTGGCATCACCATGCTGAACCGTGTCCTTAAGGACAAGCAGATGGGGGTCATCATACTGACGCCCTCTGATACGATCATAAAGAAAAGACCAAGAAACCACACAAGCCAAAACTCGGCTCGTCTCAGAAACATCCAATCTAACAAACTGGTTGCCCAAGGCCTTAACCTCCAAGGCTAATGGCCTCTCTACTACCGGTAGATATGCTAAGCTGCCCAAACTCTCCGCCTTGCGACTCAAGGCATCGGTCACCACATTGGCCTTCCCGGGATGATATAGAATAGTGATATCATAGTCCTTAAGCAACTCTAACCACCTCCGCTACCGCAAGTTAAGATCCTTCTGTTTGAACAGATGATGTAGACTTCGGTGATCGATGTAGACCTCACAAGGGACACCGTACACATATTGCTGCTATATCTTCAAGGCATGAACAATAGCTGCTAACTCGAGGTCGTGGACATGATAGTCATTCTCATGCACCTTCAGCTGTCTAGACGCATAGGAAATCACCCTACCGTCCTGCATCAACACCGTGCCGAGACTAATACGCGATGTATCACAGTATACAATATAAGACACCAAACCCGAAGGCAACGCCAACACTATGTCTATAGTCAAAGCTGTCTTGAGCTTTTGAAAGCTTTCCTCACACTCCTCAGTCCACCTGAACGGAGTACCCTTCTGGGTCAATCTGGTCATAGGTGCTGCAACCTCTACAAATTGATGGTAATACCCTACCAAACCAAGAAAACTCCGAATCTCCGTAGCTGAAGATGTCTGGGCCAATGCTGCACTGCTTCAATCATCTTTGAATCCACTTTTATCCCCTCACTCGACACTACATGACCCAAAAAAGCCACAAAATCTAGCCATAATTCACACTTTGAAAATTTTGCATATAACTTCTTTTCTCTCAAGGTTTGAAGCACAGTCCTTAGGTGCTGCTCATGATCCTCCCAGCTCCGGGAGTACACCAGAATGTCATCAATAAACACAATGACGAATGAGTCAATATAGGACTGGAATACACTATTCATCAATTGCATGAATGTTGCTGGGGAATTGGTCAGCCGAAATGACATCACAAGGAACTCATAATGACCATACCAAGTCCTGAAGGCAGTCTTCAGGATATCTGGCTCCCGAATCATCAACTGATGACATCCTGAGCATAATCCAATCTTGGAGAAAACTCTGGCACCCTATAGCTGATCAAATAGGTCATCAATGCGTGGCAATGGATACCTTTTCTTCACTGTAACCTTGTTCAACTGGCAATAATCAATACACACACGTATAGAACCATCCTTCTTCTTTACAAACAAGACTGGAGCACCCCAAGGCGACACACTAGGTCAAATGAAGCCCTTATCAAGAAACTCCTACAACTGCTCCTTTAACTCCTTCAACTCTGGTGGGGTCATACGATATGGGGGAATAAAGATGGGCTGAGTTCCCGATAATAAATCAATACCAAAGTCGATATCCCTGTCGGGCGGCATGCTCAGAAGATACGTCGTAAATACATATGGATAATCCCTCAGTACAGGAACTGACTCGACGGTAGGAGTATCAACACTAACATCTCTCACATATGCTAGATACGTATCACACCCCTTCTCAACCATCCGCTGAGACTTTAGAAATGAGATAACCGTGCTAGGAATATAATCTAAAGTTCCTCTCCACTCTAACCGTGGCAAATCGGGCATAGTCAATGTCACGGTCTTGGCGTGACAATCAAGGATAGCATGATAAGGTGATAACCAGTCCATGCCCAAAATAACATCGAAATCTACCATACTGAGCAACAATAGATCGGCTCTGGTCTCAAAACTACTAAGAACAACTAAACACGACCGATACACACGGTCAACAATAAGGGAATCTCCCGTAGGTGTGGACATATAGATGAGAGAACTCAAAGAATCACGGGATACACTCAAATATGGAGCAAAGTAAGATAACACTTAGGAATAAGTGGAGCCTGGATCAAATAAGACTGATGCATCTCTATGAAAGACCGAAACAATACCTATGATTACTAATTCAGATGTAATTGCCTCCGTCGTAGCAGGAAGAGCATAATATCTAGCATGGCCTCCCCCTCTAGGGCGACCTCTATCTACCCGACCTCCACCTCTAGCTGGCTGTACAGGTGGAGTGGCAGCTGGTGCGGTAACCATGAACTGAGAAGCCTTAGGACCGGGTGGAATACGCGGAGCCTAAGTAGTCTGTAGAGGTGCACCTCTCCTGAGTCTGGGGAAATCCCTCACCATATGACGAGTGTCGCCACACTCAAAACAAGCTCTCGGAGGACGTGGCTACTGTGGCTGGCTCGGGCTTGATCGACTAGACTGACCACTAAAAGCACCCCATACAGGAAGTGCACTAGACAATGGCGGTGCATAATAGGGAGCCTGGGGCTAGGAGTGGCCGGAATACCACTGGAAGTGCTGAATGAATAGGGCGGCTCACATAGCCCCTACCATGACGAGCTACAACTGGGGCACGAGTACCACTATATGTGCCAGAATCCCGATACCTCTTGGCCTCCCGCTCATCTCTCTCCCGAGTAAACATAGCCTCCAATCTCCTAGCAATCCCCACTACCTACTGGTATGCGATGTCCATCTCCAACTATCAGGCCATGCTAAATCTGATACTAGGGTTGAGCCCCTTGATAAATTGATGGACTCGCTCTTTGGCAGTAGCAACCAAGGCTGGTGCATGCCTACCCAAATCACTACATCAGACCACATACTTCGACACGGTCATAGATTCCTAGAGCAACTGCTCAAACTCTGCGCACCATGTATCTTTGAGACTCTGGGGGACATACTCCCTCAAAAATATATCTGAAAACTGAGTCCAAGTGAGTGAAGCTGCCTCAGCCAGACTAGCCAACTCATTTGCTCGCCACCACTAATTAGTTGCTCCCTTAAGCTGGAATGTAGTAAATGCAACCCCACTAGACTCCGCAATACCCATAGTATGGAGGATACATTGGCACTCCTCAAGAAAACCCTGGGCATCCTCTGACGCCAAGCCACTGAAAGTAGGAGGGTGATACTTCTTGTACCTCTCGAACCTAAGTTGCTCCCCCTCAGAAACTGCTGCCCTAACCTTGGGCTGAACTGGGCTACCGGCCGCAGTGGTATGACCTCTAGGACCTAGTCAAACTAGACTCGCTGCTTTGGGGTACGGGCGGAGGGAGTCTGTGCTCCTCCCCCGGCCCGAGATGTGGCAGGAGCAAGTCGTATCATTCCTGCCTGAGCCAAAGTGCCGAACATGGTCAGAAACTGGGCTAGAGTCTCCTGGAGGGCTGGTGCAGTAACAGGCATCTCAGGTGCCTGCCCTCCAACTAGAGCTACTGGTGGCTCCTCTGTAGCAGCTTGTGCGGGTGCTCTGGCTTCACCACGTGGGCATCCTCGGCCTCTACCCCGGCCCTGGCCCCAGCCTCTCGTGGCACTAGCGGGGGGCGCGGGTGTCTGGTCATCTGATCCAGCTGTACATGTCCTCACCATCTGTGAGAGAATAGAAAGACAGAGATTTAGAATTCGAAGTAAAAAATTTCGGACGATAAGCAATGAAAGAAGTGAAGCTTTTCCTAGTAGTTACATAGCCTCCCGAAAATAAGTACAGACATCTCCGTACCGATCCGCGACTCTACTAAACCTGCTTGTGACTCATAACACCTATAAACTTAGAGCTCTGATACCAACTTGTGACAACCCCAATTTACTTTCGTAGGATGTCGTGACGGCACCTAGTCTCTAAGATTAGGTAAGCCTAGCAAACATGCGGAATAACTGGAATAATAATTTAAAAGCACAAATCATCAAGAACTATATAAAATAAAACCTACAACTCAACATGTACGACTCCGAAAACCAGGTGAAATATAAGTCACATGCTCTATATACAGTATTGAAACTCCTATACGTCACTGTCTATGAAGATGTAATGAAAGAAGAATAGAACATGATAGAAGGGGACTCCGAGGCCTGTGGACACGAGCAGGTGTACCTTTAATTCTCCAAGAAAGCAACCTAACGCGCTAATACCAAGCCTGATAGGATGTACCTGGATCTGCACAAAAATATGTGAATAAGCATAGTATGAGTACACCACAACAGTACCCAGCAAGTGCCAAGCCTAACCTCGGTAGAGTAGTGACGAGGTCAGGTCAGGGCCTTATTGGAGATAATAAGAAACAAGATAGATGATATAATGATATAATAAAAATGAAAGGGAAATGAAACAATAAAGGATTTACGGAAAATAACAACACGAAATTAAGGAAGCTAATACAACCCCGACAAAAAATGTGCCTATCATTCAGGTATGTAGGGTCATACCATTGAAGAATATCGCACACTAAAGGATAAGATTCAAACGCTGATCGACACTAAAGTGGTCTAGTTGAAAGATAACACACCCAATATCTTCAAGAACCCGCTACCCAACCATAGGGGTGATGGGGTAAACATGATTGAGATCGATGAGGAATGGGACCAAGAAGGGTCCATTGAATTTATTAGTGATGTGGATGCTGTAATGGAAACCTTTGTAGCACCTCCGCTAGTTGTGGTGCAAGCTATGTACCCATTTAAGCTTGAAGTGGCCATATCTCCACTTGCTTAGCATCCTAAGGATGTGCCATAGAACTATGTGGCCGAAGCTAGAAGGAAAGGAAAATATAAAGCAGAAGATATTGGCATTGCCCAAGGAATGACTAGAACTGGTAGGGTATACATTCTTGAGAATCTGACCAAATGAGGGTCGAGTAAGGAAACTGCACCAAAGAAACCTATTGTGGAAATCGGGTAATGACGATTTGTGGAGAAAGGCACAAGCTAAGGTGTATTATGTTGTTGTCATGATCCCAATTTTCCTCCGTAGGATGTCGTCACAGCACCTATATTCTAAGACTAGGTAAGCCTAACAAATATGCGGAATAACTGGGATAATAATTTAAAACTCAAAATATCAAAAACTATATAAAATAAAACTTGCAACTCAACATGTACAACTCCCAAAACCAGGTGGAATATAAGTCACAAGCTCTAGATACAGTACTGAACACTCCTATACATCACTGTCTATGAAGATGTAAAGAAATAAGAAAAAAACAGGATAGAAGGGGACTCCGAGGCCTGCGAACGCGAGCATATGTACCTTGAATTCTCCAACCAAGAAACCCAACGCGCTAATACTGAGGCTGATAGGATGTACCTGGATCTGCACCAAAATATGTGCAAAAGCGTAGTATGAGTACACCATAACGGTACCCAGCAAGTGCCAAGCCTAACCTCGGTAGAGTAGTGATGAGGTCAGGCCAGGGCCCTACTGGAGATAATAAGAAACAAGACAGATGATATAATGATATAATAAAAATGACATGGAAATGAAACAATAAAGGATTTACGGAAAGTAACAACACAAAATCAAGGAAGCTAATACAACATGACAAAATATATGCCTATCATTCGGGCATGAAGGGTCACACCATTGAAGAATGTCACACACTAAAAGATAAGATTCAAACATTGATCGATACTAAAGTGATCCAATTGATAGATCCCACACCGAAAGTCCACAAGAACCCGCTTCCCAACCATAGGGGTGATGGGGTCAACATGATTGAGACTGATGAGTAATAGGACCAAGAAAGGTCCATTGGTTTTATTCGTCATGTGGATGCTATAATGGAATCCCCTGTATCAACTCCGCTAGTTGTGGTTCAAGCTAAGGCACCATTTGAGGTTGAAGCGGTCATACTTAGACCACCATTTACTATTATGGTAGCTTCACCACCTGCTTATCATCCTAAGACTGTGCTATAGAACTATGTGGACGAAGCTTGAAGGAAAGGAAAAGCTAAAGCAGAAGATGCTGGCACTGCCCAAGGATTGACTAGACCTGGTAGGGTATACATGCCAGAGAATCTGACCTAATGAGGGTCGAGTAAGGAAACTGCACCAAAGAAACCTGTTGTGGAAATGGGTAATGATGATTAGTAGAGAAAGGTACAAGCTAAGGTGTATTCAGCTGTTGTTACGACCCCAATTTCCCTACGTAGGATGTCGTGACGACACCTAGTCTCTAAGACTAGGTAAGCCTAAAAAACATGCGAAATAACTGGGATAATAATTTTAAATCTCAAAATATCAAGAACTATATAAAATAAAACCTGTAACTCAATATGTACAACTCCCAAAACCAGGTGAAATATAAGTCACAAGCTCTAGATACAGTACTGAACACTCCTATACATCACTGTCTACGAAGATGTAAATAAATAAGAAAAGAACATGATAAAAGGGGACTCCGAGGTATGCGGACGCGAGCAGGTGTACCTTGAAGTCTCTAAACAAGCAACCCAATGTGCTAATACCGAGGCTGATAGGATGTACCTGGATCTACACAAAAACATATACAGAAGCGTAGTATGAGTACACCACAACGGTACCCAGCAAGTGTCAAGCCTAACCTCGGTAGAGTAGTGACGAGGTTAGGTCAGGGCCCTACTGGAGATAATAAGAAACAAGACGGATGATATAATGATATAATAAAAATGACAGGGAAATGAAACAATAAAGGATTTACGGAAAGTAATAATACAAAGTCAAGGAAGCTAATACAACAAGAAAGGTAAACAAGGATTTTACATGTTAAGGAAACAACAACCAAACAATATAGCAATTAGAGAAGATCAACAGGGTCACTCCCGAGGTACCGCCTCGTAGTCCCAAATCATAAAAGTAACTCCCGGTCTTTCCTTATATTACCGCGAGAGTCCTTATATTTTGTTTTGAAAATTATTTTCCCGAAATAGCATCCCGTGTTTTAGCCCACCTTATCACATTGCATGGCTTCTAGTAGTTCCCCTACTAGCCACACATATCAAGCCCACCTTCTCTCACCGCATGCATTTCAACACCCAGACCATATACCACCACATGAGTATCAATAATCACAATGACATGGCAGAAACCTCGTGTAAATAGTAACAACAACACAGCAAAAACCTCATGCACACAACTAAACAATCACCTCAACAATAACATAATGACAATACATAACAACTAAATAAAACGATATTTCACAACTTACACCTTGACTCAATAGAAACTATGGCCTTTTCAACTCAACAACAAACTCAACAGCAAGGTATTTCAAGGATAGTAAATTTCATGTAGAGAATCCCACAGTTAAATAAGGAATACAAAATTCAGAAAGCAAGTAATTCAACTAAACATGTAGTACAAGCTGCAAATAATAGATAAAACAGGTAGACATGTGAAATTAGGCTAAACATGATGACTATAACATGCTAAACTTACTAAATCAAGGCAGAAAAAGGAAACTACATAGCTACTGAAATTTCAACATTTAGCACGTGTATACATTCGTCACCTTGCGTACATAACCTCCACATATCACAATTATCACTACAATACCAAATCCTAAGGGGAATATCCCCCACACAAGGTTAGACAAGTCACTTACCTCAAATTATGCTAAATCAATCAATTAGAAGGGCTCTCCCTCGATTTTCCAAAATAATTTCATACTATAAATATAACTATAGGAAACTAATTTAAATGAATAAATTATGATCTTAGTAAAGAATTGAAAAATCGTCCCAAAAAGTTAACCTTGGCCCGCGTCTCGGAACCTGACAAAAATTACAAAAACCAAACACCCATTCGATATCGAGTCATATCAAACAAGAATTACGCAAATCCGATACTAATATCCTGCTCAAATCCCTAAAGTTCGGCCTAAGATGTTTCCTCCATTTCCTCCAATTATAAACTTGAAAACACTAATTAAAAGATGTAATTAACAGTAGATTCATGGGAATTAATCAAAAACGAGTCAAGAATCCTTACCCCAATAATTCCTCTGATAATCCCTCAAAGGTTTGCCTCAAACCGAGCTATCAAAGTCCCAAAATGAATTATGAAATCAAACCCTCAAATTCCCCTTTTCTGCCTAGCGACTGTCGTTTCTGCGGCCAATAGTTCGCTTCTGCGATGCCGTACCTGCAGAAAAACCATCGTAGGTGCGGTCCCAACTTAAGTCCAGGGCTTCTGCTTCTGCAGATAAGGGCTCATATCTGCGAGACCGCTTCTGCGGAGAAAGGACTGCATCTGTGGTCAAGCCCAAGGCTGTCTCCCCAAGTTCTGCTTCTGCGATGGTAGCCTCCGCATCCGCGAGTCTGCTTCTGCAGATAATTGATCGCACCTGCGATCCCAGCCATCCTAGACAAAATCTGCTTCTGCGACCAGTGGCTTGCATTTGCGAGCCCGTACCTGCGGCCAATCCCTCCGCAGGTGCGAAGACACCAGAAACAACCCAACTTCAGTAGATTTACACAAGTCTAAAATTATTCGATATCGATCCGAATCACACCCGGGGCCCCCGGGACCCTCTATGAGTATACCAACTCATTCCAAAACACCCGACGGACCTACTCGAGGCCAAAAATCACATCAAACAACATGAATTCAAAGAGTCACAACCTAAATTCAAGCTTAAGCAACTACAAACTTCCAAATTTCGGAACCGACGCCGATACATATCAAAACAACTCCAATTGAGACCAAATTTTGCACAAAAGTCATAATTGACTTTATAGACCTATTCTGACTTTCGGAAACGGAATCCGATCCCGACATCAAAAAGTCCACTCCCGGTCAAACATCCCAAAATTCCACCAATTTCTAACTTTTGCCAATTAACGCCAAAATGACCTACGGACCTCCAAATCAACATCCGAACACGCTCCGAAGACTCAAATCACAATACGGAGCTATTGGAACCATCAAAACTCTATTCCAGAGTCGTCTTCACACAAGTCATACTACGGTCAACTCCTATGACTTAAACTTCTAGTTTAGGAATTATGTGTCCAATTTCACTCCGAAACCAAAACCAAACACCTCAATGAGTCATGTAACTACAATATAAAACAGAGGAGGTAATAAATAGGGGATCAAAGCTAATACACTCAAAACAACCGGCCGGGTCGTCACGATTGTTGAGCTCCTAAACAAAACCCCTGCCAAGATATCTATTTTATCGTTGCTGCAGAATTTAGACGCACACTAGAATGCCTTAATGAAGGTATTGAGTGATGCTTATGTTCTTGTCGGTATCACCGATAGAGAAAAGTAAAACAAGGTAGGACAAATACTATATATACATAAAATCACTTTCATGAAGACGAGTTACCACCCGAATGGTTGAGTCACAACCGGGCATTCCATATTACTATACAGTACGAAGACAAGTTCATCGCTAGGGTTCTGATTGATGGAGGCTTGAGTTTGAATATATGTCCTTTGACTACCTTGAGAAGACTGGGCATATTATATTTGAAATAAGACAAGGAAGCATGAAAGTGAGAGCGGTCACAATGGGCGACAATCGTGGAAATTGATTTGAGTCTAAAAATAGGGCCAATTATGTTTGATGTTGAATTTCAGGTACTAGATATCTCTACCACCTATAACCCGCCGCTGGGACAAACTTGGATAAATATAGCCGTGGAGGTTGCCTCCACTCTCCATCAGCTTGTCAAATATTAATGGGATCACCGGGAATGGTTGTTCAGTGAGATTGAAACAATCCTATATATACCAACCAAACCATCCTAGCAATTGAAGGCAAAAAGAAGTTAAGGAGAGAGACATTCCATAGCATTGAAAGGGTTAACATAATCAAAAAGGGACGATGGTGGAGTGACAAGATACTGAGCATGTTTTTATATCCGGGATACAAACTAGGCCGAGGTCTTAGTCCCCAACTTTAGGGAATAATAGAACTAATAGGACTATGGTCTTAGAGCACCAGTTTCAGTCTTGGGTACCACTATATTGAAAAGAAGTATCAAGCCTATACCACACTTTTATAAGGCATTCTACAAGGCTGACATCACTTGGGGTTCCGAAGAGGATGGGATCTTAGCTGGTATAAGAAGCTTGTTCATGACTGAAGAAGATAAGGAATTCAATGTAATACTAGGTGAGGATTACAATTCTTGGTATAAGAAGCTTGATCTACACCTTCGAAGATCAAATGAAAATATTGGTTGAGGCGCACTTTGCCCACCAACTTGAGAGTACAGAAAGAGCTCAAGAAAAGTCCAACATCGAGGAAGAAAGTGATCTTTATTTTGAGGAATCAATAATTGAACATCCGCCAACCGACTCCATGCTTGTTGGTGATGTCAAAGAAAAATATGGAATTAGAGTCAACTGATGTAGTGGAAAAGATGATTGAAAATGACTCTAGTTCGGGGGAAAAAGAGGATGTCAAAATCTCGAAAAAGTTGCAAGGTGGGAGGCAATTATCTCATTCCACACATTTTTCAACTTTGAACTTGTATGGTACTATGGGAATTGAACCGTGTGAATCCATGTGGGAGTGTAAAGAAAACAATCAAGAGCCATACATCTTGCAATTTAAGTATTCAAGAACGCAAAATGACATGCCTCAAAAGAAAGCCAATAAATGCAAAATGAAGAAATTAAAGTTTGGCTTGATCATCCACTTGCCACCCCCCATTGCTCATGGTCAAAAGATTGATTCCAAGTTAGGTGTCTAATTCATAGCGTCCAAGTGACGAGAAAACTGGTAAAGTTGATTCACATCGTGCCACGACGATAAATGTAGCGCTTGATGGGATGAAACCCATCATTGTCAAAAAGTTTAAGTCGTTTTTGAAATTTTCTTTTTTAGAATAGTTTGAAATATTATTTTAGACTAATCTGTAATGTTTTAGATTTTTTGGAGTTGAATTGACAAGGTTGAGGTGTTGGAATGAGCCAAACCAGTGGCTGTCCATAACTGTCATTGAGAAAACTGGTGCAACCGCATCTGCGGAAATATCCACACAGATGCGGCCTTGCAGAAGCGTAAGTTTGGGCCGCAGATCCTTCCCTAACAATGGCAAAGACCTCAAAATATGTTCCTCTTAAGGATGCTCCTTCTTCTTCGCGGCCGACCATTGAGGTCGAAGAGACCGCCCCTGCGGTGTCTGTTGATGAACTTGCGGAGGAGCCCCCCTTGAAATTGTTCATTCCCGAGGGTTGCTCGGTGGCTAACGACTTCAAGGTTGAGAAGCCTTTCTTCGTACAGGGTCGGTGTGAGGAGGTCTTGAGATACATCTGCTCAATTACCGAAAAGGTCCTCCCCACGGTCAGAAAGGACTACAACTAGGCCGATAAAGACATAGTGGTCACCGACCCCGAAGAGGCCATTACCACCCATGTCGAGGGATATCTGAGTGTTTATACTTATCCTTTTACATTGGGACCAGTGGACCCGGTCATTATAGATATATGCAAGGGATACGAGGTATGCCTCGGTCAAATTCACTACTTCGGTTTTATTGTGAACAAAATCGACTCATGCCAGTTTACTGTGGATCACCTACTCTGTTTGTACAATACCCGAATATTCCAAGGGGTACTGATAAAGCTTATGCGTCGGGCCAGTAAAGCCCAGTTCTCAAGTATCGATGAGGACTAGGATCGAGGTTGGCAAGGCCATTTTATCCGGGTTAGTACTTCGGACTTGATTCCGGCTGAATGCAGGCCATTCCCCGAGAAGTGGAATGTGTCACATAAATAAAACTTTCCTTTGAATGGTGATTTTATGTTCACTTTTCTTTTCCTCATTGGTATTGCGGCTGTCGCTCGAGTCCCAAATATTGTCCCTCGACTTAAGGAGTGGGTCGAAGGTATCGTTTCACAAATGACCTACTCCGAGCGCTCGTGGCGTAAACTTTCGAAGGGTCGTTGGGAGGCCCATTCCTATGGTAAGATTCCTTTCCTGAGTAGGTTGTGTTAGGCTTCTTCTTTTAACATCAAGTCCTTGTTTCCTTTACTTTCTTTTGCAGGTTTGCCTAAGGACGTCGAGCATAGGACTCCAGTCGAAGGCGAGGACTTCCCTGTTGAGTCTCCTACTCCGAGGTAGGCCGGAGAGAGGAAAAGAAGGAGGGCTCCTAGTTCCTCAAGCTCAGAGAAAATGCAATCAAGGAGAAGGCTGGTGCGCAAGCCGAGGGAAAACACCAGCTTCCGAGCACCAGCTTCGGACTTGTTCTATCAGTTTAGGGACAAGTCTGAGGGGGAGGAGCCTTTTGTGTCCCGTGATCCGTCGTCCCTCGGAGAGCAGGGGGCCATTGAACCTGAGACCCGCAAGGCCAATCTTCCTCAAGCTAGGGAGGTCGATGAGGAGGCCGGGACCGAGGCTTCCCAGGATATGGGTAATTCACTGAAAGAGGCACTTAGTGTGATAGATATCATCGAGTCACCCTCGTTATCGAGTCTATGTACAATGAGGCCCAAACGGTGAAAGAACGACCCAACGAAGGGGCCCACGGGACGGGCGATCCCCTCTATTACTTTTTGACGGTGTGGACCCTGCCGCCCTGGAGGGTGCCACCGGGTTAGGTGATTTAGATGTACCGAGGAAAATTCCATCCTCGGAGGCAGGTGGGCCTAACTCAAGCTAGAGACTGGTCAACCGGTTCCCTGCCCCGAATGCGGATCCTGGTCGGAAGCGAAAAATTATCATCACCGTCCCGGAGGATGCCTGGGTTCTTTCTACCCCTGTTGGGGTAGCTAGTTACCTCCGGTGCCTGGTAACTGAAGAAGACTAGGAAAAAAATGAACGAGGTGGATACCCCATGTCTGTTCAACGAAGCACAACAGGCGCTGAACCGGGTAAGGTGTTACCAAATGTTTCTATTTTTCAGTTTAAGTTCCTTGAGGATCCTAATATTTCTTCTCATGTTTGCAGGCCCCAGTGCTTCACCATGAAACCTTCCTTCGATATCGAGATGAGCTGAGCCAACTCAAGGCCAAAGTCAAAGTGCTTGCTAAGAAGAGGGGCACGTACCAACTTCTCAGTGAGTAATGTGAAGGAGAGGCTAAGAGCCTTCGAGCTGAGTTGGATGCTGCTCGGAAAGAACACGCCGACCTGGTGGAATAGGTAAAAATATTTGAAGTTAATGATGATGATCTAGACACGGTGACTAATGGTCAGAACCCACAGGTCTAACCGAAGATTGACTGGATCGACCAACTCCGGGCCAAGATAGATGTAATCAAGGTCGAGGCCGAAGAGTAGAAAGGCAAGATGGACTGCTTGGCCTCAAAAAAGTAGACTGCCCGGGTGCAATTGGCCTCGGCGGAGGCTCAACTTCGAGCGATGAGGGAGAAGGCTGAGGCACGATCCCAAAGAATTGAGGAGCTCCAGTCTCAATTGCGCTCGGCTGATGAGATGGTGGCCCAGTACAAAGGCGATGCTGAGGCAGCCTGGGACCGCCTGAAAAACCTTGTTGAATATGTGAAGTGGAAGTCCCGAAAGGAGGCCCTCGAGAAAGTTCATGCTCGGGGTTTTGATTTATCGGATGAGACCAAAAGTACTAAGGGACTCGAGTCCGAGGCGAGGAGGTTGGCATACCTCGAGGAAAAAGAAAACTCCAAGGGTTCCGACGGATCTGGGGGCGGAGAACACCCCGATGGTCTTGGTGACGAGGCGGGCTCCGACGAGGACCGGGCTGCTTAGATGCCTTGTAGATGTTTTTGTTATTTTCTAATTTTTTGTCAAGGCCATTTGGACTTTGTAAGAATATTTTAATATATGTATACAAGGCTTTTTTTCCTTCATCAAATTTCAAGCTTTTTTCTTTTTCCTTTACGATTGCAAAGATTCTGAATGCCTTAGCACGTAATAATGATGTCTTGTTCGGTGGTTCAAACAAGGCTCGTTCTCGATATTTCTTGCTCAAGATACGTGGGGCCTCAGTATGACCGGGAGTTTTCCCCAAAGTATTTACTTAGAATTGTTTTTAAATCATAATTTTGCCGAAGGTAGCCTTTGAAACGGTTTAGCTATTTCGAAGGCCTTATGTTTTGGTTACGGGTCTCGGACGTCTCCGAGCCATTTTAGGATGGTTGTAGCCTTTATAGTTCGGGAATTGCCTAATAATCTTTGTGCCCCCGGGCTTCGATATCCCGGGTCGCCCGAGCCTGCCTCAAACGATAGTCCCCGCGTGAGGGTGATCCCTTGGATCCGAACGGAGATGGCCCTTGGGCTCGATATCTTTAGGGGACCGATTTGTATAATTTTTAAGGAAGAAAATATTTATCCGCAAGATAGAAACTTTCTTTCACTTCTGTACGTAGTATACAAGGCTACAAATGTGTACGAGCTTCGTGTCAGGGCTTGGGTGGTCTAAGTGGGAAAAATTCATCTGACCGTTTGGCCCTTACAATAAATCCTATCCACCGAGCGTAGGTTATTTGAACGTAAGATTTGTTTCCTTGCCATAATCATTATTCGAGGGTGATGGCCCCCAGTATCTGAGGCCGAACTTTAGAGAAGCCTCAGATACTATTGACGTGATCTTTGCCACTGGTTAATAGCTGGTCTCCAATTCTAGGTTAGCACGATCCATTGTTGCCTAGTTAAAAACCTTGCCGGAAAACCCATTTGTGACAAAACGGATTCAAGGGAAAAAGAGTATAACGCGTGCTTTCAGGCCTTAAAGTTGTATCATTCCTTGACGGTTACCTGCAAGTGTTAGTCCTGCCTTATCAGTAGTACCGTTTCAAGTGAGTTACGTATAGTTGTTCGGTAGTCTCTCACTATTCATTGCTCCGAGTTTGTATGATCCTTTTCCCATGATCTCGATAATTTGATTCGTATCTTCCCAGTTCGACCTCAGCTTCCCTTGTTTTGGGTTCCAGGTGCTTAGTGTGACCTTCCTTAACACCAAGTCCCCAACATTGAAGTGTCGAAGGTTGGCTCTTCAATTGTAATACCTTTCGATCCGTTGTTTTTGGGTGGCCAACCAGACAAGGGCGGTCTCGTGCCTTTCATCTAACATGTCTAGGTTTGTATTCATGGCCTCGTCATTTGACTATTCGGTCGCATATCGGAACCTGAGACTTGGTTCTCCTACTTTGACTGGTATTTGAAATTTGGCGCCGTAAACTAATGAGAACGGGGTGGCCCCAGTACTGGACTTCGATGTTCTACGGTATGCCCATAGGACTTTGAGCAAGATTTCTTTCCATTTTCCTTTTGCATAGGTCAATCTCTTTTTGAGGTTTTGGAGTATGGTTTTGTTCGTGGACTTTGCTTGCCCATTCCCACTAGGATGATAGGGTGTTGATAGGATCCTTTGATCTTACAGTCTTTGAAAAACATTCTTACTTTGTTGACGATGAACTACTTCCCATTGTCGCACACGATCTCGGCCGGCATTCCAAACCGGCATATTATTGAGCCTTATCGGGTGCCCATGGAAGGAGGCCAAAGATGTACATCCCCCATTTCATGAATGACCAGGGTGACAAGTTCGAATGCAGTAGTTCCCCAGGCTGATGAATCATCGAATCATGCCTTTGACATCCGTCGCATTTTCGTACGAACTCCTTTGCGTCCTTTTCCATGTCGATCTAGTAGTAGTCGGCTCTGATTATTTTCTGAACTTATGATTAGGCGCCCGAATGATTTCTACGGGTGACTTCATGGACTTCCCTCAAAACATACTCGGTGTCTTCTAGTCCTAGACATATTGTGAGTGGGCCATCGAACGTTCTCCGGAACAGGGTACCATCTTCAGACAAGCTGAACCGGGCCGCCTTCGTACGTAGAGCCCTCAATTCCTTAGGATCCGAGGGCAGTTTTTCGGTCTTCAATTACTCTATATAATTGTTTCTCCAGTCCCAAGTTAGGATTGTTGAGTTTATCTCAACGTGACCTTCTTCCACTACCGATCTCATGAGTTGTACGAGTACCCCCGAGTTTAACTCATCATCATCGACCGATGATTCCAAGTTAGCGAGAGCATCGACCTCATATTTTTGCTCCCAAGGTACATGTTGTAGAGTCCACTCCTTAAACCGATGTAACGTTATCTGCAGTTTATCCAGGTACCTTTTCATTCATTCCTCTCCGACATCAAACGTCCCATTAACTTGGTTCACCACAAAGAGGGAGTCGCACTTAGCTTCGATCACCACTACCCCTAATCTTTTGGCCAGTTCGAGACCTGCAATCATGGCCTCATACTCGGCCTCGTTGTTATTCAATTTTATAGTCCTAATAGATTGTCTAACTACACTACCAGTTGTTAGTTTGAATACTGTGCCAAGTCCGAACCCCTTTGCGTTTGAGGTACCATCCGCAAAGAGGGTCCAGATTCCTGAAGAAGTCCCCAAGTTCAACAATAACACTCTTTCGACCTCGGGTATTAAGGCCAGCATAAAGTCGGCCACGAAGTCTGCAAATATTTGAGACTTAATGGAGGTCTGGGGTCGATACTCAATATCGTATCCACTGATCTCCACGGCCCATTTGGCCCATCGTCCCGAGAGCTCGGGTTTATGCATTATATTTCTCAATGGGTAAGTAGTTACAACACATATGAGGTGGCATTGAATGTACGATTTCAGCTTTCTAGAGGCACTTAGCAAAGCGAGCACCAATATTTCTATGTGAGGATACCTTGTTTCGGCCTCGCCTAGAGTCCTGCTAACATATTAGATTACAAATTGCGTACCTTCCTCTTCCCAGACCGGGACTCCACTTACCGCTATTTCAGATATTGCCAAGTATAGGTACAAATGTTCGTCTATCTTCGGAGTATGAAGAAGAGGTGGACTCGAGAGATACCGCTTGAGTTCATCCAAGGCTTGTTGGCACTCCGGGGTCTATGAGAAGTTATTCTTTTTCTTCAACAGTGAAAAGAACTGGTGGCTCTTGCCGGAGGAACACGAGATGAATCACCCCAAGGTAGTTATGCGTCTGGTTAACCTTTGAATGTCCTTGACATTGTTCACAACAGTTATATCGTCAATGGCCTTGATCTTATCGAGATTAATCTCGATCCCCCGATTGGACACTACGAATCAGAGGAATTTCCTGGACCCGACACCGAATGCACATTTCGCCTAGTTCAGCTTCATATTGTACTTCTTTAATATGTTGAACGTCTCCTGCAAATGTTTTAAATGGTCCTCTGCTCGCAGGGACATAACTAACATGTCGTCAATGTAAACCTCTATTGATTTTCTTATTTGTTCTTTGAACGTCCGATTTATTAGGCGTTGGTAAGTGGCACCTGCATTTTTTAGTCCGAATGGAATTACGTTATAGCAGTAGGTACCGTACTTAGTGATGAAGGACATTCTTTCCTGATCGCCCGGGTCCATCCGAATTTGGTTGTACCCGAAATAGGCATCGAGAAAACTAAGGATCCCGTGGCCGGTCGACGCATTGATCATGCGATCGATGTTGGGCTAAGGGAAAAAGTCCTTGGGGCATGCCTTATTCAAATCTTTATAGTCTACACACATTCTTAATTTATTCCCTTTTTAGGGACTACCACTAGGTTTGCTAACCAATAATGGTATTTAACCTCCCGAATCGACCCTATTTTAAGGAGTTTAGTTACCTCGTCTTTGATGAATGCATGCTTGACTTCGGACTGAGGTCTCCTTTTCTGTTTGACTGGATGAAACATCTGGTCCAGGCTCAGCTTGTGAGTGGTTATTTTCGGGGTGATCCATGTCATATCAAGCTGGGGCCAAGCGAAACAATCTACATTAGCTATAAGGAATTTAACGAGTTTTTTCCTGAGCTCGGGACTTAACCCGGTGCCCAGGTATACATTTTGATCGGGCAAATGCTCGATCAATGTGACCTATTCCAGTTCTTCGATTGTCAATTTGGTGGCGTCGGAGTCATCGGGGGCTATAAAGGACCTGGGAAACCCATAGTCATCATCTTCATCGGTCCCCTGCTTCTCCGGTTGGGTCGGGGCCAGTGGTGGTAATTGCTATTTGGCTTCTTCCTTTGCAACTGAACCCAAACCTTTTGTCGTTGTAAGTGCGGATATCGGGATAACCTCTTCGACCGTGAACATTTCCTTTGCGGCTGGTTATTCTCCGTAGATTGTCGTAATCCCTCCTAGCGTTGGGAATTTCAACACTTGGTTTAGAGCCGAGGGTACTGACCTCATGTTGTGGATCCATGGCCTCCCGAACAAAGCATTGTACCTCATATCTCCTTCGATTACATAGAACTTGGCATCCTAAATGTTGCCGCCGTCATTTACCGGCACTGTTATTTCTTCTTTAGTGGTCTCACATTCCATGTTGAATCCATTTAGAACTCGTACTGCAGACACAATTTGATCTTGTAGACCGAGCTGTTCTACGACCTTAAATCCGATGATGTTGGCCGAGCTACCTAGATCAATTAACACATGCTTAACTTAAGATTTATTTATGAGTACATATATTACCAGTGTATCATTGTGGGGCTACATGTTCCCTTCAGCATCCTCATCGTTGAAAGACAAGGTTCCCTCCGGCACGTAATCCCAAGTCCGTTTTTCCCTTGTGATGGATAATTTAGTGCGCTTTAGCATCGGCCCTTGGGGAAAATCGACCCCACCAATGATAATGTTAACAACGTGCTGAGGTTCCTCCTGCTCGATCTGTTTATTAGAGTCTCTATTCCTAAAATGATTCTTGGCTCGATCGCTCAGGAACTCTCGGAGATGTCTGTAGTTGAATAGTCAGGCTATTTCCTCTCTTAATGTCGGCAATCCTCTGTTCTGTGGCCGTGAGTACCATGATATTTGCACATTAGGTTAGGATATCTTGGGACTGGATCGGACTGTAGAGGTCGAGGCCATTTTGTGTCTTTGATGCGTCCGATGGTAGATATGATGGCAGCGGTGTCGATGTTAAAGTTGTACATCGAAAGGCTTGGCGCTTCCTTAGGCCCGATGGGCCTGTCGCAACTGTTTTTTAATCCCCGGTTGTTTTGACCTCGATCACTCCTCCTTTCATTGCTCATTGGGTTATTTTTACTGGACCTCTCCATGACCGATTCATTTCTGCGGGTGACATCCCAGGATGGCTCGGGCTTAATTCTGCTCGGCGCGCGGCTTTGGTTCTGCAACTGGGCTAGCGCTGCATGTTGAGCCTGTAACATTTCAAAGATCACTCGCAAATTGATCCCATCACCTTCATCGTTATGTGTATTTTGGGTAATCGATCAAGCTCCCCCGCGAACGTTGTTCTCCAGATCGGTAGGCAAATTGGCATTGATGGCCACATGCAAGCTGGCGTCAATTGGGTTCGCAGCCGGAACCCTGCTGGGATTGATAGGGGGCACTTCGTTACCGAGTGCTACATTGTTGTTCTCGCCGTGGTGACCAGACTCAGTATCCACGTTCTGAGGGGCTGACTGAGAGTTTGACATTTTGAACAAGTGTAAAATAGGGTGTGTTATAGAAGTTTGTATCGAATACCCACTATTATCCTTAGCCCCACGGTGGGCGCCAAACTATTTACCCTTAAAATCGGATAACAATTAAATTTGTAAGTGATTTTAAGGATACACGGATTAATTTGATACAAAGCGATAAATTAAGTCAATATTGAATAAGCAAAAATAAAATGAATTCAAACCACATGAGTAAGATAGTTTTAGCCTTAGTGAAATATTTACCCTCGGTCCGAGCTCACTAGTACCAGCACTGATGAACAAGAGAAAGAGCTAATAATAGAGAAAATAATAATATATTACTTTGGAATACGCATTACAATGCATGTCGTGAAGTATCAGGCCCTCTTTCTATAGTAGGGGATTCCTATTATAGGTATAAGTCTATAAAATGTAAAAAATCATCGGATTAACTGATTGTCGGTTCCTCATTGATACGTGTCGAGATCCCCGCCGTGATATCCATCTGGTCATGAATATTACGACCTTCTGCTAGTTATGCTTGATTGCCCGACAATGTTCTTCGAAGTCGTTCGAGGTTAGGATCAATCCGAAACCATGACCCCGATATTCTCGAGGGCAGGCATCATGCCCCCTAATTCTGACTCGATGAGACTTTTGCCTAGATTTCGGTCCCTTGTCATCATGTCACGAGCCTGGCTTATTTTGTCGGAGGTCGGGGTGCACCTTGAGCTCCATTTTACCGGTATACAAACCAAGCCTCAAGAAGTGACTCAAAAGCACTAGTCTACTACATATGCCCAATTTACTCAATTTAGAATATATCAATGTCACCAATCCATCATAATCCATGTGCCCTCACAAGAAAGAAAGTCCCAAAATCACCATATCTACAATAACAACACAAGGGACAAATGCACAAAGACACTCACTCTAAACAAAGAATTTCTAGGTTTTACCAAATATCATGCCATAGGATTGCCCTTATTTTAATTCGTCACCTATTTAAGAACATTCGGTTGGAGATCCCATAAGGACTTTTTAAGCTTGTAATGTAGGCTTAGGGAAGGGTAGGATAAGCATTTTGGATACAAGTGACTACAACCTCCTTGAATACTACTCACATTTATCTTTCTTTTTGCACTTTGTTTCTTTTTAAACCACACAGCCCTTATTGACATCTAGTTACCAACATAGAACCACCTTAAAGTACCTCTCTTTTCTTCTGACGACTCCATTTTTTTCATATATATATACATATATTTTCTTTTACCTTTCTATTGGAGCTTGAGTATTTTCATTTAACACAACTTTTGAGGTATTTGCTTCTACACACAATGTACATCTTCACCATTTCCCAATTAACACCAACACCCCCAACTTAGGCTTTTAGTTTTGTTCTTAAAATTCAAGGAGGGACGGGTTCAAAAGAGGTAATTATTTCACAAAAGGGTAAAGGTTTGTAATGAGGTTGTTATACCCTATATTTTCGTACATAAAAATGCATCGTAAGCAAACTAATGTAGGACCAAAAATGAGATAATATTTAAAAGTATATAAATTAATTTAATCATGTTACCTCTGAGGTTACAAATATTGAAGATCATGAACAACAAGTACAAAGAGGGTTGGACGGTTCAGAAGATAAAGCAATTGAAGAAAATAATGTTTCGTCGAAAGTCGACAAGTTGGGAATGTTATAACATATACCTTTGGGGTAAGACTAGGGTGCTTAACATGATAAGGAGATTATGTTATGATTTATATTAGTCGTATGACATCCGTGTGTTATGTTTTGAAGTCAAGAGAGTTATGGAACAAAAGTCGATGAAAGTCATCACAAGTTACATTCATAAGTTTTACTGAAACTTTGGGTCAAATGTAACTGCGATTTTCTCCCAATATACTTAGATTTATGGGGTGTTCCACCCATCAAATTAAAGATCTATGAGTCTATTTTCTAACGCATTAAACCGTTTGTCAATACGACATTGGAGTAGAATGATATGGGCATTTGTGCATTACTGCGCAAGCTGCTAGGTGACAAGTAGGTGTGTCACCTACTTGCTTAAATGAGAGCCCAAAAAAATGGGCCATTTCGGGTCGTCCAAAGAGGCCTTTTAAGGGCCTATTTTCTTCATATATTAGACTTAAAATAGAGCATAATAACCAGACATAAGCTCTGCAAAGAATCCTCCCAAAAATTTCCCACAAACCCTAATTGATTTTCTCTCCCTTTCAAGTTCTAATTGGAGGTAAAACCTAGAGTTTGAAGAACCAAGATAGGAGCTGAGTTATCCAACAAATAAGGTGAGTTTACTGCTCTCTTTCATCCAGTTTTTCTTCTGAAAATTCATGGTAAGTCGTTCTATACTTGTAAGAACTCACGGGACGGTGATCGGAAGCCGTGAGTTCGAGTTATTCACTTGTAGCGGACTGTTTTGTGGACTGTTTTGTGTTGCTGTTGGGCTGCGTGTTTTACTACTGTTTTGTGGAGTTTTGGAGGAGGAAGGGGGTTTATAAACACCATATAAATTTAGGGTGATTGGCTGGTCATTCCTCATAACATTTCCGGGTCGTTTGACACTACTACGGTGGTCGTTTTGTGTATGAAGAGATTGGGGTGTGTTGGGCTGTTTTGTAGTATTTGATGGTGTATATATGGTGTATATAGGGCTGGAAAATGATGTATATATGTTGTTATTGTTCTGTTCTTGTATTGTTGGTGTTATCTTGAATTTGGAGGAAGTAAGGATTATAGGGGAGATGCTGCCCGTTTTAATACAAAATAAGTTTGTCGTTCGTTGTGTGATAGTTGTACCTTTCGTAACTTAACGATAGTATTATTATCATTCTTGTAGATTAAGGTGCGAAGAGGTGAGTTCAACTTGGTTATTACAAAGATTGTGATAAGGTATGTTAAGGCTAAGCCTTCCTTCATTTTGGCATGATCTCGTAGCTACATGTGTTAGTAATGAGACAAAAAGAGAAGTTCATATTCATGAATTTATTCACACTATTCTAGTCTCATAAGTTACAATATTATTCCTTATCGAGATTCTATATTCAATATAGTATTGTCTTCTTCCAGTCAAGAGAGCAGCAAGCCTATATATACAGTATTACAATATTTTCATTACCATCGAGCTATAATCGATGGGCAGGCCCCTATTGGGCAACCTCTGATCAGATGGAAAGTTATATACCGAGCCTACTGTGGCCGAGCACCTATGAGCGAGCCCAGCATGGTCGAGATACATAGCCTAGTATGGCCGAGCGCCTATGAGCGAGCCTACTACGGCAGAGCAGTTATATATACCGAGCCTTATAAGGCCGGATAATTATTTTACTTACTATATTGAAGGAGTTGAGTCAGTATCAACAGGTAAGTATATCTCCAGATCATCTTTGACTCCCAATTACTTTCAGTTATTATATTATCAGTTCAGTTTCAACTTTCAGTTATGTTATCGCCTTATATACTCGGTACATTATTTTGTACTGACATCCCTTTTCTGGGGACGCTGCATTTCATGCATGCAGGTTCAGATAGACAGACGGGTATACCTCCTCAGCAGGTGTTTCCAGAGTTCAGCCTGATAGGTAAGCTCCACGTCTTTCGGAGTTGCCAGGTCTAGAGTTTTTGTGTACATCTTATCTATATCTGTATATATGTTATGGGTAGGTCGGGGCCCTGTTCCGATCATAGTACATCTATCAGTAGAGGCTTGTAAACATATCCTGTTGGTTAGTGCAGTATGTTGGGTTTGTAGGCCTGGTATGTATAATTTGGTGGTTTGTCAGCTGTAGTAGCTATGACGGCCTTTTCAGCCTAGCTTTATATTGATGTTTAGTTAGCGCTAGTTTCCATTCAATTTTATATTTTGCTTCGCAAATTGTCTTGCAAGGTGGCCCCAGGGCCAAAGTATGACATTATGTGTTCAGAGTCCCTTAGTCTCAATTTGGTACACTAGGTTAGTTGAGGCACCGGGTGCCAGTCTCGCTTCCAGGTCGGGGCGTGACAAACTTGGTATCAGAGCAGTTCTATCCTAGGGAGTCTACAAGCCGTGTCTAGTAGAGTCTTGTTTATAGATGTGTAAGCAGGGCACTACAGGGCATTTAGGGTATTTAGGGGTTGGTTACCCTTCTTTGAAATCTAAATCGTGCTACAGAACTGAGTTATAGGAAATTTGAATTAAACTTATGTGTTAGTGTTTGCATGCACAGATGACGGTGACTAGGAAGACTACGGCTAGCCAGAGGAGAGATACAGCAGTAGGTGAGGGAACCGGCAGGGTACCCCCAGTAGATGGGGCCCAGTCTGAGGCTCAAGGTGAGACCCCTACTCAGCCATTACCGGCTCCCCCACCAACTATGGAGATTCCTAGGGAAACCGCACATCCAGTTCCCCCTCCACTTCCATCAGATCAGGACTTAAGGAGTGCGGTGCATTTGTTGACACAGTTGGTAGCTACCCAGCAACAGGCTAGGGCATCAGCTAGTGCAGGAAATTCTGAGGGGTCTGGGAGTTCAAGGTTCTGAGAGTTTATTGCTTTGAGTCCCCCAGAGTTCACGGGGACAGATCAGAGGGAGGACCCGCGGGATTTCATAGATCAGCTTCACAGGATCTTTCGTGTTATGCATGCCACGAAGAAAGAGGCAGTTGAGCTGGCAGCTTTTTGACTCCGAGATATAGCCATCCTTTGGTATGAGGGATGGGAGAGGTCCAGGGGACGTGATGCACCTCCAGCTATTTGGGAGAATTTTTCAGATGCCTTCCTTGACCAGTACTTACCACGGGAGATCCGACAGGCTCGAGTCGATCAGTTTCTAGCCCTTAACCAGGGTAATATGAGTGTTCGAGAGTATAGTCTCCGTTTTGACTCATTGGCCAGATATGCACCATCCATAGTTGCTACTATGCGGGACAGGATTCACAGGTTTATAGCAGGGTTAGCCCCAGAGTTAACCGAGGCATATGCCACCACTGCATTGCAGGATAGTATGGATATCTCCCGGATTCAGGCATTCGCCCAGAATATAGAAAGGGGTAGGCGTCGGCAGCAGGGTACAGAGAGGGCTGAGCAAGGGCAACGTAAGAGGATGAGATTTCCCAGGTCTCAGGAGAAATATCAGGGTAGTTATAGGACCCAGTACTTCGGACGGCCACCTAGGCCTCCGCCACCTCAGTTACAGGGTTACAGGTATGACCGCTATACTCAGTCAGGACCAGGTGAGAGCTCATGGGCGTCGGGTTTGCAGTGACAGCGAGGATCTACGCAGACATAGTTATTTCCTCCACGGTGTGACATCTGTGGTAGAGGACACTTGGGCCAATGCCGAGCAGGTTCTGATGCTTGTTATACATGTGGGCGTCCAGGGCATATGATGCGGGATTGCCCAAATAGAGATTCGGGGGGAATGGCACAACCAGCGAGTTCAGCAACAGGATCATCTATGTCCGTGCATCCTTCAGGGCGCGAGTCTCAGTCTTCGGCTGGTAGAGGTCGGGGCAGAGGTAGAGGTTCCAGTTCAAGTGGTAATCAGAATCGTATCTATGCTTTAGCGGGTCGACAGGACCAGGAGTCTTCACCAGACGTTGTGACAGGTATATTAACCATTTGCTCTCACGATGCTTATGCTTTGATAGACCCAGGATCTACTTTATCGTATATTACCCCATTTGTCGCGAGGAAGTTTGGTATAGTGCCTGAAATACTAAGTGATCCTTTTGCGGTATCTACACCGATCGGAGAATCGATTATTGCTAGACGGGTTTACCGAGGTTGTACGGTGACAATTTGTAGTCGTCAGACCTCAGCTGACCTAGTTGAGCTAGAGATGATGGATTTTGATGCTATCATGGGCATGGACTGGTTGGCAGCTTGCTATGCCACAGTTGATTACCAAGCAAAGGCAGCCAGATTTCATTTTTCGGGTGAGCCAGTCCTTGAATGGGTAGGTAATACACCAACGCCCAGAGGTAGGTTTATTTCCTATCTGAAGGTGAGGAAAATGATCGCAAAAGGGTGCATTTATCATATTGTGCGAGTTAGAGATGCAGATGCTGAGATACCTACACTTCAGTCTATTCCCGTAGTCAAAGAGTATGCAGATGTGTTTCCAGATGAGCTTCCAGGTATTCCTCCAGAGCGAGAGATTGATTTTAGCATCGATTTGCTTCCAGGAACTCAACCAATATCCGTCCCTCCGTATAGAATGGCACCTGGAAAATTGAAGGAGTTGAAGGAGCAGTTAAAAGATTTGTTGGAAAAAGGTTACATCAAGCCCAGTACCTCACCTTGGGGTGCACCAATACTATTTGTGCGGAAGAAAGACGGCTCGCTGAGGATGTGTATCGATTATAGGCAGCTGAACAAGGTAACTATTAAGAATAAGTATCCACTTCCAAGGATCGATGACTTGTTTGATCAGTTGCAGGGGGCTAGATGCTTTTCAAAGATAGATTTGAGGTCGGGGTACCACCAAGTCAGAGTTCGGGAAAAAGATATTCCGAAGACAGCCTTCAGGACCCGATATGGCCACTTCGAGTTCTTTGTCATGTCCTTCGGGTTGACTAATGCACCCGCTGTATTTATGGACTTGATGAATAGCCTATTCCGACCATTTTTAGATCTGTTCGTGATAGTATTTATTGATGATATTTTGGTTTATTCCCGTTCAGAGGATGAGCATGCGGACCACCTGCGAGCGGTACTCCAAACCCTCCGTGATCGTAAGTTGTATGCTAAGTTTTCTAAATGTGAGTTCTGGTTGAAGTCTGTAGCATTCTTGGGGCATATTGTATCAGATGAAGGGATAAAGGTGGACACTCAGAAGATTGAGGCCGTGAAATCTTGGCCTAGACCTACCACTCCGACAGAGGTTCGTAGCTTTCTAGGCTTAGCAGGATACTATCGGAGGTTCGTAGAGGGTTTTTTCTTCCCTTTCGGCACCATTGACGAAGTTGACACAGAAAGAAACTAAGTTTCAATGGACAGAGGCTTGTGAGCGGAGTTTCCAAGAGCTTAAGAACAAGTTGACCTCAGCTCCAGTTCTAACACTTCCAGAGGGTCTAGAGGGTTATGCCGTATATTGTGATGCATCAGGTGTCAGGTTAGGATGTGTCCTGATGCAACATGGGAAGGTAATTGCATATGCTTCAAGGCAGTTGAGGAAGTACGAGAGGAATTATCCGACCCACGACCTCGAGTTAGCTGCGGTTGTCCATGCACTTAAGATATGGCGGCATTATTTATATGGTGTTCATGTTGATGTATTTACTGATCATAAAAGCCTACAATATATCTTCAAGTAGAAAGAGTTGAATTTGCGACAGAGGCGATGGCTTGAGTTATTTAAAGATTACGATGTTAACATTCTCTACCATCCAGGGAAAGCTAATGTTGTAGTAGATGCCTTAAGTCGCCGATCTATGGGTAGCTTAGCACATGTAGAGCCCAAGAAAAGACAATTAGCTAGAGAGATTCATCAATTGTCTTCGTTGGGGGTTCGGTTAGTAGATTCTGAAGATGGTGGAGTTGTACTCCAAAACACTACAAAATCATCCCTCATAGCGGAAGTCAAGGAAAGGCAGTACGAGGACCCAGAGTTGGTCGAGCTGAGAGAGCGAGTTCCGCAGCAGAAGAAGCCACTGTTAGAGCTAAAGGGAGATGGGGTTCTCAGATATAGGGGTCGTTTGTGTGTTCCAGATGTAGCAGGGCTACGAGACAGGATTATGTCAGAGGCACATTATTCATGGTATTCCATCCATCCTGGGTCGACGAAGATGTATCATAACATTAAGGATGTGTACTGGTGGAATGATATGAAGAAGAACATTGCTGAGTTTGTCGCCCAATGTACTAGTTGCCAGCAAGTGAAGATAGAGCACCAGAAGCCTGGAGGGCTAATGCAGACTATAGAGATCCCGACATGGAAATGGGAGGCGATAAACATGGACTTTATCACGGGTTTACCTCGTTCTAATTGTAAGTTCGATTCCATATGGGTGATAGTCGATAGGCTCACGAAATCAGCTCACTTCCTACCGGTCAGATCTACATATATAGCAGAAGATTATGCAAAGTTATATATTAAGGAGATAGTGCGGCTACACGGAGTACCAGTTTCTATTATATCTGACCGTGGGGCTCAGTTTACAGCATATTTTTGGAGGTCATTTCAGAGAGGTCTAGGGACTCAGGTGAATCTCTGCACAGCTTTTCATCCACAGACTGATGGACAAGCCGAGCGCACAATTCAGATGCTCGAGGATATGTTACGAGTATGTGTGTTGGATTTTAAAAGAAGTTGGGATGAACATCTACCTCTTGTCGAGTTTGCATATAATAACAGTTACCACTCCAGTATTCAGATGGCTCCGTACGAGGCTTTGTTTGGGCGTAAGTGCAGATCTCCTATAGAGTGGTTTGATGTTGGGGAATCTGGGTTATATGGGCCAGACCTGGTTCAACAGGCCATAGAGAAAGTAAAGCTTATCCGGGAGCGACTGTTGACAGCTCAGAGTCGTCAGAAGTCATATTCTGACGTGCGGCGATGAGACTTAGAGTTCAGGATTAATGACTGGGTATTCTTAAAGGTATCACCTATGAAGGGCGTGATGAGGTTTGGCAAGAAACTCAAGCTTAGCCCACGGTATATTGGGCCTTATAGGATCATTCGGAGAGTGGGCCAAGTAGCTTATGAGTTAGAGTTGCCCTCAGAATTGGAGTCTGTCCATCCGGTTTTTCACGTATCTATGCTACGGAAGTGCATTGGCGATCCTACCCGAGTGGTGCCCACGGATGATGTACAGATTACAGAGGACTTGTCATACGAGAAAATTCCAGTTGCCATCCTAGACCGACAAATCCGCAATCTATGAAATAAGGAGGTAGCTTCCGTAAAGGTTTTATGGAGGAGCAAGAATGTAGAAGAGATGACGTGCGAATCGGAGGAAGAAATGAAGTCTAAATACCCCCACCTATTTCAAACTGAAGATATGGCCCGAGATGGGATGCTACAACACAGCTCTATTCAGGCTAGCAGGTCAGCAGGTAAGCTTTTATTTTTCACTTTTAGTATTTATGATTTACGGTTGGTGAGGCAAAGTGTTGCTATTTATAAACATTGGCCATGTGTGGCATGTATAGTATGTTTTCTGGCTACGTACAGGTTGGTTTTAACCTAGTGTACGAAGGATACTCTGGCAAAAGTTTCCAAAGTCTCTAAGAGTAAACATTCGAGGACGAATGTTTCCAAGGGGGGAATGATGTTACACCCTATATTTTCGTACATAAAAATGCATCGTAAGCAAACTAATGTAGGACCAAAAATGAGATAATATTTAAAAGTATATAAATTAATTTAATCATGTTACCTCTGAGGTTACAAATATTGAAGATCATGAACAACAAGTACAAAGAGGGTTGGACGGTTCAGAAGATAAAGCAATTGAAGAAAATAATGTTTCGTCGAAAGTCGACAAGTTGGGAATGTTATAACATATACCTTTGGGGTGAGACTAGGGCGCTTAACATGATAAGGAGATTATGTTATGATTTATATTAGTCGTATGACATCCGTGTGTTATGTTTTGAAGTCAAGAGAGTTGTGGAACAAAAGTCGATGAAAGTCATCACAAGTTACATTCATAAGTTTTGCTGAAACTTTGGGTCAAATGTAACTGCGATTGTCTCCCAATATACTTAGAGTTATGGGGTGTTCCACCCATCAAATTAAAGATCTATGAGTCTATTTTCTAACGCATTAAACCGTTTGTCAATACGACATTGGAGTAGAAAGATATGGGCATTTGTGCGATACTGCGCAAGCTGCTAGGTGACAAGTAGGTGTGTCACCTACTTGCTTAAATGAGAGCCCAAAAAAAGGGGCCATTTCGGGTCGTCCAAAGAGGCCTTTTAAGGGCCTATTTTCTTCATATATTAGACTTAAAATAGAGCATAATAACCAGACATAAGCTCTGCAAAGAATCCTCCCAAAAATTTCCCACAAACCCTAATTGATTTTCTCTCCCTTTCAAGTTCTAATTGGAGGTAAAACCTAGAGTTTGAAGAACCAAGATAGGAGCTGAGTTATCCAACAAATAAGGTGCGTTTACTGCTCTCTTTCATCCAGTTTTTCTTCTGAAAATTCATGGTAAGTCGTTCTATACTTGTAAGAACTCACGGGACGGTGATCGGAAGCTGTGAGTTCGAGTTATTCACTTGTAGCGGACTGTTTTGTGGACTGTTTTGTGTTGCTGTTGGGCTGCGTGTTTTACTACTGTTTTGTGGAGTTTTGGAGGAGGAAGGGGGTTTATAAACACCATATAAATGTAGGGTGATTGGCTGGTCATTCCTCATAATATTTCCGGGTCGTTTGACACTACTACGGTGGTCGTTTTGTGTATGAAGAGATTGGGGTGTGTTGGGCTGTTTTGTAGTATTTGATGGTGTATATAGGGCTGGAAAATGATGTATATATGTTGTTATTGTTCTGTTCTTGTATTGTTGGTGTTATCTTGAATTTGGAGGAAGTAAGGATTATAGGGGAGATGCTGCCCGTTTTAATACAAAATAAGTTTGTCGTTCGTTGTGTGATAGTTGTACCTTTCGTAACTTAACGATAGTATTATTATCATTCTTGTATATTAAGGTGCGAAGAGGTGAGTTCAACTTGGTTATTACAAAGATTGTGATAAGGTATGTTAAGGCTAAGCCTTCCTTCATTTTGGCATGATCTCGTAGCTACATGTGTTAGTAATGAGACAATAAGAGAAGTTCATATTCATGAATTTATTCACACTATTCTAGTCTCATAAGTTACAATATTATTCCTTATCGAGATTCAATATTCAATATAGTATTGTCTTCTTCCAGTCAAGAGAGCAGCAAGCCTATACATACAGTATTACAATATTTTCATTACCATCGAGCTATAATCGATGGGCAGGCCCCTATTGGGCAACCTCTGATCAGATGGAAAGTTATATACCGAGCCTACTGTGGCCGAGCGCCTATGAGCGAGCCCAGCATGGTCGAGATACATAGCCTAGTATGGCCGAGCGCCTATGAGCGAGCCTACTACGGCAGAGCAGTTATATATACCGAGCCTTATAAGGCCGGATAATTATTTTACTTACTATATTGAAGGAGTTGAGTCAGTATCAACAGGTAAGTATATCTCCAGATCATCTTTGACTCCCAATTACTTTCAGTTATTATATTATCAGTTCAGTTTCAACTTTCAGTTATGTTATCGCCTTATATACTCGGTACATTATTTTGTACTGACATCCCTTTTCTGGGGACGCTGCATTTCATGCATGCAGGTTCAGATAGACAGACGGGTATACCTCCTCAGTAGGTGTTTCCAGAGTTCAGCCTGATCGGTAAGCTCCACGTCTTTCGGAGTTGCCAGGTCTAGAGTTTTTGTGTACATCTTATGTATATCTGTATATATGTTATGGGTAGGTCGGGGCCCTGTTCCGATCATAGTACATCTATTAGTAGAGGCTTGTAGACATATCCTGTTGGTTAGTGCAGTATGTTGGGTTTGTAGGCCTGGTATGTATAATTTGGTGGTTTGTCAGCTGTAGTACCTATGACGGCCTTTTCAGCCTAGCTTTATATTGATGTTTAGTTAGCGCTAGTTCCCATTCAATTTTATATTTTGCTTCGCAAATTGTCTTGCAAGGTGGCCCCAGGGCCAAAGTATGACATTATGTGTTCAGAGTCCCTTAGTCTCAATTTGGTACACTAGGTTAGTTGAGGCACCGGGTGCCAGTCTCACTTCCAGGTCGGGGTGTGACAGAGGTAGCCAAAGAAAAGGTTAAAGGCTCAAATTGGGTTAACTCGTGATAATATTTATGCAATGGTAGGCTCTAAAGGCTAAAGAGGATTTTTCAAAGATCACAAAGAATGCCTAAGGTCACCCCTCCAACCAAACATAATTAACATTAGTAATAAAAGACTAACCGGAAAATTTCTAGATGATAAAAGTAAACACAAGAGTTATTTTTAACAAAAACTAACACACATGGCACATGAACTAATCAAGACGGATCAATTTCACTTCTTAAAAAGAATAATTAGAGCAACATTATGCCAACTAGTGGGCAAAGAGTCACAAAATGAGCCAAAAGGTTATCACAAAAATTATTCTTCCCGTGCAACTTACTTTTTCAATTTACAAAAGAAATTCGGAGGGATATTCTTAATTCACACTTCACATACAAGAGACTAATTTTGTTAGTACCAAACAATCAAAAAGTATCCACACAATAAAACAAGACTATTTCCCTTAAGAAAGTCATCACATCATCCATCATAGGAAAACGTCACCTGGTTCAACACAAAAATGTTCCTCGGAAAAGAACCGTAGCACAAAGAAAACCCAAGGAAATTTATTGAAAAGTATACTACTACTCAAGAGATAAAAATAATATAAACTAAAAACTACTAAAGAAAATAAAATAAACACTAAAAGAATAAAAATAAAATAACTAAAAACTACTAAAGGAAATAAAATAACAAAAGCAACTAATACTAAAGGAATAAAAATAAAATAAACTAAAAACTACTAAAGAAAACAAATAAAGAAAGAAAAATAAAATAGAATAATAAAAGCGACTAATCCGCAAATATATCACCACTCACAAACTACGTCCGACAAAGATACATGATAAATCATAGTAAATCAAGCCCGGCAAGGGCACAAAATATCAATACAAAAGCACAAGCCCGGCAAGGGTACAAGTTAAGCATCAATGTAGAAATAAAGTATCTTCCCTAAAGCTACCCCGACTAGAAATACTGCAGTGTCCTCACTGCACAATATCAAGATAAAATAAGAGTAGTTTGAGGATCTCCTTGAGGTATGCATCAGACTAGAAGACTGCGGGAAAATGCTAATCACTGTCGTGTAGAGCTCTCGGCCTCATCATCATCGGTATCATCAGTATCATCATCAGCAGCATTCGACAAGAATGAATACTCTGCACTATCGACTTTGTCCTCTACTGGTATCTTCCTGTTTGGCTACCTCCATTTGAAAATGGCCTTGATGCCTCTCCACATCTTTATCATGAACTTGCCCTTCTTCTTATTTCTCTCTTTCTCTTTTTTGAAGTCTACCTAAAGATATACATATGCCTTGGCCATATTGCCATAGGCTGCCTCAAGCCTGCTAATAGAAGTTGCCAACTTCTCATGCGACACTGCTTGTTTTTTTTGGTTCTCCAGGTAGGTCTTCATTACTTCCATGGTAAAATACTCGGGCGTAGGCTAAAAGTGTGAGGGCCTACTAGGGAGCTGTGACACTAAGTCACGAATGGAGGCAAGCTGGGAATTTAGAATCCCAAATGGTCCCTCGGCCTAAGTAGCTTATGAGGAGGACCCCTCACCTACAGCAATATCCATTTTCCTCTTCTTGCTCTTTAGCACATTGCCTTCTCCTGTCACTCTAAATGGGTGAAAGGGTTTCTCTGCCAGTATCCAATGATCTACATCCAACTCCGTAATGAATGATGGAAATATTAATGTCGAGCCACCTTGAATCACATGCTCCTTCAGCTCCCGAACTATGTAGTGGCCACATTCACTAGAGTGCCATCAAGGATGTAAGAAATTATTAGGGTCCTGGTATATGTGACATCAGACACGTTCCCACAAGGAGACACTCTGCTTGCAATGATATATAACCACATTTTTGCTTCAGCTGTGATATCACCATATTTGATGCCTTTTTTTCGTTTTAGCCCAAGTCACTCTTTGACCTGTAGGGCAAAGCTTTGAGACTAGCGAATCACCATTGTCTCATCTATCTCTTTCTTGCATTAGCTTGAGCGGATTATTTGGAAGACCATAAACATCATTTATCTCTTCAACTCCAAATTTCACAATCTTTCCCCTTATTGTAAGTTCATGGTTTTGGAAATGTGGACGCTTTAAGTTAACATAAAATTCGCGTATCCATTCCTCATTGGCCTTGCATGGAGTGGGGATGAAGCATGTCCAAGCTCTTGAAACTAGCAGGCCATGGAAATCCGAAAGAAGCTCGGTCGCTTTGTCGTCGGCAATTCCTTTCTCAAGTTTGAGCTTCCTCGTGAGGAGATTATCATAATACTAGCTTTGACAATCGGACGACATGAATATGTTGGTATGATAGTTCAAATCCTCAGCTACTTCTTACATTTCATGATCAAGCACCGCATTTTCGTTCATGTTCGGGTCCATTTTAAGCTCAAAGTACCTTAAAAAAATCAAAAACAAGTTAGCCGGGCATTATAATCATGTTGAGAAATTTAAAGCAATGCAATTAGGCCAAAGAATCAAGCCAAAGTTGCATCGCTACTATTTTTTCACAAACTACCCAGTCACCGCACCTGCGATAAAAACATCGCAAGTGCGGTTCTGCTTCTACAGAATTTTCTTCACTTTTGCAAACTTTCACAGTTGACCAGACATCGCACATGCGGAAAAGGCATCGTAGGTTCAAGGACGCATCTGCGGCATTGTTTTCGCTTCTGCGATGTTCATTAGGGGTTTTAAAAACATAACAACTGTCGATTTCTTTCACTTCTAAACATGATTTTAGCACACAATTTATACTCAAGACTTCTAAATTAGTGCACTTGATGATTAGGAGACATAATTACACAAGATTTCAAGTTCAATGGAAAGATTAGTTCTCTTGGACAATTCGTCGAACACATGAAAAGCAAAGAGAAGTTATGCTTCTTTAAACAAATTAGGTACTCAGATTTCCCCACATGTTTTTCAACAACAACAGCACACACTAGCACATTCTTAACCAATTTCCTCACCCCTAATATTAACACTAATCAGAAGGAAATGGAGTTGTGGGAATTCTGCAATGGAGAAGAGATGAAGACAAAGAAAATAAAAGTAGAAGAGAGAACTGAAAATGATAACTGTTTGTCTTGTGTGAGGGCAGTAGAAATGGAGCAGTTGAGATGAATGTGAGAGATGATAGGAGTTAGATTTTGGGGGAGAAGGGTTTTGAATTTTAACTACTGAAGAACATATTGACTCCTTAAAATTACACGAGGATCGCATATGCGCGCTTTTAACCGCTTTTGCATACATGATGTTGCGCATAAACTGCCGCTTCTGAGTTAAAGAAAAAAATTGGAAAAGATGAAGAAAAATTGGAAGTTGAAGGGTCAGGCTTGTTGGCTTGGGTAGGAGATGAGTAAACATTTTGCAAAGTACTGAAGAACGTTGGGTAACAGAGGTAAAAATGCTAGATAATATTGAAATCCTGAAAGAACGAAGGTAGAAGACTTGGTGTAAAGTAAAAAATGGACAATGAAGGGGGGTATTTATAGTAGTTCAGCGATGTTTCACGTCCAGGGACAGCCAACCGGCGGCCGGCATGCATTTAATTCCATTATGACGTGACTGACAAGATGTTTCAGGTTTTTTGTCGTTTCTACCGCGATATGTCGAAGTAGGAATCAGAAGCTCATGTCGTTCTTATCACTTACTCTTCGAGAAATGAGGGGACTATCTCTATACGGGTAAAGCCGAGCTCATGGTGCATCCCCGCCTCCGAAAAAATAAGCCAGGCTCGAGACATGATGACAAGGGACCAAAATCTAGGTGAAAGTCTCGTCGAGTCAGAATCCGGGGGCATGACGTCTGCCCTCGAGAATATCGGGGTCATGGTTCCGGATCGATCCTAACCTCGAATGACTTTAAAGAACATTGTCGGGCAATCAATCACGGGCAATCAATCTTGGCACGTATCAATGAGGAACCGGCAATCAGTTAATCAAAGAATCTTTTAACCTTTATAGAGTTATACCTATAATAGGACTCCCCTACTATATAAAGGGGGCCTCATACATCATGACAAGCACTGTAACGCGCATTCCAAAGCAATATATTATTATTTTCTCTATTATTAGCTATTTCATTTGTTCATCAGTGCTGGCCATAGTGAGCTCGGACCGAGAGTGAATATTTCACTAAGGCTGGAACTATCTTACTCGTGTGGTTTTAATGCATTTTATATTTTCTTGTACAATATTGACTTTATTTATCTCTTTGTATTAAATTAATCAGCGTATCCTTAAAATAACTTAAAAATTAAATTGTTATCAGATTTTGAGAGTAAACAAGGTTGTTGTCACTTGATAAATTTGAAACTCCATTGCATTTTTTGAGATTGAGTTTTAAATGAGGGAGTTATTTGGTAGAGTCAAATGCTTGAGCCTAATTAGTACCAACCGAAGCCGTAAGTGTTATGCTTAATTGGAAAATGTTATTACAGAATGATAGCGATACTACTTGTGCTTTAAATGGTATAAACCTCATTGAATATTTAGTTTTGATTTGCTTGAGGACAAGCAAAAGCTTTAAGTTGGGAGTGTTGATGAGTGGTGATTTTACCATTTATTTTAGTCCCTTTTCTTTCGATTTTGTAACCTTTAATTATAATATGAGCATGTTTATGGTGTGTATTGCTAGATTTTCAGGTAAATGAAGCCATGAAGAGAGTTGAATTCAATTGAAATGGAATTGAGCAAAGAATAGTAAAACAAAATGCAAATTCCTTCATTGATTTCGCATCTGTGGAACACTGTGCGCATATGCGAGCTCGCATCTACGAATAGGAGGCCGCATCAGCGAAACTGGGCAAACCTCCGCTGGGATCGCATGTGCGATTGGGCATCCGCGTCTGAAGAGGCGCTTCTGCGTAAAGAATCCGCACCTATGTGTGCGTGTCTGCGCTTCGTGGTTCACTTATGTGGAATAGTATTTTCCACCAATGGTCGCTTCTGTGAGTAGGTATCCGTATCTGCGGAACTGCACCTACGAGGATTCTTCCGCAGGTGCGATCAACGAGCTTCAGCTATGGACAGTCTTGGCATTTCACATTTTCTCCATTCCAAACCCACAAATACACGACCTAGATTGTTGGAAACATATCTTTGGCTTATTTTTTAGTCTCTTTTACTAGAGAACAAAAGTTTTGGAGCTAGGGTTCTTGCACACACACTTGGGTCTTGATGATTTGAAGCTTTTGGTTGAGAATTTCTTAGTTATTTATGTTCATTTCTTCATTTCCTTGCTTTGTATTGAATATCTAAGTATGTAGTAATTTTTCGAACACTTGAATCTTGTTTATGAGAATATTCATATTTAAAGTGTGGATTAAATATCTTGTTGTGCTTATGTATTGAATGATTTTTATTTAGTATGAAGTGAATTATTGTTTATTTAATTATTCTTGTTCTTTAATGTTTTCAAAGGAATTAGCTAACCCTAGGACTCGCCCATTCACTTCTAATTAATTTTGGAAAAAATTATTTGGGGTTGGGAAAGATTAATTAACAAGATATTGAGGCGTTAACCCTCACTTTATAGATTCTACCCAGGGATAGGATTGAACTACTTGTAGCCATATTCGAGTGTGCTTAATCTCTTTATTGTTCTAGGGATAATTCAATTAAGAAGTCTTGTTAGTCTTCGGAAGAAGCAAATATAGAATCATTTTACTTGCCTTTTAGGTTAGTTTATACTTTCAAAATTAGTTAGAAATATTTTGTTAAAACCTTTCTAAGTGTTTGGCTTAGCATAATAAGTGATAATTCACTTACACGCTTAATCGCCTACATATTGTTCTCTGTGGGATTCGACCCCGACTCATAGTTGGGTAAATTATATTGCATGCGACCGTGTCCATTTACTTTTTAGTAGTGAAATTTGACATCATCACTCCTCATCACTCATAGGTGGGCCGACCTGGGCCCGAGCAACTGCAACTGGCTGGGCTAGTAGTACCCCCGGTGTCTAGAGTCCTTGGGCTACTTGCTCTGGATTACGGGCGGTGGGAGTCTCAACACCTCCCCTGGCCTGAGAAGTGGCTAGTACATCTTCAACTGAGACTGTTGAGCCAGGCTCGTGCACATAGTCAAAATTTGGGCGAAGGCCTGGGATCACAATGGGCACAACTACTGCCTGAGCTGGTCCCACCGGTTCAACAACATCCGGTATCTGCTCCTCAGTTGGAGCAACTGGTGGCTCTACATGTGCTTCTCTAGCTGCAGTACGAGCTGCACCTCTACCCCTAACGCGGCTTTAGATGGTGGTACTAGTGGCTGTCCGTCTGATCCAGTCTCATGTGTCCTCACCTTCTATGAGAGAATAAAAGAATAGAAGTTCAGTTTTCAGAATCAACAAATCCGCACGATAAGAGTACAAGAAAGTGAAGTTTCCTAATGATTCAGTAGCCTCTCAAAGATAAGTACCAACGTCTCTGTATCGATCCGCAAGATTCTACTAAACCCGCTCATGACTCGTGAGACCTAAGTAACCTAGTGCTCTAATACCAACTTGTCACAACCCAAAATCCCAACTTATCATGATGGCACCTAACACATTTACTAGGCAAGCCAAAAATCACATAAAAACATGATTTAATAAGCTCAACGGCAGAAGCTCTCATAAATATCTGATAAAAAAGACTGTAAGTCTACTACAACCATACCAAAACCTAGTGTCAACGAGTACATGAACACTACAACATCTCAACGTAAAACAAACTCTAGTACAACTGTCTGGATAGTAGAACAGTACTGAAGAAAATAAAAGGATGGAGAATCAAGGTCTTCGAGCGTCATAGCTGCTACCTCAAAGTCTCCGAGTAGGTACTAGCACCACACTAGCAATCACCACGTCCAGATGTACCTGGATCTGCACACGAAGTGTAGAGTGTAGTATGAGTACAACCGACCAATGTACTCAATAAGTAACAAAACTAACATTGGGGTGGAAGTAGCGACGAGCTTAGAAGACTGTAGCTTAGAAGAATACAGTCAGAACCAAATTAATGACAACACATAAATAACCATGAAAATGACACTAATAAATTCGAGAAACTTACACATACAGCTCGTTCACAGTACAAATATTTAGGCACGCTTTCAAGTTCACAATTTAAGGCCAACACTGATAAGAACATGTCAAGTATAGCTAGCATGAGGAATGGTACATCAGTATGTCGACATGTCAAATATGCATGTCAAAAGTAAGGTATCACGATGATATTTCTAGGTTATCGCACTCTCAAAGTACTCAATCTGCCTATCTCAAATTCCCACTCATCATACACACAATCACTCAGCACTGTATGGGTGCCCGGCATCAATGCCCCTCACCAAAGCACGTGAATATAAATCACTATGCCTGCACTCACTACTGGTATGTCAGACTCCGGAGGGCGAATCCTGCCCAAGTCTCACCTCTGCTCTCAGGCCCAACTCCATCATCAATCTCTCAAGTCTCAAGGGCTCACAATCTCATACGACTTAGCCCAAACAATAAGAATATGTAATATAACACTAAATGATAATGGAGACTAAGATATGATATGCAAATGAAGTACAATGACTGAGCACATAATTGCAGTTAAAGACGATAACTCAAAACATCATAAATAATCTCACCAGGCCTAAACAGTATAAGCACATAGCCTAAACATGTTTTCTATCATGAATTACGGTTCATTTACTTTAACAAGTAAGGATTTCACGGATAGAACAAGACTTGATAACAATACAGTCCAAAACAAATAACCGAATCATGATTATCGTAGTGCACGCACACATGCCCATCACCTAGCATATGTGTCACCCCAACACAAACCATATGACACATTTTCCAGAGATTTATACCCTCAGTTCCAAGTTTAGAAGTGTTATTAACCTCAAAGTGCACAACTCAATGCTCCAACAAACCCTTGCTTCACGAATCAGCCTTTGAACGACTCGAATCTAATCACAAACAACTTAATATAATCAATACAAGTTATAGGAATCGATTCTATCCGATAAAGCTAAGATATTTAACCAAATTCAAAAAGTCAACCAAAAACGTCAACCCCGGGACCGCGCCTCGAAACCCGAAAAAATTCACAAATTTCCAAAACCCATTTAATAACGAGTCCAACCATACCAAAATCATCCAATTCCAACAATAAATCGACCCTCAAATCCCCAAATCTTAGTCTCCAATACCTAGTCCAAAATCCCCCAAATTTCACCTTAAACAAACATAATTTAGGTGGGAAAATCAATGGGTATTCGATATTAATGGAGAAAAGTGCTCAAAAGTTGATTACCTCTTGAATTAAAGTGAAATCCCTCTCAAAATATGCCCCTAGTCGAGCTCCACAAGTCCAAAGAATGAGAGAAAACTTGAAGCCTCCGTTTAAATCCTTCTGTCCAGGCAACTCGCATCTGCGGACTTAGAAGTTGGACCTGCGGTTCCGCTTTTGCGGAAAATACTCCGCTTCTGTGAAGTCTACTAGAAACCCGACATGTCGTTTCTACGGCCCAATCGCTCTTCTTTAGGTCTGCTCCTGCGGTCCATCTTGCGTTTCTGCACGTCCGCACCTGCAGAATACATCTGCATCTGCGGTCCTCAAACCCTCCAGTCCAAATCCGCTTCTGCGTAAAGTCTTATGCACCTAGGGTACGCAAATGCGCATAATACCTTGCACGTGCGGCCACTGCCCAGCCTAGCCAGCCTCTGCACATGCAGTCCTCCTTTTGCTTCTGCGAACTCGCACCTACGGCCCTATTCTTGCAGGTGCGATCACACCAAACATCAAAAAACTTCAGCCAAGTTCCAAGTCCAAAACCAATCTGAATCTCATCTGAGGCCCCCGGTACCCCTTCCAAACATACCAACACATCCTAAAACATGCTCTGAACTTAGTCGAAGCCTCAAATCCATTCAAACAATATCAAATACATGAATTGCACCCCATTTCAAGCCTAACGAAACTAATGGATTTCCATCTTCTAAAACCAATGATGAAACCTATCAAACCAACTCCGATTGAAGTCATAAATGACACAACATACCTACTCCAACTTCTGAAACACAATTCGAGCCCGGTATCATCAAAGTCAACTCTCGGTTAAACTTCTTAACCTTTCAAACCTTCAACTTTCCAACTTTCACCAATTCAAGCCAAAATGACCTACGGACCTCCAAATCAATATCCGGATGTATTTCTATGTCCAAAATAATCATACAAAGCGATCTAAACCATCAAAACTCCATTCCAAAGTCGTTTACACATAAGCAAACGTCCAGTTAACTATTTCAACTTAAGCTTCCAACCTTGGGGCTAAGTGTCCCAATTCATTCCAAAACATATTCGGGACCAAACCAACCACCCCGACAAGTCACATATCTACAAATGAACATAGAATAAGCAATAAATGGGGGAACGATTCTACAATACTCAAAACGACCAGTCGGGTCATTACAACAAATCTCATGGAACCCTCCAACACCACATCTATACCTCAGACCAAACTAACATAACACATGAAAATGCAATTTGATCGTTGATAGTAGACTCCCCAACTTGGCACAAAGCCATAGGACACAACATCCGATAGTCCGTAATACCAACCTTCATAGGCTCGTACAACACCAAATCATAAGATACCTCAAATCTATGCCCATTTTCGTGACAATCAAGCACACTTCCTCAGGTGCCTTGAATGATGTACCTTCCATCGAATAGGGGTCCCATACCTTACCACGATCACAACAACCAGGCAATCAATCAAATCCTCCCAAGCTCGTACTCACCGATCAGGTACAAGAATCCACTGCATCCCACACGTGAACAACTAAAAGATCTACCAACATGTCTGCATCCTCAGTCTGGACAACAAATTGAGACAATGATCGAGCATTTGTAGCCCCTTCGTAGCCCATCCGTAGCATCATAAACTGTCGGTGCCTAGCTGATACCGAGCGTGCAATATTATATACGAATGGATGTAAAAGGGTTGTAAGATACATGCTTCAAGTTAAATCAATGTTGCACGGTAAGGAATGAAAGATGTGAAATTTTCCTGATAGTTCCATAACATCTCGAAGATAAGTACAGACATCTCCATACCGATCCACAAGGCTCTACTAAACATGCTTATGACTTGTAGAACCTAGGAACCTAGAGCTCTGATACCAACTTGTCACGAATCCAAAATCCCCCCTTAGGAATCATTACGGCACCTAGTTTCTAAGACTAGGTAAGCCTAATACATGAAGAGATCTACCAGAACTAACCAATCCAACTACATAAAATTAAATTGATAAATGAAATAACGTAACTAAAACTGATAAATAGTTATAAAATCCCCAGAACTGGTAGTACATAGTTATAAGCTCTACTAAAATACACTAGAATCTCTAAGTATAATACTACTTTGAAATGAAGATAAACAGTAGTAAAGATAATATAAGGAGGTGACTCTGAGGCCTGCGAGCGTCAAGCATGTATACCCTGAAGTCTCCAGCCGCGCAGACACAACTCTCAAAACAACACGATCCAAAGTACCTGGATCTGCACAAAAATGTATAAAAACATAGCGTGAGTACACCACAGCGGTATCCAGTAAGTATCAAGACTATCCTTGGTGGAGTAGTGACGAGGTAAGTCAAGACACCCAGTAAATAACCTTTTTAAGCATGTAAAACTAAAGCTAACAGCGGAAAGAAACATCAATATGAGGATAACAAAGGAAGGTATATTAATATAAGACTTACAACGGAACAATGGAACAATAAATGTCAATGAGAAGAAAATAGGTGATAACACGGCAAAGCAATCAGGACACAGTTAAAATATGAATGAAATCAATTAGGAGGAGAATATGGAAATTCAAGTAATCTAGTCGTTCCAATACATGATTTGAAACAAGATTCAACCCGAGGAACCGTACTTCGTAATCACAAATCATAGGCCACAATCATGAATCTAACAGCCATGGCACCTCGTGCCCACATTATTAATCACTTTCGTACGCCAAAGTCCACGAGCTACCACATACATTATATTCGTGTTAATTGCCAAATAAAATATTCGAGCGATTTATTTAAATAAAATAAGGCATAATAACTATTTCGAATAAAGTAGAGCGTCAATGAAATGGTGAGTTTATTTTAGGATTCAAATACAATAAAATAAAGTACAATTTATTTGTGAAAAAGTGTTTAGTTTGGAAATCATATAAGGTAGAGCAAAATAACATTTTTAACTAATGTAAAACATCGTATAAGTTAACGAATTAATGTAAAATAATTTAAAGTGAAGTGTGATAACAAGTTTAAACAAAGTAGGTTTAATTTGAGAATCATCTATAGTAAAACACCAAGTGAGATGACGAGTTTTATATTGGGAGTCAGCTAAAGTAAAGCATGTTAACAATTTCTTTATTTATAAGTTGTTATGTTACCAACAACTCAACAGAATATGAGATACTGACTCCACGCAAGCAAATTCAACTTGACAATCAATTCACCAACTAAAAATGGAGTCACATATTGACATATTAAAGCAACACAATAAATCAGTAGAAGGCATGATTCACACAAGAAGTCACAATCGTACCAACACAAGAATAACAAATAATAACCAAATACAATCAAAATGCAAGTAATATGATTTAAGGAAGAACAATAACCGTTCAAATCAACAAGATGTTCCAACATAGAATGTACAATAAGAATAACACTGAGGTACCACACCCCATGTTCACAATTCACAATTCACACTCACAATCTTCCTTAATCACAGTGTGAGCGCTGCATTTATTTAAAAATTATTTTCCCTAAATAGATACACGCGTTTTAGCCCCTTTATCTTACCGCATGGCTTCAATAATTCCCTTACTAGCAACACGCGTATAGATCCCACCTTATATTACCGCAAGTGTTTCAATACCCACCCTTATACCACCGCATGCGTATCAATACCACAACACAATAATCATCAACTCGCACTACACATGCTTATATGCCACAACATTGACAAAATCAACAATACCAATGTCACCACAACACATAGCCGATGACTCAACCACAATAAGTACAAGATCTTAACAACAACAAAGTGAACGGGAAATAGCTCAACAAGGAAAGGTAATCCAATAACCAACAGTTTTAACCACACACGTGTTAATAGCTCTCAACAACTACAACTTCAATAACTCAACAATGAAGGTATTTCCATAAAATGGAAACTTCAAATTCTAGTATATAACATAAGCTAACAATGAAAGAGATAGCATGAAATAGCAACGACAACTAAATGCATGAGAATAACTCGGCAATGGAAAGTATATCATGTAACAACAATAACTAATAAATGCGTCTAAGAGTAACCTCAACAATGGAAACTAGAACATGTAATGACAACTTCAATTAAAGCATGTAAGGATAAACTTGTCACCGTAAGATAGAGCATGTAATAATAGCTTCAACTAAATGCTTATAAATAGCCTAAGAGTCTAAACCGGTCAAATACAACATATAACTTCGCGTACACACTCGTCATCTCATGTACACGCCTTCCACATATCAAATAGTACAATCAAACCCAATCCTAAGGGGTACTTTCCCCCACTCAAAGTTAGGCAACATACTTACCTCACATAGGCCAAATCAACACAGTAAAATAGTTTTTTCCTTAAAATTCGCCTTCACGCGGCTCAAATCTAACCAAAATAATTTAATATCATCAAACGATGCAAGAGAAATAATTCAATTAATAAAGTTAAGATCTTTACACAATTCTCCAAAAGTCAACAAAAGTCAACCTTGAGCTCGCCCGGTCAAAACTCGAGTCCAAGGATAGATCTTGACTATCCATAACTCCACGAGTCCATATATGTGTTTTGTCTTCAATCCGAGTCCAATTTGACTCTCAAATATCAAATTTTTATTTTTCAAAACATAGAGAAAAATCCCAAAACTCTCTTAGAAATTCATGAATTTGATGTTATGTCTCATACATAATCATGTGATATAATTAAAAATTGATCAAAAATATTTACCCAGTAGTTGTATGTAAAAATCTCTCCTCAAAATCGCCTCCTAACGAGTCTAGGGTTCAAAATATGAATGAATGAGCTAAAAATCCCAAACTTTTAGCTTTTAACCCAGCTGCAAATGTCGCATTTGCGATCAGAAGTTCACAATTGCGACCATATGTTCACAAATGCGGAGTTCGTAATTACAACAAAAAGTTCGCAATTGCGAAGCACCAACATCAGCAATCCCAAACTTCACCGAAATTATTCGAAACCACCCCGAAACTTATCCGGAACCTCCCGAACACAAACCATATATGCATTTTAATCATAAAACATGTTGCGGACCTGCTCGCTTACTCAAAACACCGAAAAGATATCGTCTTGACCAGATGTTGACCATTTTAAAACTCCAATTCATTAACTTAACTAGTCTCTCAACTAATGGTCCTAAATATACCCGAGCCCCTCGGGGTCCCATCCAATCATACCAATGTTGATACCATATTTTACCCTCATATTTTATAAAGTATTCCATATACTTTCAATATATCATTTTGCGCTATTATTTATAGTAGTCATATAAGTATTTCATAAATTTTAAAGCTTTAAAATTGATTCTGTTGAATTTTAGTTGTTCAAATATTTGTTAATTACCCCTTCAAATTATTTTCGGGTGATTTAATTATCCAAATTTATTATTTGTACCCACATACATTTTATAATATTTTATCCCATTTTTTACATAATTACATTTGCATATTTTTCATTTATCTACATTAGTTACAATAATAGCCTATATTATACAAATATTTACGTTCTTATATTATTTATGCCAAAATAGTATTTTACATTTTTATAATGTTGAGTTATTATTTTCAAGTGTTTTACTATATAAATAATATTTTTACAATTTATTAGATATTTTAACAATTTAATTTTAATTAAATTTGGGTAGTTTAAAAGCTGGCCCAGAATAGGCCAATTTCCAGACCAATTTAATGTCTCAAATGCCCTAAAATCCCAGGCCCTATCCCTTTAGCCCAAACCAAATTACCCCCTCAGTTCAACCCGGTCGCGACCCGCTAAGACAAACCCGCCCCGTTCATTTTTAATCTTGGCCATTGATCTCTCAAGATCAACGACCCATAATTACCCTACCCCTTTAATTACCCAAACCCCACGAAACCTTACCCATTCTCTCTGAGATGCTGCCCCCAAATGCCCCTTACTCTCCTCTTGTTCTCTCCTGTGAAACCCTAGCTGCCGTCTCCCTTATCTTCTCTAATTCTGACCCTAATATTGAATCTCCTCGTGATTTCCCTTCCATATATGCTCTATCGTCCCATTACTTACATGGTTATGGTATCACCCAGTACTTGCCTATTTTTGGCAAGTGCCAGGTCTTGAATCAAGAACAACCCTCCTCAATCTACAAGATTTAGACGATGTTTTATCGATATACATGCATGGCAAGGTTATATGGGGCCGATTTACCAAGATTCTTTGGTCAATCTTTGATTCCGGGCAAAACTAGGGTTCGCCTGATTTTTCTCCTAATTTGATTCTTAATTGATTTAGCATGCTCTTCTTTCCTTATTTATGTTTGATCGACTATTTTTACTTTTTGGTTCGTTTAATTTTGCTACTCTAAACCCCTTCCCTAAATCCCCTAAGACATACCTTAACTATTGCTATTACTTTATCACTCTCACTCATTCTAATATTCTAAACTTGAGACCTTGACCGGCTGAAAGCCAAGGCCACCGGAATTCGATTATTGCTCTTTTATCAATGCGAGCAGTGCCCGGGGTTCACTTGAAACCCTTGGTTGTCCTGCTGTTCTTTCACTACTACTACTAACTGAACTACTATTGGCACTTAATTTTCTTATTTACCTGCTCGTTAATTAGCAAACTGGTGAGTACCTTGACTTTTGCAATTCTATTTTCTTTTTTTTTTTGCTTGTGTTCAGTGCTCTGTATGTCCATGTTGTTTGAACTTTTATGAACCAATATTATTTCAATATTTTGTTGTCATCATTTGCAATCCTATTTACCTTGAAGCTAATCTGCAGTTCTGTATTTTCTGGTATCCGAACTTGCCTAAATTTGAAATATCAATATATGCTCATTATGTGTGTTCATCTTGAATAACTTCTGACTATTTTAAGCATGCTTAGTCGATTACATTTATGTGTATCTGAGTTCTTATGTTGTTTGTTATGAGTCTACCTCCATGTCTACTTTTGATTCTTGTAAGAGACTAATTCATGCCCAGAACCATCGTATGTACTTCTTTCTATTACAATCCTTCATGTATAATCTGCTATTTTCCTAGAGTTAATCCATGATTATGCTAACACTGTTTGAACTTTGGGTAAACATGACTTAGGTCTTTCTCTGCTATTTGTGAATCCAATACTGTATTTATTGTAAATCATGATGCTTTCTACAGAATTCTACCTGCTTGTGTTAGGTCTACTTAGGTTTGATGCCTGAGTACATTATTGGGTGCATATAATTTAGCTTGGCATGTATGATCAACATATAGAATCCCCACCTTCTCTAGAACTAGGTGAATACTTGCTGATTGCTTTGTCACACCCATTAAACTGCGTTTATCACACTAGTTTGTTGTGGACCTTCATGTTAGGGATCTCTGTTTCGCTATAGGGTTAGTTTCAATCATGCTTTATCGTAGATCTTCCTATTAAGTTTTCTATGCATAAGCTTCTATTGAATCATGATTAGTTCTGAGCCATGCCTGTCTTGAATTCCTATTTGTTGAAATCTCTTTGAAAAGCTTTTTTTTTTTGCAAAAGTTGTTATATTCTTGTTTAATATGCCTCTGCCATCTCATGGAGTATCATGTCGTTTAAAAGCCCAGTTTCTTTATTGTGTATAACACTAAGCATCTAATGTGTACATGTGTTGCATCTGAAATTGTTTGAGCAATTTGTTTGTGTGGGCTGTTTGTACCCCTGCTTATTGTTGGCAAGATAATTTCCTTAATGTTTGGGCCTAGTTTATTGGGCCTTGTGTGTTGTTGGATCTAATCATTGGTCAGACGTGCTTTAGTCATCCTTGTGAGCCTAGGGTGTTGGGCCTACTGGATTTGCGAAGAGTAAGGCTGGCGAAGGCCCAAAAGGCATTGCTGGGTTATTTTGTAATTGTGTTGAACCTCTAATTATTGTATTTGGGCATGTGATTGCCCTATTAAGTCCATAACTATTTTATTTTTCTATTTAGGCCTGTAATAATCTGTAACAATGAATAATGGGGAAGTAGTGAAAGTGGGGTGTGGGGATACTTTAATTTTTATATGAAGGGGTCGAAAACATACCTATATGATCTAGGTGCTTCACTTGCTCAACATGCTCTATTTCTATACACTGTTAGAAAGCATTCCTATAGGATTTAAGTGCTACACTTGCTCAACATGCTCTATTTCTATATGATGTTAGATATCATGCCTATAGGATCTAGACGTCATTGGCTGTTTGCTCAACATGCTCTACTGTTATGTGTTGTTAAGTAGCATGCCTATAAGATCTCGTTAAGTAGTCAGGAATTATTATTTCCTCCAGTACCGTGACTCATCTAGATACCATGTTTAAAGGACTGATTAATCAAACTGTCATTGTTTCTATTCTTATCATACAGACTGCCTAGAAAACATGCCTATAGGATAAACAAAACGAGTACTTTTTCTTAATTATTGCCCAAATATCAAATGTTTAGAGAATATGCCTCTAGGGTATTACTACTTTCCTAGAAAGCTTGCCTATAGGATAAAAGATGAATAAGCCTGCGCCTTCAATGGTCTCACTGCCCAGGCACAAATCGCCTAGAGATTATGCCTATAGATCTTTAATTAGGATTATAATTAGCAGTTTCTTGAAGATAATTTGACTAAAAGTACTGTCTATGGGATTTTATTAAGCCATTCAGCCACGTAGAAACCATTTAATGTATTTTGACTCCGAATCGACCTAGAGTCGCTTACTGCATAATCTGGAATCTTGTTAGCATGAACTCATTACTGTTTGCGTACATTTGTGCCTATGTGTGGAAGCCAACGCGAGCCTTTAACGGTTATCTATGTGCAGTCCAACTTGTTTATATTGTGCGCATAGTTTTATCATTTTTGAGCATCCTAAGTCTTGAACCACCCAAGTAGTAGGTCCAAAGCCTACTGAACCTTAGGCATGGAATGGTAATGCACGCATAGGACGCGTTTTAGAATTGAACTTGAACGCTTTAGGTAAACAACTTTAAGGTAGTAAATTGGTATGAGGAGATGATAGTCTGTGCCTGCTGAATAATATGAGCAACCCATATCTTTGAGGGAGTTGCGAAATATTATTTATGTTGCACGGGGTGATCCTTTAGGCTGAAAAACATAGGACCCCCCATATGTGTTTACAACTTGCATCCTTGTTTATTTGGACACAGAACAAATTAGGTTGTACCTTGTAAGGATTGTACCAATCACTTATTAATGTATAATCTAATCCCTTCATATGTGTAATTCCCATTTACGCTTATTTTACATTGTAGTTGGACTCCCTAGTTTCCTTTAATTTGTGATCACATTAGACAATTATAATCCAATAATCCCACATAGCATAAATTTTGGCCGGGAACCATGGTTGTGGATCTCGAAGAGTGCCTAACCCCTTCTCTTCGAGGTAATTTGAGCCCTTACCCAAGCTTTGGTGACACGGACCAGTTGAAACAAAGTTATTTGCAAATATATGCCCTAACGCACCTTAAAATTTTTAGGTGGCGACTCTTCTCTTTTAATATCCATTTAAAATAGTTGTCATGCGTCGAAACTCGCTTTCGCGAGAAAACAAAGCACGACCGCATGGTGACTCTGCTGGGGATTTCTTAGGCTCTTACCATAATGAAATTTTTGCTTATGTGGATTAATGGATTATTTAACTTCATGTACATCCCCTTCCCTATTTCCCTTATTTTCTTAAAATTTCTATATCATGTATCTCCTGTCCCTATCTCCCTTATTTTCTTCATTTAATTACATCCTCGAACTGTTTCGTAGGCTATGCTAACTTCTCTCCTTTGTCTTTCCTTTTTTCTCTTCTTTCTTCTGTTTATCTTTGTCAAATTACTTACGATTCTTACATGCTTCCACCATGCAAAATATCTGGCAATGTGTTATTATTTTTGCACGAATCATGCTTTCAACATCATACTCCACTCGTGCCTATTATCAACATAGTGGCGCTTGATGAGTGTCTGCGTTTTCCTTAAAATAGCCTTTTAAAATGGAAAGGCTTATTAGCAGTAGACTAGTAGATTAATGTTGCAGTTGACGGTCCCGTTCCTTTCGCTCTCAAGTCGTCCACTTGAGTGTATCGGTTTATACCATTCTAAAAACCCACTCTGATTTGAAACGTACATGCATCATGCTAAACCTAGTATGGATTGAAACGTCATTGACGCATTAATCTGCTCAGAGAAACCTGGTCCAAAGTCCAAAGGGATTTCCACTATCCCAAAGGACACCATCATATTATGTGCATTTCTTGGAGAAAACGTGCCAGCATGTTGACTGTTATTGCATAAATAAACAAATCTGGAGGGGGAAAGGGCTAACTTTTATTTGTCTGCAGAAAATGAAGTACGAAATCTCCAGGTTTGGTATGGTCCGAGAATATCCCAAATCTGCTAATGGACTGGTGGAATGACCTTGAACCACATGATAAAAACCATGTAAGGAGAGTGTTAGGTAACTTGCTGCCTTTGCTGAATATTCGACCCAACAGAGAACTAATTGAAGCAGCCACCATGTTTTGGGATGAAAAAGCGAGTTGTCTTCTGATTTGGCAATATAGAAATGACTCCTCTTCTAGAAGAGATAGGGGCTTTGCCAAGTTGTCATGGGATAGTCCGGGTATGTTGGTGCCAGACAATTGCACTCCATGTGACTTTAAAGAATGAGGAGTTAGTTTGCTTGAAGAAATCCTACATCCCCCTCGAGTTTCGATATGAGCGGTATAGGCACAACAAGTCATATCGCTTGCATCACTAGGAACTAGCTATTACCTCTTTGGTATGGGTCCGGGTTTATGTCTTCATAGTCTGCTTCTTGGGTTTGCCGATATTTCCGATGCAAGGAGGGAGAATTCACATTCGCTTGGCCATGGTCACCAGGATCGTGATGGATGATATCGTGGGCAAGAAATTCACCATCATCCCTATGATACTTAGATGAGATGTACCGAGCCTTGGATCGGTGCAAGCATGAGTTTGGACATTTCAAGGGTTGCAATCTCCTACTACATGTTTGGTTGCCAGAACATTTTCAGAGGGGAAATTACTGCCCGGAGCTCCTGCGTAGACCACCGAATGACTACAAAGCAGTCATCATCCAAAGAAGATGACATTCTCTCTAGATATGTTTGCAAAGTCTGGGAATGCTGTAGGATAGGTACGTTTCTTCAGTAATCTGACAGACGAGCAAGTGCATTGGATGTTCGAGTGGCTTCCTAGTAGAGAGTTCATCATCAGGTCCAAAGGAACCACTCACTTGGTACTGTTGGTTTGCGAGGCATCTACCTTTATGCTTTTATAAGGGTAATGAGGTAATCTATGAGGAAGCAAGTCATACGTCGAGTTTCCAACATGGTTTCATATAAAGCGGACTTCAAAGGAGATGTTATCTCATTCACATTCGAGGCCCAGCACATGTGGAACCAACAGATCATCGTGGATGGGGAGACTATTGAACCAGACAGGTATCACGCCGGTATTATGTATTACTATATCTCGTGGCTGGAGGATGACATAACGGGGGACGTCAAACCAGTGATCAATCTGAAAGGCATAATCATAGATAAGGTGACTGAGGCTCAGGTAAAGTACTAGAGGCTACGCAAAAGAGTGTTTGAATCTGAAGCTAAGCATCTGGAACAACATAAGTTGGATATGGAGGCGATGAAAGAATTGAATGAGATTGAAACAAGTCGACAGAGAGGTTGGAGCACCTAGACCAAGGGTTGATGAAGCTGGAGGGGATGATGAGAAAGAGGCTTTGGGATTGTCAAGGGATGGGCTACAATAAAGGAGGGAATCTGGCGATGGCTTAATTGTTGCTCGATATGCGTGATCTAGGATATGTGATTGATAGAGTCAAAAGATCAAATCATGAAGAAGACCCTTCTAGGACCAAGTGGATTAGGAGACAATGTTCTTTATTGCTTTCTAATTAGATTTCATTAGATTTTGATGTAATAAGGCTCCATGCCATTAGTGACTTCATATTATTATTTCGATTTAGTAAAGATTGATTTGATTTATTTTCGCATTAATGGAATAAGGCAATGTTGGCATGAATTTTATCCAAGTCTATGTGTCGCTTAGGCCTACCTCAGGTACAATGAGGTCCCCAAATTAGAACGCGAATTATTGCCTAACCTTACGTGTTACTTGCTTAAATATTGCAAAAACTTTTTCATTTCGTCTTACTGACTTGGTTACCTTTTGTTTTTCTTTCTATTTATTATTCTCATTCCCAAAGGTAGAGTCGTGCATTCTGGCATCGTTAGCATATCACACCAGATCCAGAGGTCCTCCACCTCATCGTCCACCTAGTAACCTCAAAAGCAAAAGCAAAGGCAAATGGAAGATGGGCGATTTAAGTGGTAATCGAAAGGACAATGCTACCATAGCAGAGAATGTCGAAACTTCAGATGGAAGGAGTACGCAGGACAAAATGAGTTGGTCCTACGATTGGAGTAAAAAATCTTGGAGCTACAAGGTGAGTTTGAGCAGGTCCAAAATCTCACAAATCTCTCCCTTTCTCTAAATGTACCCGGCATCAACCATCATAACACCACAACCCCGAATCACACACTACCCTAAAACACACAAACCCTAAATCCACCACCCATAGATCCACAAAATCCTCCAACAATGCAACAATATCACAAGCTCTCACCCCCTCAAAACCTTAACACTCCACCAGCAAAAACCCCTCAACAACACCACCATCACCCGACCTAGTATCCGCAAACCACTACTTATCATACCCCTCAAAACGTGCCACAACATACTCTTGATCTACCTCAAACCTCAATCAATGATCACCCATATACTCAAGTACCAGGAACGCACCAAGGCAACCCGATATACGTGGAAACATTACACCATACCCCAGAGCAAACCCTATACATACCATAACCACCGAGAAGGACCTCTTCATATGAAACATGGCAGAAAAGCTAAAGTAGTTGATAGGAAGAGTTCAGAGTATTCAGGGCTGAAAAAGTGTTGTAGGTTTGAATTATGAAGGCTTGTGTATCCAGCAAGACGTGGAACTGCCGAAGGGTTACAAACCTCCTAAGTTTGAGATGTTCGATTGCACCAGTGATCCCAAGGTGCATTTAAGAACCTGTTATGACAAGCTTATAGGAGTGGGCAAGAATGAACAAATCCGCATGAAGTTGTTCATGCGAAGTCTCACCGGGGATGCCTTATCCTAGTACATTAGTCAGAATCAGAGGAAGTTGGCGAACTGGGTAAGCATGGCATCCAATTTCATGGACAGATTCAGGTTCAACACAGAAAATGTGCCAGATGTTTTCTATATTTATAACCTCAAGAAGAAGCAAACAGAAACCTTTGTGAGTATGCTACTCGTTGGAGATCAGAGGCCGCCAAGGTGAGGACACCACTAGAATAGGAACAAATGAACAAGTTCTTTGTTAGAGCTCAAGATCCACGATATTATGAAAGATTGATGGTTATAGAGAATCACAAGTTCTCCGATATCATCAAGATGGGAGAAAGAATTGAAGAGGGAATCAAGAGTGGTGTGGTGACTAATTTTGAGGCATTGCAAGCCACCAACAAAGCCTTACTGTTACACCCTATATTTTCGTACGTAAAAATGCATCGTAAGCAAACTAATGTAGGACCAAAAATGAGATAATATTTAAAAGTATATAAAGTAATTCAATCATGTTACCTCTGAGGTTACAAATATTAAAGATCATGAACAACAAGTACAAAGAGGGTTGGACGGTTCAGAAGCTAAAGCAATTGAAGAAAATAATGTTTCGTCGAAAGTAGACAAGTTGGGAATGTTATAACATGTACCTTTGGGGTGAGACTAGGGTGCTTAACATGATAAGGAGATTATGTTATGATTTATATTAGTCGTATGACATCCGTGTGTTATGTTTTGAAGTCAAGCGAGTTGTGGAACAAAAGTCGATGAAAGTCATCACAAGTTACATTCATAAGTTTTACTGAAACTTTGGGTCAAATGTAACTGCGATTTTCTCCCAATATACTTAGCGTTATGGGGTGTTCCACCCATCAAATTAAAGATCTATGAGTCTATTTTCCAACGCAATAAACCGTTTGTCAATACAACATTGGAGTAGAAAGATATGGGCATTTGTGCAATACTGCGCAAGCTGCTAGGTGACAAGTAGGTGTGTCACCTACTTGCTTAAATGAGAGCCCAAAAAATGGGCCATTTAGGGTCGTCCAAAGAGGCCTTTTAAAGGCCTATTTTCTTCATATATTAGACTTAAAATAGATCATAATAACCAGACATAAGCTCTGCAAAAATATCCTCCCAAAAATTTCCCACAAACCCTAATTGATTTTCTCTCCCTTTCAAGTTCTAATTGGAGGGAAAACCTAGAGTTTGAAGAACCAAGATAGGAGCTGAGTTATCCAACAAATAAGGTGAGTTTACTGCTCTCTTTCATCAAATTTTTCTTCTGTAAATTCATGGTAAGTCATTCTACACTTGTAAGAACTCACGGGACGGTGATCGGAAGCCGTGAGTTCGAGTTGCTGTTGGGCTGCGTGTTTTACTACTGTTTTGTGGAGTTTTGGAGGAGGAAGGGGGTTTATAAACACCATATAAATGTAGGGTGGTTGGCTGGTCGTTCGTCATAACATTTTCGGGTCGTTTGACACTACTACGGTGGTCGTTTTGTGTATGAAGAGATTGGGGTGTGTTGGGCTGTTTTGTAGTATTTGATGGTGTATATAGGGCTGGAAAATGATGTATATATGTTGTTATTGTTCTGTTCTTGTATTTTTTGTGTTATCTTGAATTTGGAGGAAGTAAGGATTATAGGGGAGATGCTGCCCGTTTTAATACAAAATAAGTTTGTCGTTCGTTGTGCGATAGTTGTACCTTTCGTAACTTAACGATAGTATTATTATCATTCTTGTAGATTAAGGTGTGAAGAGGTGAGTTCAACTTGGTGATTGGAAAGATTGTGATAAGGTATGTTAAGGCTAAGCCCTTCCTTCATTTTGGCCTGATCTCGTAGCTACATGTGTTAATAATGAGACATAAAGAGAAGTTCGTATTCATGAATTTATTCACATTATTCTAGTCTCATAAGTTACAATATTATTCCTTATCGGGACTTCATATTCAGTTTAGTTTTGTCTTTATTCAGTCAAGAGAGCAGAGGGTCTATATATATATACAGTATTACACTATTTTCACCACCATCGAGCTATAATCGGTGGGCAGGCCCCTATTGGGCAACCTCTGATCAGATGGTAAGTTATATATACCGAGCCTACTGTGGCCGAACGCCTATGAGCGAGCCCAGGATGGCGGAGATACCGAGCCCAGTATGGCCGAGCGCCTATGAGCGAGCCTACTACGGCCGAGCATTTACACGTACCGAGCCTTATAGGGCCGGACATTTATTTTACTTACTATATTGAAGGAGTTTAGTCACTATCAGCAGGTAAGTATATCTTCAGATCATCTTTGACTCCCACTTACTTCCAGTTATTATATTATCAGTTCAGTTTTGATTTTCAGTTATGTTATTGCCTTACATACTCGGTACATTATTTCGTACTAACGTCCTTTTTTCGGGGACGCTGCATTTCATGCATTCAGGTTCAGATAGACAGACGAGTAGACCTCCTCAGTAGGTGTTTCCAGAGTTTAGCCTGATCGGTAAGCTCCACATCCTTTGGAGTTATCGGGTCTAGGTTTTTATGTGCATCTTATCTTATGTATATCTGTATATATGTTATGGGTAGGTCGGGGCCCTGCTCCGATCACAATATATCTATCAGTAGAGGCTTGTAGACATATCCTGTTGGTTAGTGCAGTATGTTGGGTTTGTATAAATTGGTGGTTTGTCAGCTGTAGTAGCTATGACGGCCTTGTCGGCCTAGCTTTATATTGATGTTTAGTTAGCGCTAGTTTCCATTCATTTTTATATTTTGCTTCGCAAATTGTCTTGCAAGGTGGCCCCATGGCCAAAGTATGAAATTATATGTTCAGAGTCCCTTAGTCGCAATTTGGTACGCCAGGTTAGGTGAGGCACCGGGTGCTTGTCTCGCTCCTAGGTTCGGGGCGTGACACTTACAGTCTGAAGAGTATTTCAAAGAAGAAGGAAGTGAGTGCCGTGATTGTATCCCAAGGCCTTAAGTCTCCCCTTACCTACCAGACACCCCCACAAATATTTCAACCCTCCATTACCCAGCCTCCACCTACCATACCTATAATACCCAGCCTGCATATTAACATTCACCTCCTCCTGCCCGTCAAAACATCCAAAAGCCATGACCTAACTTCGACCGCGGAACCCCAAAAAATACACCCCTATCGTCGAACCCATAGCCTAATTATATGAGAGACTGAAGGCTGCTGGTTATGTCACCCCCATTCCTGTTGCAGCCACTAAAAATCTCTCTCCGTGGGTCAACCCTATCAAGACTAGTGCCTACCACTCAAGCATGAATGGACATACTATTGAGAAATGCTGCATGTTGAAGGAGAAAATCCATACACCGATTGACACCAAAGTTATACAGGTGAATGAGTCCACGCCGAACATCTGTAATAACCCTCTTCCTGATCACAGGGATGAGGGAGTGAATGTGATAGAAACGAATGAAGAATGGGACCAGGAATGATCCATCGGGCTTATCCGAGAAGGGGACGCTCCCAAAACATCTCTTGTCACCCTCTCGCCAATTGTGGTGCAAACCAAGGCACAATTCGGGTTTGAGGTAGCTACGCCCTTCACTATGATGATAGCTCCTATGCCATCCTACAAGTCTGATAGTGTTCAATAGGATTATGTGGCGGAGACAAGGAGAAAAGGAAAAGCCAAGATGAAAGACACGGGTGCTGCACAAGGAATGACCAGAACCAACAGGGTTTACACACCAGAAAATCATGGAGGACTGAGTAAGGGGACCATACCAAAACTACCTGTTGTGGACATAGTTACCGATGATCTTTGGAGGAAGGTACATACAAGGGAATACTCCTTTGTTGATCACCTAAACAAGACTCTTGCCCAAATATCTATCTTGTCGCTATTGCAAAACTCAGATATGCAGAATAATGCCTTGATGAAGGTGTTAAGTGGAGCTTATATACCTACATGTATCAATAGTGGAGAAATGGTGAACATAGTGGGGCAGGTAATGAAGAGTCATAATATCACTTTCCATGAAGATGAGCTGCCGCTGGGATGATTAACGAGGGTTCAAGTCTGAACATATACTTGTTGACTACTTTGAAAAGATTGGGTATAGGTTTGCATGAGATACGGCTGGGAAGTAAGAACGTGAAAACATTTAATGGGTCTCACAGATCCACTATTGGGTAGATCAACATGGATCTGAAGATGGGCCAAACCTGGTTCTATGTTTAATTCTAGGTGCTTGATATATCCGCTACCTATAACCTATTACTGGGACGACCATGACTACACACGGCTGGAGTAGTTTCTTCTACTCCGCACCAGGCCGTGAAGTTCGAGTGGAACCATCAAGAGGTGATTATCCACAAAGATGGAAGTAACTTTATCTACAAAACTCAAACTGTGCCAACTATTAAGAATAGAAAGAAGTTATGAGGAGAGACATTCCACTGCATTGACCAGATAAATGCAGTCGAGATGGGGCAATGGTGGAGCAATAAGGTTCAAAGCATGCTATTGTGGCTCGGGTATGAACCGGACAAGGGTCTCTGTCCTAAGCTTCAAGGGATCATAGAACCAATACGACCACAATATCATGGCACATCCTTTGGTCTGAGATATGAATACATCGTGCACGAATATAATGATTGGATACCACTGTGGTGTGACCTCTACTATCCATAACACATACCACCGCTGAACCAGACATTACGCCAGACTGATATGATTTGGGGATGCGAGGAAGATGAGGTTTTGGCCAGCATGAGGAATCTATTTCTGGAAGGGGAAAATATGGAATGCAGTGCAATCTTGAAGGAGAAAGAGGAAGACCTTACCATTCATACGGTGGGAGATGGATCTATTCTCAGGAACTGGACCGCTGCACCATCCAGGCTCGCCGAGCACCTGAGTAGCCTTGGTAGAACTATCATGATTCATTTTAAAATTGTTTTTGGCATTTATGACGTTTTCAGTGTTTTGTTTTGAAATAATTACTCGAGACATCAAGTCGTACTTGTTTGACAGTTTTAAGTTTTAATTAATGCATCACTGCTTTTCATTTATTTATATTATTATCTTTCTACATTCTTTTTCAACATAATTATTACATATCCTGATGAACCTCTGACTGTGACATGTATTGAGACAATGCAGCATAAGGAAAGTGATTTGGAAGATGAAATAATACCCGAGGAAATTGTCAAAGAAGTAGAGAATTTTGAGAACAAACCAAAGTCCAATCTGGAGGAAATTGAAGCAGTTAACTTAGGAGATTCTGAAATAGTCAAAGAAACTTGCATTAGTATTCATATGTTACCATTAAAGAAGGAAGACTACATCAAGTTTCTAAGGGAATATGAGGATATTCTCGCATGGACTTATGACGACAAGACAAGGTTAAGCACATCCATAGTGGATCACAAGCTACCTACCAACCCTATGTGTCCGCCGCTTAAGCAGAAGCTCAAGAAATTCAAGCCAAATATGAGTTTAAAGATAAAAGAGGAGGTTACCAAGAAAATCAAAGACAAGGTACTTCGAGTGGTCGAGTACCCAACTTGGCTAGCCAATAATGTGTTGGTTCCAAGGAAGGACAGGAAAGTCAAGGCATGCATTGACTATCGAGATCTGAACAGAGCAAGATCTAAGGAGCGGCTGAAATACATCTTTCAAAAACTCATGCCTACGGGTAAGCTAGAAAAGTGGTAGATACTACTAAGTGAGCTCGATATCATCACGTGGTCCAGAAAGCAGTTAAGGGGCAAGCATTATCCGATCACCAGGCAGAGAACCCCGTAGATGGAGAATGCGAATCTTTGAAGACGTATTTGCTCGACGAGGAAGTGTCGTTCATAGGAGAAGACATTGCTGAAGCATATGACGGTTGGAGGCTAATTTCTTATGGAGCAAACTTTAGAGGAGTGGGCATTGAAGCTATCTTAATATCAGAAACCGGTCAACATTATTCGATATCTGCCAAGATCATGTTCCCGCACACCAACAATAAGGCGGGATACGAGGCTTGCATTTTGGGACTCAAATTGGCCATCAACATGAATATTCAGGAATTGCTTGTAATCAAAGATTCATATATACTAATACACAAGTATTTGGAGAATGGGCTACCAAGAACACTAAGATACTGCCATACCTACACCGTGTGCAAGATTTGATCAAGAGATTCACAAAGATAGAGTTCAACCATATTCCGAGAATCCAAAACGAGTTCGCAGATGCGCTGGCTACCTTGTTTTCCATGATACAAAATCCAGAGAAGAATTTATTGATCCCATCCAAATAGAAATCTATAATCAGCCAGCTTATTGTGCTCACATTGAAGAAGAGTTCGATGGAAATCCATGGTTTCACAATATCAAGGTGTATTTGCAGAAAGGAGAATAACCAAAAAATGCTACGCATACCTAGAAGGGTTAAGATGTGGCTAAAGTCTCTCAGATGGTAGCATATATTATGCTCGAGGTCTCTCAAGCCTCCTCTTGTACCAATGTCTCCATTTTAGGATTTAAGGAATAAGAAGTGCACACTTCGTAGATTGTCTAACCATTTTGTTCAGAGCGGAGGGATTCTGTATAGAAGGACTCTTGATTTGGGACTGGTATGATGCATCGATTCCAAGGAGGCATCAAAATTTCTCGAAGAGATACATGTTAGAACCTACAGACCTCACATGAATAGGTTAGTTCTAGCCAAGAAGATATTAAGGACAGGGTATTTTTGGATGACTATGGAGACAGACTGCATCAAATATGTACATATGTTCCACCAATGACATGTACATGCTCATATGATTTGGGTGTTACACCCCACATTTTCGTACGTAAAAGTGCGTCGTAAGCTAACTGATGTAAGACCAAAAATGAGATAATCTTTGAATGTATATAAAGTAAGTTAATCACGTTACCTCGGAGGTTACAAATATTGAAGATCATGAACAACAATAGGACTATGTTATGAGTTATTTTAGTCGTATGATAGTCATGTGTTAAGTTTTAAAGACAAGCAAGTTATGGAACAAAAGTCGACGAAATTCATCACAAGTTACATTCATAAGTTTTACTGAAATTTAGGTCAAATGTCACTGAGATTTTATACAAATATACTTAGAGTTATGGGGTGATCCACCGATCAAATGGAATATCTATGAGTTTATTTTCTAACGCCTTAAACCGTTTATCAATACGACATCAGAATATAGAGATATATATATTTTTGCGAGACTGCGCAGACTACTAGGTGACACGTAGGTGTGTCACCTACTTGCTTAAATGAGAGGACTACATATGTCCAAAAATAGGCTATTTCGGGTCGGCCAAAGAGCTCTTTTAAGGGCTTATCACATGAAAATATTACAATCATTATATAGCAAAACAACCAGAGATAAGCCCCTACAAAATTTCTCCCAAAAATTCAACACAAACCTTGATTGATTTTCTCTTCTTTTCAAGTTCTAGTTGGAGGAAAACCTAGGGTTTGAAGAACCAAGATAGGAGCTGAGATATTCAACAACAAGGTAAGTATACTGCTCTCTTTCATCCATCTTTTCTGCTGGAAATGTATGGAAAGTCGTTCTATAATTGTAAGAATTCACAGGACGGTGATCGGAAGTCGTGTGTTCTAGTTATTCCACTTGTATTTGACTGTTTTGTGGGCTGTTTCATGTTGCTGTCAGATTGTGTGTTTTTCTACTATTTTATGGAGTGTTGGAGGGGAAAGGGCATTGAAAAATACCACATAAATGCAGGGTGGTTTTCTGGTCATTCGTAGTAACATTTTCGGATTGTTCGACACTACTATGGTGGTCGTTTTGCATATGAAGAGATTGGGGTGTGTAGGGCTGTATTGTGGTATTTTGTTACGGAAATAAAGTTGGAAAATAATGTATATATGCTGTTATTGTTGTGTTCTTGTGTTGTTGGTATTTTCTCGAATTGGGAGGACGTAAAGATTATAGGGGAGATGCTGACCGTTTAATATAAACTAAGCTTGTCGTTCGTTGTGCGATAGTTGTACCTTTCGTAACTTAATGATAGTATTATTATCGTTGTTGTAGATTAAGGTGCGAAGAGGCGAGTTCAACATGGTTTTTGGAAAGATTGTGATAAGGTATGTTAAGGATAAACCGTTCCTTTATTTTGGCATGATCACCTACCGATATGTGTTTGATAACGAGACATAAAGAGATGTTCATATTCCTGAATTTAGGTACATTATCCTAGTCACATAAGTTATCATATTCTCCCTTATCGGGACTTTATATTAAATTAAGTATTGTCTTCTCCCAGTCAAGAGAGAAGAGGGTCTAGATATATATATATATATATATATATATATATATATATATATATATATATGTATGTATATATATACAGTATTTTCACCACCATCGAGCTATATTTGGTGGGCAGGCCCTTATTGGGCAACCTCTGATCAGATGGTAAGTTATATACGGAGCATACTGTGGCCGAGCGCCTATGAGCGAGCCTAGACTGGCCGAGATATATAGCCTAGTATGGTCGAGCGCCTATGATCGAGCCTACTACGGCAGAGTAGTTATACGTACCGAGCCTTATAGAGCCAGGCAATTATTTTACTAACTATATTGAAAGAGTTGAGTCAGTATCAACAGGTAAGCATATCTTCAGATTATCTTTGACTCCCAGTTACTTTCAGTTATTATGTTATCAGTTCAGTCGCAGCTTTCAGTTATTTTATTATCTTACATACTCGGTACATTATTTCGTATTGACATACCTTTTGTTGGGGACGCTGCATTTCATGCATCCAGGTCCTGATAAACAGTTTAATAGACCTTCTCTGCAGACAGAGTCAAACATCAGCTTGGTTGGTAAGCTCCACTCCCTCAGAGTTACCAGGTCTAGACCTTGGAGTCAATTTTTATACAGGTTTGATGGGAGCCCCTGTCCCGACCATGATACAATCATCTTTATAGGCTTGTAGATGAGTCCTGTATATTTTGTATATCAATAGATGTTCATGGCGGCTTCGTCGACCTACAAAATTATGTATATACGCTTTTGGGTGTGTTCACCACTTAAATGAGAGAGATATTATTTTCAGATGATTCATAATATGGCCTCTTCGGCCTAAGTTGAGGGTTATCCCTCCAGAGTTCACAATTACAGAGTGGTACACTCGAGTCGAGTATGGCACCAAGTGCGGGCCATGCCTTTTCAGTTTGGGGCGTGACAATGGATCCGACCAAATGAACTCAATGCAACGAGTTCTCCCTAGCCTTTCTCCGCCTGGGGCATGAATGTTGTCAGACCAATTGAACTTGCTGCTTGCAACGGACCCAGATTCATCTTGGTAGCCATAGATTACTTCACAAAAATGGTCGAAGCTGCTTCTTATAATGCTGTGACCAAGAAGGTCGTAGCAGACTTCGTCCGGGATCGTATTGTCTGCCGATTCGGAATACCTCTGTCAATCATTACCGATAATGGTGCCAATCGTAACAGTGATCTGATGAAAGCCTTGTGCGAGACATTCAAAATCAAGCACCGGAATTCTACAGCATATTGGCTGTCACAACCCAATTTCTCCTATGGGCCGTGATCGCGCCAAACGTTACCGCTAGGCAAGCCAACAGGGAATTAAACATGCGATTTCCCTTTTTAATAAATTTCTAAGTAGTTTAAATTCAATTTGTTATTAAAATACAGAGACAGAAATAGTACTGAAGCATCCCTACCGCAGACAAAAATAATACTTGTGATCACGACATCTGAAACCACTGCATCTGGTCTTGCCAGAAAAGCATAGAACCTAGCTGGAGCACCACCTAACTGGCCTCCACCCGACTGTCCTCCACCTCTAAGACGACCCCTTTACACCTGACCTCAGCCTCTGGGTGGCCAGACGAGTGGTGTTGCAGCTGGTGCTGTAATCATAGGCTACTGACCCTGCTACACTGCCTTGCCCCGAAGCCTGGGGCAAAACCTCCTCGCATGACTAAGATCCCCGCACTCGAAACAACCTCTCGGTATAGCGGACTGCTGGCCTGACGTATGACTCCGATGGCCTGAATACCCACTGAAGGAACCCTGAATAGCAGTTGGGCGGTAGGAACTTTCTGGCATGTCGCTGAAATAAAGTCGCACCGGAGCACCCCGAGGATGCAACAGTGCTGGATATGTGGGCCTGCTAGTCTGACCGCTCACAAACTGACCTCTGCCTCCAGCCGGGTCACCTCTCCAGAATATCGAAATCGCTTATCTCTCGTTGCCTGATTGTTGCTACACTGACGTACACCCCCAATCCTCCGAGCTATCTCCACAACTAGCTTGTAAGAAGTCCCCATCTCAACCTCTCGGGCCATAGTAGCCTGAATACCAATATGCAAACCTGCAACAAAACCTCCGCACTCTCTCTGCATTGGTAGGAAGTGTAATAAGTGCATGGCAAGACAACTCGGAGAATCTCACCTCATAGTCGATCATTGACATCTGGCCCTGCTGGAGCTGCTCGAACTGAAACCGCAACTCTTCCCTCTGAGAGGGCGGAATATACCTATCCAGAAAAATACGGGTGAACCAGTCCCAAGTCATGGGAGGAGAATCTGCTGGTCTGCCGAGGAGATATGACTCCCACCACCTACGGGCCCTGCCCTCCAGCTGGAAGGTGGTAAAGTCCACCCCATGGGACTCTAATATCCTCATGTTGTGCAGGCGGCCCCTGAACCGATCAATAAAGTCCTGAGGGTCCTCATATTGCTCCCCTCCGAAGATAGGAGGATGAAGCCTGGTTCATCTGTCAAATAACTTCTGCAGCTCGCCGGCTGCAGCTGGTCTAGGCTCAGGCATAGCTGCTTCAACTAGCTGAGCTCCGCCTACGGGTAATTCGCTCGGGGTCTGATATTTGGTAGCCGCATGCCCTGGAGCCTAAGTTGTAGGGGTCTGTGCTCCCCCTCCCGCCTGAGATGTGGCTGGGTCCGCTAGAAATAAACCAACCTGAGTCATAGTACCCATGAACCGTAGCATACGGCCCATGATCTCCTAGAATCTCGGTGCAGACATGAAATCCACCGGGCTTGGCTCTGCCGTAGGCACTTCTCCCTGCTCCTCAATAATAGGATCCTCTACTGGATCCACTTGTAGTGTAACTGGAGCAACTCTAGGATGCCCTCGTCCTCTACCATGAGCTGGAGCCCTCCCTCGGCCTCAGCCTCAACCTCTAACAACAGGGGGAGCAGCTCCTCCATGGTCTAGAACATCTGTTGCGCGCGTTCTCACCATTTGTGAGAGAATAAGAGAAAGATACTTAGTACCACATTAACTACACGATAGGATATGAAGAAATAGTAGTTTCATAACACCCTATAGCCTCTCAAAGATAAGTACGGGCGTCTCCACGAACTGCAAGACTCTATTAGGCCTACTCATAACTTGTGAGACCGACGTGAACCTAGTTTTCTGATACCATGTTGTCACGACTCAATTTCTCCTATGGGCCGTGATGGCGCCTAACATTACCGCTAGGCAAGCCAACAGTGAATGAAACATGAGATTTCCCTTTTTAATAAATTTCTAAGTAGTTTAAATTCCATTTGTTAAGAAAATATGGAGTAGAAAATTTAATAAGAAAAACGAAAACTAATAAGGAAACAAATGCAGTGAAATGATTACTCCAAACCCGTAAAGTTTACTAGTTAGTGTACCATGACCCGGTGTCACAACTGTCTGAGCAACTAGTAGAATATACAAAACTCTAACTACTGTCTGAAATAAAGTAAACAGAATATAAATACAAAAGAGAGACTATATGGGCTACAGAACGGCTCAGGAAGCAGCTCACCACTAGGCCTCAGGAAATAGGGGATGCACGCCGGTATGACTTCCAGATGCACCTACCTCAGATCCTGCACGATTAGTGCAGAAGTGTAGCCTGAGTATATAAACAACATGTACCCAGTAAATATCTAGTCGAACCTCGAAGAAGTAGTGATGAGGGGTCGACATCGACACTTACTATGGGCTAACAATATAAATACAGAAATTCTAAGTAAGCATGGGTTATGTAAATAATAATAATAACTCAATAACAAGCAGGAATGAATAATTCTTTCACAATTAGTAATTCCCAAGTCAATTCCTGTCATTAATAATCATAACATCACAATCCATAAAATAACATCAATTATAATTAGGCTCCGAGTATTAAGCACGATTTATGCCGGGGTCATACGACCCGATCCAGAATAATGTGTACACTTCTGAGAGTCGTGCGGCACGAACCATAGATGCATCTATTCTACTGTCGAGGCGTTCGGCCCATTCCACAAGAAGAGAGGATACTTTATGAACATCCTATTTAAAAGTTATTACAAGGCTAAGACACAATGAAGCACAATTTCTATTAATGGTCAAGTAACCCGCCAAAATTCAAGTAAGTGAAATTCGGTCTTTTTCAATTTCTTTATCAAGTTCAAATATAATTTAGGCACTTTAATTAATAAGTAGGGTGCAAACATTACAAGTATTTCATTATTTGCGTCCTAAACTACCCGGACATAAGAATAATTAGTAGCTACATACGGATTTTTGTCACCTTGTGCGTACTTAGTGCCCACAATTAGAAGCAAATATTAATTTAAATTACCTATGGGGTAAATTCCCTCTTACAAGGTTAGGCAAAAGACTTACCTCGTCTCAAAGCTCACTTTCCGGTCACAATTTCTTTCTAGAGCCTCAACTCGGTGCCGAACAATCCGAAACTAGTCAAATGTTATATAATTTAATCGATACATGTTCAAAAGTTGATAATTTAACTATTAGAGTAATTACCCAACCCCAATTGGAAGATTCCAAAAATTCACCCTTGGGCCCACGTGCCCGAATTTCGGAAATTTTTGAATATAAATGTTATCCATAGCCTCACGAACTCAAATATTTAATTTTTACCCCATTCAATAATCATTTTCGTGGTTAAATCTCATTTTTATCAAAACCTAGGTTTTTCTACTAAACCCATAATTTTCACAATTTTACATGTTTAAATCTACCCATAATCTATATATTAAACTCACATTGAGTAGGAATTACTTACCTTCAGTATCTAGGTGGAAACCACTCTCCAAGAAGCTCCAAAATCGGCCAAGGAATGAAAAATGACCTAAGTCCCGCTTTAAAACATTCTGCCAAGGTCAATGGCTTCATCGCGATCGCGGTCAAGCCCTCGCGAGCGCGAAGGCAAAACTGAAGAACCCAGAAAAATTCCTCTTCATGATCGTGATGCACTGGGCCGCCTCCTCTTCGCGAACGCATTCCCTCAGTCGCGAACGCGTAAGGCAACTGGGTTGCCCAGGCCCAGGCCCTTGACTCTACGCTAACGCGATAGGTCTCCCACGAACGCGAACACCACTGGCCCCAAGCCTCCGCGACTGAGGCCTTGACTTCGCGAACGCGAAGCACAAAACCCATCCCAGTCCAATTCCTTCATCGCGAACGCGAGGGTCCTTCCGCGTTCGCGAAGAAGGAAACCATAACTGAAAAATCTGGTGTTTTCAACTTAGCTCCGGGTGGTCCGAAACACACCCGAGCAACTCGGGACCCCGTCCATATTACAACTCGAACTCTCGAAATGCGTAAAACAACAATGAAACTAAGAATCACACCCCAAAACCAAATTGAATCAAATTATGAACTTCAAGTTTCCAATTCGCTACGAACGTGTCGAATCATACTTACACTACTCGAAATGATCCCAAATTTTGTGTGCAAGTCTTAAATCATCATGCGGAACTATTTCTAGTCTCGAAATCCCAAACGGACCTCGATAAAACCAAATCTCACTTCAAACCAAATTTAAAGAACTCTAAAACCTTCAATGTGCCAACTTTCACTATTAAGCGCCGAAACACTACCGGGTCATCCAAAACCCAATCCAAACATACACCAAACTCCAAAATCATTATACAAACCTATTGGGATTGTCAAACCCTAGTTCCGCGGTCGTTTACTATAAATGTTGACCCAAGTCAAACTTAACCCTTTTAAAGCAAATTTTAAGGGACTAAGTTTTCCGATTTCAACCCGAACTTTTCCCAACCCGAACCAACCATCCCCCAAGTCATAAAATAGTTAAAGCACATATGAGGAGTTTTATTTAGGGGAATGGGGATCTAGAAAGAAAAACGACCGATCGGGTCGTTACATAGGCCACAAATGAATGGAGTCGTGGAAGCCACCAACAAGAATATCAAGAAGATATTAAGGAAGATGGTGGACAACTACATACAATGACATGAAAAGCTACTATTTTCCTTGCTCGGGTACCACATCATGGTCCACACATCAATTTCGGCAACTCCCTATTTAGTGATCTACGATACTGAATCTTTCATACCCATCGTGGTGGAGATTCCCTCCCTAAGGATCATACCGGAGGCCAAGCTCAGTGATACGGAATGGATACAGAGCCGGTATGAGAAATTGGCTCTCATTAATGGTAAAAGGATGAACGTGGTGTGTCACAGTCAACTCTACTAGAATAGAATGGCGAGGGCTTTCAACAAGAAGGTTAGACCAAGGCAATTCATACCGGGGCAATTGGTGTTGAAGCGGACCTTTCTGCATCAGGATGAAGAAAAAGGAAAGTTCTCACCAGACTGGCAAGGTCCTTACATGGTTCATCAAGTACTGACAGGAGGAGCACTCATACTTGCAGAGATGGATGGAGAAATATGGCCAAAACGTATCAACTCGGACGCCGTCAAGAGATATTATGTTTGAGATCGTATTTGCACTTTCTTTTGATGTAACATGAATTACGCTTGACCTGATTCTCGTTTAAGAGGGGATACATAGGCAGCACTGTGGGTCGGTCACATTATAATAAAATCTTCAATCCCATCTACGGCCAGGAACCGGGGCAAGATTTCGAGCATTCGTTAATCTCATTACGTCATGGGTCGCCAAGAAACGTATCGCCGGAAGCATACATTTAAACTGGGGTAGAATTTTGAGGGGTCCTCAAAATTCTGAGCTAAGAAGGTCGCAATGTCTCAAAGCATGTCACGGTCTAAGATTCGACAAAACTATTTACTTTTGTACATTTCTTTTAAAACAATTGCATTACTTACAAATGATTTACGATAAATGCATATTTTTGAATAACTATATATCTGTAATATCCAGATGTTACCCCAGGTGACTCGAATAAGGCATCAAGACACGAGCGGAGACGAAATGAGGATTCGACAGCACGAAAGACCTCCCCCTCAAAACTCACATTTTTTCTTTGGATACTGGCATACTGGACATAGCATCGATGAGCACGTCTACAAATATATACAACAAGACCACTATCTTCACACCGATAGAAGTCGCCAAGCACGAACTCGTCAAGATAAGAACAACTTTATTTCCTTATATTTAATCGTCGTTTTTCTTTGCATAAGGCTAAGCACTGCCACCATTACTGCATAAGGCTAAACGATGCCTTTCTCCGCATAGGGCTAAGCACTGCCCTCATTACATTGCATGAGACTAAGCATTGTCTCCATTACATTGTAGGAGACTAAGAATTGTCCTTGTTACATTACATGAGACTAAGAATTGTCTCCATTACATTACATGAGACTAAGCATTGTCTCCATCGCATTGCATAGGGCTAAGCACTGCCCACATTACATTGCATGAGACTAAGCATTGTCTCTATCACATTGCAAAGAGCTAAGCACTGCCCTTGTTACTTGCATAGGGCTAAGCATTGCCCCTATCTCATAAAAGGCTAAACGTTGCATTTATCTACATAGGGCTAAGCACTGCCCTCATCTCATATAAGGCTAAACGTTGACTTTCTCTGTATAGGGTTAAACACTGTCCTCATCTCATATAAGGCTAAATGCTACCTTTCTCTGCATAGGGCTAAGCACTGCCCTCATATCATATAAGGCTAAACATTGCCTTTCTCTACATAGGGCTAAGCATTGCCCTTACATATGACTAAGCATCACTTGTTCCCTCTCTCTAGCAATCAATATCAACGCATCCGTGCATTTCATGGGCTGAAACATCGCCACATTGTCCAAAGGAGTCATAGTCTGAAGGCATCATCCTCATAGCCAGAAGACATCATGCCATGACCTGAGAATCTCTCGAAACTGCATATCATTATCCAAAGGCGTCATATTCCAGAGGCACCATCCTCATGGCACGAGGATACCATTTCATGGCCTGCATATACGCTTCATGGACCAAGACGTCATGGTCTAAAGACATCATCATCATCCTCAGAAAGACAAATTTCATTGTCCAAAGGGAATTTGCATCATGTTTAAATTTTTGCGGTAACTACATATATTGGCGTGCATCGTGTTTTAATTTTTGCAGGTAACTCGGGAGGTAACCATTCTACAAATACGAGCAATCCTCGCTCTGGTTTCCGTTCACAACGTTCACATACTTTGACTACCTCTAATGTACCGACAACCAGCAATGATTGTTTCTATCCTATAACCGCTCAAACGCTTGTCTTTTATATCCCTAACGTTCAAATTCACATTCATAGCTCCACCTGAAATTATCTGTTATTTATGGTGCTATCCTATCCAGAAAGATCCTTCTACGAAACATATGACCATTCTTATAATAAGTCAACTGGCTCCGTTCACTGTTGGATCCAAAACTACACACAACCTGATTCCCGTAACATCATGGATATGTAGGCAACTCATGAAGCAGGGTTCGGCCCCCATTTTATCAAAATACCTCACCCTCATTCATTCAGACAAAACTGATCATCATTTTCTTTACCCGACAACTCTTTCATCCTTCGCGGGGTAAAGAGCAGCAACTATTGATACCCAATTTTGCCTCATATTTTATAAAGTATTCTATATACTTTTAAAATATCATTTTGCGCTATTATACAATTAATAGTAGTCATATAAGTATTTTATAATTTTTAAAGCTTTAAAATTGATTTTGTTGCATTTAAATTTTTCAAATATTTATTAGTTATCCCTTCAAATTATTGTCAGGTGATTTAATCATCCAAATTTATTATTTGTACCCACATACATTTTATATTATATTATTCCATTTTTTACATAATTACATTAGCATTTTTTTATTTATCTACATTAGTTACAATAATCGCCTATATTCTACAAATAATTGCGCTTATTATATTATTTATGCCAAAATAGAATTTTATATTTTTATAATCTTGAGTTATTATTTTCAAGCATTTTACTGCATAACTAATATTTTTACTATTTATTAGACGTTTTAATAATTTTATTTTAATTAATTTTATGTGTTTTAAAAGCTGGCCCAAAATAGGCCAATTTCCGAACCAATTTAATGGCCCACCCTAAAATCCCTGGCCCAATCCCTTTAGCCAAAACCAAATGACCCCTTCAGTTCAACCTGGTCGCGACCTGCTGAGACAGCCCCGACCCATTCATTTTTAATTTTAGCCATTGATTTATCAAGATCAACGGTCCACAATTACCTTACCCCTTTAATTACCCAAACCCCCCAAAACACGACCCATTCTCTATGAGACGCCATCCCCAAACGCCTCTTACACTCCTCTTCTACACTCCTACAAAACCCTAGCTGCCGCCTCCCTTATCTTCTCCAATTCCAACCCTAATATGGAATCTCCCCATGATTTCCCTTCAATATATGCTCTCTCTCTTCCCATTAATTACTTAGTTATGGTATCACATAGTACTTGCCTATTTTTGGCAAGTATCAGGTCTTGAATCAAGAACAACCGTGCTCAATCTTCATGATCTAGACGATGTTTCATCTATATACATTCTTGGCAAGGTTATATGGGTCCGATTTACCAAGATTCTTCGGCCAATCTTTGATTCCGGGCAAAACTAGGGTTCGCCTGATTTTTCTCCTAATTTGATTCTAAATCGATTTTTAATGCTCTTCTTTCCCTATTTATGTTTGATTGACTGTGTTTTCTTGTTTGTTCATTTCATTTTGCCACTTTAAAACCCCATTCCCCAACTCCCCTAAGACAGACCTTAACTACTGTTATTACTCTCTCACTCTCACTCATTCTACTATTCTAAACTTGAGACATTGGACGGTTGAAAGCCAAGGCCACTCGAATTCGATTGTTGCGCTTTTCTCAGTGCGATCACTGCCCGAGGTTCACTTGAAACCTTTGGGAACTTTGACGCACTGGATTTTGGGAATCCTGTTGTTTTTTCTCTACTACTGCTAACTGAACTACTATTGGTACTTAATTTTCTCCTTTACCTGCTCATTAATGTGCAAACTGGTGAGTACCTTGACTCTTGCAATTTTATATTCTTTTTTTTCTTGTGTTCAGTGCTCTGTATGTCCATGTTGTTTGAATTTGTATGAACCAAAATGATTTCAATATTGTGTTGTATTCGTTTGCAATCCTATTTACCTTGAAGCTATTCTGCAGTTCTGTATTTTCTGGTATCCAAACTTGTCTAAATTCGAAACATCAATATATGCTCATTATGTGTGTTCAACTTGAAAAACATCTGACTATCTTAAGCCTTCTTAGTCGATTATGTTTATGTGTATCTATGTTCCTATGTTGTTGTTTGATATGAGTCTACCTCCATGTCTACTTTGGATTCTTGTAAGAGACTAATTCATGCCTAGAACCTTCATATGTACTTTGGGTCCACGATCATTTTCCTAGAACTCTAATGCACAATCTGCTATTTTCCTAGATTTAATCCACGATCATGTTAACTCTGTTTGAACTTTGGGCAAACATGACTTAGGTCTTTCTTTGCTATTTGTCAATCTAATACTGTATCGGTTGCATATCATGATGCTTTCTATAGAATTCTGCCTGTTATTGTTAAGTCTGCTTAAGTTTGATGCATGAGTACAATCTTGGGTGCATATAATTAAGCATGGCATGTATGATCAACCTATGGAATCTCCAACTTCTCCAGAACTAGGTGAAAACTTGTTGATTGCTTTGCCATACCCATTAAACTAAGTTTATCAGACTAGTTTGTTGTGGACCTTCATGTTAGGGATCTCTGTTTGGCTATAGGGTTAGTTACAATCATGCCTTACCTTAGATCTTCCTGTTAAGTCTTCTATGTGTAAGCTTCTATTAAATCATGATTAGTTCTAAGCCATGCCTGTCTTAAGTTTTTGTTTGTTTAAAATCTCTTTGAAAAGCTTTTTTTTCAAACGTAGTTATGTTCTTGTTTTATACGCCTCTGTCATCTCTTGGAGTATCATGTCGTTTAAAAGCCTAGTTTCTCTGTTGTCTATAACACTAATCATCCAACGTGTACATGTTTGCATCTGAAATTATTTGAGCAATTTGTTTGTGTGGGCTGTTTGTACCCCTGCTGATTGTTAGCAAGATAATTGTCTTCGTGTTAGGGCCTTGTGTGTTGTTGGATCTGAGCATTGGTCAGACGTGCTTTAATCATCCTTGTGAGCCTAGGGTGTTGTGCCTACTGGATATGCGAAGAGTAAGGCTAGCGAAGGCCCAATAGGCATTGTTGTGTTATTTTTTAATTGTGTCGAACCTGTAATTGTTGTATTTGGGCCTATGATTACCCTATTAAGTCTGTAACTGCTTTATTTTTCTTTGTGGGCCTGTAATAATCCATAATAACGAACAATGGGAAAATAGTGAAAGTGGGGGGCTGGGATACTTTATTTTTTCTTATGAAAGGGTCGAAAACATGCCTATAGGATCTAAGTGCTTCACTTGCTCAACATGCTCTATTTCTATATACTGTTAGAAAGCATGCCTATAGGATCTAAGTTCTTCACTTGCTCAGCATGCTCTACTGCTATTTTTTGTTACATAGCATGCCTATAAGATCTTGTTGAGCAGTCAAGAATTACTATTTTCTCCAGTCCCGTGACTCATCTATATACTATGTCTATAGGACCTTAAACTGATTAATCAAATTTTCGTTGTTGCTATTCTTATCATACTGCCCGCATAGAAAATATGCCTATAGGGATAAATAAAATGATTACGTTTTCTTAATTATCGCCCAAATATCAACTGTTTAGAGAATATGCCTATAGGATATTACTACTTACCTAGAAAGCATGGCTACATGATCAAAGATGAATAATTCTGCACCTTCAATAGTCTCACTGTCCAGGCGCAAATCGCCTAGAGATTATGCCTATACATCTTTAGTAAGGATTATACCAACAGCTTCATCAAGATAATTTGCTTATAAGTACTGTCTATGGGATTTTATTAAGCCATTCAGCCACATACAAACCATGCCTATAGGTCTTGAATAACATTAATGCATTTCGACTCTGAATCTGCCTACAGCCGCATATTGCATAATTTGGAACCTTGTTGGCATGAACTCATGACTATTTGCGTGCATTTTTGCCATACATTCTTGGCATGAACTCTAGATCAAATACGCAAAAAATTACAGTTGGTCAATTCTTGTAAATTTAAGCTTCTTAAATGAGAATCATTCTTCCAAATGAAATCCGAATCGCTCGAAAAAAAAACCCGACCAAACACGCAAGTCATAATACATCATATGAAGCTACTCAAGACCCTAAACCATCAAACGAAAAGCAAATGCTCAAAATGACTGGTTGGGTTGTTACATAAACCGATGTGCTTGCTTTCGAACCAGCTTTGTAAAATCTAAGAGGATTGGCTTAAAAGCAAGTCAAACTAGATAAATGCACTTTTTAGCTGGTTTGAGTGTTTGAAAAATTTAATAAACAACTTTTAAGCCAACTGCTTTTAAGCCCAAACAAGCTAAAAGCAACAAGTTGGGGAATCCCTACTTATTTTTTTTTATAGCTTAAAAGTTGGTTGGGTTTGACCATTTAATTAACTCTTTTATCCCTAATAATCTTTTATATTCCCAAATATCCTTTCAAAGCCAAAAGCCCAACGTTCTTTTCCTTCTTCTCCCTCCACTGTTCCCAACTTTGTCAATCATTCGCAATGCCATTTCCCTGGCATATCCCATTTTCATATCTATTGCCTTTCCATATTTTTAAATTTTTGTGCCCTAATTTCATATATGTGATTCCTTCTAACATAAACAATCATACCCCAAGTCATACCCTAATCCATGAAGCCAATCATACATACCAAAGTGTCATGAAGCACTAGTGTAGCTATAAACCCCTCTAGAACTCCTGATGGCCCTACCAACTTGTCTTGAACTGGAATCTGCTCACCATTTGGAGCTATCCGGGGCTCGGCCGACACCGTTCTAGCACGAGCATGAGTAGTTGTATGTGCTTGTTGCATGTGCTATAGGTTGGGCTCTAGGTCTTCCCTGACCTGGAATCTACCCTTGGTAGTGACTAAAACCTAAGGCATGGTGCCTGCTCAACTGCGGCTGAAGCATATGTCTTCATCATGTGTGAGAGAACAAGAGAGTAAAGATTCAAACTTTAGGATAGAACAAAGTCTAACGATAGATAAAGAATGAAATTGAAGTTTCCTAACTGTTCCCTAGCCTCCCCAAGATATGTATAGACATCTCTGCACTGATCCAAAAGATTCTACTAGACAATCTCGTGACTTGTGAGTCCTATGCAAAATCCACTACCCAAAATCCTAACAAAACTGTCAAGCAAGCACTTAACAGTCAAAGAACAAAGAAAACTAAATATTTAACAACATAATATAAAAAATAAGAGTATAAGCTCCGAAATTACATAACAAGTTTAAAACCAATACAAGTGTCTAAGCAAATCCCCAATACTGGTGTCACTAAATATACGAGCCCTACAAAATGCTAAATACAAAGTCAGAATCACATACCATATTGTCTGAAACAAATGAATAGTAATCGAGAATACAAGAAGGTGACTTTAAGGCCTATGAACGGACATGTAGGACTACCCTAAATCTCCTAAGTATCGAAGATAGGAACCTCTAGGAACTCTATTGGTACTAATGTCTGAATCCGCACAACAGGTGCAGATGTATAGTATGAGTAAAATCGACCCAATATATTCAGTAAATATCGAGCCTAACCTCGACGAGGTAGTGACAAGACACTTTCTTTATAAACCTATTGAACGACCTGATCAGTTGTTTGAACATTAGTATTTTGTTTGGTGGTTTGAGATCGAATGGAATGCTAATACTCAAAACAACTGATCAGATTGTTACAATAGGTTGGTCACACGAGTGCACATTTAGTATCTTCACATGATGTATTATGACCTATGTGTATAGTTGTTTTTGATTTTTTGGAAATTCAGGATTGATTTGATAGAGTAATTTTCAATATGGAAGCTTTAAGGCGGAAGAGTTGACCAAGGTTTAACTTTTATATAAATTACCTCAAATTTCTATTTTTATGGTTCCAATAGGTTTGTATGGTGATTTTGGAGGTCGACATATGTCCGAATTTGGGTTTGGAGGTTCCTAGGATGATTTGGCTTTTTTGCCGAAAGTTGGCAATTTATAAAATTGAAGAGTTCGTAGGTTTGACCGGAAGTTGATTTTGGTGTTATTGGGATCCTATTATGGTTATGCGACTTCATATAGGTTTGTTTTGTTAATTCGAACATGTGTGCAATGTTTGGTTATGATCCAAAATGTCTATGTGTGATTCTAATGTGTTAGGCAAAGTTTGAAGCTTTGAAAGTTGAGAGAATTTTTTTGATATTCAATTCTTGGTTTTGATGTTAGTTATGATGTTTCAAGCCTTTAGATAAGTTTGTATAATGTATTTGGACTTGTTGGTATGTTTGGACGGGGGACTTGGGGGCCTCGGGTGTGATTCGGGGTAATTTTAGAGCATTTTTGATGGTTTTTGTATTGTTGATTCTAGTTCTTCACATTTGCAATGTGGGGATCGCAAATGCGACCATCACATTTGTGAGGGGTTAGTCGCTTTCCCGACCTGGTTGATCTGGGAGGATCTTGCATTTGTGAGGATATGAGTCGTAATTGCCACTATGGGCTTCTAAGTAGTTAAATCGCTTTTGCAAGGTTTGGGTATCGCTTTTGTAACTGGCAAGCTGGAAGACATCACATTTGCGTAGTGTTTGGTCGCAATTGAGACATTTGCTGGGTCATTAGAAGTTCACATTTGCGAGCTTCAGGTTGCTTTTGCGAGTTTTTCATTAGCGAGCCTCTTGATGCAAATGCAACATCTGCAGCTGGATTTTAAGTTCTGCATTTCGGGACATAGACCCATTTTCTCATATTTTGAACCCTAGACTTGGATAGAGACAATTTTTTAAAAAATATTTTTCACTCAAGACAAACGGGTGAGTGATTTCTACTTGATTTTGATATTATATCTTATGTCCCCATGGATTATTACAACTAGATTATGGAATTTGAAACATAAGTATTAGGGGTTTTTGACTATGTTTTGGAAAATAAAAATTGGGGATTTGAGAGTAGATTTGGACTTAGTTTTGGAATCTAGTCATATATTGTAATGACCCGACCGATCATTTTGAGCTTTAGCATTCCATTTTGTGGTTCAAGGTCTTGAGTAGCTTCATATCATGTATTATGACTTGCGTATATGGTCGGTTTTGGTTATCGAGCGACTCAGGATTGATTAGAATGATTTTCATTTTATAAACTTTTAGTTGAAAGAGTTGACCAATTTTGCATTTTGCGTATTTGATCTTGAATTAGAGTTTTGATGGTTCTGTTAAGTTCAAATGGTGATTTTGGGCTTAGGCATATGCCAGGAATTGAATTTGGAGGTCCCTAAGTTGATTTGGCTTGTTTTGCCTAAAGTTGTCAATTTGAAGGCTTAGAAATTCCTTAAGTTTGACCATGGTTTGACTTTATATCTATCGGGTTTGGATTTTGGATGATTAGGAAAAGGTCTATTTTATTATTTTGAGATTTTCTACAAAGTTTGGCGTCATTCGAGTTGATTTGATAGGAATCAGGCCCGTGATTGTGTTTTTAAAAGTTCTTGAGTTTTATTGTAAATTTCATGCGTTTTGAGGTCTGATTCTCGATTTCGGATGTTATTTTGGTGTTTCGATTATGCTAGCGAATTTGTATGATATTTTTTGACTTGTGTGGATGTTTGGTATAGAGCCCCAGTAGCTCGAGCGATTTTCAGATGCGTTTCAGAGAGTTCATATTTTGCTGGTGTTCCATTTTCGTATTTGCGAAGGGTTGGTCGTATTTACGAGAACCGCATTTGTGAGATATTTCTTGCTTTTGCGAAGAGGGTTTGGGACTAGGGAGTTCGCATTTTCGAACTATCCGATCGCATTTGCGATGGCACCTGGGCAGGGGAGACTTGAGCCATCTCAATAGGGATTGCCCCAGACTTCTATATAGGGTCCCACAACAGAGCTTGAAGCATATGGTTTCAGCACTAGTAGCTACACCGCCCGCACAGCCAACTAGGGGTGGGTCTAAGTCAGTTCGAGGTTGCCCTAGATGGGAAGGTCAGTAAGACAGTGGACAGGCCTGTTGCTATGCATTTCTTGCCAAGCCATAGGCAGGTTCTTCCGACACCGTGATCACATGTATTGTTTCAATGTGCCAGAATGATGCTTAAATGTTATTTGACCTTGGTTCCATTTACTATTCTGTGTCATCCTATTTTGCTCGTTATTTCGATATTTCTCATGATTCTTTAGATATGTTTGTTCATGTATCTACGCTAGTGGGTGAATCAGTCATTGTAGATCATGTATATCAGTCATGTGTAGTCACCGTTGGGGGTTATGAGACTATAGTCGATCTATTATTACTTAGTATGGTTGATTTAAGGTGATTTTGGGTATGGATAGGCTATCTCCATACCATACTATTCTTGATTGTTACGCTAAGACTGTGACGTTGGTGATGCCAGGGTTGCCAAGGATTGAGAGTAGAGAGGCGCTTGATCACACTCCTAGTAGAGTGATTTCATATTTGAAAGCTCCACAGATGGTTGAGAAGGGGTGTTTGGCATATTTGGCACTCGTAAGAGATGTTTGTACTGATGCTTCTACTATTGAGTCAGTCCCAGTAGTGAGGAAGTTCCCAAATGTGTTTCCTGCAGACCTATCGGGCATGCCACCCGACAGGGATATTGATTTTGGTATTGATTTGGTATCGGGCACTTAGCCCATTCCTATTCCACCATATCGCATGGAACCAGTGAAGTTGAAGGAGTTGAAGGAACATTTACAGGAGTTGCTTAATAATGGTTTCATCAGGCCTAGTGCGTTTCCTTGGGGTGCATCGGTACTATCTATGAAGAAGAAAGATGGTTCTATGAGGATATGCATTGACTACAGGCTCTTGAAGAAGGTTACTATCAAGAACAAGTGCCTACTGTTGCATTAATGATTTGTTTGATCAGCTTTAGGTTGCTAGGGTTTTTCTCGAAGATTGATTTGAGATCGAGGTTCCATGACTTGACGATCTGGCATCAAATATTCTGAAGACGGCTTTCAGAATCCGCTATGGTCACTATTAGTTTCTGGTGATGTCTTTGGGCTGACCACTACCGCAACAACTTTTATGCACTTGATGAACAGTGTATTTTAGCCCAATCTTGATTCGTTCATAATAGTATTCATTGATGATATATTGGTGTATTCTCGCAGCCAAGAGGATCATGAGCAACATTTTAGGATCGTGATCCATACTTCGAGGGAGAAGAAGCTATATGCTAAATTCTCATACAACAAGTTTTTGTTGGACTCGATGGCATTCTTGGGTGACGTGGTGTCCACTGAGGGGATTAAGGTTGATCCAAAGAAGATTGAGCCAGTTCAGGGTTGTCAAGACTGTCTACTTCTCCTGTGATCCACGGTTTCCTAGGGTTGGCTGGGTATTATCACCATTTTGTATAGGGGCTTTCATCTATAGCAGCCCTATTGACTAGATTGACGCAGAAGGGTGCCCCATTGAGATGGTCTAATGAGTGTGATGAGAGCTTCCATACTTGTCGAGCACCAACATACATTTTATCTAACCTTCCTTATTATCAATAAGGGCCGAAGAGATCAACATAAATAATAGACATGAATCATGAACAACCAACAATGAAAGAAAATGGCATGAACATACATAACATGGACCGATAGGGCTGTCATGAAGCTACATATAAGGTACGAGCTGACAAGCTGCAATGAGAGACTCTACAAAAAATTAGCCGACAAGGCAATCCAAACTATACATGAGTCGATACTTGTCTATGAGCCTCTAAAGGAACATAAGTGCTGCAATATAGCCGGAACATGTCCCAGACATACCCATAATGTCTATAACAAAAATGCATACCAAGTCCATGGCAAGTCTGGAGAAGGGATATCGCCAATAAACGCTGAACTGGGCAGCCTACTGTGGTGGGGGAGCTGCGTCTATTGACATTGATAAGAACAGTAATGCAAGTAGGGATAGAGAATATACAACCTCTAACATCCGAGTGCCTCTGAGGGCCACTGACATAAAATGCATGATAATATATATATATATATATACACGTATACTTTTAAATACATACGCCTCTATGGGCATCATCATCATCATATCGTACCCAACCGTAATAGGCTCGGTAAAAATATACCCGGCCATCATAAGGATTGGTGGAATCGTACCCGGCCACGTGGAGCTCGGTAAACCCCAACTGATCAGTGGTTGCACAATAGGTACATATATATATATATAATGCATGTTGGACTCATTGGAATCACATTTTGAACCTTTTGGAGTGACGTAAGGTTGGTAACCTACGTACATGTTATTAGGACTAACTCTTCATCATGGATCTTATATGAATCAGGAAGTACCCATAACATAGATAGCATAAGAATATGAGAAGCAACATCAACATGAATCGTTCCATAAGAAGGGAAACAATGTAAGTACTGCTAGCTTCTAAGAGTGGAGTATCTATGGAAGCTCGTCCATTACATTATGTAAAATCGGTGTCATACAAAAGAAGGAAAGGAATAGCCTCACATATCTTGTATATACTGCCCAAGCTCAAGCTATGCAAATGTCACGACTCCTTAGTCTCTAAATTGATAGAACAACTCCAATTGGACCTTAATTCACCACGAAATATCTTTCTATGTAGCGCCACTGGATTCCCGACATTTGATTGATGTTTTTTGCCCTTTGTTTGGGTTTTGGATCATGAGAGAACCTTGAGAGAGTGTTTTTAGGTGTCTAGGGTCTGAATATAGTGAAAACGAATGAGTTAAAACGGGATTAAGGTGTCTCATATATATCAATATCTCTCAACCGCCTATGTGGGGCCCATATAGAGCTGCTTGTGCAGTCTCGCGAAAATATAAATATTTTTCTACTCATACGTCGTATCGAAAAATGGTTTAATGCGTTGGAAACTAGACCCATTTATCTTCAATTTAATGGGTATATTTTCCATGTAATTACAAGTTAATTGGGAGAAAAGCTTAGTAACTTTTGACCTAAAGCTTAAGTAAAATTACGAAGGTAAGTTGCGACAACTTTTATTGACTTTTGTTTCATAACTTGTTTGACTTCAAGATTTATGATACATATATTATATGATTTAAATACCTTAAAACACGACCTCCTGAAAATATTAAGCACCTCTTGTTTTACGCAAAAATACGGGTTACAACATCCTTGATTCGTTTAACTTCTAGTACTTATTGACCACTCTTATAAACCCTTGTATCATTTAAGACTAATAAGATTAACTTCTTATCATCTCAAAGATAATATCTACTTGGATTTATGTTGACTAACTTAAGACGTGATATAACGTACCTAAATATGGGTTGTAACACTCTCCCCCCATGGGAACATTCTTCCTCGAATGTAAGGGTTATGGGGAGTCTAACTCATCGTGGATTCCGACGGAAATTTCCGGTCGCGTTTCCCCTATAAAATGGATAGTAGACCAACTTGCAAGCAGTTAAACCCAACCTATGGCCTCACAAGATAGTAAAAAGCATCATGGATATGTAGATTATCTGCAAATCACCATTTTGTATTAAGGAAGAGTATTATCAAGCTATTGCTTACCTCATAGAGCCGTTTTATCATCCATTGCGTCCTGCGTTCCCCCGGCATCCTCGTTATCTTCAATCTAGAATAGGTAAGGGTATTTAGATATCATCTCCTCTTCTGCTTCCCATGCCATTTCGTCTGTATTCTTGTTCCTCCACAATACTTTGACGGAAGCTACATCCTTTGTTCATAACTTGCGGTCTTGTCGATCTAATATAGCCACTTGCACTTCATCATATGATAGATCCTCCAGAACTTGTACATCTTTGATAGGGACGACCGGAGAAGAGTCTCCAATAAATTTCCTCAACATAGATACAAGGAATATCGGGTGAACAAATTCTAATTGGGATGGAAATTCCTACTCATAAGAAACCTGTCCAATTCGTCGAAGAATTTTGTACGACCCGATAAACCGCGAACTCAGCTTACCTTTCTTCCCAAAATGCATAACACCCTTCATTGATGACATCCTCAGGAAAACCCAATCACCAACCCCAAACTCCAGATCACGACGTCGGACATCGGAATAAGACTTTTGCCTACTTTGCACTGTCTTCTGGCGCTCTTGTATTTTCTCAATAACTTGGTGAATCAAATCTAGCCCATATAATTCTATTTCACTGACTTCGAACCATCCAACTGGTGATCTTAATCTCCTCCCGTACAGTGCCTCGTATGGGGCCATTTTAATACTGGAATGATATCTATTGTTGTAGGCGAATTTTATGAGTGGCAGATGATCATCCCAATTCCCCTTAAAATCTAGAAAACATGCTTGTGGCATGTCTTCGAGTGTCCGAATAGTACATTCAGCCTTCTCGTCAGTCTGCGGATGGAATGCAGTGCTGAGATTCACTTGTGTGCCTAAACCCTTCTGAAAAGACCTCCAAAAGTTAGCTGTAAATTGAGCTCCTCGATATGATATAATAGATAGCAGCACACCATGAAGCCTAACAATCTCCTTGATATACAACTTCGCATAATCTTCAGCCCTATAAGTTGGCTTAACTGGCAGAAAATGGGCAGATATTGTAAGTCAATCAACTATCACCCAGATGGAGTCAAACTTATGATAAGAGCGAGGTAATCCAATAATGAAGTCCATTTTGATCACCTTCCATTTCCAGGTGGGAATATCTATATTCTAAATCAATCCACCAGGTTTCTGATGCTCAATCTTTACTTATTGACAATTAGGACACTCGACTACAAATTTTGCAATTGACTTCTTCATGTTATCCCACCAATACTACTCCTTAACGTCATGATACATCTTTGTCGAGCCGGGATGGATGGAATATCGGGGCTGATGAATCTCAATCATAATCTTCTCTCGCAACTCTGCCACATTAGGCAAGCATAACCAGCCCTGTTATCTCAGTGCCCCATCTCCTCCGATCTCAAACGCTGTAATCTTATGCTGTTAAATGCCCTCTCTCAATCATACTAAGGTAGGATCTTCATATTGTCGTGCTTTTACCTCAGCTGCCAAAGATGGTTCTATTGTATTCTGTACAGTAATACCTCCGCAATCAGAGTCTAACAATCTGGTTCTAATATTGGCCAGCTGATGAAGCTCTTTAGTCAATCCTTGTCTACATACCTCAATGTGTACCAAGCTTCCCATTGACTTACGATTGAGAGCGTCTGCCACAACATTGGCTTTACTAAGATGGTACAATATCTCGACATCGTAGTCTTTCAGTAATTCAAGCCACATGCGTTGCCTCAAAATTCAACCGCTTTTGCTTGTAGATGTATTGTAAACTCTTGTGATATGTGTAGATGTCAACATGGATGCCATATAAGTAGTGGTGCCATATCTTCAAAGAATATATTATTGCAGCCAAATCCAAATCATGAGTCAGGTAATTCTTTTCATATTTTTTCAATTGTCTCGATGCATAAGAAATCACCTTCCCATGGTGCATCAATACGCATCCCAAACCTATACCTGACGGCTCACAATATACAATATAACCTTCTGTTCCTTCTGGGAGAGTGAGCACTGGCGCGGATGTCAATCGATTCTTTAGCTCCTGAAAACTACGTTCACAAGTGTCAGACCACTGGAACTTTGTAGCTTCCTGTGTTTACTTAGTCAATGGTTTTGATATCAAGTAAAACCCTTCTACAAACCGCCAATAATATCATACTAGCCCTAGGAAGCTGCGGACTTCTGACGGTGTTGTAAGTCTCGGCCAATTCTTCACTACATCGATCTTCTAAGTGTCAACACTAACACCCTCCTCAGATATCACATGATCAACGAAAGCTACTGAGTTCAGCTAGAATTCACATTTGGAGAGCTTAGCATATAACTTACGATCCTCAAGGGTCTATAATACTATCCGCAAGTGGCCCGCATATTCCTCCTCCGAATGAGAATACACCAGAATGTCATCAATGAATACGATCATGAACACGTCAAGATAGGGTCAGAATACACTATTCATGAGATCCATAAAAGCTGTTGGGGCATTTGTTAGCCCTAACGACATCACCAAGAACTCAAAGTGCCCATATATTGTTCGGAAGGCCGTCTGCGGAATATCCTTACTATTAACCCTCACCTAATGATACCCTAAACGTAAGTCAATCTTGGAGAAATACTTGGCACCCTGGAGTTGGTCAAACAGGTCTCCAATCATTGGAAGTGGATACTTGTTCTTTATAGTAACTTTATTCAACTATCGATAATCGATACACATCCTTAAAGACCCATCTTTCTTTTGCATGAACAAGACTGGCGCACCCAAGGTGAAGTGCTAGGCCTAATAAAGCCATTTATCCATCAAGTCCTTCAACTGCGTCTTCAGCTCTCGTAACTCTGCCGGGGCCATCCTGTATGGAGGGATAGAGATCGGTTGAGTGTCAAGCAACACATCAATGATAAACTCAATCTCCCTTTTAGGAGGAAGGCTTGTGAGTTAATCTGGGAAAACATCTGGAAATTCATTGACCACGGGGATTGATTGTAGAGTAGGTGGCTTCACCTCTGCATCCCTAACACGAACGAGATGATAAATGTAACCTTTTGAGATCATCTTCCATGCCTCATGATAGGAAATAAGCCTACCTTTTGGTGTAGCAATGTTCCTCTTCCATTCAATGATGGGTTCACCAGGAAACTGAAACCTAACCATCTTCGTACGACAATAAGTGTTTGCATAGCACGAGGCCAACCAGTCTATTCCCATTATTACATCGAAATCAACTATTTCTAACTCAAATAAATTCGGTGACATTTGACGACTACAAATCATCACTGTGCAACCTCTCTATATACCCTTCTAGAAATCATTGAATCTCCTATCGGAGTGGATACCGCAAGTGGTTTATTTATCAATTCAGTTTCAACGCCAAACGTATTAGCTACAAAGGGTGTAACATAAGATAATGTAGATCCCGGATCAATTATCACACATACATCATAAGAAAACACAAACAATATACCTGTAATAACATCCTGAGACGACTTGAGATCCTGTCGACCTACTAGAGCATAGGTTTGATTTTGATTACCGTTCGAACTTGAAACTGCACCTCTACCTCTACCACGACCCGCCGACTGTTGAAAACCCTATGCTGGAGGTCGAATTGATGATGAAGAACCAGATATATATCAAGTCGGCTGAGCCATACCACCACCTCTTCTATTAGGACAATCCTGCATCATATGGCCAGCCTGTCTGCAAGAATAGCATGCATTGGAACCTCGATGGCACAGTCCAATGTGGGCCTTGCCGCACTAATCACAACGGGGTGTTGTGGGTCTCGTCTGACTAGTATCCCTATGATATTGCGAGCCTAATGCCCGCAAACTCTGACCTGGACCAGAATAGGTAAATCGATCATACAAAGGCCTCTGAAACTGTGGAGGAGCACTAGCTACAGGTGGCGCCGAACTCTTCAAAGACTAGGTCCTGATACTACCTCAGAAGTCACCAGAAAACCCTACGAATCTTGCCCTCTTATGGTGGCCCCTATCCTGCTCCCTATCTGCCCTTTCTTGGCAATTACGATCCTCTAGTGTCTGGGTATAAGCCTGAATATGGGAAATATCCATGCCCTCCCCCAAGGAGGCTGTTGTGTACTCATTTATCAGATGTCGTCCCATCCTATTCACGAACAAGTGCACCCTATCGCTCATCTCGTCCACAATATGGGGGAGCATAGCTTGCTTAAAAATCAAACTGCATACTATACTCTCGCACACTCATATTACCTTGTCGAAGGTTCAAGAACATATCAGCTCTAGCTCTTCGTATCTCAACTGGCAAGTAGTGACGAAGAAAGGCCTCAGAAAGTTCCTTCCACACTGCTGGAGTAGCGTTTGGACCCCCGGATCGCTCCCAACTATCATACAGAAAACAGCTAAATCCTATAACCGATAAGAAGCCAAATCTACTGCCTCAGTATCATAAGCGTGCATAACCCACAGTGTACGATGAACCTGATCAATAAAAGTCTGCGGGTCCTCCTTGGGGTCTTAGCAGGTAAACATTGGAGGGTCAAGATTAATAAAATCACGAATTCTCGCACTAACTGGTTTATCAACAACACCGATATTTGACCTCTGAGCCAGAGAAGCTACTAATCTAGTCAACAACTGCACCACACTATGCATATCGTGGTTTGTAGTTCCAGACGAAGAAACTGGAGATGATAGGTCCCTCCTAATATCCTCTGGAGGAGACGGAGTAGATGAGGTATGAGACGACATCTCACTATGAGCCTTACTTTGGCCTGCTCTAGTTGGAGCCACCTGACTTGTACCTTTTCCCGCAGCTGTATCAAGCCGTCTACTAATCGCTTGCTTCCTAGTCGAAGGCATCGCTAAAAGAAAATAAGGTGAATATTAGAGATGAACACCAACGACTCAATTTTACGCACGATCTAGATTTAGGAAGAAGGTAACAACCCTATATGTCATGTAGCCTCCTGATTATAAATGTGGCACGCTACAAATCCATAATCAAGACTCTACTAGATACGGCTCATAGACAACCCCTAGGACAGACTTGCTCTGATACCAAGTTTGTCACGACCAAAACTGGAGGACCATGACTAGCACCCGGGCCATACCTGCGAGAACCAACGTACATTTTATCTAACCTTTCTTATTATCTATTAGAGCTGAAGAGATCAACGTAAATGGTAGACATGAATCATGAACAACCAACAATGACAGATAATGGCATGAACATACATAACATGTGCTGACAAGGCTGTCATGAAGCTATATATATGGTACGTGCTGTCAAGCTTCCATGAGAGACTTTACAAATAACCAGCCGACTAGGCAATCCAAACTACACATGAGTCGACACTTGTCTATGAGCCTTTAAAGGAACATAAGTTCTGCAATATTGCCGTAATAGGGCCCCGACATACCTATAATGTCTATAACAAAAATGTATACCAAGACCATGGCAAATCCGGAGAAGGGATCTGGCCAATAACCACTGAACTGGGCAGCCTACTATGATGGGGGAGCTGCGTCTACCTGTCTATCAGGAGTTGGCATGACATGCAGTGTCCACAAATAAAAAGGACGTCAGTACGAATAAAGTACAGAGTATGTAAGGCAGGAAAGCATAAGTAAGAACAATAATGTAAACAGTGATAGGGAATATACAACATGTGACATCTGAGTGCCTCTAAGGGCGAATATATATATATATATATATATATATATATATATATATATATATATATATATATATATATATATATATATATGTGTGTGTGTGTGTGTGTGTGTGTGTGTGTGTGTGTGTGTGTGTGTGTGTGTAAAAACATACGCCTCTATGGGCATCATCATCATCATATCGTACCCGACCGTAATAGGCTCGATAAAAATGTACCCGGCCATCATAAGTCTCGATAGAATCGTACCCAGCCACGTGGAGCTCTGTAAAACCCAACTGATCAGTGGTTTCACAATAGATGCCGCACCCGGTCGACTATAGCATGGCTCAGTAGAGTAAAATAGGTACATATATATATAATGCATGTTGGACTCATAGGAATCACATTCTGAACCTTTCGGAGTGACGTAAGGTCGGTAACCTCCATACACGTTATTAGGACTAACTCTTCATCATGGATCTTATATAAATCAGGAAGTACCAACAACATTGATAACATACAAATAAGAGAAGCAACATCAACACCAATTGTTCCGTAAGAAGGGAAACAATGTAAGTACTGCTAGCTTCTGAGAGTGGAGTATCTTTAGAAGCGCGTCCATTATATTATGTACAGTCGGAGTCACGCAAATGAAGGAAATGGATAGCCTCACATACCTTGTATATACTTCCCAACCTCAAGCTTTGCAAATGACACGATTCATTAGTCTTTAAACTGATAGAAGAACTCTAATTTGACCTTAATTCACCACGAAATATCCTTTCAATGTAGCACCACTGGATTCCCGACACTTAATTTGTGTTGATTGCCCTTTATTTCGGCTTGGATCATGAGAGAACCTTGAGAGAGTGTTTTTAGATGTCTAGGCTCCGAATATAGTGAAAAGAATGAGTTAAAACGGGGTTAAGGCGTCTCATATATATCAATATATCTTAACCATCTATGTGTGCCCCATAGAGAGCTGCTTGCGCAGTCTCGCAAAAATATGAATATCTCTCTACTTTGATGTCAAATCAACAAACGGTTTAATGCGTTGGAAACTAGACTCATAGATATTCAATTTGGTAGGTAGATCACCCTTTAATTTCAAGTATATTTGGAGAAAAGCTTTGTAACATTTGACCTAAAGTTTAAGTAAACTTATGAAGGTAAGTTGCGAAAACTTTTGTCGACTTTTGTTTCATAACTCGTTTGACTTCAAGACTTATGATACGGATATCATATTATTCAAATACCTTAAAATATGACCTCTTGAGAATATTAAGCACCTCTAGTTTTACCCGATTACAACATCCTTGATTCGTTTAATTTCTAATACTTATTAACCACTCCTATACACCATAAGATTAACTTCTTATCATCTCAAAGATAATATCTTCTCAGATTTACGTCGACTAACTTACGGCATGATCTAACGTACGCGAATATGGTTTGTAACAATGAGGTTCAGGAAAAAGGTCATATTGAGACCTAGGTATATTTGTCTTTTTTCGGGTGCTTGAGAGAATGAGAGAGGTGGCCTACAGACTTGCCTTGCCACCTAGCCTATTGGGAGTTCACCAAGTATTTCATATTTCTATGGTCCAGAGGTATTATGGGGATCTGTCACATGTTTTGGACTTCAGCAAGGTGCAGTTGGTTGAGGATTTGACTTATGATGTGGGGTTGATGACCATTTAGGACCGGCAGGTTCGAAAGTTGAGTTCAAAGAATATAGCATCGGTGAAAGTTCATTGGGGGGGGGGGAGGGGCAGTCGGTCGAAGAGGCTACATGGGAGACCGAGCAAGAGATGTGGAGCATATATCCTCACTCTTTTGAGACTCCAAGTATGATTCTAGACGCGTCCGAGGACAAATGTTTGTTAAAGATGGGGAGAATATATTGATCCGTTTGTCATTTTTAGTATTTTTGCCTCGTTTCCCCGATTTTGATGCTTTACATATGGGTATTTGTGGTTACGTTACCTGCCAGGGTGGTTGGTTTGGTTTTAGGGAGGTTTTGGATTAAATTGGGACACTTAGTCCCAAGGTTGAATGCGTAAGTTGCAAGAGTTGACCAAATCTTGACTTTTGTGTAGACGTCCCAGAAATTATATTTTGATGGTTCCAATAGCTTCGTGTGGTGATTTTGGACTTTGGCGTATGTACGGATATTGATTTGAAGGTTCCTAGGTTATTTTGGTCTGAATTGGCGAAAGTTTGAAAGTTCATAGGTTTGATAGGGAATTGACTTTGTTGGTATTGCGTTCGGATTGTGATTTTGGGAGTTGGAGTATGTCTGTTATGTCACTTGGGAGTTTCATGCAAAATTTGAGGTCATTCCGAGATGTTTAGGCTTGTTCGATGTATGTTATGACTTTTGATTAGTACCTTAGGCTTGAATTTAGGTATGATCCATCGTTTGGATATTGTTAGGTGTGATTTGAGGCCTCGAGTAGTCCGTGTTATGTTTTGGGATATGTTGGTGTGATTGGACGGGGTTCCAGGGGCCTCATGTGTGTTTCAGATAGGCTTTGGACCATTTCACCATGTTTTGGACTGATGATTGCCGAGGTCTGGTTTTCTTCTTCACTATCCCGAGAAGAAGTCGTGTTCATGGAAGGTTGAAGTGGGCTGGGCAGTAGCCCTTCAACATGTTTGCGGTGGGAATCCACGCTCACGAAGCAACTTGCACCAGGGAGGGGTTTGGCCTAGGCATTCGCGAGGTTCGAGCCGTGTTCGTAGGGTGAGGTAGCTTCTTCATCGCGTTCGTGATGGTGTGGATATGAACGCGAAGCTGTTCTCGAGCGTTTTGGTTGTTTTCATCACATTTTTAGATATACAGCTAGGATTTGAATGATTATAGAGGGGATTTTTGTGATTTAGATTGGGGTAAGTATTTTTGACTCGTATTTGTTCATTATTCATGATTCCAAACTTGTATTTAGCATTTGATTGATGAATATAAGTGAAGAAATTGGGGGTTTTAGTAAAAACATTTCTAAAGTAAAATTTGACGGTCGATTTGATGTCGGATTTCAATGAAACACATATATTTGGACTCGTATCAGAATGGGAGTTCGGAATTTTTGAATTTAGTTGGTTTTCAGTGTGTGGGCTCGGGGTTGAATTTTTGGGTTGAATTTGCATAATTGATTCAAAATTGTAAGGCCTCGTAAAACATTTCTAATGAATTAAGACTTTATTATGCACCAACGATAATTGGGAATAATGTTTTTGAGTTCTAAAGGAGACCTATTGGATAGAACCTTATTATTTTGATATGAAAATACGTATGGAAAGTGTTTTGGAACATATTAAGGAGGTCTGTAAGTGGGAAGAAGTTGTTTGGAATGAGTTGGAAATATTAAGTGGAAAAGGTGTCTTAATTTGCAGAACACCTACATTTGAACGGGTATAAATATCATAATATAAAGATAGTTTCCATGAAATTTGCCTCTAGAATGTAGCCCTTCGAGTCTAGATTCAAACGCATCAAGTCATTCGTCTTTTGGACCTTCCTACTAAATGTTATGATCAAATTACTAAAGTTAGACCACCCAGTTGTTTTGGCGGACAGTGAAGCAAGGCTTGCTTCGATAGACCGGGCGCAGATCCTGTCTTCCTTTGCATGCAGTGGACAGCAAAGTGAGGCTCACTTCACCAGACTGGGCGCGCCCCAGCTTAAGGTTCTTTTAAGTCATTTCGGGGGATCATTTTCCCCGTTTCACTTGGATGGATTTTGGAGATTTCCTCCACTCACTCAAGACCCCCAACTGCTCCCGTCTTCAAGGTAAGCAATCCCCATTATCTTGGTATGAATCCTATCATTTCCACACTAGTCTAACTCAATCAACCATGGAATCCTTAGTTTTTCAAGAAATTTCTTCAAGAACTCAAAGGATGATTTTGCAAGATTTCTTCCAAAAGGTAATCCTACACCCTTAGACTTACATGCATGGATTTATTATGAGAATATGAGTATGAATTGAGTATTGGAACTTATGGCATAGGGATTGGATGCCATAAGTTCCCAATTTAAATGCATAGTCATTGTAGAGATTTAAAGGTGATTATTTGATGGAATTTTGTTGGTTGGGTGTGGATGGCTGGTCATGCATGTGATGTTGGAAGTAATAAATTATTTAGGAATTATGGTGGGATAAATTGTTGGTAAATGGTGATAGTTGGATGAACTAATTCTCTGGTTAAGAGATGTAGAGATTTATGCCTACTAAGTGTTTGATAAAGTGCCTAAATGACCTAAACTACGGAATTTGTTACTAATATTGGTCCATTGGATAATGATATTGTAGATTAAAGTTGCTTAGTGTAGTGGATCATTGTAGTATCATTAAGGGGTGAATTTGAGGTATGTTGGCTAAACTCTCTGTCTAGAATCGGAATCCATGAGTTCCTCATAAGTTCCAAATGTGGTTTGTTCAAACTCCTATTCCTATTATTCTAAATTGTTTCAGATAATTGATTTTCCTAAATGCTTATGTGGTCGAGTCATGTTCCAATTTCTCCTATCATATTATGCTCCCCTTAGTGGGAAAATATTCAAATATGGTTGTTGTAACTAATGCATATGATTTGAATCCATGTTTCAATGGTAAATCACCATGCTCTTATTTGTAAGTGCTTTTCAATATGTTTTGATTTCTTACATGGTCATGAGTTTAAAATATAGATATCATGCTCTCGCCATGATATTAACCTCATAAGTGCTCAACTCTTATTCAGCCTCACAGGCTTGGGGCCCAAATTCCTCATGTCAATATCTTTTAGGAGTGTAACACAACTTCGTACATTTCTTGGATTTATAACATTCACGGTGCAAGGGTCTTCTCATTGTAAGTTCAATTGACTCTCCTTATACTCAAAGGTACATCTTACGACATATATTTTGATGTTCTTTTTTTTTTCTCCTTAGACTTATCATTGCCAAACAAGTCACATATGGGCATAAAGAACTCATCATTATCCGTTTCATAACTTCTTGTCTCCCGTGAGAGACCTACACTATCATCATTACCCTCCAAGTCACGCCTTTCAAATATCACATGCCTATTTAACAATTTTATTTTACTTCTTAGGATCATATACATGGTTCCCACACTATCCATATGTACTAGTTAAGGCTAGGTCTCATTTATCATGCCAATGTCTCTTTTGAGGTGGGTAATCACTTCTAACTCTTTTCTCATATAAAGTATGCTCAGGGTACTATATACTTATCTTATATGTCCATACCGTTCAATAAACATGATATATGTACCATTTCCTGGATATTTAGGCCATTATACATTTGTCATGCCATATGTCAATATTACTTGGAATAGACAGAAGAAGGTTCAGACTTACCCTAAACCTCAACGCAGGAGTTAGAATACAATCTTATAGTCAAGCTCTATCACACGAACTAGAGTGTTGAAAAAGGGTAACATTCCTAAATGCCAAATTAGCCTCCTAATTATAGATGTGGTCTACTTCACACCGATAATAAGGACTCTACTAGTCACGACTTCGAGACATCCTAGGACTCTTTAAAACCTTAGTCTCTGATAGCAATTTTGTCACGCCCCGACCTTGGGGAGCGGGACCGGCGTCCAAATGAGTTACCCTAGTTAAGCAAGCCTACTTAGTGCCTATCATTCAACCTTGCCCACGAACAATTTGAGGATAAATACCCGGTGTTAAATCAATGAGAGAATAAACTATACAACACCAACATTTATTACTCAAGGAAGCTTCATTAACAGTTACAAAAATATTACAAATTAATAGTTAGAAGAGGAAACATCCGACAATTTTAGCAACATTTCTAAGTGGAAAATGAAATGACAAAAGCCCCTGAAGTAGAATAGGGCTCACCGAATCAGCTGAGAAGAGATACACCTATCAAGAACTTGAGTAGCCTACTGTGGGGCTACCAGCATCCATTAAAGATGCCGCGTCCACGATAAAAAGGACGTTAGTACATATAGAATAGTACTAGTATGTAAATCTAAATACCCTATCATGGAATATATTACCAACATAAGAAGGAGAGAAATATGAAAGCAGCAAGAAAAACCAATAATATCCAAATACCAAGTTAAAATGTAAACAATTTTGAAATAAACATTAATATTTTTGGTTGGGAGATCATTAGCCACCGATCATCACACCATGCACGAGGCATAGATTCTGATCATCGCTCGACTAGCTAAGCCATCTCACCCCAATGTGCGCAGGTGGACATGTAAACACAACACCACCACCATGCTTACAGCACGGAGTTCGATCACGGTTCGATCGGCTAAGTCATCTCACCACGTATGAATATGGATCGACATGGAAATACGAATCAAATATACTGATAAGAAGGAGGAACCACTATGTGCTTAGCACGGTGTACGATCTCCGCTCGATCGGCTAAGCCATCTTCCCACAATGCTGTGTGGCTCGAAATGGGGGCAAGGACTAATTCTAGCAATACATTCATCCCAATTAAGGGAAACAATCTCAACACAACATAACAGGGATTTGCCCCTCAATCAACTCCTATAACGGTACGTTTATTTTTAGGTGTGGAGCTTTACAACCCACGAAATCATAAGCGAATTAAACAGCCCTAATAGTCGATCATATACAAGAGGACGAGAAATATGTCCCTCAAGTTCATAAGTTCATGACCTGTGTCGAAATCTGGAACATTCACCTCAAGTGGGGAAGGAAGGGGAATAGCGAGGCTTCTTAAGTTCAATAAAACAAGAGTGGAAGCGTGTATCTATGATGTTTGGATATTTGTTTGAAGACATGTGTAGTCTAGAAAAGTTGTAAGGGTTAATATGATGCTCTGAAAAGATATGCAAATGATAGACCTCTAGTACACCCAAGAATGTGGATGGTTAAGAAAGGTAAATTCTCCATACATGACAATGTACATGACATGGTCAACGATCCTAGGAACTAAGGGAGAGAAACAAAGGGTTAAGTGTAAGGTTTGCAAGAGGGTTTTATACTTGTTTGAGAGTCAAAGACAATGGAACCCAAGGAAGTACTATTGATCAAATGTGAAAGGCTTGTGAGTAATCAGAATGAGTTAATCATGAATTTTCGATTTAGTCAAAGTTCCAAGACTCTAAGAAAGACAGAATGAGTGGGAGAAATAATATTGATGCTATAATAACCAAGAGTGCATTTGGACTCGATGAAGAGACTCTTAAGAATCTTACAAGCAAGGGAGTGTTAAGTGATACATGGAAGAACACATTTTCGCATGGGTATCACAACAAGTGTCGAGAGGCTGGCATGATGACTTCATAACTAATGGAAATGACCATATAACACATGGAAGAGCGCATAACTATTCACTAACTACGAATATATTGAGGTGGTCATAGTTATCATAGAATAGTTCGTACGAACATTGTGGACTCACCTAGAGCACAAGTGTTAATAGAGGGTATAAAGAGCCAACCGTAATGTCACGCCCCAAACTCGGGGAGGCGTGGACGGCACCTAGTTCCATACTCGGCCTGAGCGTACCACTTTGTAATTGTGAACTCTGGAGGGGTAACCCTCGACTTAGGCCGACGAAGCCTAGCTGAAAACTGACAATACCAATCAAGGTTGATGAGGACATATTTTGAATCATCTGAAAATGATGTCTCTCTAATTTGAGGGGTAAACATAGCCCAAAACTCATTTACATAGCGGTGCAGGCCGATGAGGCCGTCATGAATGTCCGCAACCAGCAATACCAAACTAAACATATACACAGGGCTAGCAAAGTCACAATAGTGATATACAAAATGCTCAGGACTCGTCAACAAGCCTCTAGAGATAACTAAACTGTTTCAAGGTCAGGACCTACCCATCAAACCTGTTTATATAAAATGGACTCCAAGTTCTAGACCTGGTAACTCCGAGGAAGTAGAGCTTACCAACCAAGCTGATGTTTGACTCTGTCTACTAGGAATGTCTATCCAGCTGTCTATCCGGACCTTCAGGCATGAAATGCAGTGTCCCCAGCAAAAGGGATGTCAGTACGAAATAATGTACCGAGTATGTAAGGCAACAGAATAACTGAAAGCTGAAACTGAAATGATAATATAATAACTGAAAGTAACTGGGAGTCAAAGATAATCTGAAGATATGGTTACCTGATGATACCGACTCAATTCTCTCAATATAGTAAGTAATATAGCTATCCAAACCTATAAAGCTTGGTACGTGTATCTGCTCTGCCGTAGTAGTGTCGCTCATAGGCGCTCGACCATACTAGGCTATGTCTCTTGGCCATTCTGGGCTCCCTCATAGGTGCTCAGCCACAATAGGCTTAGTATACAAGTTACCATCTAATCAAAGGTTGCCCAATAGTGGCCTGCCTACCAAATATCACTCGATTGTGGTAAAAGTACTGTAACACTGCTCAATAGGGGCCTGCCCCCAATTATAGCTCGATGGTGGTGAAAATACTGTAATACTGTATACATATTTAGACCCTCTACTCTCTTGACTGGAAGAAGACAATACTTAACTGAATATAAAGTCCCGATAAAGGAGAATACAATAACTTATGAGACTATGATAATGTACATAAATTCAGGAATACAAACTTCTCTTTATGTCTCGTTATCAAGCACATGTATTTAAGGGATCATACCAAAATGAAGGAAAGTTTAGCTTTACATACTTTGTCACAATCTGTCCAATAATCATGTTGAACTCGTCTCATCGTACCTTAATCTACAACAATGAGAATAATACTATCATTAAGTTATGGAAGGTATGACTATCGCACAACGAACGACAAGCTTATTTTGTAATAAAATGGGCGACATCTCCCCTACAATCTTTATTTCCTCCCAATTCGTCATAACACCAACAACAACAAGAACACAATAATAAAAACATGTATATATCATTTTCCAAACTTATATCCATCATAAAATACCACAAAATAGCACACACACCACACTCACTTCATACACAAAATGACAACCAAAGTAGTGTCAAACAACCCACAAATGTAACGATGAACAGCCAGCCAACCTACCTGCCATTATGTGGTGTTTCTCCACACCATTTATCCTCCCAAACTCCATAAAAACAGTAGAAAAAGATACAACTAAACAGAAACACGAAATGGACCACAAAACAGTCCACTACAAGTTGAACAACTCGAACTCACGTCAACCGATCACCGTCCCATGAGTTCTTACAATTACAAAACGAATTTATCTACCTATCCAGCAGAAAAAAGGTATGAAAGAGGGAAGTATACTTACCTTATTTGGTGAAGATCTCAGCTCCTAACTTGGTTCTTCAACTCTTAGGTTTCCTCCAACTAGAACTTGAAAAGAAGAGAAAATCATTTAGGGTTTTGTGTTGATTTTTTGGGACATATTTTCTGGCGTGTATCGCTGATTTTTTGCTCGATTATGAGTAGAATATATGAAGGAAATAATCCCTTAAAAGGTATCTTTGGCCTCCCCCAACTAGCCCATTTTTGGACATATTTGGTCGTTTCATTTAAGCAAGTAGGTGACACACCTACTTGTCTCCTATGCAGTCTGCTCAGTCACGCAAAAATGCAAATATCTCTCTACTCCAATATAGTATCGACGAAAGGTATAATGCGTTAGAAACTAGACTCATAGATCTTTAGTTTGGTATGTGGCTCATCTCGTAATCCCAATTATATTGGGAGAATAGCTCAGCCACACTTGTCTTAAGTTTCAGCAAATTTATGAATGTAACTTATGATAACCTTTGCCAACTTTTGTTCCACAACTCGCTTGACTTGAAAACAAAACACACGACTATGATACGACTAAAATAATACATCACATGACCTCCTTATCATGTTAATCACCCTAGTCTTACCCCAAAAGTACATGTTATAATATTCTCAACTTGTCGACATTCGGCGAAACTTATTTTCTTCAATTCGTTTAGCTTATAAGCATTCAAACCCTCTTGGTACTTGTTACTCATGATCTTAAATATTTTTAACCTCCAAGGTAACATGATTAACTTAATATATGTACTTTCAAAGATTATCTCATTTCTGAGCATATATCAATTGACTTGCGACATACTCTTACGTACAAAAATATGGGGTGTAACCATATTCCCGCCTGTGGGACATTCGTCCTCGAATTTTGACTGATGCGCAGTCTTATAACACATAGCTCGTACGAATACCTTAATACTGACCTTGCCAGTTAGGCAATTGTTTTGCGAATAAAGCCAAAGGCTAGGGCATTCCCCCCTTTAGGCCTCTTTCTCACATCATGACCTGTGGTCGGAATTCTTCCAATATCGTAACTGTTGCTACCTTAAGTCATGCAGCCTATATGACTCTGTCCTTCTATGCGCGCGTATGCAACTCTTCTCTCCTATTAACTCTAGCTTTTAGCGAATCTGTATGCCTAACTTTGTGAATATATACAGAACTATGGCAAGCTGTCTCTCTGGGCATCTATAAGTGTACTAAAGTTCTTCGCTCGGCACTTTGTTGAACATACAACTATGGGGAGTGTGATTCTTAGGAATGGGAGTTGTTCTTGTGCATGCATGTACCTATATGGATGGTGGGGAGGTCATCTAACTAATATGTGTAAGCTATTGGTGTTGGATTGGTTGTAGGGTGAAGGAGACCTTGTATAAGAACCTTGTAGTTAAATTGCACACATAGTGTTTGATGAAATGCTTAAATGAGCTGAACCCGTGAACTTCTTCCTAATTATGGCTTGATTTTGTCGTCTCTCTAATAGATTGAAGTCGCTAGGATTTTTGGAAACTTGTAGTAATTTAAGGAAAGCTCAAAGCGAGGTATGTTGGCTAAACTTCTCTAGTAGAAGCGAATTCCATGTTGTTCCCGTAAGTTGCAACTATGATTGGCTCAAGTTCCACTTTCTCATATTCCGAGTCCTTCCTAGAAAATTTGATTATTTTAAATAAGTGTTGTGTTGAAAGATGTATATACCCAAAATGTGTGAAGGAAACTCAATGTGCTTAAGACTTATAATGCTTATATACATATTTGAAGTCTTGAGTTCAAATGCTCTTATTATTGATAACCTATGATGATGCTTGAAAGTGAAGGAAGTGGATATGAAATACAAAATGTGGCCATCATGCCAAGTTTGAAAATTTCACTTGTGCCCAATACAGAATGTGATTCCGGGCACGCAGCCTATATCTATTCCACCCTACAGAATGGCACCGGCATAATTGAATGAGCTAAAGGAACATCTAAAGTATTTTTTAGAGAAGGCTTTTATTCAGCCGAGTGTGTCACCTTGGGGGGCACCGGTTCTCTTTGTAAGGAAGAAATATGGGTCACCGAGGATGTGTATCGACTATCGCCAGCTCAAAAAGGTCACAATCAAGAATAAGTACCCACTACCAAGGATAGATGACTTGTTTGATCAATTGCAGGGTGCTAAGTATTTCTCCAAGATTGACTTAAGGTCGGGGTATCACCAATTGAAGATCAGGGAGCAGGATATTCCAAAAACATCTTTCAGGACTCGTTATGGGCACTTTGAATTTTTGGTGATGTCTTTTTACTCCTTTGTGATAGTGTTCATTGATGACATTCTTGTGTATTCATGAAGTCGAGAGGACCATTCTGATCATCTCAGGGCAGATCTGCAGACTCTATTTTAGCACAAGTTATATGCAAAGTTTTCTAAGTGTGGATTTTGGCTTGAATCTATCATATTCTTTGGTCATGTCGTCTCCAAAGAAGGAATTAAGGTTGATCCTCAGAAGATCGCAACTGTGAAGAATTGGCCTAGACCCACAACTCCAATAGAGATTCATTGTTTCTTGGGCTTAGCTGGGTATTTCAGGAAATATTTGGAGGGGTTCTCTACTCTTTCCTCTTCATTGACTAAATTGTTGTAGAAGGCAGTTAAGTTCCAATGGTTGGAGGCTTGTGAAAGGAGTTTCCAAGAGTTGAAATCAAGATTGACTACGACACGGGTGTTGTCCTTACCAGAGGGTACAAATGGGTTTTTGGTGTATTGTGATGCTTCAAGGATCAGACTTGGATGTGTATTTATGCAGCATGGCAAGGTGATCGCTTATGCTTGGAGGAAACTCAAGAATCATGAGAAGAACTATCCAACACATGATTTAGAACTCGCGGTGCTGGTGTTTGCACTTAAGATTTGGCGTCGTTATTTGTATGGGGTTCATGTGGATATATTCACAGACCATAAGATCCTTTGATATATTTTCAAACAGAAAGGAATTGAATCTAAGGTAGATAAGATGGCTTGAGTTACTCAAAGACTATGACATCGATAGTCTATATCATCCAGGGAACTCTAACGTTGTGGCAGATGCTCTTCGCCGGAAATCTACGAGTAGTTTGGCTCACGTAGAGGCATATCAAAGGTCGTTGGCCAAGGAAGTTCATCAGTTGGCTAGTTTGGGAGTTTGTCTTGTGGAATCTAGTGAAGGAGGGGTAATTGTGCAAGATAGGGCTGAATCATCACTTGTTGTGGAAGTCAAGGAGAAGCAATACGATGATTCGTTATTTGTACAGTTGAAGGAGGGATTGATATACATAAGACCATGGCCTTTTCTCTTGGTATGGATGATAGTACACAAAGGTACCAAGGGAGATTATGTGTTCCTAATTTAGATGGTCTCCAGGACAGAATCATGACCGAGGCTCACAATTCCAGGTATTCCGTGCAACTAGGCTCTACAAAAATGTACCATAATCTTAAGGAAGTCTACTGGTGGAATGATATAAAGAGGAATGTAGCGGAGGTCATGGAAAGATGTCCAAATTGTCAACAAGCAAAGGCCGAACATCAAAGGCCCGGTGGGTTGCAACAGAACATAGAAATTCCAATGTGGAAGTGGGAGATGATCAATATGAACTTTGTGGTAGGACTACCTCGCACTCCTCGCAAGTTCGACTTGATTTGGGCGACTGTGGATCGACTCATAAAATTATAACACTTCTTACCTGTTAAGTCTACTGACCCAGCAGAACAATATGCTCAGTTGTATGTCAAGGAAATAGTCAGGTTGCATGGCACTCCGGTTTCTATTATCTCAGATCGAGGGGCATAGTTCACTGCTAAAATTTGGAAGAAATTTCAGCAGGGGTTGGGCACTCAGGTGAATCTTAGTACAGCTTTCCATCCACATATCGACGGGTAGGAAAAGCGGACTATTCAGATGTTTGAGGATATTTTTCGTGCTTGTCTTCTTGAATTCAAGGGTAGCTGGGATGATTATTTGCTACTCATAGAATTTGCCTGCAACAACAGTTATCATGCTAGCATTCATATGGAACCGTTCGAGGCTATGTATGGTAGGAGATATAGATCTCCCATTGGGTTGTTCGAAATTGGGGAAGCAGAGTTGATAGGACAAGACCTCGTGCATCAGGCGATGGAGAAGGTTAAGATTAATTAAGGAACGGTTGAAAACTTCTCAGAGTCGTCAGAAGTCCTATTCGGACATGCCTTGTAGGGATTTGGAGTTCAAAGAGGAGGATTGAGTATTCTTGAAGGTTTCCCCCATGAGGGTGATAATGCGGCTTAGGAAGAAAGGGAAATTGAGCCCCAAGTATATCAAGCCGTATTGAATCATTTAGAGGGTTGGTCAGGTGGCTTACAGGCTTGAGCTACCTCCAGAGATGTCTTTAGTGCACCCGGTGTTTCATGTATCCATGTTGAAGAAGGTGGTTGGAGACCCGACACCCATTGTTCCGGTTGAGACTGTTGAGGTTAATGAAGAATTGACTTATGAAGGGCTTCCAGTCGCCCTTCTTGATAGGCAAGTCAAAAAGTTGAGAAATAAAGAGATTGCCTTCGTGAAAGTGTTATGGCGAATTCAACAGGTTGAAGAGGCCACCTAGGAGACCGAGGAATAGATGAAGAAGAAGTACCCTCATTTGTTTGAATAGCTACATAGTTGTGTTCTATGAAAATGCTAAGAGCTTACTTTCTATGAATTATGTTACACTTGTACAATTTATGTTAAGGATGCTCCTTTGTGGTAATATAATTTCTATGAGATCACTATTGGTGTTGTTTTCATGCTACATTACGTCGTCATGTTATGTATATGTTGTTAGGATTGATTTCTTGCATTCTCTAACAGGTGGATAGGCCCAGTTATAGGAGAAACTCTACCGAAATTTCTGAAAATTTTGGGAGTTAGTTAAATTATGATTTGTCGATCTGTGAAGTACGAGTTGAGTCACATTAGATGCTGATGGTGGATTTTGACCCTCATTTGGGGACAAATGATCCTAAGTCGGGGAGGATAAAAGGCCCCATAAAATTTTACTTAGAACCCGGGGTTTCGTGGTGCCGAGGTAGGCTAATGTGTTTGACGATTATTGAAATTCTACGAGGCGGACGTTTGGGTTGTACTATGCGTTGGGGGTTGAAAGAATAATTTTTATAGAACATGGCATTTTTGCGGTCAACAGCAGATCGGCCGCAGAATTTAACATAACCTAAGCCAAATTTTGAAGAACAATTTGCGGTCAATTATGGGTCCGCATAATCATTTCCCGGGCCAAACATCCGTCGCAGAATCAACATGAAGATTTTCGGAGGGACATTTTACGGCGCGTTATGCAACCGCATAACTGTTCTACGGGCTACAAAACGGTAGCAGACTTGACTAGGCCTTCCCAATTTTAGGACCATTTTTGTAGTCCCCTTTTGCGGACCACATATTCGCTTTGCGGTCCAGACTGCAATCGCAGACCCCGTTTCCTAGGCTTAAGTTTGGGAAAATGTTACCCGACCCCATTTTTATACAACGACCTTGGGGGTAGCAGGTTCTAATTGATAATTTAGAGAGAGGGGAGTGCTATATAGAGAGAGAGGAGGAATCCCTAAGCATTTTGTTCATCAATCCTTGCTCAAGGAAAACTTGCATAAGTTATCTAAAGATGTCTACTAAAGATGCCTTGCTCAAGGAGAATTCACAAGGAAAATTTGCAAAATTGTTTACTAAAGATGTAAGGTTCTAGCCCTAGCTTTCCATTTCGAATATGGGATAGAAGATGAGCAATGTAGAGTGTGATATTTGGGAATGGGAGTTGTTCTTGTGCATGCATGTACCAATAAGGATGGTAGGGAGGTCATCTAACTAATATGGGTAAGCTCTTGGTGTTGGATTGGTTGTAGTGTGAAGGAGACCATGTAGAAGAACCTTGTAGTTAAATTGCACACATAGTGTTTGCTAAGATACTTAAATGAGTTGAACCCATGAACTTCTTCTTAATTATGGTTCAATTTTGTCGTCTCTCTAATAGATTGAAGTCGCTAGGATTTTCGAAAACATTGTAGTAATTTAAGGAAAGCTCGAAGCGAGGTATATTGGCTAAACTTCTCACGTAGAATCGAATTCCATGATGTTCCCGTAAGTTGCAATTATGATTGGCTCAAGTTCCTCTTTCTCATATTTCGAGTCCTTCCTAGCAAATTTTATTATTTTAAATAAGTTTTGTGTTGAAAGATTTATATACTCAAAATGTGTGAAGGAAACTCAATGTGCTTAAAGACTTATAATGCTCATATACATATTTAAAGTCTTGATTTCAAATGCTCTTATTGTTGATAACCTATTATGATGCTTGAAAGTTAAGGAAGTGGATATGAAATATAAAATGTGGCCATCGTGCCAAGTATGAGAATTTCACTTGTGGCAAATAGTGCCAATAAAATGAAGAGGACGTGTGTTAGACTATGAATTGAACTGTAAATCTTTTGTATAATAAATGTTTTGGGAGTATTGTTTAGTCACAGAGGAAGGGTAGGTTGAAGCGACCTAACCCCGAAACTACACGTGCCGGTGTAGGAGTGGTTGAGGGATAAAATCCCCGTATTGATATGATGAGATTGTTCCCCTTACATGGGATGAGATTGATGTGTTGCGATAATTCCTCTTAATTGGGATGCGTTGATTGCTAGAAAGGTGATGTCGACCTACACGACATTGCGGTGAGACAGCTTAGCCGATACGACTGAGATCGGACACCATGTCGTGCACATGGTGGTGTTATGATTGGATGTCTTTGGGTGAGACGGCTTAGCCGGTCGGGCCGTGATCGGACTCCGTGCTAAAAACACAGTGGTATATCGGTACTAAAGATCCCCCAACCTAAAATATTGAAATTTTCTTGAAAACACATCTTGCTCCTAAATTGATGCTTTTTGTTTGAGGCTTTCATTGATCCTATGTTGCTTCTCCTTGTATTGTTACTCGATTATTTGAGAGGGTGTTTGGTATTACATGCTAGTACTATTCCAAATTGACTAACATCCCTTTTGTCGGGGGCGCTGCATCTTTTAATGGATGCAGGTGTTTCCACAACAGGCGGCATCGATCAGCGATAGCGATACACCCTATTCCCAGCTGACTTGGTGAGCACCACTTCATTTCATGGTCTTGTATCTTTTGTTACTTATGTATAATATTTTTAGGTATAGCCGGGGACTTGTTTCCGGCACTATCATAGTACTCTTTTGTATCCGTTAGAGGCTCCATAGACACAATGTGGGTTGTATATTGGTGTTAGAAAAGTCAAACTAGAAATATTGTATTTGTATCACAGGTTCCACTTCAAACTATGAATGTGTAAGGTATTTTGGGAATTATAAATGAAGTAACTAATGTAATTGAAATGGAATACTCCTTCAATTTATTCATGGGTAAGTTCGAGTATAAGGCATTAAATAGGCTTACTTACCGATGTCGGGGTGTGACAATCGAGTAATTCTTTTCATGCCTTCTCAGTTGTCTTCAAATGTAAGCAATTACATTTCCTGGTCATTCTACCACATGTTTCATGAATACTTGGATTATCTTACCACCCACACATGTTGGCATTTCATGTAACTCATATGATATGAAATAGTACTTTTGATTTTACTTCATGTTCATCAGTCACGATAGGTGCCACTTTCTTATAGAGTGCATACAATGTTGTAGTGAGACTGTTGTTACAAAATCATTTCTTCTTTAGGTCATTATGCTTAGGTTGAAGCCTGCTTCCTTATTTCCTCAGCTAGTCTTTCGTTGTAGCACTTAGGGTAGACCCTCTGACACTTGTAAAGCTGCGAGCTTATATTTTTGATGGAATTTTTGATGTTCTTACTCGCATATATTTATCCTTTAGTTACTTACCTCTGTGCCATTGTACTCGTAGGGTTACTTCGGAACTAACATTTTGATTGTCTTCCCAGTGGAGCTATTTTTTATTTTCGTAACACATATACGGTACATTTAACTACCCCAACTCCTATCTTAATGTTTCTCAAGGATTACGATGTCATCATATCTGCAAGACTGAATTCCCTATGTTGGGTGTCACTATGTTAATCTTGCACGATCTATTGATTTATCTGTATCCCCTTGTCCAACCATAACTAGACTTTTCCTGCGTCAACTACTAACTACTCGTTGGTCTATTCTCAAATTTGTATTTCACATAATCTCTCTTGGGTTATTTCCTTTGTCTTAACTTACCTCTTGCACTGGCTCCTTATGTATCAAGGTTCATTCACACTTATTTATCAATAATGTCCTGGGGCGGGTACCCTTACTGCCTCTCCCCAGCGTCGTGCTTGCATAATGTTCTGGAGTCGTAACATATTTGTAGGATTTGAATAAGTGCAATATCATCCCTTTCGCATTTTTATCGCATTCTTCCTTTACCATTCCATAGTTACATGAACCACTTAACTCCGACTTAATACCAGATCACACCATCTTGCCCCCTATAGGGGAGTACTAACATTTAATGCTTTGAGGTTTTACATGCAGATGTTTAACCTCTTCATCTTTGGCGTCTTTCCATATTTTCAATGACCCTTATTTGGCTTGCAGTAACCCTTCTGTACCAGGGATAACTGAATTTCATACTCACGAGAGTGACACCTAGTGTAACTGGCACACTTAGTCCCTTGAGCTTAACTTTGCTCACAACGCGTGCTAAAGAAAGGCGTCTTCCTGAATGACCTTTAAAGGTTATTCTTCTATCGTCCATTCTATTATTGCCGGAATGTGATCTCTAAAATTCCCATGATGTCGACTGTTAGGAAATCCTCTGTCCCTAATTTATGTTCAGTATATCTTGTTCAATAGCCCATACTGATTTCTGTTACTTCGGGGGTCTAATTTAGATTTCTGGTAATCATGTTTGAGTCACCAACTCATTTCTCAAAATGAGGGTATGACTTTATGGCTTATACAGTTTTATTGTCTCAAGGACTGTCACCTCTTGTCATTTCCATCACTTGACTATATACTCTGTCATCCTGTCATATTTTGATTTACCGTTATCACCCATTTATCATATCTTTCTCATAATGCTTCATTTACTCTATTCTTATTCTCCAACTAATATTTCTGTCTATTACTTTATTCTTAAAACTTCAACAAAACATTCTTTAACTTTTAGCTCCCCTTGCTCAACCTCACTGGCCCTTCGGGTCGCCTAACACTCTTTTTTTACTAAGGGCGGGAGTCATACTAAGGTAAATATTTATCCCTTCTAGGATTCCACTTCCTATCTTCTGAAATTTCTGAACATTCTAGTATTCATATATGTCTGTACTATTCTAGAGTGCACAAATTGGGTGTCTCATAAGGAGAAATTTTACCACGTTTGCAATATCTTACGGAAATGTCAACTAACACTATTAATCCATCTACCATTTTGGGTTACTCTAACCCCAGCTGGATTTCGGTATCTTATCCTCCTCTTAAACTATATCTGTTAGCTCCCATATGGCATAACTGAGATAGGTGTGGCCAATTGTACACACCTCTATTACTGTTCAAGGTAACTCAAAATGCTTATATTTCTTTGTTGAATTGTAAATACTGATAATATTTACTAACTAGGTACCTCGTACCCTCATTCTCCTTGCTTCTGTTACCTGTCAAAACTTATACTTTTACCTTCTGATACTCTCATGTCCTGCTATTCACGTGGTTTGTTAGATATTCCCGTCTTAGGGCTTAAGTAGGAAAATTGCACATCTGGTATGCACGATCTGATGGGGCCTCAAACTGGGCCACGTTGTCAAGAACTCTCTCTACTAGTGCCTTGGCAAACATAATTCCTGGCTCAAACTCATATGAACCCGCTCTATAACATGATTTGGATTTAAAAGAGGGCTAACAAACTCCTAAATGCCTTGTAGCTTCCTGTTTATATAATGTTTTGCACAACACATCTATAAACAAGGCTCTACTACACACAACTTGTAGACTCTCTATGATCTCTGATACCATATTTGTCATGCCTCAAACATAGGGAGGCGTGGCCGGTACCCGGTGCCATACACGACCTGAGCGTACCACTCTGTAACTGTGAACTCTGGACATGTAACTCTTGACTTAGGCCGACGAGGCCTACCTGCAAACTGACAATACCAATTAAGGTCGATGATGCCATATTCTAAATCATCTGAAAATGACGTCTCTCTCATTTGAGGGCTAAACATACCCAAAATCTCATATATATAGCTGTGCTGGCTGATGAGGCCGCCATTTATGTCTGCAACCAGCAATACCAGACTGAACATATACACAGGGGTGGCAAGGCCACAATAGTGATATGCAAAATACACCTGACTCGTCTAAAAGCCTCAAGAGATAACTTAACCGTAAAATGGTCGGGACAGGGCCTCGGCCTACCGATCAAACTTGTAAATATAAAATGGATAGAAAGGTCTAGATCTAGTAATTTAGAGGAAGTTGATCTTACCAACCAAGTGGATGTTTGACTCTGTCTACTAGGAAGGTCTATCCAACTGTCTATCCGGACCTTCAGGCATGAAATGTAGCGTCCCCAGCAAAAGGGACGTCAGTATGAAATAATGTACTGTTTATCCGGACCTTCAGGCACGAAATGTAGCATCCCCAACAAATGGGACGTCAGTATGAAATAATGTACCGAGTATGTAAGGAAATAGAATGACTGAAAGCTAAAGCTGAACTGATAACATAATAACTGAAAGTAAATGGGAGTCAAAGATAATTTGAAGATATGCTTACATGTTGATACCGACTCAACACTCTCAATATAGTAAGTAATATAAAAGTCCAGCCCTATAAGGCGAGGTACGTGTAACTGCTCTGCCATAGTAGGGTCGCTCATAGGCTCGACCATACTAGGCTCTGTATCTCAGCCATTCTAGGCTCTCTCATAGGCGCTCGGCCATAGTAGGCTTGGCACATAACTTACCATCTGATCAAAGGTATCCCAGTAGGGGCCTGCCCACCGATTATAGCTCGATCGTGGGGAAAATACTATATATATATATATATATATATATATATATATATATATATATATATATATATATATATATATATATATATATATATATATATATATATATATATATATATATATATATATATATATATATATATATATATATATATATATATATATATATATATATATATATATATATATATATATATATATATATATATATATATATATATATATATATATATATATATATATATATATATATATATATATATATATATATATATACTATATATATATATATATATATATATATATATATATATATATATATGTATATAGACCCCCTGCTCTCTTGACTGGAAGAGGACAATACTTAACTGAATATAAAGTCCCAATAAGGGAGAATACGATAACTTATAAGACTAAGATAATGTACATAAATTCAGGAATACAAACTTCTCTTTATGTTTCGTTATCAAACACATGTATTTACGGGATCATGCAAAAATAAAGTAAAGGATTGGCTTTACATACCTTATCACAACCTGTCCAGTAACCACGTTGAACCCGTCTCGTCGCACCTTAATATTCAACAATAATAATAATACTATCATTAAGTTAAGAAAGGTACGACTATCGCACAACGAATGATATGATTATTTTGTAATAAAATGGGCAGCATCTCCCTTATAACCTTTATTTCCTCCCAATTCGACGTAACACCGTTGCGGCCAAATGCACACACAAGTATGCGTGGTCGTCAAGTAAAAAAGTGATAAGATTGTGTGTCAAATCCATGAGGGCTTATTATCAACTATTAACTAGATTAGACTATCCTAATTATCTAAACAATGATTAAACCCAAAAGCACTGATGTTGGAGTAATTAAACTAAAAATAAAATAAATAATGAACTCTGAACAAAGAAATAGCAGATTTTAAAGTTATCAATACAATGAAAACGATCTAGGGTTAAGGGCTATCTTACATTCTTATTGTATTCTTCAATTGAATTGACTAACAAGATTCATCTAATTCATTGGTTGACATGGTTAATATTGCTCATAACAATCTGTCGAGTTCTTACTCGCCTATTCAAGCTAACCTAACGCCTATATTTTTATAGAATTAAGACTAAAAAGAACTCCTTTATAATTCTTGTACATCAACCAAGCAAGGCAATTAGGTATATGTCTATCATAACTGTGAATCCGTTCCCCGATGCACGGGTTCAAGAAGTTGCTCTACTTAATCCTATGTGCAATATAGAATTCCCACTTTCGAGTTCAATTCTAGATTCGTAGATAGTATTCAATTGGTGATAAAGCAATTAAATAATTAAGCGCAAGATTGAATAAATAAACCAGTATAATAAATCAAGAAAGAAAAATCAAAATCCGAATAACAATAGTCATGAAAGAACCACAACCCTAGAATGTGAAGTTTAGCTCCACATAGACATGGTAGCCAAACAACAAATCATACAAAGAAACATAAAATTACTAATTTCGGCCTCCGCGGTGGCTCTGTGCTTGTGTTTTCTCCTAGAAACGCCCCCCCCCCTCCAAAATAGGTTTCTGATCCCTTTTTTACTAGTTGGGGGTGTGTAGGGCCGAAATAACCAAGTCCCGAGCGGAATAGGACAAGTCTCCATCACCAGCACCTAGGGCAGCATGGGGCGCTGGAAATTCTGCACTTCTGGAAACTGGGCCACAGGTAGCGCCCCACGCGACCTGCAGTGCTACTTTATGCCAATTCTCCAATTTGTTCCCTTTTGCTTTAAATCGTGCGCCTTTATCCCACATTGCCTCCGAATGATTCCTACACATAAAAATACCATGAATTAGCACAAATTATTACATTACACATCCGAAATCTCTGAAACATGAGTAAAATTCAAGGCAATATGCATATAATTATACATAGTTTAAGCCGAATATCAACACCCCACACTTAAATGTTGCTCGTCCTCGAGTCAACCAACAAATTACTCTATCTTTGAGCACTGTACACCAATGACCATGGTTGATAGCAACAATTAAACTCTAGAATATGCAATCACATACACTTCCCTTTGCTTATGACATTTTTCAAAAATATTCAAACAAAAACAACATGCTCACAACAATCCTAGCCTCACAAACTGACTCAATATCCCAAGCACTCATGTCTTGAACACCCAACATCCTAGAGAAGTCTAATAATGTTACCTATCCCACATGAAACCATGTGCCCTCACAACAAAAGCAAAGAGAGTAAGTTGAATCCACACATCCGAATCTCATGACAAAATATAGTTTAAGGAATCACTTGTATATAAAAGAAATCTTTCAATCTCACAATTAAGTCACATGCATGAAATTGGTACCATAGGTTTGCCCTTATTGTAAATGTCAACTAATGTAAATTAGGACTTTTTCATGGTTGTAATGTGGGCTAAGGGATGGGTATGATATATTTAGGAATAGTGATTCACCCTCCTATGCACTTTAACACATCATATAATTAAATTTAAACGCATATTCTTCAATCCAACTTCAACTTCACACAAAATATCATCCACAACAATATTCTCTTTTTCTTTAAGCACTATCGTCATTTACACTCAACTAGAAAAAGCAAGATATTTATTCATCTACATTGTTTTTCTATTTTGCACTTTATACTAGTTGTGTATTCTTCTACAAAACAAATGCACCTTTCTTCCTTTCATTGGTTCCACTCAAAAAGCCACCCCACACTCGGTCCATTCTTACTTTTTTTAGAGCTCATTTTACTGTTAAAGTGCTTTAAGAGGTAAAAGGATAAAAACAATGCCAATTATGAACAAAAAAGGTATAGGGTTGTAATGTGGGTGCCAAATAAAGGTCTATTGGCTCAAAAGGGTTAACTAGGGATAAATTTTATTCATGGTAAGCAATAAGCTCAAAAAGATCAAAGAAAGCCTAAAATAAATTTTCAAACCGAGCATCACCTAAAATTTCGCTTCAACTCACATACCGGCCAAGTTGTAGATACAAGTACAATACATGGACTACACAAAAATCTCACGACACATGGCACATTACTCACTAAGGATGATCTCATTCTGGCTCTCAAATTAATGCAAGTATTCATGAAGCCACGAGATATTAAGCACAAAGCACAAAGAGAACACAAGTCAAGTAAATGAAACATAAGCGTCACAAGACATGCAATCGAAATAAACTAGGCAACATGAATGACTTCTACACATGCCAAAGCCTAAATATGCTACTATCAAACAAGTCAAAGGTGCCTAGGTTCATCTTTCTTCCATTTATTCCCTAAAGTCTAACCTACTCTAAAAATAAAAAACCTACTACCCGAATCAAGCTACATCCCAAGGAAAAGAACCGAGGTACAAAGAAAAATCACGGGGGATTATTACTACCAAAAGAAAAATAAAAGACATATTTTTTTGTGTTATTGTTTAGACATTATTCTCTCAAGAAACTGTCTAGGAGATCCATCGTCAGGAAAAGTCCGAAATTTTCAATTTTTTCTTATTTTCCATATTTAAAAAAAATTAAGTTACTAAAACTACTACTAAAATACTACACTACTACAAAAACAAAAATAGGAAGTTAAACTCAAAATAAGAAGTTACCGTTTTTTTACTACTAACATACTACTACTAATTATCTAGAGGAATTTTTCCACCATACACTTAAACGAGTGAAGGCACCCCAATGCAGTGTCCCCAATCCATAAATAAAGCAAAAGAAAATAACCGGGGTGGACAAGAAACTCCCTGGAAGGCCAAAGGCTGAAGCAATAGCGCCTCATAGAGTACTCAGACTTCTCCCAGACATTATCCTTTGTGCGGGTACCCCACACTTAGTTCCAACCATCTGGCCCACTTTTGAACACTTCCTATGGCTTTGCTCCCTATGCTCAAAATCTTACAAAATAAAATAACACTACAAAAATAATACAATAAAAAAAATAACAAAACTTAAAGAAAGAAGTAAAGTTGGGTTTCCTCCCAACAAGCGCCTAATTTAACGTCGCGACACGACGTGAACCACTTTTTTACTCCACCTCGAACTTATTAATTGAGCCCATAATTTGGCTTCAAGCTTTCTGTTATGCTCCCGGGGTGGTGAGAATTTTAGTTGGGCCAAGCAACCAATATCGCATTCTACACTTGTTGGCCTTCGGATGATGTATGTAATTTTGTCTCTCTGGCACAACAAATTCAAGAATGTAAGCACCTCATTCCTCATCAATTGGCTCCTCCAAAGACTCAGATGACTCCATTTCCATGTCATCATCCAAACACAATGTTGAAAAATATATGGAATGAGGACCAATACGCCCTAACTCTAGAATTGTATTACTCTTTACATCCTAATATTTACATGCACAAGAGTCTTCAAATATAACATTATCTGCTTCCCCACATGGCTCTAGTATACTTTTCTCAACAGGGGCATTATCTACAAAAATATGCTCGAATGATTGGCTCTCCACTTTTAGCTCCTCAATTTGGCGTATAATCTCCTTTTCAGCTTTACACAACTCATTACTATTTTGTTGGGCGTTAGACAAATCAACCTTTGCATTCAATTAAGCCTCTACGTCGTGAATAATAGTGCCAAATTTATCGATCTCTTGTCCCAGTTCAGCTCTTCCCTCTATAAAGTATCTCATCTCGTTTGTAGTTTTCTCACGTTGAACCTCATACATTTCTAATCTTTCAGCTTGTTCCACCAGCCAAGTTTGGCTCAAAATCTCCTGTTTTTCAAACTTTTCCTCTTGCTGGTACTCATTCTCTTTATTTAATTCTTCTAGATTAGCCTTCATTCTTGTGATTTCTGCCCTCATTCTTTTCATATCTTTTTTGAGTTCATCTTGTTGCTCTGCTACTTTCCTCAAAATATCCCTAATATATGCATCATGTTCCATATCCTGCACTTCATTGCCCCTCAAACTCAAAAATACAGTTAGAAAGATCATAATAAGGGCCAAGAGAAGGATGAAAAGAATTGGGACAACCATCCCAATGGCCATCGTGACAGCCAAACATATTACAAATATTTCACTCAAAGGATTGAGATTATGCATAGAACTCGCTCCCGAGAACATTTTGAAAAGTTTTCCACTAGTGAGGTCCTCCACAAAATGGATTAGGATCATCAAAATAAGAATAACCATCATTCGAATAATTTTCATTCCAAAATGCCATGTTAAAATAAATAAAATTGAGCAGTAACAGGCGATAAGATCACAAAAATGACGAGTTCTCTGTTGTCCGGTGGTGGAAAGACACCGGACCAGAACCAAAAGAAGCACCTCCAAAAGGCAAACAATCCCCAATAAACAACTCCACCGAATTCCTCCCCAGCTGCTACAATCCCTCCAAAATGTGACACGGTTACTATAGCATCTAGGTGACTTGGTTCCACTAACAATTACCAGAACAATTCTGGGTCAAGTCTTGCAATTAAAAACAATTAAGATTATACTCAAGCTCAAGAGATACAAATTAACCAACAATAAATTCATTTCCCCACCAAAAATAGTAATTCTGATATTCTACAACTATCCACCGAGCTCTAGACGGTCGGAGATGGTTTTCCAATCGTTCAAATTGCTAGAAACCAATTCCAATCAATTCATGTCGATGAGAAGATATCCAAAAGTACTCCTGTTTCTAACTTCTCAGAGACAAGCATCACAACTTTAAAGAAAACAATTTCAGCAGATTTGACTGCCACAACTGTTCGATGAAATGCTACAACCAATTCCACTGGGCCAATTGCTGGACAATCAAATGATCAACCATCCTAACGTACTAAGGAACTCGGTCGTCAAGTTACAAGGCAAGAATTAGTTCAAAAAAATGATGATCATGTTTTGCACTGTCCACATTCAACACAGTTATTCGACCTCGTTGCTGCAGATGCTGAAATTGCACAACAACACATTGTAACAGCTCCGGTAAATGAGGAAAATGCACTCCCGTCAAACACTACTTAACCTCAACATAAAAACACCCCAGATAGCAGCCTTGCTGCTCCTACTCAACAGATGAGTATCCATACAAATCAAGACTCTCAACTGGCTCAAATAAAATCACAACCCACTTCTACACCACCTGCATACATATACCCAAATATCTCGACCAATTTTGACAAACCAAAGCGCCAACTGACACTCAAACCAACTGCAAATCCTAGCCAAAATATCCAGAATTAGATCATCATAACATATGCTACAACCAACCCTCAAGCACTTAACTCTGCATATTATCCTAGAGATACCAATGTCCCACCAAAAAAAACTATCTAATTACCCTAATCCACCAGCTCCTACTATCACAATCCCTACCAACCAAGCTAAGAGCCAGGCAGGCTATAGAGATAGCCCCAATAGAGTTTACACCTCCCAAAATAACTACCAAATAGATCCAACCAGCTGTTATCTTCACCAGGGAAGGCTACATGGTCACCCTTGCCAACAAATGCTAATACACTATTGTGGGCAAATTTCTCAATACAATGCCGAAAATGGAACATATAAGGAGAAGCTTCATAGCTTAAAGTAAACTCATAGGAGGAGTTAAAATAGTCCATTTCAATACTAGGACAGTGTACATTGACCTAGACAGTTAGTACGGTCACACCACTGCCTGGACAAAACAACATTCATGTACATTCAGGGTCAAAGAATGGACATGCAAGCTTGGACTCCCAACTTCAATCCTAATGAGGATAATCCTATTGTACCTATTTTGATAGTTATCCTCGAACTTCCATGGCATTTCTACTATAGAGAGATACTGTCAGTTTTGTTATCATCTATTTGTAAGGTGTTACACCTTGAACTAGCCTCCGTGCAAAAAATAATGGGGAGTGTGGAGAAAGTAAAGATGCATGTTGATTTAACTCAAGATAGGCCCCACCATGTTTGGCTTGGTTTTGATGATGAACAAGATGTGAATAGGGATGGGCAATAGTTAGAAGTTGTGTATGAAGATCTTCCTACCTAATGCGTATACTGCAAGCACCTAGGACATGAAGAATACTACTGTATTATCAAGAAAAAAGATGAGGAATAAAAAAGGAAATCGGTAGAAGCAACATCAAACAAGAAGGAGAACCAAATTACAAACATGATAGCAAATGCGGATGGAATAAAACATCAACAGAACCAGTTCTCACAAGAACAACACAAGGACCAGAATTCCAAGCAAAATATGGGGGTGCAAGACCAATGTGAGAAACAATTAAGGGGATTAAATCACAAGTCACCAGCACAACAAACAACTAGGGATAACAATTCAAGGATCAATGACATACTCAAAAGAAGAAGAATTTCAGGGGTGTTTACTAAAGAAGCAGGAAACAGAAGCTCAAGCATTGTACTGAACACGAAGATGATAGACAACTCACTGAGACAGACCAGACCTCAGATATAAATCCTAATCCACAAACTGCTCCTCCAAATGTTGTGGATACTATGCAACTTTCCATTCCCAAACCAACTACACCTGATGCTGAAGTAATTGGAGAAAAGGGGGATGGTCAAGACATAACTAAATTTTCCCTTACTACGAATCCAAAGGGTATGGGTTGTCCTACAGCATTTCATGAGTGTGGTGATGCACATAGTCATCTTAGGATAGACCAGGTATCCAAAGTTGATTCCACTCAAAAATGCATGTAGACAGAACCAACTGCGGAATTTGAAACATGTGTGGCAACTGTCTCTAATAGCAAACAAAAGGACAAGACTACACCTCAACAACAGATGCAACAAGAACTGAAATCAAATCAGAATCAGCATATCCAACAGAACAGGAATACTACATATCCAACTGGTGATACTATATTTAAGGGTGCAACAACAAATGCGAGGACAATGGACTAAGTTAAATAGAGATTTGGAACTCACAAGGAAACTATTAATGTTACCCTGAATCATTCTTGCCAGGAGATACCTTCTCAAACATTTTTGGAATCACCAATCAATTTGCGCAACAGCTACTAGTGCTGACAAACAAATATGCAGTAACGAAGTATAGGATTCGGAGTTCAATTCTGACATAAACACAAGTGTAAGAGTTATAGTTCAAAGGTGCAACATAAATACACACCCAACACAAAAAATAAACAACTCATCTACAATCAATAGTAGAACACATGGGGAGATTCTACTCAGTGTTGAAGGTCCTCTTGTAGGATTGTCAGCTAAGGAGCAGGTTGGTAATGTTGATGCAGAGGTGTATCATGATAAAGTATATTCAGACCATCAAACTGTTAGTGTCAAGATTATTCAATCCAACGGAACATTACATCAGCAAAACAAGGCAACATGCCAGCCTTGTTTGGAATCCATATATGAGCTACAATTCAAGAGGTTACAACAATCTTTGGAGGCTGGAAATCAGAATGCAATGGTGATGAAGGAGACAAGTGTAAATGACTTTCGCTATGTTCTGATACCTCATCAAGAAAGTGCAATTGAGTCTAGTCATATGCCCTGTGCTTCCGATACTGGACATCCACTTCAAATTCAGCTCAACATTCCCTTGAAGACACCTATCCAAGTATTACATTATATTGTATCCCATAATGTTGCACCAGTTGATATTCAACTGGCAATGGGTGACCAGGAACAATTTGAGGAAGAAGGTGATAATGAGTCCACAACTGGAAACTTCAAGGCAATAGCAAGGGAAGCTGATTTATCTCCTAGGGCTGGGGATAAAAGTGATAAAAAGGGAAGAAAACAAGGCCAACACAAAGAGATGCATAAACCAAAAAGAATTCTGCCTAGAAGGACAGCCTCACAATCTAAATGATGATCAAGACTCTAACATGGAACATAAGGTCAGGAGATAATAACAGGCCTTTCAGAGATTTATCAATATGCAAAGAGAACTCGGTTTCTTAATTGTTGCATTGATGGAACCTTTTCATAATTGTAGACACATTCATAATTACAGGAAGAGACTAGGTATGGAAGCTGTTATGTCAAACATTAATGGTACAATTTGGTTGTTCTTTGATGCGGCTGTTGAATGGGAATTATTGATGGACACTGAGCAACAGGTAACTATTAGTTTATATCATCAAGACATAGACCAGCATATCATCATGACTTTTGTGTATGCTAAATGTTCATCAATTGAACGACTAGAACTATGGGACTATTTGTACTACTTAGCTACTGATATGAATTTTTCTTGGATGGTTGGAGGTGATTTCAATTTTGTTTTACATGAGGATGAAAAGATAGGAGGTTTGCCGGTGTATCCATCTGAATATGAAGATTTTGCCTTCTGTGTGAATTCATGTGGTTTGTTTGATCTTGGATACAAGGGAAGTCCATTTACTTGGTGGAATGGTAGACCAAATAAATAATGCATTTTTAAGAGGCTGGATAGGATCTTTATCAATCTTGCTTTCCAGACTCTCTTCCCAAATATAGAAGTTGACCACCTCATAAGGACTGGCTCTAATCATGCACCTTTGTTAATGAGTTATGGGAAGGAGGCTATGCAGTTTGTTAAACCATTTAAGTTCCTCAAACTTTGGACTAAGCATGACACTTTCAAACAAGTGGTAAAGCAGAACTGGGTGGCAGATTTTATTGGTGATCCTTTCTTGATGTTCAAACATAAGTTGAAGAGAGTGAAGACATGTCATGCCCCTAAACCGAGGAGCTCGACCGGCGCTCAACTGAGTTAACCCGACTGAGCAAGCCTGTTAGATTTTATTCTATCCAAATTCATCCGTGAATAAAGAGGAGATGTACTCTGTTAATCAAATACTAAAGAGATTTCATTAACCGCTTCCATTTCATTCCCATTAACATCATCATTCAATATATCCAAAATAGTACGAGTTTATAGATTTAATGAAAAATGTGTTGCCAAATGCCAACAGTTCTAATCCAATTCCCAACATCAAATACCACCCACAACTTGTCTACGGAGCCTCTAAGTACAACTAAAGAGTAATATAGAAATGCTGGCAACAAGGCCCCGGCTATACCTCAACCACAAAGTACATGAGAAACAAAAGATACATGACCCCGAAATGAAGTGGGGCTCACCAAATCAGCTGAAAGGAGTGTACTGCTATCACTGATCAATGCCTCCTATTGTAGAACCACCTGCATCCATTAAAGATGTAGCGCCCCCGGCAAAGGGGACGTTAGTACTGTCGAATAACACTAATATGTATAGCTAGAAATCCTTTTTCAAAATAGAATGCCCATATGATATATACATGGAACACATAATATAATGTAATTGTAAAAACCTGTACAAACAAGGACAACAAAAAGGGGCACCTATTGTCTGCATTAATAATATGTCTCATTAGACCGTCCTTAGTGTTCACATATCATATTATACACTTATGCGTTTCATAGACCGTCCATAGTGTTTATTTAAACCGTACATCTATACCTCTTATACAAAAATGCACCTATGCGTTTCATAGACCATCCACAGGATTTCATATCACAATAGATTTCATAACACAATGTACATATGGGTTCATAGACTGTCCACAGGATTTCATATCACAATGTACCTATGTGTTCATAGACAGTCCGCAGGATTTCATAACACAATGTACCTATGCGTTTCATACATCGTCCACAGGATTTCATAACACAATGTACCTATGCGTTTCATAGACCGTCCATAGGATTTCATAACACAGTGTACCTATGAGTTTCATAGACCGTCCACAGGATTTCATAACACAATGTACCTATGCGTTTCATAGACCGTCCATAGGATTTCATAACACAATGTACCTCTGCGTTTCATAGACCGTCCACAGGATTTCATAACACAATGTACCTATGCGTTTCATAGACCGTCCACAGGATTTCATAACACGATGTACTTATGCATTTCATAGATCGTCCATAGAATATTATAACACAATGTACCTATGCATTTCATAGACCATTCATAGGGTTTCATAACACAATATACCTATGCGTTTCATAGACCGTCCATAAGATTTCATAACATATTGGAAACAAAAGTACAAATACGTACATCTCATAACCTTTCACACCACATATCACCTAATCCGTACTTTCAACCTCTTACAACATTATTATTTCATTGGCTCTCTTGGCCATACATATGATTCTTTATTCATGGCGTAATGGACGTATTTCATATTCCACACTTTCATTTCTTCCCTTTCATAGATCATCATCATAATTATCAACAAGTAGAATATTTCGAAAATCACAACTTTAAATTCATTAGTAATGAAGGCTTGAAACACAATTGATTTCTTTCCAATAGATGGAGTAAAATGATTGGCAATCGAAGTACAAGTTGAAATCATACACAATTTCTACTCACGAATATGTAAGAATGCAAAACACATTGAAAATTACTTCCAAAGCATAGCATTAGTTAAAACAACCACATATGGGCATCACTTGAGTTCATAAACATTTAGCCAATTATATTGTCGAAGTCAATTTTGGAATAGTTGAGTCAAAGCTCATTTCATAATCTTCCTAAAATTATTTCATTGGCACTATTAGTCATAAGTATAACTTTTATTATTGGCATGTTGGCCACACTTTATATTCCCAATTTACTGATTTCACTTCCAACCATCTTTATAGGTTATCAACAACAAGACATTCCCAATCAAGACTTTAAATACACATATGAGTAATTAAGAGTCTTAAGAATATTGAGATTTCCTCACACAATTTGGCATACTAGCGTTCTTTTGAAATACGATTCAATCCACGACATTTTAATACGCAACCCATACTTTGAAACTCACGGAAACATTATGGAATTCAATTCCAAGAGAGAAAGTTTAGCCAACATACCTCAATTGAGCTTTTCTTAAATTACTACAATGTTGCGAAAATTCTAGAAATCCCAATCTATTTGAGACATAACAAAATAGAACCATAATTAGGAAGATATTCATGGTCTCAGCTCATTTGAGTATTTTATCAAACACTAAGTGTGGATTAAGGTTTCAAGGTCTTTTTATGGAGGATTCCATCATCCCACAACCCAATCTTTATCATGCTTAGTTCAACAATCTTCCTACACCCCTTGATATCACATGCATGTAAAATAATCAACTCTCATGCCCAAAAATTATCTTTCTAATTACCCATTTTCAGATGATTTCAAAATTAGGGTTTATTGTGTAGAATTTTACCTCTAGGATGATGACCGAGTGATCTTGCCTTCTTATTCTTCTAAAACTTGAGCAAGAATTGAAGAACAATATTAGAGAACACCTTCTCATTATAGGGCACCCTCTCTCACTTTAAAATGCCAGATAATAGCTCAAAAATGACCCAAAGAATTTCTATAATCCTCAAACAAGTAAGCCTAGTCCGGCACCATGAAATATTATTTTCTTTGTAAATTTTACCGGGCTTTATACTTAAGTTCTTCAAAAAATTTCCGGAGTGTTACAAGACATCCCTATCACAATAGAGTAAACTAACTTTTGGAGACATATTCAAGCAGTTGGCTATTAGGGAGGATATTGTCAGAGTTAAGGAGATGCTATTTGAAGAGGAACCAACAATTCAAAATAGAATTGTCCTTCAACAAGAACAAGCAGAACTAAAAAAGTACCTAAGCATTGAAGAGCAGTACTGGAAACAAAAGGCAGGAATAAGAAGGTTTGCTGAAGATGATAAAAACACAAGATGCTTTCACAATCATTTCAATGGCAAAAGGCAAAATCTTAAGCTCAAAAGGATCCAGAATGCATATGGTACTTGGCTTGAAAGTCAGGATCTTTTGGCTAATGCTGCAGTGGATTTTTTTCACAAATAATTCACACAAGAAGGGAAAACTACAGGATTTGACTTGTTACATAATGTACCTAGTATGGTCAGTATTGAACATAACTTGGAATTGTGCAAGTTTCCTACCATAGAGGAAGTCAAGAATGTAGTATTTGCACTAACTGGTGATAGTACAAGTGGGCCTGATGCCTTCACTGGATTGTTCTACCTGTTCTGCTGGGACATTGTAGGAGAAAACATATTCATGCTTCTACATGAGTTCTATAGAGGGGCACCATTGCCAAAATCCATAACACATACTAACCTTGTTCTACTGCCTAAGAAACCACAAGTGCAAATATTCTCAGACTCAAGACCTATAAGTCTAAGTAATTTCATCAACAAGGTTATCTCTAGGGTGCTACATGACAGAATGGAGCAGATACTTCCATTATTGATTTATCCCAACCAATATGGCTTTGTTAAAGGAAGGAGTATATTTGAAAATATATTGCTCACTCAAGAAATTGTTACTGACATAAGGTTGAGAGGTAAACCAGCCAATGTGGTAATCAAGCTTGATATGGCCAATGTTGGGGTTTGTTGCGCATTTTATCAGCATGATAGGTTACTTAATGGTCAACAGTTGGTAATAAATTCTAATCAATAGGCAAGCTTCAGGGTTTTTCAAGTCCACTAGAGGAGTGAAACAAGGAGATCCACTTTCAAGTGAACTTAATGGTCCATCTTTATTTGATATTTCAAGAGCATTGTTTGCAAAATTGTGGTGGTGGTTTAGGACATCAAAGTCATTGTGGTCCAACTTCATGTGGAATAAATATTGCAAGAAATAGATGCCTACTGTGGTACAATTTAAACAAGGATCCCATGTGTAGAGGAAAATGCTAGAAGTAAGAGAAGAGGTCGAGCGGGATATTCTATGGCAAATGAATAGTGGTTCAACATATATTCGGCATGCAAATTGGACTACAATTGGAGCTCTATATCATATTATCCCCCCCATAATTCACTATCAATGAAGACTTAGATGAGGTGGCAGAATTGAGGATAGAGAGTGATTGGGATGATCCACTTCTAAATCAAACATTCCTAGATGACATAGCACACCACATAAGGCAAGAAGTTTACTTCGATCATACTGATGACTACTGGGATATACCTAAATGGATGCCCACAGCCTCAGGTAAATTTACAGTTGGTAGTGCATGGAAAGTCTTGATGCATAGAAAATCAACAAATCCAGATTACAAATCACTATGGACTAAAGGTTTGCCTACCAAAATATCTTTTTTCCTATGGAGATTACGGAGAGGAAAGGTCCCAACAGATGATTTATGGAGAAGAAATGGGTACCAAACAGTTTCAATATGTTGGTGTTGATTTTCCCCTAAAGAGGAAACTATGCAACTTATTTTTGTAACAAGTCATACTGCATCAGGAGTATGGAAGGTATTCATGAAGGCAGCTGGGATAGTGGTCAACTTGATACAGATTCATCAGGTAATTAGGGCATGATGGAGTGCTGAGTGTTGTGCTAAACTAAGACCACTATTTCATGCTGCCCCAGCCATTATTTATTGGGAAATTTGGAAGAGGAGGAATAATCTAAAGAATGGGAGAAGTGCAGTATCTTTTAATAAGGTGGTGCATGAGGTTAATAAAACACTTCACTGTCTACCTAAAGTAAGGTTTCCTTGGCTTCCAAAAATACCTCTACTATGGCCTGATATGGTTACATTCTTTGACGCGTATATGCCTTGTATTATCACTAAAAGTGTAACTTGGAAGCTGCCTCATGAAAGATGGTTCAAGTGCAACATAGATGGTATTTCAAGAGGGAATCCTGGACCCAGCTCCTATGGTTTTTACATGAGGAATGATGCTGGAGATGTGGTTTTTGCAAAGGCAGAAGAGATAGGGCTCTCAACAAATGTAGTTGTAGAGGTAAAGTCAATAAAAGAAGGGCTCTCATATTGTTTTCAAATGCAGTTGCATCCTCTCATCATTGGGACTGATTTGATGGTAATGAAGAAGATTATTGAAGGTGAATCGGAGGTACCTTGGAGCATTGCCAAGGAAGTAAATATGATCAAGGAGATGAAGGAGCAATTCAATGTGATTTTTCAGCATGTCCTAAGGGAGGGCAACTCTGTAGCAGATTTTCTAGCTAATCTTGTGTTTTCTTTGTTAGGTACAATAGAATTTCAATTATTCCATGAATTCCCAAATGTCGGTAAGACACTAATCAACCCAGACAAGGCGCAAATCCGAAACTTAAGACCTAAGGTTGCAAGAAATATAGCACCTGATTGATGATTGGCATTATGTGCTTGCTGCCAACCTGCTATAACCTCAGAATATGGTTGTTTATGTTGCAAGCATACTCTATACAATCAAGGTATCCTCCAATGCTACTGATATGGGAAAATTCTCAATCTGGAAGTATTTGGAAACTGTATCACATCAATAATGAAAGTAGTCATGTATTCAATAAATTCAAACACCAAAAGATTGTGATAATCTTCAAGAATACATGCAACTGGAATCTTGTCTGCAATATCAGTTGCGACCAGTATGCATTACACATACATGTGTTATCAAAGGGCTGTTCAAGGAACTACATCAATGGACTTCTATGAATTCAAAATATCACTGTTTAGGACAAGAAATTTACTGTGTGGAGATGTACTATTTAACAGTGGTATTAGCATTTTATAATGCTCATTCTGGGGATGGTATAGACCCATATGGAAGGTATTGTCCTGCAAGTTAAAGGTTATGAAAAATCATATTGCTGCATCTGTTAGGCCGACCGTCAAAGACCATGCACAACCAGGAATATTGATCGTAGTGGTGTCTACTACCTCAAGAATAATGCAAGAACTAAAGTTCAACCAAAATAATATCAGTATGTCCTATTTTGTGTGGTGTAGCTGTTGTGCATTCATACATTCCTTCTTTTTGGGATTGCAAAAAATGGTGCCTGATGAGAGCTTTGTAGGTGCTACTCATTATTTTGCAATGGTTGTCTGAATTCAAAAGCATCATTATCAAGGGGACGAGCTAGATAACATTTTATGTAATAGTTTGTTTACAATCTGTTATTGCTAATTATGTAATATTTAGCTTTTGCAAATTCCTTTCTTATTCTTATGTTATTTGGACAATTTGTAATTTTTGACCCAACTTGGGCTTTATTATATATAATAGCTACTATGTGCATAACCTAGTTGTATAATTGCTTGAAAAAATTAAATAAAAAAAAAATACTAACTAAACTAAAACAAAAAAAAAATGAATAGATAAAAATTAAATGTCTAATCTAGAACAATAGCTAATTCTAAGTCCCCGGCAACGGCACCAAAACTTTGTTGTAGCCAAACGCACACACAAGTATACGCGGTCGTCAACTAATAAAGTGATAAGATAGAATGTTGAACCCACGAGGACTTATTATCAACTATTAACTAGATTATACCATCCTAATTATCTAAATAAGGATTAAACCCAAAAGTAGTGATGCTAAAATAATTAAACTAAAAATAAAATAAGTAATGAACTTTGAACAAAGGAAGAGCAAATTATTATGTTATCAATGTAATGAAAACGATCTAGGGTTATGGGCTATCTAACATTCCTATTGTATTCTTTAATTTAATTGACTAACTGATTCATCTAGTTCATTGGTTGACAAGGTTAATATTGCTCATAAGAATCTGTCGAGTTCTTACTCTCCTATTCAAGTTAACCTAACGCCTATATGTCTATGGAAATAAGACTAACAAGAACGCATTTATAATTCTTGTACATCAACCAAGCAAGGAAATTAGGTATATGTCTATCCTAACTGTGAATCTGTTCCCCGATGCACAGGTTCAAGAACTTGATCAACTCAATCCTATGTGCAATCTAGAATTCCCATATTCGAGTTCAATTCTAGATTCGTAGATAGTATACAATTGGCGATCAAGCAATTAAATAATTAAGTGCAAGATTTTAAATAAATAAATAAATATGATAAATCAAGAAAGCAATATCAATATCTGAATAACAATATTCATAAAAGAACCACAACCCTAGAACATGCAGTTTAGTTCCACATAGACTTAGTAGCCAAACAACAAATCATACAAAGAAATATAAAAATTACTAAGCCTGGCGGAAGAAAGACAGAATTTGATGAATTTTGGCCTCCACTGCGGCTTTGTGCTTGTGTTTTCTCTTTAAAATGGCCTCCCCCTCCAAAATAGGTTTAGGACCCGTTTTGTACGAGTTGGGGGTATGTATGGCCAAAATAACCATGTCCCGAGCGAAATAGGACAAGTCCCCATCACCAGCACCAAGGGTAGCGTGGTGCACTATCCCTGGTGCTGGAAATTCTGCACTTCTAGAAACTGGGCCATAGGGAGCGCCCCACGCTACCTGAGGCGCTACTTTGTGCCAATTTTCCAATTTGTTTCCTTTTTTCTTCAAATCGTGCACCTTTATCCCACATTGCTTTCGAATGATTTTTACACATAAAAATACCATGGATTAGTGCAAATTATTACATTACACATTCGAAATCTCCGAAACCTGAGTAAAATGCAAGGCAATATGCATATAAATATTCATACTTTAAGCTGAATATCAAACACCAACAACAACAAGAACAAAATAATAATAACATATATACATTATTTTCCAACCTTATATCCAGCACAAAACACCACAAAACAGACCACACACCGCAATTACTTCATACACAAAACGTTAACCATAGTAGTGTCAAATAACCCAAAAATATAAAGACGAACGACCAGCCAACCACCCTGCCATGTGGTGTTTCTCAACACCATTTATCCTCCCAAACTCGATATAAATAGTAGCAAAAGATACAACCCAACAATAACACAAAACAGCCCACAAAAAAGTCTACAACAAGTTGAACAACTCGAACTCACGACTTCTGATCACCGTCCCATGAGTTATTACAATTATCGGACGAATTTATCTACCTTTCCAGCAGAAATAAGGGATAAAAGAGGGAATTATACTTACCTTATTTGGTGAAGATCTCAGCTCCTAACTTGGTTCTTCAACTCTTAGGTGTTCCTTAAACTAGAACTTGAAAAGAAGAGACAATCATTTTGGGTTTTATGTTGAATTTTTGGGACAAGTTTGCTGGGGTATATCTCTGATTTTTTGCTCTATTCTGATTGGAATATATGAAGGAAATCATCCCTCAAAAGGGCTCTTTGGAAGACCACAGCTAGCCCCTTTATGGACATATTTGGTCCTTTCATTTAAGAAAGTAAGTGACACACCTACTTGTCACCTATGCAGTCTGTGCAGTCTCACGAAAATATAAATATCTCTCTACTCTGATATCGTAATGACGAACAGCTTAATGTGTTAGAAAGAAGATTCATAGATCGTCAATTTTTTATGTGGATCATCCCGTAATTCCAAGTACATTAGGATACAAGCTCTGCTTTATTTGGCCTAATTTTCAGCATATTTATGAATGTAACTTGTGATGACCTTTGCCAACTTTTGTTCCACAACTCGCTTGACTTCAAAACATAACACACGACTATGATACAAATAAAATAACTCATAACATAACCTACTTATCATGTTAATCATCATAGTCTCACCCCAAAAGTACATGTTATAACATTCCTAACTTGTCCACATTCGGCAAAACGTATTTTCTTCAATTCATTTAGCTTCTAAACATTCTAACCCTCTTGGTACTTGTTACTCATGATCTTATATATTTTTTACCTCCCAAGTAATATGATTAACTTACTTTATGTACTTTCAAATATGGTCTCATTTCTTATCTTGCATCAATTGACTTACGACATACTCTTACGTACGAAATTATGAGGTGTAACACGTAATGCAACCGACTTGGGTGACACTGAATATCAATTTAATTATATAGACGGAGTTCATGTCTACATATTACAATGAAAGGTGAGACTACTGGTGGTGAACTAGTGGTGTGGTAAACTCAATTAACCATGCATAGTTATACTACGAGTTCATGGGAGATAGACAAGTGTGTGAGATAATAAGGCTATGAACTATCCATTAAGGGCAAAAAGGGATTGGATGAATTTCCCAGTCACAAAGAAAAGATAGTACCTGCATATTGGCTAGACCAAAAGGGCGATCAAATAGGGAAAACAACAAAATCTACTCAAAGGACAAAGGGTAATGTTCGAAACGTGTTGAGAGATGATCAACACTTCTGAAAAACCAGGCATGTTTAACATGATAGCTCTCGAGCTGCAATACCAAGAAACACCATTGTTAGCTACAATACTGGGAATGGGGTGAGTTACCTATCGAGGATGGAATCAGGTGGACTAAGTGTTACACTTAGAAGGAAAACAAGAAGTCATTATTGATGAATTCGGGAGGATCTTAAGTTTCAGAAAAGGCCTTATTCCGGACAGTGACTCGAATGAATTGAATATATAAAAAAGGTATTGAGATGTGCTTTCAAGGTGTTTAATAGTATAGAAGAATTGTGACAATGTTCACAAAGTAAGTAGAGTGATTTCTTAAATTCTATGAGGCACATAAGAAGGAAAGAGAGTGGCTAAGAAAGGTCCGAGCACAATGTTGCTTTACATTTCACTCGATGTCGTGCAGGTTAATGTTACGAGGGTGTGTGCATAAGTTAGCACATGTTATTCAATTGAAATAGAAGGTCCTATAAGATACTCATCAAGTAAAGTCCTTTGTTAAGAATTTGGGGAAGCAAGTTGCAACTATTAACAAAAGGTTGTAACTCTATCAAGGAAATTTTTGTAGAACTCAATTCTTAGAAGGTCACATGTAAGAGAAATGTGCTAATGATGCATCTGGTTCAACACTATATACTTGTAGTATTTTATGACTCATTTTCATGTTAAGATCATGTTTATGTTGTCTCTTCAATACAGGTTTCCATATATAACAAGAGAAGTAATATAGTGTTCATAATGATGTACTTTCGTATATCGAATCGTGATAGGGGCAAGGAGTGGCTACAATAACATATTTTGAGGGGAATAGGGCCAATGAAGGTCATGGTCGAGAATTTTATCGTATATTGGGTTATTGTCACACTGTGTGGTGCCTCGTATGGCAGGAGACGTAGATCTCCCATCGGATGGTCTGAAGTTGGTGTACAGAGTTGATAGGGCCAGACCTCGTTCACTAAGCTATGGAAAAAGGCAAGATAATCAAGGAATGGTTGAAGAAGGCTGGAGGTCGTCAAAAGTCATATTCGTATGTTCGACATAGAGATTTGGAGTTTGAGGAAAATGAATGGGTGTTTCTAAAGATTTTCCCCATGAAAACTTTATGTGATTTGTGAAGAAAGGGAAATTGAGTCTAAGATATGAAGAGTAGATAACCTCACTTATTTGTAGGACAAGGTAATAGTATGTAAAGACTATTGGAAGCTCTCTTCTTTCGGGTATTATGTTTTATGCGCATGTATGTGCGCCTCCATGGTTTGGAGCAGTTATGTGAGTTAAACAAACATTGAAATGGTAAGAAATGGTAAGTTATGAATGATTAAGATGATGGTTTAGGGTTAATGAGAATGAACCTGTACTTAGCTAAGACTTGTGGGGTCTTCAGGAAATCGATTAATGTTTGTTAAGCTAAAGGAGATGAATAGGTGGCAAAGAAACTTAAGTACTCTCTCTAAGGATGGAAATATCCAAGATATAACATTCGAGGACGGACATGTGAGGAAGAATGTAAGGCCACATAATATTTTTAATGATTTAAGACTTTATATTGCACCAACGATAATTGGAAATAATATTTTTGAGTTCTAAAGCAGACCTATGGGATAGAACCACATTATTTTGACATGAAAATACGTATGGAAACTGTTTTGGAACATATTAAGGAGGTTTGTAAGTGGGAAGAAGTTCTTCGGAATGAGTTGGAAATATTAAGTGAAAAGGTGTCTTAATTAGCATAACACCTGCCTTTGAATGGGTATAAATCTCATAATATAAAGATGGTTTCCATCAATGTTTCCCCTAGAGTGTAGCCCTTCGAGTCTAGTTTCAAACGCATCAAGTCGTTCGTCATTTGGGCATTTCTACTAAATGTTATGATCAAATTACTAAAGTCAGACCACCTAATTAATTTAGTGGACAGAGAAGCAAGGCTCACTTCGCCATACCGGGCACGGATCCTGTCTTCCCTTGCATGCGGTGGACAATGAAGTGAGGTTCACTTTGCCAGACTGGGCTCACCCCAGCTTAAGGTTCTTTTAAGTCATGTCGGGGGCTCATTTTTCCTATTTCACTTGGACGATTTTTGGAGCTTTCTTCCACTCTCTCAAGACCCCCAACTCTTCCCATTATTAAGGTAAGCAATCACCATTATCTTGGTGTGAATCTTATCATTTACACACTAGAAGTAACTCAATCTACCATAAAATCCTTAGATTTTTAAGAAATTTCATCATGAACTCAAAGGAGGATTTTGCAAGGATTTCTTCCAAAAGGTAATCCTACACCCTTAGACTGGTATGCATGGATTTATTATGGGAATATGAGTATGAATTAAGTATTTTAACTTATGGGATAGCGATTGGAAGATATAAATTCCCAATTTAAATGCATAACCATTGTAGAGATTTAAAGGTGATTATTTGATTGAATTTTATTGGTTGGGTGTGGATGGTTGGTCATGCATGTGATGTTGGAAGTAATAAATTGATTAAGAATGATGGTGGGATGAATTATTGGTAAATGGTGGTAGTTGGATGAACTAATTATATGGTTAAGAGATGTAGATATTTATGCCTACTAGATATTTGATAAAGTGCCTAAATGGCCTAAACTATGGAATTTGTTACTAATGTTGGTCCCATTGGACATTGATATTGTAGATAAAAATTACTTAGTGTAGTGGATCAAGGTAGTATCATTAAGGGGCGAATTTGAGGTATGTTGGCTAAACTCCCTTTCTAAAATCGGAATCCATGAGTTCCTCGTATTTTCCAAATATGGTTTGTTCAAACTCTTATTCCTACTATTCTGAATTGTTTTTGATGATTGATTTTTCTATATGCTTATGTACTCAAGTCATGTTCCAAATTTCCCTATCATATTTTGCTCCCCTTAGAGGAAAAATGTTCAATTATGGTTGTTGTAACTAATGCATATGATTTGAATCCATGTTTCAATTGTAAATCACCATGCTCTCCTTTGTAATTGTTTATGAATGTGTTTTGATTTCTTACATGATCATGAATTTAAAATATATATATTATGCTCCCTTGGGAAATGTAAGCGAATAATAAATGGTGTATTAATCGCTAATGATTTTAATATGTGTTTAGATTGCCAATCATTACGCTCCACTCTTTGAAAGAAAATCAAAGTGTTTAAGGCGCTCATTACTAATGAACTTAAAGCTATGATTTTAAGAATGTTTTATCTATTGATGTTTATGATAATGATCCTTGGTAATAAAGAAATGAAAGTGTGAACTGTGAAATGCGGCCACCGTCCCATGAATGGAGAACACTAGGTATGGCCAAGAGAGCCAATGAAATAAATATGTTGTGAATGGTTAAACGTGCTAATGAAGAAATGGATGGTAAGAAAGTCTATGAGATGAATACATTTATATTTCTATTTCCTTTATATACAAATTTTTTTGGAGTATCATTAGCGAGCCGAGGAAGGGTGGGTTCTAAAGGCCCACACCCGAAACTACACGTACTAGTGTAGAAGTTGATTGAGGGGTAAATCCCCGTTATATTATGTTGCGATTACTCCCCTTAATTGGGATGAATTTATTGCTAGCATCCGTCTTTGTTCCCATCTCGACCCACACGGCATTGTGGGGAGACGACTTAGAAGATTAGGGGAGATCGGACACCGTGCCGTGCACATGGTGGTTCCTCCTTCTTGTCATTATATTTGATTCATATCTCCATGTCGATCCATATTCATTCGTGGTGAGACGTCTTAGCCGGCCGAGCAATGATTGGACTTTGTTGCACAAGCATGGTGGTGGTGTTGTGTTTACATGTCCACCCGCACACATTAGGGTGAGACAGCTCAGTCGACCGAGCGGTGATCAGACTCCATGCCTCGTGCCTGATGTGATGATCAGTGGATAATGATCTCCCAACCAAAAATGTTAATGCTTATTTGAAAATTGTTTACGTTTTAACTTGGCATTTGGATATTATTGGTTTTTCTTGGTGCTTCCATGATTCTCTCTATCATATGTTGGTAATCTATTCCATGCGAGGGTATTTAGGTTTACATACTAGTACTATTCCATATGTACTAACGTCCCTTTTGCCGTGGACGTTTCATCTTTAATTGATACAGATAACTCCTGAACAGGTGGCTCAGGTTCTTAATAGGTGTACCTCTTCTTAGCTGATTCATTGAGCCCTATTCTACTTTGGGGCCTAATGTCATATTATTTTGCACATTGTGTTTTGGGATATAGCTGGGGCCTTGTCACCGGCATCTCCATTCTACTCTCATGTCATTTAGAGGCTCCTTAGACATACTCTGAGTGGTGTTTTTGAGTGGGGGAAACTAATTAGAAATGTTGCTAAAATTGTAGGATGTTTCCTCTTCTAACTATTAGTTTGTAATATTTTTGTATCCGCTAATGAAGTTTCCTTGAGTAATAAATGTTGGTGTTGTATATTTTTATTCTCTCATTGGTTTAACTCTAGGTATTTATTCTCAAATTGTTCATGAGAAAGGTTGAAATATGGGCACTAAGTAGACTTGCTTGACTGGGGTAACTCAGTGGGGCGCTGGTCCCGCTCCCCAAGTTCAAGGCGTGACAAAGATCTTAGCTCTATTATTTGGAATGGTTTCCTATGGCTTTTATTGATGATATTAATTTGTTTTGGCTAGATTCGAACAGATCAGAGGTTGATTCACGTGGGAAGGGCTTCTTAGAGTACTAATTTAGCTTGCATGAGGTAAGTATCTTACCTAACCTGGGTTAAGGCACTAGTTGCCTAAGTTATTTGCGATAGCTATGTGCTATAGGTGGCACACATGTATGTGGTTGAGCCCATGTACATGCACGAGGTATTATTCATGCTCGGGTAGTGCTTAGGCTATTATATGCCTTGAATTGGTTGCTAAGCTTAAACGTTGTGATGTTTCTTGTATTTGTACTCATATTATGAGCTATTTGAACAATGTTTGAGGTTACATAGAGGTTGATCTCTTGATTGAACCTGATAACTGCTACTTTCATGATACAATTGCTTGATTTGAGCTATGATAGCACAATTCACACATGTATACAACTTAGCATGTCACTTATACCAGTTCATACATATGAAATTTGATACTCATTGATCATGTAAATGTATTCTTGTATATCTGCTTTCTGTGTGATATGGATTGGACTAGTAGCATGTGACAACGCGGTGCAGATTGTGATTATGAGCGCGTGCCGTGCGGATAATTATTATGAGCACGTGACCACCTCATCAGATTGTGATTATTAGCATATGACTATGTCGTCCGGTTGATATTTATGGCACATGACTATGTCGTGTAGAGTGTGGATATGGATCCATCCCCCTAGTGTCACCCTCTCACATTTCATTCTAGATGGTGTACATCCGATATGAGGAAAGCTGACCAGTTGTTTCGTTCAGTTGTTGAGACTCTGAGGAAAGACTGGCCAGTGTTTGATTTAGTTATTGCATTTTCATCTTTACTTGGAACTTCTTTGGTTGTTTACCGGATTTGTTTGCATATCTTCTTTATATGTTGCATTGTTGACTGAGCAGAGTACCTTGAGTTATTGTGTGCACCAAGGTGGTTTTATCTGTGATTCATGACTTGATCGTATTATTGTTCTATTCTTGTTTGAAATATGAACGGTATAGGTGAATAGCGAGTATCATTTCTAATTCTTGCTTCTATTACCTCGACGAGGTTAGTTATGATACTTGCTGAATAAATGGGACCGGTTGTACTCATACTACACTTTACACTTAATTGTGCAGATCCAGGTATTGGACCGAGCCACTAGTAGTTGAGGCTTGTTGCTGAGTTATCTTTGGAGAGACGAGGAAGAGCTGCATCTCGACCATAGTCTTGGCATCTTTTTTCATTTTTGTACTATTGTGTTTCATTCAAACATTATTGTTATTTGGTATTTTAGACTTGTATTTCTGTTTTAGAGCTCATGACTCTGTATTTACCACTTCTGGAGGGGGCGGGTTATTGTATTTCGACGTAGTTGTTTATATCATTGTCATTAGACTTGTACTATTTCTGCTATTTTTTCATTTTTGTTATGTTGGCTTGTCTAGCTATTGATTTAGGCACCATCTTGAGGATATGTTGAGGGCCTGTATCATAGATTTCGGAGGCCGATGGGATCAATTTCTTCCATTAGCGGAGTTTTTAACAATTCTCAGTTGAGCAACTAGATGGCTTTGTATGAGGCCTTATACGAGAGGCGGTGTCATTCTCCGGTTGATTAGTTTGAGCTGGGTGAGGCTAAACTATCGGGCACAGATTTGGTTCGTGATGATTTGGAGAAATTGATTCAAAATCGGCTACGTACCGTGTAGTCCTGGTAGATGAGTTATGCTGGTAGGAAGGCTCGTGATGTGGCATTCATGGTGGGTGAGAATCTTCTTATTAGAGTTTCTCTTACGAAGGGTGTAATGAGATTTGGGATGAAGGGCAAGTTTATCCCTCGGCATATTGGTCCTTTCGAGGTATTTGAGAGAGTTGTTGATTTGGATTACAGACTTGTTGGGATTTCATTCAGTGTTTTATGTTTCCATTCTACGAACGCATTATGAGGATCCGTCACATGTGTTAGATTTCAACTTGGTGCAGTTGGACAAGGATTTGACTTATGATGAGGATTCAGTGGCCATTTTGGATAGGCAGGTTCGAAGGCGGAGGTCGATGAATATTACATTAGTGAAGGTTCAATGGAGAGACCAACCAGTCGAGGAGGAAACTTGGGAGACGAAGCATTATATGTGGAGCAGATATTCTCACCTTTTTTATATCCCAGGTACGATTCTAAACTCATTCGAGGATGAACATTTGTGTAAGAAGGGGAGAATGTAATGACCCGACCAGTCATTTTATGTATTTGAGCCCCGTTTCCCACTTTGATGCATCCTGTATGCTTGTTTTATTACTTGGCGGATGGTTTGTTAGGTTTCAGAAAGGTTTCAGAGTGAATTAGAACACATAGTTTCATGGTTGGAAGCTTAATTATAAAAGTTTATCAAAGTTTGACTTTTATGTAAATGACCTCGGATTTGTGTTTTGATGGCTTCAATAGGTTCGTATGGTGATTTTGGACTTAACCGCATGTCCGAATTTGGATTTGGATCTGGAGGTTCCTAGGTTGTTTTGTCTCTAATTCAATAAATTTGAAAATTTAAAGGTTTGGAAAGTTCGTAGGTTTGACCAAGGGTCGACTTTCATGTTATCGTGGTCAGATTGTTGTTTCGAGACTGGAAATATGTTCATTATGTCATTTGGGACTTGTGCGAAAAGTTTGGGTTCATTCCGGATTTATCAGACTTGAATCAGACACTTGGTTTGAAGTTTGAAATTTATGAATTAAAGAGATTCATCTTGATCAATGATTTGTGGTGTTGATGTTAATTTTGTCAGACCCCAGCCTTGGGAGTTGCGACTGGCACACGACGCCTGGAGGCTCAGAAGAACCAACGTCCATGATTACATATTTTAAGTATGAAACCTGGGCCAACGGGGCCTCCAAGTACTAATACCACAATTAAAATGTGTACAATTGACTTGTAAAAGAAACATTGACATTTTGTACACTTTACAACTGTTACTAATATGGTTATGACCAATCCTTACATACATCTGAATACTAGCTTGTAAGCCTCTAAGAGTGCCGAGAAAATATACATATATGTACAACTTGGTCGGTACAGGGCCCCACCGTACCCAAAATAACTGAAACATACACTTCAGTACCTATTGACTTCTGAACAGCTACTCCGAAGAAGTGGAGAGCAATGACCAACAGCTGGAACAAACACCCTATTGGGGAGGGACATCACCGGGTCTATCTATACCTATGGGCATGAACACATCGCCCAAAGAATTGGGCGTCAGTACAGAAAATCTACTGAGTATGTAAGAATAAGAAGGCATGTAAATCAAATATATAACATAAGAGATATGAATACATGATTTCAACCTGAATAACGAAGACAAGCCACCGAGGGCACAAACTATTAAAATCATAAAACTTAAAAGTATGCAAGTTTATAAAAGGATAGCCGCCCATGGAGACTTATGCACTAAATATAATATAATATTTCTCAGCCACGCTTTGAGGCATATCATTTCATGTCGTACCCGGCCTCGTGGAGGACTCGATAAAGATTACTTCTTTCATCACATCGTACCCGACCTCAGGAGGTCTCGGTTGTTCCCAGCCTCAAGAGATATCGGTTGTACCCAGCCACACAAGGGCTCGATAGTGTTTCATAGAACTTCATTCCGTACCCGACCTTATAGAGAGCTCGGTCGTACCCAGCCACATAAGGGCTTGGTAGTGTTTCACATTGTATCTCATTATACCCAACTAATCAGTGGTTGCACAATAGATGTCGTACCCGGCCAACTATAAAGCGGGTAAAGCAATATATATATATATATATATATATATATATATATATATATATATATATAGTGGACGGCGTGCCACACGATCCCATAATATCATATATAAGTGGACGGCGTACCATACGATCCCATAATATCATATAAGATATATTAAATTGGAGGAATGCCACCGGTAAGAACAATATACCCGAACAGAAACGACATTGTTGAGAAGATCCTAGAACAACCAAATCTCATAACACAGAAGTCCTTGAAGGAGAGAGAGTCGCTCATACCATGTCATGCCAAGAAAGAAATTTATCCTACATACCTTGTTGAAGAACTAGCTACACTTTTATGATGGTTAACACTGACTCCAATAAATCTCCAGAATCAACCCACAAGATAATAGATATTATATTGACGATTCTAAACTCTTTCTCGCTAGATCCTACTAGATTCACCTTCGACCTTGCCTTAGGCTGTTTGGGAATTCTAATGGGGTGTTGAGAGCATTCTGAGAGAACTAATGTTGGTGATATCTTCTAGAATGAGTGAGAAAGAGCTGCATTGCATTTTATATCATACCAGGTCTAGGAAATCCTACCGCTGCTACATGCAAAAAGGGTCGCCCTGCCTCAGTTGCAACTCCCGGTGAGACAGCTGGTGTTAGACTAATGAAACGTGTAATCTCCGTTTTGACCCCTTTGTCCGCATACGTGTCACCGGCCAATTGTCCACGTGAGAAGCCCCACTTGTCAATCTTTAACTTTATGTGTGGGGAAAGTGTGTGGTGTAACATCAACCACCCTCAGAATATTCATCCCCAAATGTTTAATCGTAGTCACTCATTGCAAATTTCTTTATTCATATTGGGTTGTGCCAACCATGGTAGTCTCATTGTTGCCTCATGTAGTGTGGAATAAATGGGGGTAACTAGATTTCATGTCCTTTTCAGCTTCCCGGGTCATTTCTTCTTTGTTATCATTCCTCCAGTACTTTAATTGAAGATACACATTTGGTATGTATCTTACGGACATGATGATCTAGGATAGACACCGGAACTTCTTCGTAGGATAGGTCCTCTGTGACTTGAATATATTTAATAGGGGTAATACAAAATGGATCACTCAAGCACTTTTGGAGCAAAAATATGTTGAATACCAGATGCACTGCATCCAATTCTGGGAGCAGCTCAAGCTTATAAGATACTTGACCAACCTTTGGAATAATTTTATATGACCCAATTTACCGGGGACTGAGTTTTCCCTTTTTACTGAACATTATCACGTCTTTCATAGGCAATACCATTATGAATACCCAGTCTCCCACAACAAACTCAAATCTCATCGTCGGTTATCTAAGTATGATTTTTTCCATCTTTGAGCAGTCAACAAATGACATCAAATCATTTTAATCTTTTCTATAGCCTGCTGCACCAATTCAGGACCTAATAACTTTGCTTCATCAACTTTGAACCAGCCGATAGGAGATCTTCACTTCCGACCGTATAGTGCCTCATACAGTGTCATTGGAGTACTAGCATGGTAGTTATTATTGTACGAAAATTCATTAAGTGGTAGTTGATCCTCCCAACTTCCTTTAAAGTCTAGAATATAGGCTCGTAACATGTCCTAAAGTGTCTGGATGGTGCGTTCGGCCTGATTGTCTATTTGTGGATGAAGCGTTATGCTGAGGTTTACCCACGTACCCAATCCTTTTTGGAATGATTTTCAAAAGTTAGCCAAAAACTGGTAACCCCTTTCCGATATGATGGAAACCGGAACCCAATAGAGTCTAACTATCTCTTTAATGTAATGCTTAGCATAATCTTCTGCTGAGAAGGTAGTCTTAATCGGTAGAAAATGAGCTGACTTAGTGAGTTGATCCCCAATAACCTATATGGAGTCAAACCTTTTGTGTGAAGGTGGTAATCTAGTAACAAAATCCATGTTGATCATCTCCCATTTCCAGGTTGGAATTTCCATATTCTGGAGCAGTCCTCCAGGTTTTTGGTGTTCAACATTATCTTGTTGGCAATTTGAATAATGAGCGACGTATTCAGCCATGTTCCTCTTCATGCCATTCCACCAATACAACTGTCAAAGATCATGATACATCTTGGTTGACCCTAGGTGAACAGAATATCGGGATCGATGAATCTCCGCCATAATCGCTCTCGCAGTCCCGCAATATCGGGTAGACATAACCGGTACTGGTATCTAAAGACTCTGTCTTCAGTTAAATCGAACACTTGTTTCTTTTTAAAGGGAATGCTTTCTCTTTTTTGTACCAAGGTGGGATCGTCAAATTGTTATGCCTTTACTTCCACCACTAGCAAGAATTCGGCAGCATTTCAAACTGCTGCTCCTTCTCTACCGTTGACTAGAAATCGTATACTTAAATTATCCAACCGGTATAAGTCCTTAGTCATATCCCATTTATCACTTTCCATATGTCATAAACTACCCATTGATTTTTGACTTAGCACATCAGCCACAATGTTTGCCTTCCTGAGGTGGTACAAAATATCAATATCGTAATCCTTTAGTAATTCAAGCCATCTTCGCTGCCTCAGATATAATTCATTTTTGCTTGAATATGTACTGCAAGCTCTTGTGATCAATTAATATGTCGACATGAACTCCATACATATAGTGACGCCATATTTTCAGGGTAGATATAACTGCTGCCAGCTCCAATTCATGAGTTGTGTAATTTTGTCTCGAGTTTTTTTAGTTGTCTCGAAGCATAAGCAAGAACTCTCTTGTATTGCATTAAAACTCATCCGAATCCCACATTAGAGGCGTCACAATATATAATGTACCCCTCAGGTCCTTCCGGAAGAGTTAGAACTGGCGCTGATGTTACCATGTTCTTTAACTCTTGGAAGCTCTTCCCACAAATATTGATCCACCGGAATTTTGCTTCCTTATGCGTCCACTTCGTTAAAAGAGCAACTATAAATGAGAAATTTTCCACAAACTTTTGGCAGTAGCCAACTAAGCCCAGGAATCTGAGTAACTCGGTACGGGGTTATGGGCCTTGGCCCATTCTCAACTTCTTTGATCTTTTGACTGTCGACTTTGATACCCTCACCCAATACTATATGCTCAAGAAAAGCCACCGAGTCCAGCCAACACTCGCACTTGGGAAACATGGCATACAACTTGTGATCTTGGATCATATGTTAAACTACTCGCAAATGCTTTGCGTGCTCCGCTTCTGATCGAGAATATGCCAAGATATCATCTATGAACATGATCACAAAAATATCCAAAAATGGATTGAACACTCCATTCATCAGATCCATGAAGGCCACTGGTGTGTTGGTTAGGCCAAAGGACATAAGGTGAAACTCGTAATGGCCATATCTGGTCCGAAAGGCTGTCTTCGGAACATATTCTTCCTTGATCCTTAACTGATGATACCCAGAACTGGGATTGATATTTGCAAAATACTTAGAGCCTTGAATTAATCAAACAAATCATCAATTCTCGGGAGCAGATTCTTGGTTTTAATGGTTACCTTATCCAACTGTCGGTAATCAATAAACATCCTCAATGAACAATATTTCTTTCTAACAAATAGTACTGGGGCTCCCCATGGGGAAGTGCTGGGTTAGATAATTCCCTTATTAAGAAGATCCTTCAACTGATATTTTAGTTCCTTCAACTTGCTAGGAGAAATCCTATATGGAGGAATAGATATTGGTTGCATGTCTGGTGGCACATCAATGGCAAACTCAATATCTATCTTGGGTGGAATAATTGGGAGCTCGTCAGGGAACACATCGGGGAATTCACTAAAAACCGGAACCGATTGAAGGGTTGGAGGCTTCTCTTCTGCATCTTGCACCTGCACAAAATGAAAGAAACATCATTTTGTGATCATCTTCTGAGCCTTAAAGTAAGACATAAATTTCCTTTTTGGTGCTGCAACATCACCCTTTTATTTGACTACAGGCTCTCCTGGAAAGTTAAAGCGAACAACTTTCTTCCAACAATCCATCGAAGGATAACAAGAGGCCAGCTAACCCATGCCCATAATAACATCAAATTCTATCATTTCTAATTCATTTAAATTAGTCAAGGTATGGTGATCATAAAGCATCACATCGCAACCTTGATACACCTGCCTAACTGCGACGAACTCGCCCATGGGTATGGACACTTCAAACTGTTGTCGTAACAACTCAGGTTCTTTATCGCATTTACTAGAAATAAATGGAATAATAAACGACAAGGTAGAACCTGGATCTATCAAAGCATACCAATTAATGGAAAATGCGGATAGTATACATGTGACCACAACTGGTGATGACTCTAGCTTTTGTTGGAATGACAACACATTAATGTGGTTTTGTTGTCCACCCAAGCTAGTCACTCCACTCCTACGGCTACCTCTCCCCATTGGTGGTTGCATAACTTGCTCACGAGGATGCGTTTATAATGAAGAATCTATTGCAGATCCCGTTGCAACATCATGCCACCCACATTTCTCACTGGGCAAAAGCGCATGATATGACTGGATTGTCCACAAGAGTAACACAAATCTAAACACTGGAGGCACCGAGGGCCTCATCTTACTAGGGTCTCCACTGTATTGTGAGCTTTATCCTTGAGGATTCTAGCCCTGACTGGGATGAGTGGTCCAATCACGAAGCTGACCCTGGGACTGGGATGTTGCATTAGCCACTGGATATGTCGTGTGTTCGGAAAATGGAGGTCTGAACTCACCTCAAAACTTATCCATATCACATGTAGAACGGGCCCTTTTATGTTTGCCCAGATCATACTGTCGAGCAGCTCGTTATTTCCTATTACGATCCTCCAAGCTTTATGCATAATCTTGGATATGAGCAATATCCATAATTAGATTCAAAGAAGTTGTGGTGCATTCATTTTTTTCAGATCTGGTCCCCGACTACCCACAAATCGATGTAATCGTTCACTCATCTCATCCACAACCGAAGGAGCATACCTACCTAAGGAGCTAAATTACATGTTATACTCCCAGACACTCTTATTACCTTGCTCCAACCGTAAGAATCTATCTTATTGTACTCGGTGGATCTCAAAGGGCAAATATTGCTGCAACAATTCCTCATAAAGTTCTCTCTATATTGCCGCTGGGGCAAAAGATCCCCTGGACTATTCCTAAGTCTCATACCAAGTCACAACTGTATCTCGCAATCTGTAAGAGGTAAGTTCTACGAACTTAGAATCCTTGTCATGCATAACTTGTAAAGTCTGATGCATTTGATCTAGAAAATTCTGGGATCTTCGTTTGGATCTGTCCCTATAAATAACGAGGGGTCCAAATTTAAGAAATCCCGAACCCTCGTACTTACTGCCCTATCTGAAATGGCAGGGGCCTAATGTTGGGCTTAGGAGGCCATTAACTGAGTCAACAATTGTACCGCACTCCTCATATACAAATCCTTCTCAGAAGCAACCGGGGGAGGAATAAGAGGTACATTAGCTTTTCTATGTTATTCCGAGGGTAGTGGTGATGTCCCCAAAACCTGACTATCAACCTCATCCCGAGGCTCACGTTGGCCCATAGGGGCAGGTGGCACATGGCTGGTACCTTCTCCTGCTTCTTCATTCAATCCATGAACAATTGTGTGACGTCTCGTGGCAGGCATCACTATAATCATAAACAAGATAAGGATTAGAAGTGAATACTTATGACTCAGCTTTATAGCATGATCTAGATCAGAAAGAAAAGTATCCACTCTAAATATCCTATAGCCTCCTTTTTATAAGTATGGTGCACGACATACCCATAAACAAGACTCTACTAAATACAGTTTGTAGACACCCTAAGACTGACATGCTCTGATACCAAGTTTGTCACATCCCAACTTTGGGAGGTGCGGCCAGCACATGATGCTCGGAGGCCCGTACGAACTGAGGTCCATGCTTACATCATTTTAATAATACAACCTGGTCCAACGAGTCCTCCAAGTACAAATACCATAGTTAAAATATGTGCAACTGACTTGCAAATAAACTTTGACATTTTGTACATAATCACAATTTTACACAACAAGGTCATAACCAATCCTTTTACATACAACCAAACTCTAGTATGCAAGCCTCTAAGAGTGTTAAAACATAGTACATGACTTGGTCGGGATAGGGCCCCACCATACCCAAAATAATTGGAATATACACTTCGGTACCTATTGACTTCTGAACAACTACTCCGAAAAGTGGAGTGCAACGACCAACAATAAGGACAAACACTTACTGTAGAGGGACGTCTCCGGGTCTATCTGCACCTGTGGGCATGAACACAACACCCAAAGAAAGGGGTGTTAGTACGGAAAATGTACTGGGCATGTAAGACTAAGAAGGCATTTAAATCAAACATATAACATAAGAGATATGAATAAATGATTTCAACCTGAATACCGAAGATAAGTCACCAAGGGCGCAAACTGTAGAAACCATAAAACATAAAAGTATGAAAGTTTATAAAAGGTTAAGCACCCATGGAGACATATGAACTAAATATAATAAAATATTGCTTAGCCACTCTTTGGGGAATATGATTTCATATTGTAGCCGGCCTCGTGAAGGACTCAGTAAAGTTTATTTCTTTCATCCCACCGTAACCGGCCTCAGGATATTTCGGTTGTTCCCGACCTCAAAGAGAGCTCGGTCGTACCCGACTACACAATGGCTCGGTAGTATTCCACATTGTAGCTCATCATACCCAACTGATCAGTGGTTGCACAATTTGTGCCATACCCAGCCGTCTATAGAGCGGCTTAGTAAAGTAAAATAGATACATGTATATATATATATATATGTGTGTGTGTGTGTGTGTGTGTGTGTGTGTGTGTGTGTGTGCAATGTAGAGTCAATTTCAATAGATGCTAAGATTAAACTTAGAAGGAATAATTTGTTTCCGAACTCAGGGAACTATTTGGAAGATATATCTGATTGGAGGAATGCTATCGGTAAGAACAATATACAAGAGTAGAAACGATATTATTGAGAAGATCTTAGAACAACCCAGTCTTATAACACATAATTCCTTGAAGGAAAGAGAGACGCTCATATTAATTCATGCCAGGAAAGAAAGTTATCCTACACACGTTGTTGAAGAACTAGCTACACTTCAATGATGGTTAACTCTGCCTCCAACGTATCTCCAGAATCAATAGAACAAGATAGTAGATATTACAGTGACGATTTCAAACTTCTTCACGCCAAATCCCACTAGATTCACCTTCGACCTCACCTTAGACTGTTTGGAAATTATAAAGGGGAGTTGAGAGCATTTTGGGAGAACTAGTATTTGCGATATCTTATAGAATGAGTGAGAAAGATCTACACTGCCTTTTTTATTATGCCATGTCTAGGAAATTCCGCCGCTACTACATATAAAATGGGTCACTTAGCCTGGTTGCAGCTCTCGGTGAGACAGATGGCGTTAGCCTAATGAAATATGTAATCCCATTTTGACCCCTCTGTCCCCAAAGGTGTCACCGACCAATATTTCGCACCAGAAACCGCACTTATCAATCATTAACTTTATGCATGGGGAAAATGTGGGGTGTAACAAATTTTACTATTTAGATCCTTTGGATAGGTTTGGAGAATGTATTGCAACTTGTTGGTGTGATTGGACGGGGTCCCGAAGGCATCGAGGCTGTTTTTGATGAGTTTCAAAACATTTTGATGGTTTATGGAAATTCTGGTCTAGTGTTTTCACACCGACGAGGTTTGGTCCACATGTGCGAGTCCACAGAAGCAGACTTGATGTCACAAAATCGCAGTTGGCTGGGGAGATGGAAGTCCGCAACTGCAGAGCAGTTAGCATAGAACTAATTGCACATGTGCGAAGGGTTGACGATAGGAATGGATTCACTAAAGCGGAAGGTTGTCCGCAGAAATGAAAGGTTGGGGATTTAAGTGGGTTGCACATCTGCGAGTGATTTTTCACAGATGCGGTGTCGCAGAAGCGACATATTTGCCGTAGAAGATATGATCACTGCACATAATATATTTTGATCGAGGGTTTGGCTTATTTTATCAAATTTTGAGATTGAGAGCTCGGGTTGGGCGAAATTTACTCACTTGGATTGGGTAAGTGTTCTTAACATGGATATTATTATATTTCGTGAATCTATCTTTGATTTTGGCTTTTGGTTGATGAAATCTAAAGGAGAAAATTGGGGGTTTTGTATGAAGTTTTGGATAGAGAATATTTGTGATTTGAACCTCGATTCGATGTCGGATTTAGATGAAACTTTAATATTTTAACTCGTGTTGGAATGGGTTATCGATTTGTGTGACTTTTGCCGAGTTCTGAGAAGCGGGCCCAGGTTGATGTTTTGTTTGACTATATGATTTTAATTAAAGATCAAGCCTTTATGCTCTGCTATTGTTTCCTTTAGAATTATTTGACACCGTGGTGTGTTATTTGACCAGATTAGAACTATTTGGAGGTCGATTCACGTGGGAACGACTTTTTGAAGTTTTGATTCACGCGCTTTGAGGTAAGTAGCTTGTCTAAACTTGGCTTGAGAGTAGTTTCCTCACTAGATATGATATTTGATATATGTTGGGGTGACGCACATGCTAGGTTACATGTGTATATGCGTACACCAGGGTTATTCATGATCCTGATAGACCTTAGGCTATTATGTGATTTGTTTTGGTATTCATGCACATTATCTCCGTGTTTTCTCTACCGGTATTACTACTTGAGCTATTATTCATGTTAGAAATTATGTCTAGGCTATGTACTTTTCTATTTGAGACATGATAGGGCTATTCTTGCTATATTGAGTTGTTTGCTTGGATTGTAGTCATATTCTCAGTCATGATATTACATCTATGTATTATATCTCTGTCTCTATGCATTCTTTACATGTTATCTCACATGTTTTTGATGGCCTTATATACGTGACATGGTTTGAGCTGAGCATTGTCTGATGTGAATATTTGAGACTTGAGCGGTCGATGACTGAACATGGGTCATAGAGCCGATTTGGTATTGATTATGAGGTGACGCGTATGCCATGCCGCATATTTTTATGAGTGGTATTGATTGTGAGGTGACGCGTGCACCAGGCCCCATATTGGGCTATGTGATATTGATTGTTGACTTAGATTTGATTAGCACTTGGGCAAGGACACGCCCCTCTGGATTCAGGTAATAACCTGTGGGTGCCGGCACATGGGCCATATATATGCTTAGGGAGGGACTTTTGTTAAGCACTTGCATAGTATTGAGTGTTTTTGTATGTGTTCTAGTTGAAGGGTATTTATATCAGGCACCATATGTGTGCTGACATTGGACATACTTGATGATTTAACTGCGATATTGTCGATTCTAGAATGTTTATTTGCCATGCATGTACGGGGTTGTATTTCTTCCCTCATACTTATTAGTACCTGATGTCTCTATTTGATGTGTTGAATCTGGAAACACAGTTAAACTAATAAAATCATAATTAGGTGATTTTGTAGAAAAATCTACGCCTTAACTATTATTCTTGAAAAGCATGCTTATTTCTTTTCTTATTGTGAAAAAGTCAAATTTAATATTATTTGAGCTACTTTTCCTGTTGCCATGATTATTTAGTTATTGTTGTTTTTGGCTATTGGAATTTGAATATTGAACCTTGAATGCTTGTCGCTGCTTTCAGCCCGAGGTTAGGCTTGTTACTTATTGAATATGTGGGGTCGGTTGTACTCATACTATACTCTGCACTTATGTGCATATCTAGGTACTGCAAAGAGGGTTGATTGGTAGGGAGTAGCACTGATATGCTCCTTTAGATATTTTGAGGTACTGATGACGTCCAAATCCACTCCTCAAAGAGCAAGTGGACACGGTTGCATGCAATACAATAAACCCAACTCGGGGTCGAATCCCACACGGAATAATATATAGGTGATTAGGCAAGTAAGAGAATTATCTCTTATTATGCTAAGTCAAATACTAAAAAAGGTTATGAGAAAATATTATAACTAATGCGAAAATGTAAACTAACCTACAAAGCGAGTAAAATGATCAATGGCTACAAGCATGGATACAAGGGGAATTACACTCAAGAACGATCCAATGTATTTAACGATTTTACAAATATGAGCAAGTTTACTTTAATTAGTCATGGATATTAATTCTATATTAGATTCTTCCAAACACTAACAAGACATTCTAATTGCATTATTCCTAAAAAAATTAAGAGCATGAAATACACTCCAAAGTGGCTATAAATGGTTCAATCATATCCGTAGGTAGAATCTATAAAGCAAGGGTTAACACCTCAAGTTTTTGTTAATTAATCTTTTTGTTTTACCCTAAAAATCGAGTAACAATTAAACTTGTAATGTGGTTTTAAGGATACGCGATTTTGCTCAATACTGGTTGATTAACTTAGAGATAAATGATGCGAATTGACAAGAATGTAAAACAAACCAATGCTTGGACAATGCCCTCAAGCTGATGAACCCTCGAGAATAATGAAGTAAGAGCAATTTAAATAATGGTAAATTGATGAACCGAAGCAAGAGATATTATATTGCCTTGATATTTGTGAATGTAAGATGCGTACAAATGATGGGGACTCCCCTTTATATACTAGAAGATTCCTAATTATGGTACAATTCTAATTATAGAAATAAATCCCATGATTCGTACCAATAACTGCTCTTGATTTGAACTGTTCTGGGATTTCCGCCGTGATCTTCGACCGGTTATGGATATCTCGCCATTCTGTTATTATGCTCCCCTCGAAGTCGGTCATACTTGGTCTCGATTGTTGCAGGCCTTGGTCTCAATGTACATTTCGATCTCTAGGCTCGATGTCTCATCTTTGAGCTCGGGACTGATTTATTACGAGGCTACCCCCGATGTAACTCCCTTGTCTCGATAAAACAAAAAAATAGGGTAGACCCGATTTTGACCGTATACAGATAGTCCCCTCGTTTCTTGGAGTGTAATGAGAAGAAACGAACTGAGACTTCGATTTAGTACCTCGACCAATTATTACGTCACACTCGTGATGTAAGCGATGGAGGCGACCGAAGCGTCGCGTGTAAAGAGTTCTCAAGATCATTAATTAGTGCTAGCTGACGGTCGGCCACCAGTGTTTTCAACCATCATAGCAGATATTATAAATACACCATCTTTATAACTTTCCGAAACTTTACTTTCAAAATTTCCCCTAATCTTCAAAAACTCTTTTACTCCCTTCAAGCTCATCAATTCTGCCAGTTCTTCAAACCCTATTTGCTAATCTTTTCTTAAAACAACAAGTTTCATCTTCTTCTTTCTTTTTCCTCATATAACAATGGCAAAAACATCAAAAGTCATTCCTCATAAGGAAAAAGCTTCCTCATCGCGGCCGGCCGGTGATAAAACACCGGTGGAGCCACGCAACGAAGAGTGTGTTCCCGGGTCATGCGACCTCACTTCCGATTTTAAAGTTGAAAAGCCTTCTTCAGTTCCTAGACGATGTGAGCCCATGTCGAGATATATATGCTCGATAACTGAAGTTGATCTCGAGCAGGTGAAAAATAATTTCCATTTGGAAAACAAAGAGGTGGTGGTTCCTACCACCGATAAGGATATCACTTACCCTTTCATGCTGGGTCACGTCGACCCTGTTATAATTGACTTCTGCCGCCAATACCATATAGCCCTAGGCCAAATCCACCCCTCTTTTTGGCGCATCATTATTTTGCTCTGATTCGTCGCGAGCAAGGTCTATTGGATTCCTTTCACCCACGATCATCTCATTAGACTATACAGCCCTCGTCTCTATCGAGGCAGATTAGTAAGGCTTCAGCGCCGAGCCACAAAGGTGTTGTTCTCGAGCATAGACAAGGACAAAGATCGAGGATGGATGGGTCTGTTTGTCCGATTCTATACTTCTGACATAATGCGAGCCGAGAAGATGCTATTCCTCGAGGAATGGAACATGAAGCGTAAGTACAAACCCACCAACAACTTCTGTTGATCGTTTTGCTTCCTTTATCTTTTCTCATCTAAATCCTTCCTTATGGTGCATCGGTCTCTTGGGTGCCCGGCGCGATCCCGAACCTTGTAGGCTATGTTCGAAAATTGACCTCGACTTCCTCGTACGCTGAGCGCTTGTGGCGCGATTTGGCCGAGGGCCGATGGAAGGCCAATGTGAGGGACCTCCAAGCCAAATTGGCAAACGATCATAAAGAGCAGACCGATCTCATCGAGCAGGTAATGTAAGTTTTCAGGGAGCTTGACATATTAATTTGATATTGGCGATTAAAACTTAGATCCTGCAGGTTCAACAGAAGGACGAAAAGATTAAGTAGCTTCGCGAGGACGCTAAGGTTAAAGAGATAGAGACTTTGGGGTGGAAGTAGAGCATGGACTGCCTTGCCTCGGAGAGATATACGGATTGAGCCCAACTATCTTTGGTTGGGCGTCAACTCCAAAGCATGAAGGAGGAGAACTTGGCCCGAGTCGAGAAAATTGAAGAACTCGAGGCTCGGTTGGCCGCTGAGCATGCAAAGGCCACATCCTAGGCGGAGGCAGTCGTGGCCGTCTACCGAGCCGACGCTAAAGCCGCTAATGCTAGAGCAAAGGAAATTTCCGATGCTGCTCAGGTTCGATTATCCTATGTTTCCAGGCATGCTAAGTGCCATTCTCGGAGAGAGACTCTCGAAGAGATTCATGCTAGTGGCTTTGACCTCATGGTCGATGTCGAGAATGCGAAAGTACTGGAGGATGAAGCCAAAGCTTTACTCTCTGATGATGATGACTCCGGGAGCGCGAGTGGATCCGAGAGTGGAGGAGATGAAAGGTTTACCCTCAAGTGCCTAAGCTCCCGAGGAGGATTAGGCACTTAGACTTTTTTCTCCCTTTTGTTTTTGGATTTTTGTGTAAGACCCTGGGTGGTCCTTGTAAATACTTTTGCATATATGAAAAATCCTTTTTCTTTCCGATTTGTCTCTGATTTCTATTTCGTAAAAACTCTGTTTTGCTTTCACCTTGTGATAATTGTTGAAATCGAATTGCTATAGTCTCTATAATCGAGTGAGCACTTGATTGAACTTGGAATAGAAAAACCCTTAGATTTTTTTTGTTAAGCGAGGGCAAGTCCTCGAGCTCAACAATGTAATAGCCTTTAGGCTATTGAATCGGGCCGATATGGCCTCGAAAGAGTGGCTTTTCCCCCTTTTTGGCTTAAAAGTTTTAATAAAAATTTGTTATGCCTTAGCATAAATTTGTTCAATTTGGTACCTCTTACGGTTTTTGAGGTATGATGTTATCGAAACCCTATGTAAATTTGCTGAGGGTAGCCCTTTTTTAACAGGTTTTAGGAGAATGTTTGAAGGCCTGTTTCATTACGGAATTCAGACGTCTCTGAACAGTGTTAGTTTGGCCGTAGTCTTCAGCTCGATATTTGCCTATTGGGCTTGTTTATCAATTATACTTCATGCTTGTTCGAAGTATCAGTCCCCGAGTGGGATTGCCGTGGCCTATAAAATTGAGGATCACCTTTTTAAGGTCTTTATGATTTTGAAGTTTATTTTCGGAAGGCAATCCCCGACTATGAGGTTAATTGCTCGAGATTTAGTTGTGATTGCCTTTTGAGCCGGTTTCCATAATATATCGTAAGTACAAAATTATAAAGTAGAAATCTTACTAAGGCATGGAACATCTGGTGAGGAAAAAGTACTTCTTTTAATAGATCATTCATGCGTACATGTTTTACCATTAGGGCTCGGGCAATATACGTGGGCACGGTTCGTTTTAATGTTTGGCCTTTTACAGAATTTTTCTATCGAGACCATGCTGGCACGAAGAGTCTTCCTTTAAGACATAACATCCGAGGGTGATGCCCCCCAGTTTTTGAGGTTGATTGTAAATAAGCCTCGGATACTGTTGAATTGTCCCCAAATAGCACATATAATTGGTGCCTCGTTAAAAACCTCGCCGGAAAAACCCATTTGAGACAAAAGCCGATCTAAGGGAAAAAGAGTGCAACGTGTGCTTTAAAATCTGAGGTCTCGATGTCTTTGACCGAACACCTGCAATAAGTTAGTATTGAATATAAACGAAAAAGGGAGAGAGTTATACCTTAGCAATAATATCGTTTGAGGAGTGAGATATTCCAATTATTTGGCAGTTGTTCGCCGTTCATCTTGCCAAGATTGTAAGATCCCTTTCCGAGGACACCTCCCAATTTGGTCAGAGTTTCCCCTCTGTTGGATCTCGAGTGTTGAGGATGACTTTTCTCATAACTAAGTCCCCTATTTTGAAGTGTCGAAGATTGGCTCTTCGATTATAGTATCTTTCGATTTGTTGTTTCTGGCTCAGCCATTCGAACGAGGGTGGCTTCCCATTTTTTGTCTAGCAATTCGAGGCTTGTGTTCATAGCCTCGTGATTTGATTCTTCCGTTGTGTATCGAAACCTGACGCTTGGTTCCCCAACTTTGATTGGGATTAGAGCTTTAACGCGATATACTAAGAAGAACGGTGTTGCCCCGGTACTAGATTTTGTCGTTGTCCGATATGCCCATAGGACTTCGGGTAGAATTTCTCTCAATCTCCCCTTAGCATTATTCAGCCTTTTCTTTAGGTTTTGAATGATGATCTTGTTCGTCGACTAGGCCTGTCCGTTCCCATTAGGATGATACGGCATCGATAATATCCTTTTTATTTTGTGATCTTCGAGGAACTTCGTTATTTTGTTGCCGATAAATTATTTTCCATTGTCGCACACTATCTCGGCGGGTATCCCGAATCTGCATACGATGTGATCCCAAATGAAGTCTATAACTTCTTTCTCTCTGACTTTCTCGAAAGCCTGTGCTTCAACCCATTTAGAGAAATAGTCAGTCATAAATAAAATGAACTTAGCTTTACCTGGGGCTGATGGAAGAAGGCCGACGATGACCATTTCCCATTTCATGAATGGCCATGGGGCTGATGAATCATCGGTGCATGTCTTTCGCATTTGTCACATTTTCGAACGAACTCTTTGAATCTTTTTCCACACCGTCCCAATAATACCCTACTCTGATGACTTTGTGAACCAGTGATTCGGCGCTGGAATGGTTCCCGCAAGTGCCCTCATGAATTTCTCGTAGGATGTAATCGGTGTCTCCCGGACCTAAGCATATTGCCAATGGCCCATAGAACATCCTTCTGTATAATGTTCCATCTTCGGCTAATGTGAATCGTGCAACTTTCGTTCGAAGAGTTCTCCACTCCTTAGGGTCTGACAGAAATTTCTCATTTTTCAGGTAATCGATAAATTTGTTCCTCCAATCCCAAGTCAGGCTCGTGGAGTTTATTTCGGCGTGGCCTTCTTTGACTACTGACTTTGAAAACCGTACGACAGTCCCCTAGCTAATTTCATCATCTTCAACTAACGACCCCAAATTTGCAAGGGCATCGGCCTCAGCGTTCTGCTCTGGAGGTACATGGTGTAGGGTCCACCCTTTGAACTGGTGTAAGGTTACCTGTAATTTGTCTAAGTACCTTTGCATTCGATCTTCTCAAACTTTGAAGGTTTTGTTAACCTGGTTAACCACGAGTTGGGAATCACACTTGGCCTCGATGACTTCCGCTCCCAAACCTTTATCTAGCTCGAGACCTGCAATCATGGCCTCATACTCGGCCTCATTGTTAGTCAACTTAGGGGTTTTGATAGATTGTCTGATCATACTGCATGTGGCTGGCTTCAAAATGATGCCTAACTCGGACCCCTTCATATTCCAAGCTCCATCTGTGAAAAAGGTCCACACCCTTGAGGATGTACCCGATTTTAGCAATAATTCCCTTTCGACTTTAGGTATGAGGGCTGGCATAGAGCCGGCCACGCAATCTTCCAAGATTTTAGACTTGATGGCCGTTCGGGGTTGATACTCGATATCGTACCCACTGATTTTGACGGTCTCATTTGGCCAGTCGGCCCTAGAGCTCGGGCTTATGCAAAATGTTGAAAAGAGGATAAGTGGTTACAACCCAAATTGGGTGGCATTGGAAATATGGTTTTAATTTCCTAAAGGCGCTTATTAAAGTAAGCTCTAGTTTTTCTAAGTGTGGGTACCGGGTCCCTGCTTCACCTTAAGTTCGGCTAACATAGTAAATAGGAAATTGTGTTCCTTGCTCTTCCCGAACTAGGACACCACTAACCGCGACCTCCGAGACAGCAAAGTATAAATAGAGTTGCTCGTCCGCTTTTGGGGTGTGAAGCAAAGGCGGGCTCAATTCTTCAAATGCATGTTAGCATTCTAGGGTCCAAGTGAAATTGTTCTTCATTTTGAGCAGTGGGAAGAACCCGTGGCTTCTATCCGAAGACCTCGAGATGAAACGACCTAAAGCGGCTATCCATCCTGTTAATCTTTGTACGTACTTAAAGCTGTCCACGACTGTGATATCTTCGATTGCCTTGATTTTATCGGGGTTGATATCGATTCCCCGATTTGACACCATAAAGCCGAGCAACTTGCCCGAAACAACCCTGAATGCGCATTTCTCGGGGTTGAGCTTCATGTTGTATTTTCTCAATATGTCGAAGGTTTCCTGCAAATGTGTCAAATGGTCCTCTGCGTGCAGGGACTTAACTAGCATGTCATCAATATAAACCTCTACTGATTTTCCTATTTGTTCTTCGAACATTCAGTTTACTAGGCGTTGATAAGTAGCACCAGCATTTTTTATCCCAAACGGCATTACATTATATCAATAAGTTCCATACTTAGTGATAAATAAAGTCTTTTCCTGATCCTCCACGTTCATTCGGATTTGGTTGTACCCGAAGTAGGCATCGAGAAAGCTGAGGGTCTCGTGGCCGGCCGTGGAATCGATCAGGCGATCGATGTTCGGCAAAAGAAAGGAATCCTTTGGGCATGCTTTGTTTAAGTCTTTTTAGTCTACACACATTCTAAGTTCATTCCCCTTTTTGGGGACTACAACTACGTTTGCTAACCAATCGGGATATTTTACTTCACGGATGGATCTTATTTTAAGAAGTTTGGTTACCTCGTCCTTGATGAACGCGTGCTTTATCTCGGATTGTAGCCTTCTCTTCTGCTTTACCGGTCTGAACTTTGGGTGCAAACTCAATCGATGAGTGGTTATCTCGGGTGGAATCCCTGTCATGTCAAGGTGGGACCAAGCAAAACAATCCATATTTTTAATAAGGAATTTAATGAGTTTTTCCCTAAGATCGGGAGTTAACCCCTTGCCCAGGTATACCATTCGATCGGGCAGATGCTCGATCAGTATGACTTGTTCCAGCTCTTCGACCGTTGACCTCATGGCATCAGAATCATCGGGGGTTACGAAGGTTCGAGGGATTATGCAATAATCATCCTCGATAACTTCCTGTCATTACAAACTGGTAGAAGCCGGCGACTGTGGTTGCTATTTGACCTTCTGCTTCTCTTTTGATTCAGGTCCCTTTGATGTTGAAATTGACGATATTGGTATCACCTCATCGATTGCGAATATTTCCTTCGCAGCGTGTTGTTCCCCATGTATTGTTTTCACCCCGTCCGGTGTCGGAAACTTTATCATTTGATGAAGAGTTGAAGAGACTGGCCTCATGTTGTGAATCCAAGGCCTTCCGAGTAGGACGTTGTACCTCATGTCGCCATCGATTACATGAAACTTGGTTTCTTGAATAGTTTCAGCCACGTTTACCGGTAGAATGATCTCTCATTTATCATTTCGCTGGCCATGTTGAAGCCGTTCAGGACCCGAGCTGCGGGCACCATTTGGTCTCGTTGGCCAAGCTGCTCTACGACCCTTGATCAGATGATATTCACCGAGCTACCTGGATCCACTAAAATACGTTTAACTTGAACTTTATTCATAAAGATAGAAATTACCAGAGCGTCGTTGTGGGGTTGAGAAATTCCTTCTGCTTCCTCATCGTTGAATGATACGGTGCCTTCTGGCACATAATCTCGAGTCCGATTTTCCCTAGTAATTGATACCTTAGTGCGTTTGAACATGGGCCTTTGTGGGATATTGACCCGGCCAACGATCATGTGGATTACATGTTGTGGCTCTTCCTGTTCAATTTTCCTATTGGCGTCCCTTTCTCTGAAAATGATTCTTGGTTCGATCACTTAAGAGCTATCGAAGGTGGCCCTAGTTGAATAGACGGGCTACCTCCTCTCTTAGTTGCATGCAATCCTCGATTTTGTGGCCATGTGTGCCATGATACTTACGCATCAGATTGGGGTCTTTTTGGGAAGGATCGGTCTGTATGGGCCTCGACCACCTGGAATCTTTGATTCTTTCGATTGCCGATACAATACCTGATGTGTCGACATGAAAATTATACTTTGACAATCGTGGTGCCGTTGTATGATCGGCATGCTTATAAAAACCTTTTTCGCTCATAAGTCCCCGAGAACTCTGTCCTCGATCGCTTCTTCGATCATTTCAGGTGGAGTTGCGTCCCGGGCCGTCATTCCTATGATCTGCGATGTATGGCTGATATCGGTCTTATTCAACCGAGGCTCCCTATTGATGTCCCTCTGATTTCTGACTGCGGACCTGTTTGGATATACCGAGCCGAAGGAAGCTCCTAACTGGTCATCTTCGACCCTTATCTTTATTGATACCAATTATGTACATCGGCCCAAGTCGCCACTAGATATTCGATCAAATTTTGCTTCAATTGGCGTGACGCTATCGAACTCTGATCATTCAAACCCTAAGTGACAGCTTCAATAGCCCGATTATCTGTGACTGGTGGCAACTCCATGCGTTCCATTTAAAATCAGGACACGAACTCCCTTAGCATTTCATTATCCTTCTGTTTTACTTTGAAAAGGTCTGATTTCCTCGTCGCAACTTTTATGGCCCCGGCGTGTGCCTTTACAAAAGAATCTACCAACATGGAAAATGAGTCGATGGAATTTGGTGGCAGGTTGTGATACCAGATCATTTCTCCCATTGACAGAGTTTCTCTGAACTTCTTCAATAGAACAGATTCGATCTTGTCATCTTCCAAATCGTTACCTTTGATAGCGCATGTATAGGAGGTGATATGCTCGTTGGGATCGGTAGTCCCATTGTACTTAGGTATGTCCAGCAAATGAAACATTTTAAGAATGGGCTTCAGTGCCGCACTTGGAGGGAATAGCTTCTATACGAACTTCCTCGAATCTAGACCTTTTAGGATCGGGAGTGCCCTCGGTATTTGATCAACCCGTGAATTGTACGTTTCTACCTTCGTGTCGTTGGCTTCAATTTTCTTTCCCGATTTGATCCGTTTGGTGAGCTCCTCGAGCATATTCATGATGGCGGGATTTGTTCCCGATTTGTTAGCATTCAATGTTTCCTATATCGGTTCGACCCTATGAACAACTTCTTGCGATGTATCGAGTTCAATTCCACTTGGTGCTCGATTTTGATTCTGGAGTTGCGCTATCGTAGCTTGCTGGGTTTGCAACATTTCAAATATCATTCGAAGTCTAATCTCGCCTTCTTCATCACTTTGTGCATTTTGATCGGCTGCCCGAGTGTCTCTGCGAACACTATTTTCAGGGTCGGCGCCTCAATCCCCACGAACGGTGACACGAGAATTGACATCAATCGGATCCACGGCCTGTGGTGCATCAGGATTGATTGGAGGCACTCCGTTTCCCGGGGCGACCACGCGATCCTTTTCACCATGAATACCAAGGCCGGTGTCAGTGTGAGTGGGTACTGCTTGACAGTTTGACATGTTGATTCCTGAAGTTAAAAGCACTTAAGCAATCACTATTATCCTTAGCCCCACGGTGGGTGCCAAACTGTTTTACCCTAAAATCGAGTAACAATTAAACTTGTAATGCGGTTTTAAGGATACGCGATTTTTCTCAATACTGGTTGATTATCTTAGAGATAAATGATGCGAATTGACAAGAATGTAAAACAAACCAATGCTTGGACAATGCCCTCAAGCTGATGAACCCTCGAGAATAATGAAGTAAGAGCAATTTAAAGATAGGTAAATTGATGAACCGAAGCAAGAGATATTATATTGCCTTGATATTCGTGAATGTAAAATGCTTACAAATGTTGGGGACTCCCCTTTATATACTAGAGGATTCGTAATTATGGTACAATTTTAATTATGGAAATAAATCCCATGATTGGTACCAATAACTGCTCTTGATTTGATCTGTTCAGGGATTTCCGCCGTGATCTTCGACCGGTTACGGATATCTCGCTATTCTATTATTATGCTCCCCTCGAAGTCAGTCATACTTGGTCTCGATTTTTGCTGGCCTTGGTCTCAACGTACACTTCGATCTCTAGGCTCGATGTCTCATCCTCGAGCTCGGGTCTGATTTATTACGAGGCTACCCCCGATGCAACTCCCTTGTCTCGATCAAATAGCAAAATCGGGTAGGCCCGATTTTGACCGTATACACTTTTCTAACACCGAGTTTGGATTTTCAAAGTCTAAACCGAAGTAAATGGGCGACTCCTAGGGTTAGCTAATCCCTTTGAAATATTATAGAACAATAATAATTAAAAAAACATTCAACTCACTTCATAATTAATAAAAATCATTTATTACAAAAGCAAAATAAGAGATTTAATCAAAACTTTAATAATGAATATTTTCATAAAGACGTTTCAAATATTGGAATAAATACTAAACACATAGGTATTCAATACAAAGCAATTAATTGAAGAAATGTTTAAAAAGGGTAAGAAAATCTCATCCAAAGTCTTCAAATCTTCAACTCTCAAGTGTGGGTGCAAGAACCCTAGCTCCAAACATGTATTTTTAGTCAAAAAGGCCAAAGATATTTCTAGAGATTCGCCAAAGAACTGCTAGGTCATGTATTTAAGGGTTTGGGATCAAGAAAATGTGAAACGTCAAATTTGCCTAGGTCAAAAACCCGTGGTTCGCATTTATGAAGAAGGGTTTGCATTTGCGAACCTAGACTCTACTATTGATAATCACAATTGCAATACAGTCATTCATTTTTGCAAAATCTGACCTCTTCACTGACCCATCACAATTTTGGTATACAGGTTCGGATTTACGAAAGTTGACTGCCTGGTTGACTTCGCATTGCGACCCGAACTTTACACTTGCGAATTCTTCTTTCCTAAGCGGGCTACGCAATTAAGGTCAGGGAGTTCGCATTTACGAACACTAACTGGTATTGTTGATTGCGCAATTATGAAGCCTAATTCGTATTTGCGATCTAGGGCCTTTCTCCAGATTTATTCATTTGAGTTCCTTTTTGACTTGTTTTTATTTGGTTTTTTTCCCGATCACTTCTAAATCACATAAGTGGGTAGAATACCAACTAATCCAGTAGCTGTTTTACCTTCTCATACCTTGAAGTCCCTTTTCTCTTAGTGTATACTATTACTGTTTTTTCTTTCAGGCAGTCCGTATTTTGGGATCAATCTTTGTATTTAAACTCTGTACAACTCATGTACTCATTGATACCGAATCATGAGATGGTTCTAGTTGTATTATTGCTATTGACTTAATTTATTTATGATTATTCCGCTGATGAGACAATTTATTTCTATTATTTAAGTTTGTTCCTGCTTATTGAATGTTGGATTTCCTAGCAAGCATTGTTAGGCGTCGTCACTGCTTTGGTGGGATTTGGGATTGTGAAATTTTTGTTATGCACATGTAGTAAAACAAAAAGGTGGTATTATTGGATATGCACGTGTGGCACAATAAGGTGAACTTTGTGATTATGCGCATATGGCGGAATAAAGGTGGCATGCCTGATTACGCACAAGTGGCGGAATAAGGATGGAATTTACTAATTATTTTGATGAATAAGGGTGGCATATTTGATTATGTACATGAATTCTTTATGCTTGTCTGGCATTTCACATGTTTTATATGTATTATCCATGCATATCATTTACATATTCTAGTTGATGCATTCTTCATATGAATTGGACTTGTTAGTGGATTGGTGGACACACGAAGGGTTCTTCCATGCTTCCTGACATTCTGATATCGGCACGAAGGGTGTTTTCGTGCATGTGAGGTTCTGAGTTCATGGTACGAAGAGTGTTTCCGTGTAGGCGAGGAGGAGAGACATACATTATATAGTGTTCACATATACATTTTTGCCTTTTTCCTAAGTTGTTAGTGTTAGCTATATGCCTTCTACCTTGTTTGGTGTTGTTATACACGCGAATAGTGAGGTAGAGTGGAAATGCACAAAGGATTTTGCTGTACCATTTTATTTGACATACATGCATACATTTGGTTAGGTTGAGATAAATGCACGAGGGGTGTTGTCGTGTCATTTGATTTGATAACTTGCACATACTCCTTTTTAGTATATTAGTTTCCAGTTATGGTTTATATTGGTTCACAGATATTATTTCCTTCCTAAGAAATTTGTTTTGTCGAAAAGGTCTGGTTGTTATATTTGTGAAATAGGCTCATTATTTCTTTTACCGATCCTTTCATTATCACTTGCCTTTTTCCTCCTGATTATTTCTCTTGCTTATCAACTGCACAAGTTATATTAAGTGAGTATCTTTTTGACCTAAAAACATCGTCACTACTACACTGAGGTTAGTCAAGATACTTACTAGGTACATGGGGTCATTTGTACTCATACTACACTTCTGCACCTTGTGTGCAGATTCTGGAGCTGAGTAGCTGTGGAAGACGGAGCCTTGCATTAATGTCATGACCATATTCCCACCATAGGTTGTGATGGCGCCCAACGTCGCCGTTAGGCAAGCAGATGGTAAACTACCAACATAATCATCCGTTCATAATACTTTTAAAATCAAGAATTTTATTAATAAAGTGGAATCAAGTTAAGAAAGCATGGTAAAATACTTTCATTCTTACTACGTCACGATGTATGAACAAACCATAAAGCATAATGATATAAATAATAGGTACAGCCCTAAACATCTACTAAAAACCCACAAAACCTGGCGTCACAAGTGAATGGGCATCTAGTAGAATATACAAAATAACTATAACTAGTGTGTAGAATAAAAATAGACAGAATAAAATAACATAGGGGGAGAAGACTCCGGGTGCTGCGGGTCGAAGCATGGAAAACAGCTCACCACTAAGTCTCCAAATAATACGGCTACGCGCCCGAGTGACCACCTGATGTATCTATCTTCGTACCTGCTACAATTAGTGCATAGTATGAGTACTTAAATCGACACGTACCCGGTAAGTATCTAGTCTAACTTCGAAGAAATAGTGACGAGAGGGCGACATCGACACTTAATAGTTGTCAAATAACAAGATATGTAAATTAGACTAGTATGAAACACAACAAGTAGCAAGGAAGTAGATACATATAAATAATATGAGTCTCAAGTAAGAATAATTACGAAATCATCAAATACCATAATCTTTCTCGAAGGAAACAAGGACAATCAGTATCAAATACAATGCCAAATCTCAATTCAAGAAAACTCATATGTGCGTTGACATGATATCAAATATTACGCATGAGTCTGCCGGGGCGAATAACCTGATCCCATAAGATTATTATTACACAATACGCCGAGGTGAACGGCCCGATCCCATAATGATATTTCATAACAATGACGAGGTGAACAACCTGATCCCATAATGATATTTCATAACACTGCTGAGGTGAATAGCCCGATCCCATATGAATAGAGAAACTTTCCCACCTGCGAAGATACATGCGAGTCGAGAAAATATGGAACTACCGATCACGTAAACACAACAAGAGGATGGGAATGCAAGAGAAAACATAAATGTTACCTACCATCAACTATTCCTTAAAAATTCATAAAATTCTATTCTCAATCTCAGTTATGAATTCTAGTAAACAAACAAGCAAGTTTAATTCAAGTAGTAGAGTTAAAGCACGGTGTAGGTCTAAATCTACTCGGACATAAACATAAATCTAGATTACGCACGGACACTCGTCACCTCATACATGCGTAGAACCTATAACACATAGCATACAACAAATAAGTTACCTACGGGGATAATTCCCTCTTACAAGATTAGGCAAGAGATTTACCTTGCTTTGAAGCCCACTTCTCAGCTCTCACACCTCACTAACTAGTCAAAAGGACATATAAACCAATCAATATACGCTCAAAAACTCATAATTCAACTATTAGAGTCATTTCCCAACCCTACTCGGAAAGTCAACAAAAGTCAACCCCGAGCCCACGTGCTTGGATTCCAAAAATTTTCAAAGATAAATTTTATCCATGGCATCACAAACCCAATTATATAATTTATACTCAATCCCATAACTAATTTCATAGTCAAATCTCATTTTTACCAAATTCTAGGATTTTCAACAAAATCCAAGAATTATACTAATTTCCATGTTAAAATCCACACCTAAATCATGTATTTAGCTCACAATAGGTAGAAATCACTTACCCAAATACTCTTGATGAAAATGGTTCTTCGAAGAGCTCCCAAATCACTCACGCCAAGAGAGAATAGTGTGAAATAGGCCATAGTACAGTATTAAAAATCACATTCTGCCCAGGCGTCCATTATCGCGATTGAGAAAGAACCATCGCGATCGCGAAGGCCAAGATGCCCTTACCTAGAAATCCTTCATCGCATTTGCGATGAACACATTGCATTCGTGATGAACACTTCCCTCAACCCTCCTCGAATGCGGTTTTCACTCCCCAAAACCGAGGAGCACGACCGGCGCTCAACCGAGTGAACCCGATTGAGCAAGCCTGTTGGATTTCCTTCTACCTAAACTCATCCACGAATGAAGATAATACTTATTTTCATTAGTTATATAAAAACGTGATCATGTCTACAATACCAATTCATTACCAATAGTTTTCATCATTTATAAAGTCTCAAATGGAACAAGTAATACAACCACAACACAATATAGTTTGTCTTTCCCAGCACCAATACACAACCCACACTATGTCTACGGAGCCCCTATAGATAAAGAAGAGTACAATGATAATGCCAACAACAAGGCCCTAACTATACCTCAAACATATTACACAAAGTACAAAAGATTCATGACCCCGGGATAAAGTGGGGCTCACCAAGTCAGCTGGGAAGAAGGTGTACTGCTATCACTGATCAATATCTCTTGCTGTGGAACCACCTGCAACCATTTAAAGATGCAGCGCCCCCGGCAAAAAAGACATTAGTACTGTCAAATAGCACTAGTATGTATAACTAAACACCCTCTCAATATAATGACAAATAATACAAACAAGATTATCATAATGTTAATGGAAGCCTTAAATAAATAGCAAAACACAAAAGTACGAAAGATACATGACCCCAGGATGAAGTCAGCTAGGAAGAAGGTCCACTGCTATCACTGATCACTGACCATTACTCACCATACCAATACCACCGTACTCTCAGCACGGAGTCCGATCACGACCCGATCGGCTAGGCTATCTCATTAGAGACATCAACCAGAATTACTCTCAATATCAATACCATCTTATTTAATATGGAGTCCGATCACGACCCGATCGGCTAGGATATCCATTAGGGACATCGACTACAATCATAATTTCAATTACAATTTCCAGCACAATCACCACTATGTGTGTGGCATGGTGTCCGGCCGCGACCCGACCGGCTAGGCTGTCTTATTCAAGACATCAACCTTTTTATATTAGTCATCGCATTTCATATTACATTCACATCTTTTCATTTCATTGGCACTAATGGCAATAATTATAAGATCATTCTTGGCACGTTGGCCATATTTAGTATTTCATGCTCACCTTTTTAATTTAAAATATCATCATCATCATCAACCACAAATACAATTCAAATCAAGGTGTGTAGTACACATGTGAGCATTTTAGAGTCTACGGCACATAGAGATATTTCACAAAATTTGGCATAATAGCCTTCGTTTGAACTTGACATGAAGTCGAAACATTATTAATGCACAACCCATATTTTAACACATCCTCAATTGGTAACATAACATGAATAAAGCATTTGGGATACTTATTGAATATATATCTTTCAACCCAATCTTACTCGGAATAGTCAATTTTATAATGAACCACTTGGGACTTACATAATTTACATGAATATCGTGGGATTCAATTCTAAGAGAAGCGTTTAGCCAACATACCTCAATCAAGCTTCCTTAAGCTCTAAAATGCTCTGGAATTCTTAGCAACTTCAATCTATTGTAGAAATATAACAAATTGAACCAGAATTAGGAAGATGCTCACGGTTCTAGCTCAGTTGAGCATTTTATCAAACACTAGGTGTGCATTAAGGTTTCAAGGTCCTTTATGGAGGATTCCATCATCCCACAACCCAATCTTTACCATTTTTAGCTCAACAATGTTCCTACACCCTTTTATAACACATGCATGTAAAATAAACAACTCTCATGCCCAAATATTATCTTGCTAATTACCCATTTCTAGACAAAATTTGACATTGAGGGTTAGGGTGTAGAATCTTACCTCTAGGATGAAGACCTAGTGAGTTTCCCTATCTTAATCTTCAAAAACATGGGCAAGAATTGAAGAACAATTATTGAAGAACACCTTCTCACTCAGGGCACTCTCTCTCATTCTAAAATGTCAGATTATAGCTCAAAAATGGCCCAAAGCGTGTATTTAACGAAGTAGGGTCGGGTTTTAAAAACACAAAAATGGAGCTCCGGAACAAGGTTTGCGATCGCATAATCGATATGCGTATCGCATATCGGTCGCATAATTGTTGTCAAGAGCTGGCAAAAATCTGTCTGTGTCTGCAGTCACTATGCGGCCCGCAGTCGTGTTCTGTGGTCGCATAATGAACTGTAGAACAGTTATGCGGTCGCATAGTGGACCGCATAATTGCATCCAAACTGACCCTCTCCTGCCTCACTTCTGCGGCCGTTATGCGGCCCGCAGAGTGATTCCGAGGTCGCATAATGGACCGCAAAAATGCATTTTTCTGCCAAATATTTTCCTTTACTTTCCAGTGCAATGTTCAACCTAAAAAGAAGAATTTTTACAGTCCTCAAACACGTAAGCCTAGTCTGGCACCATGAAACATTATTTTTCGTTTGCCAAAATTTTACGGGGTCTTACATTCTCCCCCACTTAGGATCATTCATCCTTGAATGAGGGTCAAAATCTGTTATTAGCATCTTTTGCAACTCAGTTTTCATACCACACACCAACAGCCCCAAATTTGACTAACTCCCTAAATTTTCAAAAATTGTGCTAGAGTTTCCCTTGTAACTAGGCCTATCCACCTGTTAGAGAGCCCCAGAAACATATCCTAATAGCATATACATAATCCAACGACGTAACATAATACAAAACAACATCAATTGTGGCCTCACAAGCAATGTATTACCAGAAAGTAACACCCTTAACGCCAATTGTACAATTGATACAAAATTCATAGAAAGTAAGTCTTATAATTTTCCTAGATCACAACTTTATAAATACATAGTCATTCAAACAAATAAGGATACCTTTTCTTCATTTCTTCCTTGGCCTCCCAAATAGCCTCTTCGACCTGTTGGTTTCGCCATAACACTTTTACAGAGGCAATTTCTTTATTTCTCAATTTTTGGACTTGCCGATCAATAATAGAAATCAGAATCGCTTCGAAAGTCAATTCTTCATTAACCTCAATAGTCTCAACCGGAGCAATGAGTGTTGGATCTCCAACTACTTTCTTCAACATAAACACATGAAACACCTGGTGTACTAATGATATCTCAGGTGGTAGCTCAACCTTGTACGCCACCTCTCTGATCCTCTGAATGATTTTGTACGGTCCGACATACCTCGGACTCAATTTCCCTTTCTTACCAAATCGCATTACACCTTTTATGGGTGAAACTTTCAAAAATACCCAATCAACTTCTTTGAACTCCAAATCTCTCCGACGAACATCCAAATAGGGCTTCTGACGACTCTGAGCATTCTTCAACCGCTCCTTAATAATTTTAACTTTTTCCATAGCCTCATGTACAAGGTCTGGCTCTATCAACTCTGCTTCCCCAATTTCGAACCACCCAATGCGAGATCTACATCTCCTACCATATAAAGCCTTAAACGGTGCCATCTGAATGCTAGCATGATAGCTATTGTTGAATCCAAATTCTATGAGTGGTAAATGATCATCCCAACTAACTTTAAACCCTAGAACACAAGCACGCAACATATCCTCAAGCGTCTGAATAGTCCGCTCTGCCTGCTCGTCAGTCTGCGGGTGAAAGGCTGTACTAAGATTCACCTGAGTACCCAAACCCTGCTGAAATTTCTTCCAAAAGTTAGCATTGAATTATGCTCCCTTGATAAGAAATGATAGAATCTGGGGTGCCATGCAACCTGACTCTTTCTTATATATACAACTGAGCATATTATTCCATTGTATCGGTAGCCTTAACCGGCAAGAAGTGTACTGATTTCGTGAGTCGATCCACAATCACCCAAATCGAGTCAAACTTATGAGGAGTATGAGGTAATCCTACCACAAAGTCCATATTAATAATTTCCCACTTCACATTGAAATTTCTATGTTTTGTGCCAACCCACCGGGCTGTTGATATTCGGCCTTCACTTGCTGACAATTTGGACACTCTGCCACAAACTCCGCTACATTCCTCTTCATATCGTTCCACCAATAGACTTACATAAGATCATGATACATTTTCGTAGAACCTGGGTGCACAAAATACCTTGAAGTATGAGCTTCGGTCATAATTCTTTCCCGGAGACCATCCACATTTGGAACACATAGTCGCCCTTGGTACCTTAGTGTACCATCATCCATGCCAAGAAAAAGGGCCATGGTCTTATGTTTATGAATCTCCTATTTCAATTGCACCAACAATGGATCGTTGTATTGCTTCTCTTTGACTTCCACAACAAGCGATGATTCAGCCTTATTTTGCACAATTACCCCCTTCACTAGAGTCCGCAAGACGAACTCCCAAACAAGCCAATCGATGATGGCCTTTGATATGCCTCCAAGTGAGCCAAACTACCCATGGCTTTCTGGCTAAGAGCATATGCCATAACATTGGCCTTTCCCGGATGATATAAAATATCAATGTCGTAGTCCTTGAGTAACTCATGCCATCTTCTCTGCCTCATATTCAATTCCTTCTGCTTGAAAATATATTGAAGGCTCTAATAGTCCGTGAATATATCCACATTGACCCCATATAAATAGTGACGCCAAATTTTCAATGCAAATACCACTGCCACAAGTTCTAAATCATGTGTTGGATAGTTCTTTTCATGATTCTTTAGTTGCCTAGAAGCATAATCTATCACCTTCCCATGTTGTATTAATACATACCCATGCCCGATTCTTGAAGCATCACAATATGCCACAAATCCATCTATACCCTCTGGTAGAGTCAACACCGGTGCCGTAGTCCTCAAACACATAAGCCTAGTCTGGCACCATGAAACATTATTTTTCTTTTGCCAAAATTTTACGGGGCTTTACAGTGGTCCCCCCTATCGCGTTCGCAAAGGCCTACGCTTGCCAGCGCATCCTTCATCTTCCTTCTTCGCACCACGATGGAACCTCTGCATTCGTGAAGAGGAGCCAAGTCCTACATCATGCTCCGGGGCCTTCTTCACGTACGCGAGGATCAAAACAACTCCCCCTCTTAAATCCTTCATCGCAATCGCAGAACATACATCACGATTGCGAAGCACACTAGCCCCAGCAAAACTCTGCCAACTTCAACATTGCTTCGGGTGGTCTGAAACTCACCCAAGCCACATGGGACCCTATCCAGTTATAACAACAAGTGCTTAAATACAATCTAGACTGACTCGAGACCTCAGAACACATAAAATAACATTGCCACAGATAATCCTACCCCAAACCAAATTAATTAACTTTCAAAGTTCTTCCTACTAACTCTAAACGTGACGACTTATTATTAGACAACTCAGAACGACACCAAATTTCACACACAAGCAGAATATGACAATACCAACCTATCTTGAGGCTCAAAATACTAAACAAAATCCGATAACACCAAAGTACACCCTATGTTAAACTTAGAAACTCTAAAACCTTCAAAATGTCAACTTCCAACAATAAGCGATGAAACGCTAACCGTCCACCCGAAACTCGATCTGAACATATGCCCAAGCCCAAAATAACCATACAACCCTAGTGGAACCTTCAAATCTTAATTATGAGGTCGTTTACTGAAAGTGTTGACTTAAGTCAAACTTCACCACCTAAGGCCAATATTATGGAACTAAGTGTTCCGAATTCAATCCGAACCCTTATAAAACCAAACCAACCGCCCCCGCAAGTCAAGAAATAGGAAAAGCACATACAATAAGTCTTAAATAGGGGAACGAGGTTCTAGAATAAAAAACAACCGGTCGGGTCATTACAATTAAAGACGTACCGGCACTTCCAATTCTAATACCTCTTGTTTACGGTAGTTTAGGACTTCACTTTTGTTCATGTAAAATTTAAACAGATGTTGTATTTATTCTTTTTATCATCTATCTAAATCTAAATCACTGTGTCTTATGATTTACTACCAGTCCTAGGGATAGTTGTATTGAATATTTTTAGTCTTTATTATTAATATTGATAATTTCTAATTATAGTTGTACCTTATATAGTTTGGCTTACATAAAAGGTTGGATTAGGTTACATCACGACTTGGTTGTATTTTGGGTCGGGACACCTGTACATTTATTAAGCAAGAGATATGTCAAGATAAATAATAAGAATAAATACGAGAAATAGTAAAATAATCAACTTAAAAAATAATGACCAACAACCAAACCTTTGTCAACAACTCAACCAAAGAGGATGAAACGATATCCGTTAAATAATATAGTCAAATCCACAAAGGAAGAAAACATCATATGTTAAACAAAAGGATTCAAATCACACATGTTGTGGTGAACAACCCAATCCAACAATGTTACGCCCCACACTTTTTCCCCACCTATGAAATTGAATATTAATGGAGTTTTGACACAGCCGGTAACATCATAAGGACAAGAGGCAGTTTCCTTTGGCCAAATTGCACCAGCTATCCTACCAGGTGCGGTCCTTTATTTATAGTTCTTGCATTAATCGGTCTGAAATTAGGTGTAGAGTGGCCAGTGTGGGGCGACCCATTTAATATTTAGGGTGGAGGAATTTCCTAGACTTGATATAAAAGGTAGAGCAGTTCTCTTCTCTTTTGTTCTAGGAGATATCACCCAATTTAACTCACCAAAAAATGCTCTCAAACCCCCACTATATTTCTCAATGTTTTAAGGCAGAATCAGAGGCGAACCTTGCGGGATATAGCGTGAAGAAACTTGAAATCGTCACTGTAATATCAATTATTTTGTTATAATCAATTTATGAAGATTCATTTGAGGCAAAATTAATCACCATAGGAGCATAAGAATTCAGAAAGTGTAATTAGTTTTTCAAAAACGTATGTAATGCAACTTTCTTTCTTTGGTAAGCGTCTCTCTCGAAAGGATTCATGTGTTGAAAGACTGGTTTATTCTAAGCCTTCTCAATAATGCTGCTTCTATTCTAGTACATTCTACCGGTAACATTTAATTCAAGTATGAGATGTTCCCAGTTAGTATCTTGAGGTCAGAAAATATGATTCACTCTGAGTTACTCTTAGTATATCTTGGAAATTATCTTGAATGTCACTTGTATATATGTATCTATTGTTACTTACCGAGGTCGGGTATGACCAAGCTCTTTATAAAGCCGGGTACAGAATGATGTGCTATGAAATACTATCAATCCCTTGTATAACCGGGTACGATTGAGATTTCTTGTGTTCGGGTACAACCAAGACCTTCTGAGCCCTAGTACAAAAGGTGGAAGAATAAAACTTTACCTGAGTCCTTTACGAGGCCTGGTACAATATGAAATGATATGCACCAAAGAGTGGTTGAGTAGTATTATACTATATTATATTTAACGCATAGTCTCTAGAAGTGGCTTAACCTTTTATAAAGGTTTCACACTTTTAAGTATTTTGGTTTCCACAGTTACGCCCTCGATGGCTTGTCTTCGGTATTTAGGATGAACTAATGCATTCATATCTCATATGTTATGTCTTTAATTTAAATATCTTCTTAGTCTTACATAGTCAGTACATTTTCTGTAGTGACACCCCTTTCTTTGGGTGCTATTTTTATGCCCGCAATTATAGATAGGCCCAGTGACGCTCCTCCACAGTAAGGTGTTCGTTCAGAAATTAGTTCTTGCACTCCACTTCTCCGGAGTAGTTGTTCAAAAGTTGATAGGTACCAAAATGTATGTCCAAGTCAGTTTGGGTGTGGTGGGGCCCTATCCCGACATTTTGGGTGTGTTGGGGCATTCTAGAGGCTTGCAGACCAGTGTTTGGAAGTATGTAAAAGTAAACGTTGTAATGATCCTGTTGGCAACGGTTGTTTGTTTATGTATATATATGTATATCCAATGTTACAATTTCTCCCACTGTCAGTCATGATCATTTGAATGTTTATTTGGAGGCCTTGTTGGCCCAAATTTTATGGTGTAAGGTCTAAGTATGGACCTCGATTCGCATGGGCCTTTAGGCACCGTGTACCGGTCGTACCTCCCAAAGTTGGGGTGTGACAAACTTGGTATCAGAGCAAGTCAGTCCTAGGGAGTCTGCAAGCCGTATCTAGTAGAGTCATGTTTATGGGTATGACGTGTACCATACATATAAACAAGGGTCTGCAGATACCTAGGGTAAATACCTTTTATTTTTGATCTAGATCATGAAGTATAACTGAGTCATAAGTATTCTTTTCTAATCATTATCATTATTATGATTATAGCGATGCCTACTATGAGACGTCAGGTAGGTGTTCAAAGGATGGATAAGGAAGCAAGGGAGGGTACCAGCCGAGTACTAGCTACACATATGGATCAATGTGAGCCTCGTGATGAGGCTAGTACTCAGGTTTTAGGGACAGCACCACTGCCCCTGGAAGGGCATAAAGGAACTAACATACTTCCTATTCCTTCCACGGTTCCTTCTAAATAGGATTTAGACATGAGAAGTGCAGTACAATTATTTACGTGGTTGGTCCCCTCCTAGGCCTAATGACAGGCCCCTACCACTTTAAATAGGACGATCAGTGCGAGAGTTCGGGACATTATTAATTTGGACCCCCAGGTGTTCATCGGAACATATCCAAAGGAAGATCCCTAGAATTTTATAGATTAGATGTAGTGGACTTTAAGAGTTATGCATGCCACTGATATTGAGTTTTTAGAGCTTGCCTCTAATAGGTTGCAGGATATAGTTGCGACTTAGTATGAGACTTGGAATAGTCTAGGGGATCTCTTGCCCCAGCAGCAGGATAGAGGGAATTTTCTGAGGTATTTATGCAGTAGTATCTTCCTGTTGAGCTCTGCCGAGCAAGACAAGATAGATTCTTATGGTTGGAGCAAGGTAATATGAGTGTCCGGGAGTATAGCATGCAATTTAACTCATTGACTAGGTATGCTCCTTCGGTTATGACTAAGATGAGTGACCGAGTACATCGATTTATGAGCGGGTTGGTACCACATATGATAAATGAATGTACCATAACTTCTTTGAATCTAATTATGGATATTTCTCATATTCAAGCTTATGCATGGAACCTGGAGGATCGCAAGAGGCTACAATGAGCTGCTCAAGAACATAACCAAGACCAAACTTAGAGAGCCCGATCCATAGGTGACATGGGAGAGTTTCAAGGAGGGATTAGGCCTCCATTTTCTCGGCATTCACCTTATTCGGTGACTAATGTACCATCACGTCCTGGGGCCAGCGTCGAAAACGGATTGCTTATTTCGGCCAGGGCAAGAGATACCAAGGATAGAGCTCAAAAAATAGTGGGGATCATAGTAGGGTGAGACACCGGATGCCGCACTGTGGCCGATATAGTAGAAATCGTTTTGGGCAGTGCCACCAGGGTTCAAATTTGTCCTATTCTTATAGGTATCCCGGTCACATCATGCGCTTTTTCCTATTGAGAAATGTGGGTGTTATGATGTCGCCAACGGTATCTGCAGCAGCTTCTTCATCATCAGCGCATCCTCATGAGCCACGTATGAAATCACCGGTGGGGAGAGGTAGAGGTAGAGGTGGAGTGACTAGCTCAGGTGGACAACATAACCGCATTTATGAGTAGTCAAGTGAAAGAATCAAGAGTCATCATAGGATGTGGTCACATGTATACTATTTGTGTTTTCCATTAATGTGTATGGTTTGATAGATCCAGGTTCCACTTTATCATACATCTCCCCATTTGTTGCTAGTAAATTTGGTAAAAACCCTGAATTGTTACGAAAACCATTTGAAGTGTCCACACCCCTAGGCGAGTCCGTGATATTTAGGCAAGTATATCGAGGTTACAATGTGATGATTTATGATCACCATACCTTGGCTGATTTAAATGAATTAGAAATGGTAGAATTTCATGTTATTATGAGCATGGATTTGCTGGCCTCATGTTATGCTACGGTGGATTGTTTGAAGAAAGTTGTTCGCTTTAACTTTCCGTGAGAGGACATTATTGAGTAGAAGGGTGATGTTGTAATGCCAAAAGGAAAGTTTAATTCTTACTTTAAGGCTCGTAAGATTATCACGAATGGATGTTTCTATCATTTTGTTTAAGTGCATGATGTGGAGCGAGGCCTCCAACCCTTCGATCAGTTCCGGTTATTAAAGAGTTTCCTGATGAGATCCTGGGTTTCCCTCCCAAGAGAGATATCGAGTTTGCCATCGATGTGCCACCCGATACACAATCGATATCTATCCCTCCGTAATAGATGGCTCTTGCCGAGTTGAATGAATTTAAAGCTCAATTGAAAGATTTTTTAGATAAGGGCTTCATTTGACCCAGTACATCCTCGTGGTGTGCCCCACTGTTATTTGCTCAATAGAAAGATGGTTCATTGAAGATGCGCATCGACTACCTAGCTGAATAAGGTGATCATTAAGAACAAGTATCTGCTTCCGAGGATTGATGATTCATTTGACATGTTGCAAGGCGCTAAGTGTTTTTCAAAGATCGATCTTAGATATGGGTATCATCAGATAAGAATCAAGGGAGAAGATGTTCCAAAGATAGCCTTTCGGACCAGATATGGCCATTACGAGTTTCTTGTTATGTCCTTTAGGCCTAACCAATGCACCAACGACATTTATGGATATTACTAATCGGGTGTTCAAGCCATTTTTGGATATCTTTATAATCGTGTTCATAGATGATATTTTGGTGTACTCACGGTCAAAAAAAGAGCATCAAGAGCAGCTGCGAATGGTTTTACACATTCTCTGGGAACATAATTTGTACGCCAAATTTTCCAAATGCATGTTCTTATTCAATTAAGTGACTTTTCTTGGGCATATAGTATCGAACGAGGGTATTAACGTAGATATACAAAAGATCAAAGCAAGTCAAGAATTCGCATAGGCCCACGACCCCTACGGAAGTGCGCAGCTTCTTGGGCCTAGCCGGTTACTACCTAAGATTTGTGGAAAATTGCTCATCCATAGTTGCTCCATTGACGAAGTTGACACACACGGCAGCTAAATTTTGATGGACTGGTATTTATGAAAAGAGCTTCCAAGAATTAAAGGACAGGCTAACCTCGGCACCAGTTCTCACTCTTCCTAAAGGACCCGAAGGCTATATTATATAATGTGATGCCTCTAGAGTAGGATTGGGTAGTGTTCTGATGCAACATGGTAGGGTTATTGGATACGCTTCAAGGCATCTGAGAAAACATGAGCAAAATTATCTGACCCATGATATGGAACAAGCAGTTGTTATTTTTTCCATGAAGATATGGCGTCATTATTTGAATGGAGTTCATGTTGATGTATTCACGGATCACAAGACCTTGCAATACATATTCATGCAAACAAAGTTGAACTTGAGGCAGTGGAGGTGGCTTGAATTATTAAAGGATTACGATGTTGATATTTTATACCACCTCGGGAGGGCAAACGTTGTGGCTGATGTATTAAGTCGTAAATCCATGGGTAGTCTACAACATGCGGGGAAACATAATTTAGAAATGATTAAGGACTTGCACCGGTTGGCCAATATGAGTGTATGATTATTTGACTATGATTATTTGATGCCTATAATAAAGGAGCCATAGTATAGAATACTGTCGAATCCTTGTTAGTGGATGAAGTAAAAGCACGACAATTTGACGATCCAGCATTGGTGAAAATAAGAGAAAGCATTCCCTTTCAACAGAAGCCAGTGTTCAAATTATTCGAGGACAAAGTCCTTAGATATAAGGGCCGGTTGTGGGTGCCCGTTGTCGGGGGACTTCGAAAGCCTATCATGGCAGAAATTCATCGGCCTGGGTGTTCTATGCATCAGGGGTCAACCAAGATGAATCACGATCTTCGTTAGCTCTACTTGTGGAATGACACGAAGAGGAGAATTGATGAATACGCTGATCAATGTCCAAATTTCCAACAACTTAAGGTTGAACACAAGATACCAGGAGGACTGCTCCAGGATATAGAAATTCAACCCTGAAAATGGGAGATGATCAACATGCATTTTATTATCGGCTTACCATATTCACGCTGAATGTTTGATTCCATACGGGTTATCGTGGATCGACTCAACAAGTCAGCTAACTTCCTACCAGTTAAAACTACCTTCTCGCCTAAAGAATAGGATATTATACATTAATAAAATAGTTTGACTTCATGGGGTTCCGATATCTATCATACTGGATAGAGGTTCCCAACTTATGGCTAATTTCTGGAAATCATTCCAACAATAATTGGGTAAGAGGATCAACCTTAGCATAGCTTTTCACCCAAAAATAGACGGCCAAGCTGAGCACGCTACTTTGACGCTCGAGGATATGTTACGAGCTTGCATTTTGGATTTCAAAAGAACTTGGGAGGACCATCTACCACTCATCAAATTTTCTTACAACAACATCTACCATTCTAGAATTCGGATGGCACCGTATGAAGCCCTATATGGACGAAAGTGCATATCTCCAATCTGCTGGATTGAAATTGGTAAAATAAACTTATTGTGTCCCGATTTTGTGCAACAAGATGGAGAAATGGTGAAGACAATTTGAATCAAATATTGACCGCCCAAAGTAGGAAAAAATCTTACTTGGATAATCGACGACGAGATTTGAAGTTTGTTGTGGGAGATATGGTATTCTTGAAAGTGTCACCTATGAAAGGTGTGATGAGATTTGGTGAGAAAGGAAAACTCCGCCCCGGATATATCGGACCATATCAGATTATTTGGAGATTTGGTCAGTGGCTTATAAGCTTGAATTGCCCACAGAAAATGGAGCAGTGCATCTGGTATTCCATATGACCATGCTTCGCAACTGCATGGGTGATCCCTCCCATATTACCCCTATTGAAGATATCCAAGTCATAAAGGACCTATCTTACAAAGAAATTCTGGTGGCTATCCTAGACTGTCAAGTTTATAAGCTGCGAACAAAAGAGATAGCTTCAGTTAAAGTACTTTGGAGGAACAATAATATAGAATAACTGACCTGGGAAGCCGAATAGGATATAAAATCCAGGTACCCCCATTTGTTCCATACTACAAGAGGTAACAAAGAGAACACTATAACGAGCACAACCTAAGACGACTAGAGAAGTTTACAAGGAGTGACTACAATTCAACATTCGGGGATGAATGTTACGAAGGGGGGATAATCTTACGCCCCACACATTTCCCCCACGTATGAAGTTGGATATTAATGGAGTTTTAACACAACCAATCAGTTGACGGCACGTCATAGGGACAAGATGCAGTTTCACTTGGCCAAATTATGCCAGCTATACCACCTAGCGCAGTGGCTGGTGCGGGGCAACCGGTTTCGTATTTGGGGCAACAAAATTTCCTAGACTTGGTAAGTCTGAGATGTTCCCAGTTAATATCATGAGGTCAGAAAATATGATTCACTCTGAGTTACTCTTAGTATTTCTTGGAAATGAACTTGTATATATGTATTTATTTTTACTTAACAAGCCGCACTAGAGAAGGTCGGGTATAGCACCTAATGTAAAACCACTGAGCTATTGGGTATGATAAGTTGCAATGGGGAAGTACTACCGAGCCCTTGTATGGACGGGTACGACTAAGCTCTCTATGAGGCCGGGCACAACCGAGACCTTCTGGGGAAGGGTACGATGTGATGGCAGAATAAAACCTTACCGATTCCTCCACGCAACCCGGTACAATATTAAAATATATGCCAGATAGAGTGGCTAAGTAATATTATATTATATTTATTGCATGGTCTCTAAAAATGGCATAACCTTTAAAAAATCTTGCACACTTTTAAGTTTTATGGTTTCCACAGTTACGCCCTGGTGGCTTGCCTTCGTTATTCAGGTTAAAATCATGCATTCATATCTCTTATGCTATTTCTTGGATTTACATGCCTTCTTAGTCTTACATACTCATTACATTTGCCGTACTGACGTCCCTTTCTTTGGGTGTTGTGTTCATGCCCACGGGTACATATAAACCCGGTTATGTTCCTCCACAGTATGGTGTTCGTTCAGCTATTGGTTGTTGCACTCTAATTCTCCAGAGTAGCTGTTCAGAAGTCAATAGGTACCAAAGTGTATGTCCCATTCATTTTGGCATGGTGGGGCCCTATCCCGACCAAGTTAGGTGTTATGGTACTCTAGAGGCTTGCAGACCAGTGTTTGGAAGTATGTTATAGAAAATGTTGTAATAACCATGTTGGCAACGGTTGTGTATGTATGTATATATATGTATATCCAATGTTACGATTCTCCCACAGTCATTCATGATCATTTGAATGTATATTTGGAAGCCTTGTTGGCCAATGTTTTATTATGTAAGGTCTAAGTATGGACCTTGGTCGCCCGGGCCTTTGGGCACTGTGTGCCTGTCGCACCTCCTAAGGTTGGGGTGTGACAAATAAAATAGTTTTGTGGCGAACAACCCAATCCAATGGCTATATTGTTGCAGCGAGCAACGCCGACCTTTTATAACAATATTTCAGCAAGAAACCCGATCCAGCATACTAATTCATATGCAAAAACACATAAAGCAACAAACATCACAAAGTGCATACTATAATATCAAAGAAAACGAATAAGAATAATTCATTAAGGAAAAGATAAGTGTGACCAAGGTGTGATAGGCAATTCAATATCTCAACAAGGCCACTAACACATGAATAATCAAGTAGTCTCACCATCCAATATAGCATAAGAGAAAAATTTATGAAATAAGCAAAGACATCAAAAAACTAATTCTACCCGCATGCTTTGAACCATGACAAACGCATATACACCCGTCACTATGCATATATGTCGGATCCAACACATTTAGCACATATAAAGTAAAATATTTACAACCTAATTCCCTCAAGTGAAACGTAAATCACGCTACTTACCTCCTTCTAGAACACGTTCAACAATCCAATACCATTTTTCCTTTAAACAAGCCTCCAAACAACTCGAATCTAGTCAAACAATACATAAATAAGTCAAATCAAGCTTTAGAAATCCTTCTAATACCAAATATGTCTAATCTTTACCCTATTTAGAAAAGCCAACAAAAAGTCAAGTGGGCCCATATGATCGAAATCTAAACTCGAGACCAAGTTCTTATTATCCATTCTTTCCAGGGCCCACATGGTTGAAATCTAAAATCGAGACCAAATCCCGATTACCCATTCTTCCTCGGGTTCAAGTATGTGATTAGTTTCAAGATTTGACCTCTAATTGAGGACAAAATCTCTGAAATTAACTATCTTATAAAGCTTTCACACTTTTAAGTTTTATGGTTTCCACAGTTACACCATCCATGGCTTGTCTTCAGTATTTAGGATGAAGTCATGCATTCATATCTCATATGTTATGACCTTAATTTACATTCCTTCTTAGTCTTACATACTTAGTACATTTTCCATACTGACATTTCTTTCTTTGGGTTGTGTTCATGCCCACAGGTACAGATAGGCCTGGTGACGCTCCCCAACAGTACGGTGTTCGTTTAGCAGTTAGTGTTTGCACTCCACTTCTCCGAATTAGTTGTTCAGAAATTGATTGTTTCCGAAGTGTATGTCCTAGTCATTTTGTGTATGGTGGGGCCCTATCCCGACCAAGGTGTGCGTTATGGTACTCTAGAGGCTTGTAGACTAGTTTGGAAATATGTAAAAGTAAATGTTGTAATGACCCTATTGGCAACGGTTGTGTGTGTATGTGTATATATGTATATCCAATGTTAATATTTCGCCTACTGTCAGTCATGATCATTTTAATGTTTATTCGGGGACCTTGTTGGCCAAAATTTTATGCTTTAAGGATTAAGTATGGAACTCGGTTCGCATGGGCCTTTGGGTATCGTGTGCCGGTCGCACCTCCCAAGGTTGGGGTGTGACAAACTTGGTATCAAAGCAGGTCAGTTCTAGGGAGTTTGCAAGTTGTATCCAGTAGAATCATGTTTATGGGTATGTCCTGCACCATACATATAAACAGGGGGCTGCATAATATATAGGGTGAATACCTTTTATTTCGTATCTATATCATGCGGTAGAACTGAGTCGTAAGTATTCACTTCTAATCCTTATCATTATTATAGCGATGCCTACTATGAGACGTCAGACAGGTGTTCAAAGGATGGATAAGGAAACAAGAGAGGGTACTAGTCGAGTACTACTGCACATATGAATCAACGTGAGCCTCATGATGAGGTAGGTACTCAGGTTTTGGGAACATCACCATTGCCCCCGAAAGGGAATAGAGGAACTAACATACCTCCTATTCTTCCCCCGGTTCCTTCTAAGTAGGATTTAGATATGCGAAGTGTAGTGCATTTGTTGACGCGGGTTGTGGCTTCCCATGCCCAATGACAGGCCCCTACTACTTCAAATTGGATGGTCAGTGCGAGAGTTCGGGTCATTATTAATTTGGACCCCCCAGTGTTCATCGGAACAAATCCAAATGAAGATCCCAGAATTTTCTAGATCAGATGCAGCGGACTTTACGAGTTATGCATGCCACTGATACTGAGTTTGCAGAGCCTGCCTCTAACAGGTTATAGGATATAGCTGTGACTTGATATGAGACTTGGAATATTCTAGTGGATATCTTTCCCCAGCAGCAAGATGAAGGGAATTTTCTAAGGTATTTCTGCAATAGTATCTGCCCGTTGAGCTCTACCGAGCAAGAAAAGATAGATTCTTATGGTTGGAGCAAGGTAATATGAGTGTCCGGGAGTATAGCATACAATTTAAAGCCTTTGCCGGGTATGCTACTTTGGTTCCGGCTGAGATGAGTGACCAAGTACATCGATTTGTGAGCAGTTTGGGACCACATCTGATAAATAAATGTATCATATCTTCTTTGAATCCAATTATGGATAATGCTCATATTCAAGCTTATGCGCAGAACCTGGAGGATCGCAAGGGGCTACAGCGAGCTACTCGAGAACATGACCAATACCAAACAAACAGAGCTCGGTCCGCGGGTGACATGGGAGAATTTCAAGGTGGGTTTAGGCCTATGTTTTCTCGGTATTCACCTTATTCGATGACTAAAGTACCATGACGTCCTAGGGCCAGCATCGAAAACAGATAGCTTATTTCAGTCAGGGCAAGAGATAAGAGCTCACAGGATAGTGGGGATCGTAGTAGGGTGAGACCCCTGATGCCGCAATATGGACAATATGGTAGAAATTATTTTGGGCAGTGCCGCCAGTGTTCAGATTTGTCCTATTCTTGTAGGCAGCCCGGTCACATCATGCGCTTTTTCCCAGTAAGAAATGTGGGTGTTATGATGCCGCCAACGGGATCTGCAGCATCTTCTTCATCATCAGCGCATCCTCATGAGCAAGTTATGAAACTGCCGGTGGAGAGAGGTAGAGTTAGAGGTGGAGTGACTAGCTCGGGCGGACAATAGTTCCGCATTTATGCGTTGTCAGGCGACATAACCTAGAGTCATCATAGGATGTGGTCACATATATACTATCCGTGTTTTCCCTTGATGTGTATGCTTTGATAGATCCAGGTTCCACTTTCTCTTATATATCCCATTTGTTGCTAGTAAATTTGGTAAATAACCTGAATTGTTACGACAACCATTTGAAGTGTCCACACCCCTAGGCGAGTCCGTGATAGTTCGGCAAGTATATCGAGGTTGTCATGTGATGATTTATGATCACCATACCTTATCTAATTTAAATGAAATAGAAATGGTAGAATTTCATGTTATTATGAGCATGGATTTGCTGGCCTCATGTTATGCTACGGTGGATTATTGGAAGAAAGTTGTTAATGAGTTTCATGATGAGATCCCGGGTATAGCCATTATGAGTTTCTAGTTATGTAATTTTGGTCTCACCAATGCACCAACGACTTTTATGGATCTGATGAATCATGTGTTCAAGCCACTTTTAGATATCTTTATAATTGTGTTCATAGAGATATTTTTGTGTACTCACGGTCAGAAGCAGAGCATGCAGAGCATTTGCGAATGGTTTTACACATGCTCCGGGAACATAAGTTGTACGCCAAATTTTCCAAATGCATGTTCTAATTATATGCCAAGCATTTATGCAACAAGTGGCAGAACAACCAGGAAAAGAAATTGCTTACATTTAAATCCAGTATAACACAAGGAAATCTATGGTGCAAGCAAGTTGAAGGAAGGTTGCGAGTAATATAAATAGATATGTGTAGGTTGCAAGCTAAAGTACGGTAGAGCGACAAGATTTTAGCTATATAGGAGTAAGGATAATAAAAGGTGAATTAGAAAGTTACAAGAATAAGTAAGGCCTTGGAATTAATCCCATAAAAACAAGAGAGCTGATGGTTTCCGTAAGTGGGGGAGAATGTAAGGCCCCGTAAAGAATTTTGCAAAAAAAGAAAATAATGTTTCATGGCGCCGAATTGGTTTTACGTGTTGAGGATTATAGAAATTGTAATTATGCGGTCCATTCTCCGCCGAATTGGTTTTACGTTTTACGGGAAAGTAAAAGAAAATGTTTGGCGAAAAATTGTAATTCTGTGGTCCATTATGTGACCGCAGTATCACTCTGCGGGCCGCATAATGGTCGCAGATGTGAGAAGGAGAAGGGCCAGTCTGGGGGCAATTATGCGGTCAACAGTGCGACCGCATAACTATTATGCGATGCATTATGCGATCGCATAACAGTTATGCGGACCGCATAGTGACCGCATACATAGACAGATTTTTCGGTCGTTTGGTTTGTAATTATGCGACTATTATGCGGTCCACATATCCGTTATGCGGTCGCATATGCGACCGCAGAACCATTCCGGAGCTCCATTTTTGGGTTTTTAAAACCCAACCCTATTTCGTTAAATACACTCTTTGGGTCATGTTTGAGCTATTATCCGACATTTTAGAGTAAGAGAGGGTGCCATAGAGTGAGAAGGTATTCTCCAATAATTGTTCTTCAATTCTTGCCCAAGTTGTATATGATTAAGAAGGGAAACTCACTAGGTCTTCATCCTAGAGGTAAGATTCTACACCCTAACCCTCAATTTCGAATTTTGTGTAGAAATGGATAATAAGCAAGATAATTTTTGGGCAAGAGGGTTGGTTATTTTACATGCATGTGTTATCAAAGGGTGTAGAAAGATTGTTGAAGTAAAACAAAATGGTAAAGGTTGGGTTGTAGGATGATGGAATCCTCCATAAAAGGACCTTGAACCTTAATCCACACTTAGTGTTTGATAAAAGGCTCAAATGAGCTAGAATCATGAGCATCTTCCTAATTTTGATTTAAATTGTTATATTTCTAAAATAGAATGAAGTTGCTAAGAATTCCGAAACATTTAGAGTGTAAAGAAGCTCAAGTGAGGTATGTTGGCTAAACTCTTCTCTTAGAATTGAATCCCACGATATTCATGTAATTTATGTAGACCCTAGGGGTTTGTGTCGAAAGATATACGTTCTGAGTAAGTTTGTGTTGAAGGATAAATGTTCAATAAGTGTCCTAATTACTATATTCATGTTATGTTGCCGATTGATGATGTGTTCAAGTTTGGGTTGTGCATTAATAATGTGCCGACTTCAAGTCGAGTTCGAACGAAGGCTATTATGATATATTTTGTGAAATATCTTTATGTGCCTTAGACTTTTAATTGCTCACATGTGTACTACACACCTTGAGTTGAATTGTTGTTGTTCATTGATGATGATGCTGATGTTTGAAAGTGAAAAGGTGAGCATGAAATACTAAATACGGCTAGCATGCCAAGAATGATTTTACATTATGGCCATTAGTGCCAATGAAATGAAAAGATGGGAAAGGAGTATGAAATGTGATGATTGATATAAAATAGTTGATGTCTCGATTAAGACAACCTAGCCTATCGGGTCGTGATCAGACACTGTGCCGCACACATAGTGGTGATTGTGCTGGAAATTGTAATTGAAATGGTAATTTTGGTTGATGTCCCTAATGGATAGACTAGCCGATCGGGTCGTGATCGGACTCCGTATTAAAGACGGTCGTATTGATATTAAGAGTAATTGTGGTTGATGTCTCTAATGAGATAGCTTAGACGATCGGGTCGTAATCGGACTCCGTGCTGAGAGTACGGTGGTATTGGTATGGTGAATAATGGTATTGTGAACAATGGTATATCGATACTAAAAATCTCCTAATGTGAGATAAGGGTGGCAAATGGGCCGGTCCAGGCCCGGGACCGGCCCGGGAACGCGGTCCAAACGGGCCAAACGGGCTAAAAGGGCCAGGACCATTTGGCCCGGTTTTATTGGAATTGGGCCGGTCTCGTGGGCCGTCCTATGATTTGGGCCCGTCAGGCCCGGGACCGTTTAGCCCGCCAGAGCCCGGGATCGGCCCGGTCCCTTAACAGGCCAAACGGTCCCAATGGCTATTTTTTAAAAAAAATAATATAGCCATTGGGCTGTCAAAAATAGCCGTTGGCTATTTATAAAATAGCCATTTACCCCCCCCCCCCAACTTTTTTTTAATACCAAACTTTTTATAATTACATTTTTTCCCTATTTTCAACTATAAATACCCCATCATTCTTTCATTGTTTCTTACATATATATATATATATATATATATATATATATATATATATATATATATATATATATATATATATATATATATATATATATATATATATATATATATATATATATATATATATATATATATATATATATATATATATATATATATATATATATATATATATATATATATATATATATATATATATATATATATATATATATATATATATATATATATATATATATATATATATATATATATATATATATATATATATATATATATATATATATATATATATATATATATATATATATATATATATATATATATATATATATATATATAACTTATCGAATATAGCTTATATATATATATATATATACTATATATACATCTTATATCGATATACTATATATACATCTTATATACTATATATATTCGATATTAAATATTGAATATTAAAATTTAGGTCACAATTCTATAATAAAATTTACAAAGCATTGTCTTAGATATTTTTTTTAACATCCTTTTGTCTCTAATATCTATTTAATTTTTTTTTTTTTAAAAACAAATATGTTGGGACCTAGCCCACTTAGCCCGTTTAGCCCGCGGGCCGGGACCGTTTAGCCCGGGACCAAACGGTCCCTACAAAAAGCCTGTTTAGGCCCGGGCCCGTTTGGCCCGTTTAATTTGGGACCGGGACCGGGACTGTTTGGACCGGCCCACTTGGCCCGTTTAGGCCCGGAACCGGCCCACTTGCCAGCCCTAATGTGAGATATGGAAATTAATTTGAAAAGTGTCTTGATCCTAAATTTAGGTTTGATGTTGATTTAAGCTTCCATTGATATTATGATAACTTTGTTTGTATTATTTGTCATTCTATTAAGAGGGTGTTTAGTTATACATACTAGTGCTACTCGATAGTACTAACGTCGCTTTTGCCGGGGGTGCTGCATCTTTAAATGGATGTAGGTGGTTCCACAACAGGAGATATTTATCAGTGATAGCAATGCACCTTCTTCCCAGCTGACTTGGTGAGCCCCGCTTCATCCCGGGTTCATGTACCTTTTGTATTTTTGTATATTCCATTTGAGGTATAGCCGGGGCCTTGTTGCCTGCATTATCATGGTACTCTTCTTTATCCATAGAGGCTCCGTAGACATAGTATGGATTGTGTACTGGTGCTGGAAAAGACAAACTATGCTATGTTGTGGTTGTATTACTTGTCCATTTGAAACTTTAAAAATGATGAAACTTATGGTAAAAAATTGGTAATTGCAGACATGACCACTTTATTGTTTAATTAAGGAAAAAATATATTCTCTTATTTCATGAATGATTTTGGGTAGAAGGAATCTAACAGGCTTGCTCCGTCGGGTTTACTCGGTTGAGCGCCGGTCGCGCTCCTCGGTTTTGGGGCGTGTCAAACTTGGTATCAGAGCCTAAGGTTTTAAAGTGTCCTAGGATGTCTCGGAGCCGTGTCTAGTAGAGTCCTTATTATCGGTGTGTTGTCGACCACATCTATAATTAGGATGCTACATGGGCATTTAGGAATAATAACCTTCTTTCATATTCTTGATCGTGCGATAAAGTTGGTTGTAATATTGTTCCTCCTTTAACTCCTACGTTGCTCTAATTTTCAGTACATGGCACCTAAGAAGAAGGCAAGAACTGGCCAAGGAGCCAATGCCACCCCAGGAGTGACAGTTTATCCTATAATTGATGATGCGGGTGAGCAACCGAGGAGTGAGAATATTCCTCTAGTTACTACACTGCTTGACTCTACTATAACTGATCAGACCGCACCTGTCCTTACACCTACCGAGGATGCAACAGTCTCTCCAACTGATAGCTTCCGATTTTGGTGTTTCTGATGTTGATCTTAGAGGAGCCATATAGATGTTGGCTCAGATAGTGGCTTCCCAAGCCCAGAGGTCAAATATGGCACCCACTTCTTCCAGTCAGCCAGGGGATTCTACTAGTTCCAGGGTGAACAAGTTTCTCCAGTTGGATCCTCTAGTGTCACGGGTACTAACCTAGAGAAAAATCCACAGGATTTCATTGATGATATGCACAAGACTCTCAGAGTTATGCATGCTACAAAGATAGAGGCAGTTAAATTGGCCTCCTACCGCCTGAAAGAGGTGGCATATTCTTGGTTTGAACTATGGGAGGTCCCGTGAAGAAGGGAGCTCTCCCGCGAGGTGAGGTGAGTTTACGGATGCCTTCATTGATCATTTCTTGCCTGCCGAGACTAAGGCAGTCCGTGCTACAAAATTTGAGAACTTGAGGCAAGGTAGCCTGAGTGTGTGAGATTACCATATGAGATTCACGTACCTGTCTAAATATGCTATTTACATGCTGCCCACTATGGAGACTAGAGTTCGCCGATATGTACAGGGCTTTAGTCCCTTGGTAATTAATTAGGCCGCTACAACCGCCATGAATTCTGATATGAACTATGGGAAGATGGTGGCATTCGTTCAAGCCACAGAGACCCGCAAATTAAGGAACAGCAGGGAGCGAGAGGGTAGTAATAAGGCCCGGTCTACGGGCAACTTTGGTGGTCCTTCTAGTGGCAGCAGGTCAACCTTCAAGGTCTAGACCTCGTAACTCCAAAGAAGTGGAACTTACCAACCGATCTGATGTTTGACTCTGTCTACTGGGAAGGTCCATCCAACTGTCTATTAGGACCTACAGGCATGAAATGTAGCATCCCCAGTAAAAGGGACGCCAGTACGAAATAATGTACCGAGTATGTAAGGCAGCAGAATAATGGAAAGCTGAAACTGAACTGATAATATAATAACTGAAAGTAACTAGGAGCCAAAGATGATCTGAAGATATGCTTACCTGCTGATACTAACTCAACTCTCTCAATTTAGTAAGTAAAATAGATTTCTGGCCCTATAATGCTCGGTACGTATAACTACTCTACCGTAGTAGGCTCGCTCATAGGCGGTCAGCTATACTAGGCTCTGTATCTTGGCCATTCCGGGCTTGCTCATAGGCGCTCGACCATACTAGGCTCTGTATCTCGGCCATTCTGGGCTCGCTCATAGGCGCTCGGGAACTCTCTTTTATTTCCGTAATACTTATTCAGTACCTTTAACTACCCCAACTCCTATCTGAATATTTTTCAAGGATTATGATATCATATCTGTGAGACTGAATTTCTTGTGTTGGGTTTCACTAAGTTAATCTTGCATGATCTGCTAACTTTTCTTAGACCTTTTGTCTAGCCATAACTAGGCTCTTCCTAAATCAACTACTACCTACTCGTCAGTCCATGCTCATATTTATATTCTGCATAACCTCTCTTGGGTTATGTCTTTTATCTTAACTTACCTTTCGCACCGGCTCCTAATGTATCAAGTGTCAATTCACACATATTTATCAATAACATCCTGGCCGGGAGCCCTTAATGCCTCTCCCCGGCATCGTGCTTGCATAATATTCTTGTAAGGCCCCGTAAAAGTTGCTAATGATTTAAGATTTTAAAGTGCGCCAACGGTATTTGGGAATAATGTATTTGAGTATTAAAGGAGACCTATGGGATAGAGCCACATCATTTCGAATTGATAATGTATGTGTAAGGTGTGTTGCAACATACTAAGTAGTTTTGTAAATGGAAAGAACTTGTGTGGAACAAGTTGGATACATTAAGTGGAATGGATGTTCCAATTCGCACAACATCCTACTTCAAAGGCATGCTGATACCAAACTATAAATACTTAGCAGGTGATCTACATATTATATTAAAGCCCTTTGAGTCTAGTATGCAACGCATTAAACCGTTCGTCATTTGGATATGTATACATAGAGTTATGGCCATTTTACTGGGGTTGTGTCATATGCGCGGCCACGCATATTTGGGAGTTTCTACCTTATGTGCGAGGCCAGATGCGCAGCCACTTGCCCAGGTGCGCGACCATGCACGTAGGAGCCCATTAAATAACCCCAAGGCCGCGTAGAGAGAGGGCTAAGTCATTTCTTTGATCTAGGGCTTGTATAGTAAGGGGAATCCGCCCAATACCTCCCTCTCATGAACCATGGTAATGTTTTTGGAGTAATTGTGAGTTGATTACTACTCCTAAACACTTGTATTAACAAGGAATAATCTTGAAGATCCATATATTTCAATTTAAATCCCCAAATTGGTCAAGAACACTACAAGTTGGGATTCTCAAGAGTTTCACTATAAGAGGTATGTCTACCATCTCTAACTAATCTATAGTGATTATTTATGTATGAAATATGTGTTAGGACTTATGGGATGGTGATTGGAAGCCACAAATGCCTAACCTAGGTTGTGTTGGTATTGTAGAGATTGTAAAATGAATTAATTGATAAGATTTGTGGGTTGGGAGTGAATTGTTGGGCATGCATGTGCTAATGGAAGTTGTGGATGGACTAGAGGCGATTGTGAGGTGAATCACTAGTGTGGAAGGTGGTTGTTAGGTGAAGAAATTCCATATATCACACTAGATGTTTGATAAAAAGTCTAAATGACTTAAAGTATAGAAATCTTGCTAATATTGATGAAATTTTGTTGCATTGTTGTAAATTGAAGTTGTTTAGTGTGGTGGAACATCGTAGTATTATTAAGGGGCGAATTCCAGGTATGTTAGCTAAACTTCTTTCCTAGAATTGAGTTCCATGATGTTCTTGTAAGTCCCGGGTTATTTTTTATAAATCAACTATTCCGAATAAGCTTTGTGTTGAAAGGTATATGTTCAAAATGTGTTCCGGATGCTCTTATCATATGATGTTATCCTTCGGGAATGTGTTCAAAGCATGAGTTGGGTATAAAAATGTTATGACTCCAAGTAGTGTTTCAAGTGAAGGCTATTATTCCAAATTGTGTAAGAAGTCTCAATGTGCATAAGACTCTTAATTGCTCATAGGTGTACTAAAAGTCATGATTAGGGATTCCTTGTTGTCGATAATCTATATAGATGCTTGAAAGTGAAAGTAGTGAGTTGAGGATATAAAGTGTGAAGTAGTGATTTGGGGATATAAAGTGTGAACACCATTCCAAGAATGAAAGTTATACTTGTGGCCAATAGCGCCAACGAAATGAAATGATGTGTGAAATATTAGGAAATGAGCCTTGATTCAATTATTCCAAATTGACTCCGAAAATAGAATTATCCAAAAGCTTATGTACTCAAGTCATGTCCAAATGTGGTTGTTCTAACTAATGCTATGCTTGGTAGGTATTTTCAATATGTTTTGATTTATTACATATTCATGAGTTGAAATTGTGTATTGCCCTTTTGGGGAAATGTATTTCAAGAGTATTTTATATGATGATGTTTATGATGATAATCCTTGAAAGTAAAGAAATTAAAGTGCGGAATATGATATACGGCCGCAGTGCCATAAATGAAGAATAATATGTATGGCTAAGGGAACCAATGAAATAATGATGTTGTAAGTAGTTGAAAGTAATTGTGAAGTGATATATGGTCTGAAAGATTATGAGATGAACGTATTTGTACTTATGTTCCCAATGTGTTATAAGCTCCTACGCCTTCATGAGGAGAGGCTATAGTGTTCCTAAATATTTTCACATATACTCACGTCCTTTTTGCTGGGGGCACTGCATCTTTTAATGGATGCAAGTATGCTTCTAAAGGATGATATGGATCTTTGATAGGGATCTTCTTCACTACTCAGCTTATGGTGAGCCTGCTACAGTTCTAGTGGGTGTTTGGGTCTAGTTCATTTTATGTATTTGGGTATCTATTATCATAGAAGCTCCATGTACACTGTGGGTTATGTACTTAAGTTTTGAGTTTCGTCATGTATTTATGTTCACAGGTATTTATGAAGCTATGTACCCATCACGAGAGAAAAAAATATTTATGGGCCATTGAGGCAAATGTATTCAATATGAAAGTCATGATCTAATTATATTTTGATAAATCATGCATGAGTTATGATGAAAGGTTGATGTAACATAGGCTTGCTCGACTGGGTTCACTCGGTTGAGCACCGGCCACGCTCCCCAAGTTCGGGGCGTGATAGTTCTGGAGTCGTATCATATCTGTAGAATCTGTATAAATGCAATCTCATTCCCTTTGCCTTTTTACCACATTCTTCCCTTACTATTCCATAGTTACCTGAACCACTTAACGTTGACTTAATACCATATCACCCCATCTTCTCCCCTTTAGGGGAGTACTAACATTTAGTGCTATGAAGATTTACCTATAAATATTTTACCTCTTTATCTTCGGCGTCTTTTCACGTCTTCACTGACTCTTACTCGCCTTGCGGTAACCCTTCTCTACCAATTATAACTGAATTTCTTATGTGCGAGGGTGACACCTAGTGTAACTTGCACACTTAGTTCCTTAATCTTAACTCTGCTCACAGTGCTTGCTTTAGGGAAGCGTCTTCCTGAATGACCTTTAAAGGTTATTCTTCCGTTGTCCATTCTTTCATTTCCAAAACGCGATCTATGAAATTCTCACGATGCTAACTATTATTAAATCCTTCGGTCCCTAAATCATGTTCGATTTTTTTTACTATCCCATACTAATTTCTATTACTCTGGGGGTCTAACTTAGCCTTCTAGTAGTCATGTTGGAGTCATCAACTCATTTCTCGAAATAAGGATATGACTTTATGGCATATACTCTTTTATAGTCTCAAGGCCTGTCCCCTCTTATCTTTTCCTCTACTTGACTATAGACTCTATCATCCTGTCATATTATGATTTACCGTTTTCCCCCCTTTTATCACATCTTACTCGTAATGTTTTATTTACTCTCTTTTTATTCTCCTGCTAATATCTCTGTCTATTACTTTTTTCTGAAAACTTCAACAAAACATTCTTTCACTTTTATCTCCCCTTGCTCCATCTCACTAGCTCTTCGGGTCGCCTAATATTCTCTTTTTTACTAGGGACGGGAGTCATACTAAGGTAAATATTTATCCCCTTCTATGATTCAACTACATGTCTTATGATATTTCTGAATGTTCCTATATTCATACCTGACTGTACTATTCTAGAGTGCACTATCTGGTATGCACAATCTAATAGGACCTCCAACAGGGCCAAGTCGTTAAGAACTCTCTCTCTACTAATGCCCTTACCTGCTGTTGTATTAGCTCTCTGGCTAGCTGTAATTTTTCAAATTGAAAGCAAATCTATATCATTAGCAAACATAAGTCATGGCTCGAACTCTTATGAATCATCTCTATAACATGATTTGGATTTGAATGAATGGAAACAGACTCTTAAATACCTTGTAGCTTCCTATTTATATAATGTGGTGCACAACACATCTATAAACAAGGCTCTAATAGACACGCCTTGTAGACTCCCTAGGATAGAACTGCTCTTATACCAAGTTTGTCATGCCCCAAACCTGAAGAGGCGTGGCCGGCACCCGATGTAATACTCGGCCCGAGCGTACCACTCTGTAAGTGTGAACTATAGAGGGGCAACCCTCAACTTAGGACGATGAGGCCATATTTTGAATCATCTCAAAATAATGTCTCTCTCATCTGAGGGTTAAACATACCTAAAAGCTCATATATATAATTGAGCAGGCTGACGAGGCCACCATGAATGTCTACAATCAGCAATACAAAACTGAACATGCACACAAGGCTAGCAATGTCACAATACTAACATACAAAATATACAAGACTCGTCTACAAGCCTCTAGAGATAACAAAACTCTATAATGGTCGGGACAGGGCCTCGACCTACACATCAAACTTGTATATATTCAATGGACTCCAAGGTCTGGACCTGGTAACTCCAAGTAAGTGGAGCTTACCAACCGATCTGATGTTTGACTTTGTCTACTGAGAAGGTCTATCCAGCTGTCTGTCAGGACCTGCAGGCATAAAATGCAGCATCCCTAACAAAAGGGACGTCAGTACGAAACAATGTAATGAGTATGTAATGAAACAGAATAATGGAAAGCTAAAACTGAACCGATAATATAATAACAGAAAGTAACTAGGAGTCAAAGACGATCTGAATATATGCTTACCTGCTGATACTGACTCAACTTTCTCAATATAGTAAGTAAAATAAATGTTCGGCCCTATAAGGCTCGGTACGTATAATTGCTCTACCGTAGTAGGCTCGCTCATAGGCGATTGGCCATACTAGGCTCTGTATCTCGGCCATTCTAGGCTCGCTCATAGGCGCTCGACCATACTAGGCTCTGTATCTCGGCCATTTTGGGCTCGCTCATAGGTGCTCAGCCACAGTAGGCTCAGTATATAACTTACCATTTGAGAGGCTGCCTAATAGGGGCCTGCCCACTAATTATATATTGATGGTGGTGAAAATACTATAATACGGCCCAATAGGGGCCTACCCACCGATTATAGCTCGATGGTGGTGAAAATATTATAATATTGTATATATATAGAGCCACTACTCTCTTGATTGGAAGAAGACAATACTTAACTAAATATAAAGTCCCAATAAAGGAGAATACTTTAACTTATGAGACTAGGATAATGTACATAAGTTCAGGATAATGTACATAACAAGACACCATATAACTACAACAAGTCACAACTACTTCACGACTAGCAGTAAGCTCCGATTGGAATCCGTATAACCCATATCACCCCTTATAGACTTCTTATATTAACTTAACAGTATCATTAACATGATAACAAAGTCATTTATCAATGATTCATACCTTATACAATATATTAATAATAAAGGAAACAATTCACAACTCCAACTATCCTCAATTAGCAACTTTATTCGCTAGTTCATGTTTAGTCCATCCATTTAATTTAATCAACATCAAGATAACCTTAAGGACATGAAAGAACACAATACACATACCTCTTAAAGTAGCTTCAAGTCAAAATCCAAGTTATATTTAGCTTACAACAGCCCTCAATGGCAATACAACACCATAGAAGTGACTTAGGCTAATCTTCACCTCCATTCTAAAGTTTCATATGTTTCTTACACCAATTCACTTGATAAACATATAGACATGCATAAAAACAGAAACCATATCATAATCAAGTTATTTTCCACAATTTTCAGTCCAAAAGAACATATATATATATATATATATATATATATATATATATATATATATATATCTTTTAAACAACCCAACAAAAGATAACAACATCTCTTACCCTTTAAAGTGCTATCTTGTAATCGTTTACTCCAACACCACAACCAACATATAATTAACCTTAAACGCCATCAAAAAGATGTTAAAAATACCTTAGGAATAGATAAAATTCGAATCCTAAGCTTAACTTAGCTCACCATCATCCTTATTCACATCACAACACCATAGAGGGGTTATTCTTCACCTTTGGCTAAATTTGATGTTGGATTATGGTGTATTGTTTTTTGAAATTTGTTTGGAGCCTTGGGGAAATTGTTTGGGAGGGTTTGGAGAGTATGATGATGGAAGGAGGTCGAAAAATGAGCAAAGCGCATCCCAGGAATGAGATAAAACAAGTGAAGGTCGGCCACCTACAAAGTGGGTCCCATAGGGGCTTCCTGCGCAGTCTCGCAAAACCGTGAATATCTCTCTACTCCAATGTCGTATTGACAAATGGTTTAATGCGTTAGAAACTAGACTCATAGATATTCAATTTTATAGTTGGATAATCCAGTAATTCCAAGTATAATGGGAGAAAAGCTCAGAAATATTTGACCTAATATTCAGCATATTTATGAATGTAACTTATGATTACCTTTGCCAACTTTTGTTCCACAACTCGCTTGACTTCAAAACATAAAATACGACTATCGAACGACTAACGTAACTCATAACATAACATCCTTATCATGTTAAGCACCCCAGTCTCACCCCAAAATTACATGTTATAACATTCCCAACTTGTCAACTTTCGAAGAAACTTATTTTCTTCAATTAGTTTATCTTATAAGCCTTCTAACCCTCTTGGTACTTGTTATTCATGATCTTAAAAATTTGTAACCTCCATAGTAACATGATTAACTTACTTTATGTACTTTAAAAGATGATCTCATTTCTGAGCTTACATAAATTAACTTACGACGTACTCTCACATACGAAAATATGGGCTATAACAATAATATTTGCTTGCATAACAAGTGGACGTTAGGCGCCATCATGACTCCGGGGTTGGGATTCCCGGTCGTGACAGGGTTGCACACCGCAACGGCTATATATATATATATATATATATATATATATATATATATATGAATTGGGTTGTACGCCGTAGCGGAGAACTTCTATTATAGTAATATTTTAGTTGTTGGTTTCCATTACCGTATTATGTTGTGAGACTGAGAAATGATTGTATTCTGGGGCCCTCTATTATATATTTCTTGTTTTGGTTACATGTTAATTAGTTGTTTCTCTATTCTGTTATTGTTTTTCTACTTATAATCGCACAGGTTTATATTGAGTGTCTTGTCGTATCCTTCATCACTACTTCGCTGAGGTTAGGCTCGGCACTTACAGAGTACATCGGTTCGGTTGTGCTCACACTACACTTCTGTACTTCTTGTACAGATCACGGTGTTGGTCCCAGCAGCTCATAGCGGAGTTTCCTTGGACCTGTCTTTTTAGGAGACTTGAGGTAGAGGTGCACAATGTCCGCAGACCCTGAAGTATCCTTCTTATCAATATTACTGTTCATTTCATATCAGACAGTTATATTTTATTTTAGACTCAATTTGTAGTATTCTATTATCTCATGTACTTGTGACATCAATTTCTAGGATTAAACTAGACAACGGTGTTTATGGATTCTATTGTATATTTCAAGTATTTCAGTCTTATTTTCTTAATAATTTGCTTTTAAAATTATGAAATTCATTAATTGTTTAGCTAATGTTCGCTTGCCTAGCAAGAAGATGTTAGGCGTCATCACGATCTTCTGGTTGAGAATTTGGGTCGTGATAAGTTGGTACTGGACCACTAGGTTCCCTAGGTCTCACGAGTAATGAGCAAGCTTAGTAGAGTCTTGAGAATCGGTACAGGACGTATTCACTTATCTTCTAGAGGCTATATGGTTTTAGAAAATTTCACTTTCTTTCTTTATCTATCATGCAAATTTTTTTTATCGCTGAGTTTGAATCTTTCTTCTCATAGTTTCTCGTAGATGGTGAGGACACGTACGACATCCTCAATTGATCAGGAACCGGAGCCCCAAGTTGCATCCACTACCAGGGGTAGGGGTCGGGGACGAGGTAGAGGCAGAGCTCAGCCTAGAGCATGCACAATGACACCTATGCTGGAACCTCAGATAGAGCAGGATGATGAGATCCCTGTTCCGACCCAGCTAGTCAGACCATCTCAGGTCCCAGAAAGGTTCATTGCTACCCATATGCTTCAAGATGCCCTAGTCTACATGTTTCGCTTGATGGAGAGTATGGCAAAGGCTGATGTATTTTCTGTGGCCTCAGCCGACTCTCAGGACCGGGGAGGAGCCCAAACTCCCGCTGTTGATGACCAAATTTGACCCTCTCCTTTTAAATTAATTTATTTACACTTATTAATCAGTAATAAACGTAGTAAAGTATTTTAAATCAATAATACTTATTTTTCTCAATATATAAATGATATAATACATATAATAATAATTAACAATATTAAGATCGATAAAAATTTAGTCTCAAATATTTATAAACTATACTACTTTTACTACCTTAATTAATTAAAATAATTTTCATATTTTAATAAACAAGTATTACAGTTAATTTAATAATATAGTCTCAAATATATAATTATATTACCTTTATTAGTTATGACGGCCTTGCTGGCCCAGCTTTATATTGATGTTTAGTCAGCATTGGTTTCCATTCAGTTGTATATTTTGCTTCGCAAATTGTCTTGCAATGTGGCCCATGGCCAAAGTATGACATTATATGTTCAGAGCCCCTTAGTCGCAAGTTGGTATGCAAGGATAGATGAGGCACCGGGTGCCGATATCGCCCCTCTAGGCTCGGGGCGTGACAAAAGTGGTATCAGAGCAGTTCTGTCCTAGGAAGTCTACAAGCCGTGTCTAGTAGGGTCTTGTTTATAGATATGTGGTACACCACATTATATAAGCAGGGGACTACAGGGCATTTAGGAGTTGGTTACCCTTCTTTCAAATCTAAGTCGTGCTATAGAACTGAGTTATAGGAAATTTGAGTTAAACTTACCTGTTGGGGTTTGCATGCACAGATGACGATGACTAGGAAGACTACGGCTAGTCAGAAGAGAGATACAGCAGTGGGTGAGGGGACCAGCAGGGTACCCCCAGTAGATGGGGCCCAATCGGAGGCCCGGGGAGAGACCCCTACCCAGCCATTACCGGCTCGTCTACCACCTGAGGAGATTCCTAGGGAGGTCGCACATCCAGTTCCTCTTGCGCTTCCATCGGATCAGGACATGAGGAGTGCGGTGCAATTGTTGACACAGTTGGTAGCTACCCAACAACAGGCTAGGGCATCCTCTAGTGCAAGATCTTCTGAGGGGTCTCGGAGTTCAAGGGTCCGAGAGTTTATTGCTTTAAGTCCCCCAGAGTTCACGGGGACAGATCAGAGGGAGGACCCGCAGGAAATCATAGATCAGCTTCACAACATCTTTCGGGTTATGCAAGCCACGGAGAAAGACGCGGTTGAGCTAGCAGCTTTTCGACTCCGAGATATAGCCATCCTTTGGTACAAGAGATGGGAGAGGTCCAGGGGACGTGATGCACCTCCAGCTATTTGGGAGAATTTTTCAGATGCCTTCCTTGACCAGTACTTACCATGGGAGATCCGACAGGCTCGAATTGATCAGTTTCTAGCCCTCAAGCAGGGCAATATGAGTGTTCGAGAGTATAGTCTAAGTTTTGACTCATTGGCCAGATATGCACCATCCATAGTTGCTACTATGCGGGACAGGATTCATAGGTTTGTAGTAGGATTGGCCCCAGAGTTGACTGAGGCATGTACCACCGCTGCATTGCAGGATAGTATGGATATCTCCCGGATTCAGGCATTCACCCAGAATATAGAACAGCAGCAAGGAACAGAGAGGACTGAGTCAGGGCAGCGTAAGAGGATATGATTTTCCAAGTTTCAGGAGCAGTTATAGGCCCCAATACATGAAACGGCCACCTAGGCCTCCGCCACCTCAGTTACAGGGTTACAAGTTTGTGAGAGCTCATGGGCGTTGGATTTGCAGCAACAGTGAGGTTCAGGGCAGACATGGTCATTTTTGTCGTGGTGTGACTCTGTGGTAGAGGACACTTAGGCCAATGCCGAGCCGGTTCTGATGCTTGTTATACATGTGGACGTCCAGGGCATATGATGCGAGATTGCCCAAATAGAGATTCTGGGGGTATGGCATAACCAGCGAATTCAGCAACAGGATCATCTATGTCTATGCATCCTTCAAGGCGCGAGTCTCAGGACCCGTTTAGACATAAATTTTGCCAAAATAAATTTGGGTTTTATTTGGCAAACACATGTTTGGCCATAGATTTTGCCTACATTTTGGCAAAATCCCAAATCTCAAATCCCAAATCCCAAAACCAGTTCAATAGCTGGTTTTGGGCCAAAATATCATTATTACATTTTTAAAAAAAATTGCCCCAAACTTTTATATTTTATAAAAGAGCCCACCATTTATTATTTTGAAACAATGATGCTTCGTTTTCTCGGTCACCTGATAGTGTATCATGTAGTTCATTGTAAAAATGATGATTTTGTATCAAATTTATTTATGTTTAGGACTATGGTTTGCGATAATATAATGAATGTTATTGATAATGGGAAATATGGGAAATATGTTTTGAAAACTGATGTCCAAACACATTTTCATCTTCAAACCAAACTTCACCCAAATAAATTTTTCATAACAAATTTGGAAATCTATAGCCAAACGCTAGCTCAGTCTTTGACTGGTAGAGGTCGAGGCAGAGGTAGAGGTTCCAGTTCAGGTGGTAACCAGAATAGTAGCTATTCTTTAGCGAGTCAAAAGGACCAAGAGTCTTCACCAGACGTTGTGACAGGTATGTTGACCATTTGCTCTCACGATGCTTATTCCTTGATAGACCCAGCATCTACTTTATCGTGTATTACCCCATTTGTCGTGGGGAAGTTTGGTATAGTGCCTGGAATACTAAGTGATCCTTTTGCGGTATCTACACCGGTTGGAGAATCGACTATTGCTAGACTGGTTTAACGAGATTGTACGGTGTCAGTTTGTGGTCGTCAGACCTCAGCCGACCTAGTTGAGCTAGAGATGTTGGATTTTGATGCTATCATGGGCATGGACTGGTTGGCAGCTTGCTATGCCACAGTTGATTGTCGAGCAAAGACAGCTAGAATTCATTTTCTGGGTGAGCCAGTCCTTGAATGGGTAGGTAATACAGCGACACCCAGAGGTAGGTTTATTTCCTATCTGAAGGCGATGAAAATGTTCGCCAAAGGGTGCATTTATCATATTGTGCGAGTTAGAGATGCAGATGCTGAGATACCTACACTTCAGTCTATTCCAGTAGTCAAAGAGTATGCAGATATATTTCTAGATGAACTTCCAGGTATTCCTCCATAGGGAGATATTGGTTTTGGCTTCGATTTGCTTCCAGGAACTCAACCAATATCCATCCCTCCATATAGAATGGCACCTGCCGAATTGAAGGAGTTGAAGGAGCAGTTAAAAGATTTGCTGGAGAAAGGTTTCATCAAGCCCAGTACCTCACCTTGGGGTGCACCGGTACTGTTTATATGGAAGAAAGACGGCTCGCTGAGGATGTGTATCTATTATAGGCAGCTGAACAAGGTAACTATTAAGAATAAGTATCCCCTTCCAAGGATAGATGACTTGTTTGATCAGTTGCAGGGAGCTAGATGCTTTTCAATGATTGATTTGAGGTCGGGGTACCACCAAGTCAGAGTTCGGGAGAAAGATATTCCCAAGACAGCCTTCAGGACCTGATATGGCCACTTCGAGTTCCTTGTCATGTCCTTCGGGTTGACGAATACACTAGCCGTATTCATGGATTTGATGAATAGCCTATTCCGAGCATTTTTAGATCTATTCGTGATAGTATTTATTGATGATATTATGGTTTATTCACGCTCAGAGGATGAGCATGTGGACCACCTGTGAGCGGTACTCCAAATCCCCCGTGATAGTAAATTATATGCTAAGTTCTCTAAATGTGAGTTTTGGTTAAAGTCTGTAGCATATTTGGGGCACATTGTATGCGATGGAGATATAAAGGTATACACTCAGAAGATTGAGGATGTGAAATCCTGGCCTAGACCTACCACTCCGACAGAGGTTCGTAGCTTTCTAGGCTTAGCGGGATACTATCGGAGGTTCGTAGAGCGTTTTTCTTCCCTTTTGGCACCATTGACGAAGTTGACGCAGAAAGCAACTAAGTTTCAGTGGACAGAGGATTGCAAGAAGAGTTTCCAAGAACTTAAGAACAGGTTGACCTCAGGGCCAGTTTTAACACTTCCAGAGGGTCAAGATGGTTATGCCATGTATTGTGATGCCTCAGGTGTCGAGTTAGGATGTGTCATGATGTAACAGGGGAAGGTAATTGCATATGCTTCAAGGCAGTTAAGGAAGCACGAGCGGCATTATCCAACCCATGACCTCGAGTTAGCTGTGGTTGTCCATGCACTTAATATATAGAGGCATTATTTATATGGTGTCCATGTTGATGTATTCATAGATCATAAAATACTGCAATATATCTTCAAGCAAAAAGAGTTGAATTTGCGACAGAGGCGATGGCTTGAGTAATTGAAAGATTACGATGTTAACATTCTCTACCATCCCAGGAAAGCTAATGTTATAGCAGATGCCTTAAGTCGCCGATGTATGGGTATCTTAGCACATGTAGAGGCCGGTAAAAGACAATTAACTAGAGAGATTCATTAATTGGCTTGTTTGGGGGTTCCATTAGTAGATTCTGGCGATGGTGGAGTTGTACTCCAAAATACTGCAAAATCATCTGTCATAGCTGAAGTAAAGGAGAGAAAGTACGAGGACCCAGAGTTGGTCAAGTTGAGAGAGCGAGTTTTGCAGCAGAAGAAGCCGTTATTAGAGCTCAAGGGAGATGGGGTTCTCAGATATAGGGGTCGTCTATGTGTTCCAGATGTAGCAGAGCTACGAGACAGGATTATATCAGAGGCACATTATTCGTGGTACTCCATTCATCCTGGGTCGACGAATATGTATCATGAAATTAAGGATATGTACTGGTGGAACGATATGAAGAAGAACATTGTTGAGTATGTTGCTCAGTGTCCTAGTTGCCAGCAGGTGAAGGTAGAGCACTAGAAGCCTGAAGGGCTAATGCAGACTATAGAGATCCCGACGTGGAAATGGGAGGCGATAAACATGGACATTGTCACAGGTTTACCTCGTTCTCATTGTAAGTTCGATTCCATATGGGTGATAATCGATAGGCTCACGAAATCAGCTCATTTCCTACCGGTCAGATCTACATATACAGTAGAAGACTATGCAAAGTTATATATTAAGGAGATAGTGCGGCTATACAGAGTACCATCATCTATTATATCTGACCGTGGGGCCCAGTTTACAACATATTTTTGGAGGTCATTTCAGAAAGGTCTAGGGAGTCAGGTGAATCTCAGCACAACTTTTCATCCACAGACTGACGGACAAGCCGAGCACACAATTCAGACGCTCGAGGATATGTTACGAGCATGTGTGTTAGATTTTAAAAGAAGTTGGGATGAACATTTACCTCTTATCGAGTTTGCATATAATAACAGTTACCACTCCAGTATCCAGATCTCCTATAGGGTGGTTTGATATTGGAGAATCTGGGTTACATGGGCTAAACCTGGTTTAGCAAGTTGTAGAGAAAGTAAAGCGTATCCGGGAGCGACTGTTGACATCCCAAAGTCGTCAGAAGTCATATTCTGACGTGCGGCGACGAGACTTAGAGTTCGGGGTTAATGACTGGGTATTCTTAAAGGTGTCACCTATGAAGGACATGATGAGGTTTGGCAAGAAAGGCAAGCTTAGCCCACGGTATATTGGGCCTTATAGGATCATTCGGAGAGTAGGCCAAGTAGCTTATGAGTTAGAATTGCCCTCGGAATTGGAGTATGTCCATCCATTTTTTCACGTATCTACGTTACGAAAGTGCATTGGCAATCCTACCCGAGTGGTGCCCACGGATGATGTACAGATTACAGAGGACTTGTCATATGAGGAAATTCCGGTTGCCATCCAAGACCGACAAATCCGCAAACTATGGAATAAGGAGATAGCCTCCATGAAGGTCTTAAGCAAGAATATGGAATAGATGACGTGGGAAGCGGAGGAAGAAATGAAGTCTAAATACCCCCACCTATTTCAAACTGAAGATATGGCTCGAGGTGGGATACCTCAGCACAGCTCTATTCAGGCCAGTAGGTCATCAGGTAAGCTCTTATTTTTTACTTTAAGAATTTATAATGGATAGCTATGTGAGACCAAGTGTTGCTATTTGTAGACATTGGCCATATTTGGCATGTATAGTATATTTTCTGGCTGCGTACAGGTTGGTTTTAATCTAGTGAACGGAGGAGACTCTGGCCAAATTTTCCCAAAGGCTCTAAGAATAAACATTCGAGGATGAATGTTTCTAAGGGGGGAAGGATGTTACGTCTCGCGTTTTCATACATTAAAGTTTTGTCGTAAGTTAATCGACGTAAGTTCAGGAATGAGGTTACTTTGGGATTATAAGCATTATGATATTTAAAACACGTGATGAATAAATTCGTGAAGGAGAGAATGTAAGCAAATAGAAAAAATGAGTTTCGTCGAAGTTTGGCAATTTGGGATAAAATACAGTCCAAGCTATAATACCCTGTATTTATGGACTAGTACCATACAAGGTACCATATGACCATGATAGTATGATGTATAAAGTGTATTAAAAATGAGTAGTATTTTAAGTTAATTGAGATAATTCTTAATTATATGGGTAATTGGTTAATTATAGTTTAATGAGAGATTAACCATGTAATTAAGGATTTGTGGATAATTGTAGGTGGGGACAAAGCCCCCCTCATGTGGCAGCAAGTGGAGGAAGATTGGATAAGTGACTCTTGACTTTAGACCATTGAATTAAGAGGACACATGGATAATATCCTAATCCACTCCTTGCAAATACGAAGAAAGAGAAATCATAATAGTCATTCCTACACTTATCTTGAATTAATACCAAACTTCATTTGGTAAGGAAGTTATACATAATGCAAAGCCAAGAACAATACTCATCCCTACACTTATCTTGCAATAATACCAAACTTCATTTGGTAAGGGAGTTACACAGAATGCAAAGCCAAGAATGACAATCATCCCTACACTTATCTTGAATTAATATCAAACTCCATTTGGTAAGGGAGTTACACAGAAAGGCAAAGCCAAGAACGAGGGTAAGGGGATTCGGAAATTTATACGAGACTCCATACTATAATAGCAACGAGATTTTTTGATTCTAAGGGAGTACGGTGTAATCCTTCTCAAGAATATCATACAGATGTTTTCCCTACTCCAGGTATATTAAGGCTAAGCCCTTCCTTCATGTTGGCAGGATCTCGTAATTACATGTGTCTGATAAAAAGGTATAAAGAGAAGTTCATAATCCTGAATTTATATACATTATCTTAGTCTCATAAATTACAGTATTTTTATTAACATCGAGCTTTAATAGATGGGCAGGCCCCTATTGGGAAACCTCTGATCAGATAGTAAGTTATATACCGAGCCTACTGTGGCCGAGCGCCTATAAGCGAGCCCAAAATGGCTGAGATACAGAACCTAGTATGGTCGAGCGCCTATGAGTGAGCCTACTATGGCGGAGCAGTTACACGTTACGAGCCATATAGGGACGGACACTTATTTTACTTAATATATTGAGAGAGTTAAGTCAGTATCAGAAGGCAAGTATTTCTCCAGATCATCTTTGACTCCCAGTTACTTTCAGTTATTATATTATCAGTTCAGTTTCAGCTTTCAGTTATTTTATTGCCTTGCACACTCAGTACATTATTTTGTATTAACGTCCCTTTTTCTGGGGACAGTTGCATTTCATGTGTGCAGATTCAGATAGACAGGCAGGTCGACCTCCTCTGTAGGTATTGCCCGAGTTTAGCTTTATCAGTAATCTCCACGTCCTTCGGAGTTACTGGGTCTAGATATTTTGTATATATATGTATATAGGTTTTGGGTAGATCGGGGCTCTGTTCCAATCACGGTACATCCATCAGTAGAGGCTTGTAGACATAACCTGTCAGTTAGTGCAGTATGTTGGGCTTGTAGGCCTTGTATGTATATTTTGTTGGTTTGGTAGTTGTATTAGTTATGACAGCCTTGCCGGCCCAGCTTTATATTGATGTTTAGTCAGCGTTGGTTTCCATTCAGTTGTATATTTTGCTTTGCAAATTGTCTTGCAATGTGGCCCATGGCCAAAGTATGACATTATATGTTCAGAGCTCCTTAGTCGTAAGTTGGTACGCAAGGATAGATGAGGCACCGGGTGCTGGTCTCGCCCCCCAGGCTCGAGGCGTGACAATTTGTTATCATGTCTATCACTAAACCTGCCTACTTGATGTGTTCTGCATGCCAAGATTAGCCATAAAATGAAAGCTTTTATTTGATATCTCATGACGTCTTGACATCACTGTCTTGGGATGATCCCCACTTATAAATCCGAGCAATATTTGGTTCTCGTAATTGGAAAACTCATAAATGTTCTCTATACGTTATGATATTTAGGATCAACATCAAGGCCTTTGTCACCATCAAAACTTTAATAATCCACCTATAGTGACATGTTCTTACATGTTGTGTTCTATCGAAGAATATTACAAGGTCCATATTGTGTAAAGACTTTAACTGCTTATGTTTTGACACTAGTGATAGTTGCAATTTATGAGTGTCTTAACCTCTAAAAGGTTTCTGATGAACCTTTGATACTTGTCTCTTTCATGTTGGCTATGTGAAACTGCTAAGTTGACACTTTATATGTGTCGAGACCTTTGAGGAAGAGTAGGAGTTTATGACCAAAGGTATTTAGGTGTGAGCTTGGTTTGTGGTTGAGGTACCCCTCCCTGACACAAGCACTGCTCGGGGTCCATGAGACCCTCGTGAACTTTGAAGTGTCAGGGGTCCATAGGGGTACTTCATCCATAAATGTGGTGACCCTAAGCCTATGTTCACTAACTTCAATTAATCCTCATAGGGTTAGCATGAATAAATTGACTTTACTGCATCCCTTAACTATTTGTTACTATTAATTGCTATGATTTTGTCTTGTTTTACCCTATATAGATATACACTAATTATTATCTTTCCCTTTTTTATGCATGTTCGATTAGGCCTACTGAGTTCATTTGGAACTCAGGTCCAAGTTCCAAAACTGGGCTGCTTTCCCTGCTTGTTGGATTCTGCCACTGCTATAGTCAATCTGGGCCTGGTTTGCTTGCCAGCCCAAATCTTAAGAGTCCAGCTTTCCTTCCTCATATTTTTAAATGATAGTTGTTATTCTTTGTTGTTTTATGTATATATCTTGGAATATTAACCTTATTATTGGATATTCTTTGATATTTTGATTGTTTAAGAAAATTAGGCATATTAGGACTTATAGGTAAAAAGGGTAAATTAGATTACTAGGTTCATCTGCTTCAATAACCTTAACATTTTGAACATTAATAGTTTGAGACTAACCATTTAACAAACAAACAACATCTATTTATACTTACAGCTAATGAATTTCAGTGATTTTAAGGTTTTTGGCATATTTAAAAAAATAAAAATAAATCCTCCTTGAAAAATCTTCAAATGGATCATGAGTAATATAAGAGTTGTTTCAAGATAAAAGCAATCATATATAGTCGAACCTACAAGGAATAACATAAATAAGTTTAAAAACATAAGGCATTTCACTAGGGTAGTTTTTCATAAAACAAACAGGGTATATTCCTTTTCAATCAAAAGAATATTTTTGGAGTAATCTTTTATTCTAAGAGTTATAAAGATCCATAAATAAGCATCACTTTTCTAAAGAAGATACACAACATTTTCTTAAAATTAGCTTTCAAGCAAAACTTAAAACAACTTTATAAAATCTCACTTAACAATTTCAAAAAGTTAATCAACCAGAATATTGACATTTCATTCCACGAACCTAGCCTAAGTTTAAGGAGCTACCTCAGGTAGATTTTAATAGATGCCTAAAATCTCACCGGTTAGTAGACCATTAGGATAACTACAACCCTTAACCAAATCTCACCGGTTAGCAGACTATTAGGATAATAATTTTCACTGACTTATAGGTACCATATTATACCTTAAATATTAGGTGGCAACTCTTTTATTCATCTTAAGAAGAACCACTAGTTGTATTTTGTTATAACCTGTACAAAATAGAGTGATTTGTTTAGTTTCTAAGGCTTCAAACCGTTCATCATTTGGACACTCCTACAAGAAGTTATGACCAAATTACCAAAGGCTGTATCTGTGATCAATTTCGCGACCGCAAAACGGTTCTGCGGACCGCATACGCATCGCAAAGTGGAGCAGAGATGGGCAGATTTTTTAAAAAAATATTATGTTGTCACATAATTGATTATGCTATAGCATAATTGATTATGCTGCAATTCTGCTGCCCACAAAACGATTATGCTATAGCATAACTGCACCACATAATTGACTACGGGGGTCATTTTTGGAAATTTTTTTATCCGATCCAATTTTGATATAAGGCCTTAGGGGGTCATTTTAGAAGGTAAAATGTGATTTTGTAGAGAGAGGAGAGAGAAAGAGAAGACCTAGCTGTTTTGTTCATCAATTCTTGCTCAAGGCTTGAAGATTTTACAAGATCTTAATCTAATAGGTAAGATTCTACTCCCTAGCCCTAAATTTCGGATTTTGATTAAAAGTAGGTCATGAGAAGTATGATTCTTGGGTGTGAGAGTATTATGTGTATATATATGTACCAATAAATTTTGATGGGAGATTGTTGAGCTTAAATAAGTAAAGATTGAGTTGTGGAATGAAGAAAATCTTGTAGAAAAACCTTGTAGTTAAATTTGCACACCTAATGTTTGATAAAATGCTCAAATGAGCTGAGATCATGAATATCTTCCTAATATTGGTTCAATTCTGTTATGTCTCAAAATAGATTGGGATTGCTAGAATATTTGGAACATTGTAGTATATTAAGGAAATCTCAAAGCGAGGTATGTTGGCTAAACTTCTTTCATAGAATTGAATTCCATGATGTTCTTGTAAGTCCCAAGTTATTCTTTATAAATCAATTATTCCAAATAAGCTTTGTGTTGAAAGGTATGTATTCAAAATGTATTTCGGATGCTCTTATCATATGATGTTATCCTTCGGGAATGTGTTCAAAGCATGAGTTGGGTATAAAAATATTATGACTCCAAGTAGTGTTTCAAGTGAAGGCTATTATGCCAAATTGTGTAAAAAGTCTCAATGTACATAAGACTCTTATTTGATCATAGGTGTACTAAAAGTCGTGATTTGAGATTCTTTGTTGTCGATAATCTATAAAGATACTTGAAAGTGAAAGTAGTGAGTTGGAGATATAAAGTGTAGACACCGTGCCAATAATGAAAGTTATGATTGTGGCCAATAAAGCCAATGAAATGAAATGATGTGTGAAATATGATGATGAGTATTGAAAGTAATGAAATGAAAGTATGGAATATAAGATACGGCCACCGTGCCATGAATGAAGAATAACATGTATGGCAAAAAGGGAGCTAATAAAATAATGATGTTGTAAGTAATTAAAAGTATTAATGAAGTGATAGTATGAACATGAAATGTGGTTGTTCGCCTAAATAAGAATGATGAGGTGTTGTATGTCCCAATTGTTTCAACTATAGTTGTATGCTTCTGAAATAATGTATGTAAATGACTTTGATGTTAAGTCCTCAAGAATCATGAACATAGCTAATGACCTCAAGATGTCAAGTGAGTGAATAATGAGATGGAAGGGAGATGTCCTATGCTAAATGATGATGAACCTTAAGAAAAGAAATTAGGCTTATGTGCCATTGAAATTGACTTATTGATTCACCATGCATGTGCTAATGTAATGTGCTATGTTTCTCCATGATGGGCATGAACATGAAGTGTTCCAATGATCCGGGAACTTACGACCTTAATGAAATGTTAATCATGTCTCTTTGAGTTTATACATGGTTATATGCATAATGATGTGTTATGAACCCTATGGACGGTCTATAAAACGCATAGGTATATCATGTTATGAAATCCTATGGAAGGTCTATGAAACACATAGGTATATTTTGTTATGAAATCCTGTGGACGGTCTATGAAACGCATAGGTGTATTGTGTTAGGAAATCATGTGGACGGCCTATGAAACGCATAGGTATATTGTGTTATGAAATCCTGTGGACGGTCTATGAAATGCATAGGTATATTTTGTTATGAAATCCTGTGGACGGTCTATGAAACGCATAGGTATATTGTGTTATGAAATCTTGTGGACGGCCTATGAAACTCATAGGTATATTGTGTTATGAAATTATGTGGACGGTATATGAAACGCATAGGTATATTGTGTTATGAAATCCTATGAACGGTCTATGAAACGCACAGGTGTATTGTGTAAGTAAACACTGTGAACGGTCTATGAAATGCACAAGTGTATTGTGTAAGTAAAAGCTATGAATGGTCTATGAAACGCACAGTGTATTGTGTAAGTAAACATTGTGAACGGTCTATGAAATGCACAGGTGTATCGTATGGTATATGTGAATCCTATGAACGGTCTATGAAACACATAAGTGTATAATATGATATGTGAATACTAGGGACGGTCAAGTAAGACGCATTGTCAACGCAGACATTATGAGCCATTTTCATTGGCCTTGTTTGTACATGTTGTTTCAATTACTTAATATTATGTGTTCCACATATAGATCATATGGCTCGGTTGACCCTAAAAGAAGTTTAGAATAATACAAGTATAATAAGGCTTGATATTTCAACCTACACGATGTTTTGTAGTCTTTTAATGTACTTTAATGAAAGAAATATGAAATGCTATGATTGATATAAAAACAAAGGGTTTGATGTCTCGAATAAGACAGCCTAGCCGATCAGGTCGTGATCGGACTCCGTGATGATAGGACGGTGGTATTGGTATTGTGAATAATGGTATTGTGAACAATGGTATATTGGTGCTAAGAATCACTAATCTGAAATTATGGGAATTTACGTGACACTTGATGTTTTGGTATTGATCGAGACTTTCATTGATTTTGTGATTATTCCTCCTTGTAATATTAATTGTTCTATTGAGAGGGTGTTTAATTATACATACTAGTACTATTCGACGCTACTAACGTCCCTTTTGCCCGGGGCACTGCATCTTTTAATGGATGCATGTATACTTCTACAGGATGATATGGATCTTTGGTAGGGATCTTCTGTGCATCCGATTATGGTGAGCCCGCTACAATTCCCGTGGGCATTCGAGTCTAGTTGGTATTATGTACTTAGGTATCTATTATCATAGAAGCTCCATGTGCACTGTGGGTCATGTACTTAAGTTTTGAGTTTCGTCATGTATTTATGTTCACAGATATTTATGAAGTTATGTACCCATCACAAGAAAAAAAGAAAAGAAAAAAAATATTTATGGGCCATTGAGCCAAATGTATTAAATATGAAAGTCATGATCTAATTATGTTTTGATAAATCATGCATGAGTTATGATGAGAGGTTGATGTACCTTAGGCTTGCTCGACTGGGTTCACTCGGTTGAGTGCCGGTCGCGCTCCTCGAGTTCGGGGTGTGACAGAAAAGCCCTCAAAAAATCGCTTCCGACCAAGCTCCACACTTATAAAAAATTAAAAAAATGACCAAACCCCCGATATAAGTATTCTGTCCAGAAAAATCACATATGAGGTCCACAGTGCCGCATCTACGATACCGCATCTGCAAAAAATCCATCGCAGATGCAGAACCCACTTACTCTCCAACAAGCCACTTCTGCGGACACCAAGCCATATCTGCAAGTTCCAAATGACATAATGGACCCACCTCAACTCTCGAAACCAAAATTTGAACCCGGTATCAACAAAGTCAACCCTCGGTCAAACCTATCAACCTTCAAAACCTTGAACTTTCCATCTTTCCCTAGTTCAAGCCAAAATGACCTAAGAACCTCCAAATCTAAATACGGGCATACGCCTAAGTCGAAAATCACAATACAAGGTTTTTGAAACCATCAAAACTCCATTTTAGGGTCGTCTATGTTACATCCCATATTTTCGTACGTAAAAGTATGTCTCAAGTCATTGATATATGCTTGGAAATAAGATCCTCTTTGAAAGTATATAAAATAAGTTAATCGTGTTACCTTGGAGGTTACAAATATTTAATATCATGAACTGCAAGTACCAAGAGGGTTAGAAGGTTTAGAATCTAAACGAATTGAGAAAAATATGTTTCGTCAAAAGTCGGCAAGTTGGGAATGTTATAACCCGTACTTTGGGGTGATACTAGGGTTATTAACATTATAGGAAGGTGATTTTATGAGGTATTTTATTCGTATGATATTCATATGTTGAGTTTTGAAGTCAAGCGAGTTGTGAAACAAAAGTCGACGAAAGGTCATCACAGGATATGTTCATAAATACGCTGAAAATTAGGTCAAATGTAGCTGAGCTTTTATATCAATTTAATAGGAATTACTAGGTGATGTATACATGACATTGAATATCTATGAGTCTGATTTTCAACAAATTAAACCATTTGTCAATACGACATCGGAGTAGAGAGATATTCACGTTTTCGCGAGACTGCGCAAGCAGCTTCTTTGGGATCCACAAAGTCAGTGGAAAAGTCCAGCTCCTATTTAAGTCAATTTTAACTTGTTTTAACTCATTTTTCTCGATCAAAACAGTTCCTAAACCCTCATAGATTCTCTCCAATCAGTCTCCATAATTCTGGAGTGAAAACAAAAGACAATAACATGAATTCAACGCTAGAAATCATGTGGTACTTGCTAGATCGTAGTTCTTCATCTTGTGGTTGTTTCGGAAGATTGTTCCAAGTAAAATGACTTCGGATTTGGACAGATTCTTGTTGTTTAAGGTAGGATTAAATATCTCACATGGTTCTAGAGCAAAACCAAAGGGAAAGAACACAAAACAAGTGTTGAAAACTTGCGGAACTAGTGCAACCAAGTCCTTCCTTACTATTGATGATTTGATGGTTTATTCAAGGTGAAGTAAGTTAATGAACAAAAGGCTATTGGAAAATTTGAGGTAAGTTTCATCTTCCATAACCTAATCTTATGTTTGTACAAGTGTTGGGTTGAATTTTGTTGGAGTATTCTCAAAGAAACTAGTAACTATGAAACTTGAAATTCAGCTATGTTGTGTTGGCTAGTTTTACGTGATTTAAGACACCAAATGGCATTTTAAAGGTATGGATAGCATGGTGGGGATGTGGATAAGTGAATATAAAGATTATTGTTCTAAAACATGTTGAATTCAAACTATAAACGACCCTACAAAGTTAGGCACATAAGTTGTTCGATAAAATGATTATATGAACTTCCCTATAGAATATGAAGTCGATATTGATACCAATCCTTTATATAATATAGATTACCATCCGTAAGAGGTGCGAGGACTTGTGTAACATTTGTATCTTCATAGATAAAGTATGTTAAGGCTAATCCTTCCTTCTTTTGGTATGATTCAAGTAACAAAACGTAAACGCAATGCTATTGTATAAATGATTATACTCTCAGTAGTTAAGGATGTCTACATTATTCATTTATGTAAAATATATTTCAAAGCATGTCAAGTATGCTCTTAAGTATCTATTGAGGCATATAATACAGATGTTAATGTTCATAACGTAATGTTATATGCATCTTTATTTACCACCGAGCTACGACCAGTCGAGTAGTTATGCATTTACTACCGAGCTACGGCTGGTTGGGCAGTTACACATTTACCACCAAGATACGGCCGGTTGGGAAGTTACCACCGGTTGGGAAGTTATGTATCGTTATTTACCACCATTTGGGAAAACACGTATTTACCACTGAGCTACGACCGGTCGGGCAATTACCACTGATCAGTTGGGCAGTCACGTTACGATATGGATAATAGTCCCAAAGAAAGGAAATAAATAAATAAGTATAATTAGTATGCATATCATGGCCCTCAATGATAGTCATAGAAAGATTGAGTTCAGCCGATTCGGCCTATGCATGTTCTAGTTTTCGCCGAACAATCATGAGTTATAGAGTGGTTCACTCGGGCCAGTACAGCAACGGGTTCTAGCCATGCTCCCCAGGTTGGGGCGTGACAAAGTGGTATCAAAGCAGGTTGTGTCCTAGGGAGTCTACAAAGTCGTGTCTAGTAGAGTCTCACTTATAGGTGTGTTGCACGCCACACTTATAATTGAGAGGCTAGAGGGCATTTAGGAAATGTGACCCTTCTATCATTTCCAGATCGTGCGATTAAAGATGAGTTATAAGAAGTCGATATGAAGCTTCTGCCAGATTGTGTATGCACCAAAGGTGCAAGTATTATAGTTGAGATTTAAGGTGAGGATGTAAATTCCACATATATGGAAGGGAAGTTGTGAAAGCGACAGGAGATACGATGTGAGATTTAAAGGTTAATAAGGTAAAGGTGAAGAAGGTACGAGATACTCATGTACAGAAGGTTGTGAATAGTCTAGACTTCAGATATAGTGCTAGAAGCATCATGATTCAATATCCAGAAATGATAGTGGTGTCGTCAATAGCATATCTTCCAGCCTATGGTTTTCAGGTACCGAGAGGTCTAGTTAAGAGAGTAAAGAAGAGTTAGAGACGACGTGATATTTTTCTTGAGGTTCCAGAATAACATAAGGAAATATATGGTGCTAACAAGTTAAAGGAAGCTTGCTAGTAATATAAATAGATATGTGCAAGTCACAAGCTAAGGTATGGTAGAGCGACAAGGTTTTAGGTAGACCAAAGTAAGGCTAAGAAAAGGTAAGTGAGGAGGTGACAAAAATATGTAAGGCCTCGGGACTAAGCCCATCAAAACAAGAGAGCTGATGGTTTCTGTAATTTATAAAAAGCTCTGTATCGCTTGAATGAACTCGCAGGAGTTAAAGACTAGGAGTATTTAGAAGAGATGGAATGTTTCCATGGTGGTAGAATAAGAGTGTAAGTGTGATAAATAATAAGAGGATGATGTTTAGGAATATAGCCTTCGATTGAAGTAATGATTCAATGAGAAAGGATTTTTTGAATTACATGGGATTAGAATACCCCGCATAAGATAAATCACGTTGAGATACTATGAAATACGGTTATTTAGGTATAGTATTGTCCCTACGTGAACCAGACAAATAACTTCAGATGTTCCCGATGAGATGTGAGCCCTAGTGACAATGTATTACATAAGAAGTTTCAAGTTATCAGTGGTAGATTATAGATCAACATTAAGGTGAATCAACAACAGATAGATAAAAGTTCTAACGTATCAGATGAGATTAGGTTGTCATTCATAACATGAACAGTAATGAGGAAGTATTAAAGGACTTAGATTTATACATATAGGATAAACAGCAAGAGAGTAACCTGGAGTTGGGTAGAATACCTCGATAATAATAAACCGAAGTAAGTGTTATGGTATAGTATGATCTACCTAGATGCAGTAAAGACATAAGGATAAATAACCAACATTGTGAAACAGAATATAGAAATCGCCGTAAGTTCGACAAAGTACCAAGAGAAGAACTTTAGTATACTGGTAGATTCCCATAGGAACAACTTGTCATAGTTCTATATATGTTCATAAAGTGAGGCCTAGAGATTGGCTAAAAGCTGGAGGAAATGGGAGAGAATAGTGGCATAGGTGTGCGTACAAGGACAGAGTCGTACAGACTACATGACAAAAGGTAGCAACAGTTACAAGATTGGAAGAATTCTGATCACAAGTCATGGTGTGAGAAAGAGGCCTAAAGGTGGGAATGCCCTGGCCTTTGGATTTATTGATAGAACAGTTGCCTAGATGGAAAAGACAGTATTAAAGTATTCATAAGAGGTGTAGGTTAAGAGACTGATAAGCGCATCAGCCAACATTCGAGGACGAATTTTCCAAAGGAGGGAATGGTATTACAACCCATGTTTTCATACGTAAAAGTACGTCGTAAGTCAATTAATGTAAGATCGAAAATGAGATCCTCTTTGAAAGTATATAAAGTAAGTTAATCGTGTTACCTTGGAGGTTATAAATATTTAAGATCATGAACTGCAAGTACCAAGAGGGTTGGAAGGTTTAGAAGCTATACGATAACAACAACAATAACAAACCCAGTGCAATCCCACACGTAGGGTCTGGGGAGGGTAATGTGTATGCAGACCTTACCTCTACCTTAAGAAGGAAGAGAGATTATTTTTGATAGAGCTTCGGCTCAAGAATAGTGAAAAGGACACAATAAAGAAACAATATCAATGTAAAGGAAATAAGATAGCAGAACAAATAGCACATCATGTAATAGCAAAGAAACTAAAAATACGAAGCTATAAGAGAAGTGAGAAAACTACCGGCAATAATGCCACATCGTCTAATCAACAAGGAAATTGGAACAGGAGAATACAAGACTAATACTAATACTACTAGTACGACTAGAAGAGACTCTCGACTACCTGTCAACCCACAACCCTAATCCTCGACCGCCAAACCTCTCTATCGAGGGTCATGTCCTTGGTAAGCTGAAGTAGTATCATGTCCTGCCTAATCACCTCTCCCCAATACTTCTTAGACCTCTCTCTACCTCTCCTCTGACCTTCTATGGTCAACCTCTCGCATCTCCTCACTAGGGAATCGGTATCTCTCCTCTTCACATGCCCGAACCATCTCAGCCTAGACTCCTGTAACTTGTCTTCCACAGGGGCCACATCCACCTTGTCCCTAATAACTTCATTCCTAATTCGGTCCTTCCTGGTAAGACCACACATCCATCTCATCAACGTCATCTCTGCTACTTTCATCTTGCGGATGTGAGTTTTCTTGCCCTTATGTCTCGGTGGCACATCTCTGCTACTTTCATCTTCTGGACTCCATACAACATAGTCGGCCTAACTACAACTTTGTAGATCTTGCCTTAACGTCTCAGTGGCACATTCCTATCACACAAAACACCAGACACAAGCCTCTATTTCATCCACCCCGCTCCAACACGATGTATAACATCCTCGTCAATCTCTCTGTTTCCCTGAATAACAGACCCAAGGTATTTGAAACTATCTCTCTTGGGGATGACTTATGAATCAAGCTTCACCTCCACTTCTATTTCCTGGTCCCCACATTGAACTTGCACTCAAAGTATTCAGTTTTAGTCATACTCAACTTGAAATCTTTAGACTCCAAGGTCTGCCTCCACAGCTCCAGCCGATCGTTAACCCTGTGGTGTGTCTCATCGATTAGCACTATATCATCTGCGAATAACATACACCGTGGCACCTCCCCCTGAATGTGGTGCATTAGCACGTCCATCGCCAGGGCAAAAAATAGGCTAAGAGCTGAACCCTGATGTAACCTCATCATCATAGGAAAATAGATCGAGTCTCCCCCCATTGTCCTCACCCGAGTCTTAGCTCCATCATACATATCCTTAATTACCCTAATGTACGCTACCGGAACACCACTAACCTTTAGACATCTCCATAGAACCTCTCTTGGGATTTTATCGTAAGCATTTTCTAAATCGATGAACACCATATGCAGGTCATTCTTCCTCTCCCGGTACTGCTCCATCAACCTCTTCACCAGATGAATGGCTTCTGTGGTCGAACGCCCCGGCATGAAACCGAATAGATGTTCCAAAATAGACACACTCCTCCTCACCCTCTTCTCTACCACCCTCCCCCACACTTTCATAGTGTGACTCGGTAGCTTGATACCCCCTGTAGTTATTAAACTTTTGGATATCACCCTTTTTCTTGTACAACGGGACCATCAAACTCTACCTCCATTCTTCGGGCATCTTCTTAGCCCTAAAAATGATATTAAACAGTCCAGTAAGCCACTCTAAGCCTACTCGTCCCACGGCCTTCAAAAATTCTACTGGGATCTCGTCTGACCCAGTCGCCCTGCCTCTACTCATCTTCCGCATTACCTCCTCAACCTCTTCACCCTTACCACGCCTACAAAACCTAAAATCATGTCGGTTCTCTGAGTTTTCCAACTCTCCAAGAATAATGTCTTTGTCCCCATCCTCGTTCAAGAGTTTGTGGAAGTATGCCTTAGAAGCTATACGAATGAAAAAAAATAAGTTTCGTCGAAAGTCGGCAAGTTGAGAATGTTATAACCCGTAATTTGCAGTGAGACAAGGGTACTTAACATGATAAGAATGTGATTTTAGGAGGTATTTTAGTCATATAATAGTCGTGTGTTGAGTTTTGAAGTCAGGCGAGTTGTGAAAAAAAGTCGATGAAAGGTCATCACAAGCTACATTCATAAATGCGGTGAAATTTAGGTCAAATGTAGCCGATCTTTTCTCTCAATATAATAGGAAATACGGGGTGATCCACACATAAAATTGAATATCTACAAGTCTAGTTTCCAATGCATTAAACCATTTGTCGATATGACATCAGAGTAGAGAGATATTCGTATTTTCACGAGACTGTACGAGCAGCTCCCTTGGGACCCACAAAGTCGGTGGAAAAGTCCAGCTCCTATTTAAGTCAATTTTAACTCGTTTTAACTCATTTTGCTGGACCAAAAGAGTTCCTAAACCCTCCTAGATGCTCTCCATCTCCATAATTCTAGAGTGAAAACCAAAGATAAAAATATGAATCCAACGTTAGAAATCCCGTGGTGCTTGCTAGATTATAGTTCTTCATCTTGTGGTTGTTCCAGAGGATTTTTCCAAGTGAAGTGACTTTGGATTTGGACTGATTCTTGTTGGTTAAGGTAAGATTATAGCTCTGACATGGTTCTAGAGCAAAACCAAAGGGAAAGGACACAAAACAAGTGTCAGAAATCTTGTGAAACTATTGCAACCAAGTCCTTCCTTGCTATTGATGATTAGAGGGTTTCTTCAAGGTGAAGTAAGTTAATGAACAGAAGGCTATTGGAATATTTGAGATAAGTTTCATCTTCCATAACCTAATCTTATATTTGTACAAGTGTTGGGTTGAATTCTGTTGGAGTATTCTCAAAGAAACTAGTAACTATGAAACTTGAAATTCAGCTATGTTGTGTTGGCTAGTTTTACGTGATTTAAGACACCAAATGGCATTTTAAAGGTATGGATAGCATGGTGGGGATGAGGAGAAGTGAAGATAAAGATTATTGTATCAAAACATGTTGAAGTCGAACTATAAACGACCCTACAAAGGTAGGCACATAAGTTGTTTGATAAAATGACTAAATGAACTTTCTTATAGAATATGAAGTCGATATTGATACCAATCCTTTATATGATATAGATTACCATCCGTAAGAGGTGCGAGTACTTTTGCAACATTTGTATCTTCGTGGATAAGGTCTATTAAGGCTAATCCTTCATTCTTTTGCATGATTCAAGTAACGAAATGAAAACGTAATGTTATTATATAAATGGTTCTACTCTTAGTCGTTAAGGGTGTCTACGTTATTCATTTCTGTAAAATGTAATTCAAAGCATGTCAAGTATGTTCCTAAGTCTCTATTGAGGCATATGATAGAGATTTTAATGTTCATAATATAATGTTATGTGCATCTTCATTTACCACCGAGCTACGGATGGTCGAGGAGTTATGCACTTACCACCGAGCTATGGCCGATTGGGCAGTTACACATTTACCGTCGAGCTACGGTCGGTCGATAAGTTACCACCGGTTAAGTAGTTATGTATCATTATTTACCACCGTTTGGGAAGATACGTATTTATGACCGAGCTAAGGCCGGTCAGACAGTTACCATTGATCTGTTGGGCAGTCATGTTACGATATGAATTATAGTCCCAAAGAGAGGCAGTAAATATACAAGTATAATTAGTATGCATATCATGGTCCTTAGTGGCACTTCAAAGGTTCAGGTCATTTCTTATACCTCTCTCATTGATGTTGACTTATTGTTATATTTTAGTTCTGCCTTACATACTCGGTACATTATTCATACTGACGTCCTTTTTGTTCTAGACGCTTCATTCATGCATGCAGGTGTAGGTAATCAGTTTACGAGCCCTCATAGTATATGAGGTTAGCATTCAGCGAAGAATCGATAGGACTCAACTTCATTCAGAGTGCAGCCAAGTCCGTAAGTAATCGTGCTAGAGTTTTGCTACAGACTTATGGGTTGGTTGGGGCCATGTTCTGACTATGTTTGGATATTAGATACTCTTAGAGGCTTTGTAGACATGGGTTCATTATATATACAGTATGTTTGAGGCCTTGACGGCCCGTGTGTATTCATATTTTGTGTAAGATAGTTCGCTAATACAATATTTTCTCACTTACAGTTATACATTATGAGTTGTGGCCATGTTGGCCCATGATAGTTACAGAAAGAATGAGTTCAGCCAAGTTGTCCTATGTATATTCTAGTTTTCGCCGAACGATCATGAGTTATAGAGTGGTTTGCTCGGGCCAGTACGACATTGGGTGCCATCCATACCTCCATAGGTTGGGGCATGACAACCTACATATAAATCAAACTTCAATCACTTCTTATAACTTAAGCTTCCAACCTTGGGACTAAGTATCCCAATTTACTCCAATACCTCATCAAAACTAAACCATTCACCCTGACAAGTCATGCAACCACAAATACATATATGTAAAGTATCAAATAAGGAAAATATGGCTAAAATATTCAAAATGATTGGTCAAGTCATTACAGCTTTCAAGCAAGAAGGTATTCATACTGCTGCATTTGTTGATCAAGGAAAAGGATAGGGAAGGGATATGACCAGAATACAATGCTAAAGTTCCAAGGAATATGGTCATATGTCTAGAAATTGTAGTAAGAAGTTCTACAATTATTTTAAGTAGCACGAGCATATTATCAAAGAGTGTCCCACACGTCCTCCAAACCGTAGGATCAATTCTTTTCAAGATGGGATAAAAGGTTCCACTAATGATAACTCAATTTCAACTGGAACTAACAACCAATTTGCCACTCCAACAGTTGGACAAGTTCTTATTCCTGAAATGGTACAACAAATGATCGTGTCAGCCCTTTTAGTTTTGGGGTTATAAGGTAACGAAATTACATCTAATTTTTGGCTTTCAATCATATGACAAACTCAACTTGTATGCTAAAAATTATTCGTGACTATCACGATCCATCACAAATTCAAATCGCGAATGGTAGTAATATACCCATTACCAAGGTTGGGGATATTACTCAAACTTTTACGAATATTTTTGTATCACCAAGCTCTCAACTAGATTATTTTAGTTGGCCAATTGGTAGATAATAATTGTGATGTAAATGTTTCTCATAATGGTTGCCTTGTGCAGGATCAGGTGTCGGGGATGATAATTGTGAAGGGGCCTAAAGATGGAAGATTGTTTCCTATATGTTTATCCATTCCTCGTGTTCTATCTTTTCTTGTACTTCTACCGCTAGTAAAATGGAGGTTTGGCATAAGCGTCTAGGACATTCAAATTCTATATTGTGGTCTCATTTATCAAATTCTGATTTATTGGGAAATAAAAATCAATTTTTAGCTGCTTCATTTGATTGTTCTACTTGTAAATTAGGCAAAAGTAAAACTCTTCATTTTCCTAACTTTGGTAGTCGTGCCAAAAAGTATTTTGATTTCATTCATAGTGATGTTTGGGGAATTTTACCAATTATTTTTCATGCTCATTTTTAAGTACTTTGTGAAATTCATAGATGATTATAGTTGGTTTACATAGGTGTATTTTCTCCATTCCAAATCTGAGGTATGTTTCATATGCAACACATTTTAGGTTTACATTGAGACTCAACTTTTTACATGCATCAAAATATTAAGATCTGATTTTGGTGGAGAATATATGTCTCATGAATTAAATAATTTTTTTCTTGAGAAAGGAATCATTTCACAACGCTCTTGCCCATATACACCACAATAAAATAGGGTTGTTGAGTGTAAAAATCATCATCTTTTAGATGTAACTCTTACTTAACTGATTGAGTCCTCTGTCCCATCTAAATACTGGATGGAAGCTTTGTCTACTATTGTCTATTCAATTAATAGACTGACATCTAAAGTGCTAAATCTTGAGTCTCCATACTATCGTCTTTATCATCATAATCCTAGCTATCATAATTTTCATACATTTGGTGTGTTTGTTTTGTGCATCTGCCTCCTTCTCAACACAATAAACTTTATTCTAATTCTACTAAATATAATTTTATGGGTTATAGTAGTTCACAAAAAGAGTTTATTTGCTATGATCCATGTTCCAACAAATTTCGTATTTCTAGAAATATTGTTCTCTTTGAGAATCAGTATTTCTTTCCTACTCATGTTGAGTCATCTTTTATTTCTCCTCTTCTTCCTACTTATGAGGATTTGTCATCTTATTCTTAGCAATTCAAACTCGGATTTATGTTTGAACGATGTCACCCAACTTTACCCTATCGCGAAATTGATCTGCCACCTAAGACTGCTCCATAACCAGAATCTGAGATTTCTTCAAGGCATGCTCCTCTTGAACCTACTCGATGATATACCATAGTACGAAGTACTTCTAATTGGTATGGTTTTTTCTCTACTTTATTCGCTATTTCTATTCCAATTTGCTACTCATATGCTTCCAAGCATGAATGTTGGCAGAAACTAATAGAGGAAGAACTTTTGGCTCTTAAAGAAAATAATGCATGGGACATTGTTTCATGTCCTTCAAATGTCCCTCCAATTAGATGTAAATGTATTTATATAATTAAACTTCATTCATATAGAACTTTAGATTGGTAAAAAGCACACTTAGCTGTTCTTGGTAATAAACGAGAGTATGGTGTGGATTATGAGACTTTTGCACCAATAGAAAAAATATCTACGATGCGAAATATTATTGTCATGGTTGCATCATCAAACTGGCCTCTTCATCAAATGGATGTAAAAATGCTTTTCTCCATGGTGATTTGAAAAAAAATATTTATATGAAACCTCCGTCTGGTTTATTTCTGGTTTATTTTCATCACATCAAATATTTGCAAGTTGAAGCGGTCTTTGTATGGATTAAAACAAGCTCCCAAAGCTTGGTTTGTAAAGTTTCGATCTACTTTGCTTCTCTTTTCTTATGAACAAAGTAAATATGGCTCATCTTTGTTTCTTCGAGAAAGATATAGAAGTTTTGTAGATGACATCATTATCACAAGAACTGGTTCTTTATTAATTACTAGCCTCCAACAACAACTTAAGAATTCTTTTCATATGAAAGAATGTGGTACTCTAACATATTTCTTGGGATTGGAAGTTTATTATAATTCTTTAGGTGTGTTCTTAAACTAGCAAAATATACTTAGTATTTGATTGCCTTGGCTGGTCTTCAAGAATCTCCCTCTATTGATACTCCATTGTAATGGAATGTAAAGTATCGTCATGATAAAGGAGATCTTCTTCCTGATCCAACTTTGTTTCGACAACTAGTTGGGAGCCAAAATTATCTTACTATAACTAGGCATAATATCTCTTTTGCACTTCAACTAGTCAGTCAATTTATGCAGACTCCCCGTCATCTACATTTGGCGGCGGTTCATCGCATTATTCGAAATCTCTCAGGAACATTAACCTGTGGATTATTCTTTCCTAGTGGTTCTCCTATTCAGCTTAATACATTTTGTGATTTTAGTTGGGCTTGATGTCCTAATACTCGCCGCTCCATCACAAGATGGCGCATGTTTCTAGAAGATTTTGTGATATCTTGGAAGAACAAGATCGGGTTTCAAAATCTTCAACGGAGTCTGAATATCGAGCAATGTCGACTACTTGCTCCGAGATTACTTGGATTTGTGGTTCACTTGCAGAAATTAGATTTCCTCAATCTAGTAGTACTCTTCTCCACGCTGACAATACAAGTGACATTCATATTGTAGCCAATTAAGTTTATTCATATTGTAGCCAATTAAGTTTATCATGAAAGGACTAAACCTATTAAAGTGGACCATTATTCTATCAAAGAAGTTGTAGATAGAAGAGTTATTACTCTTCGACATGTATCCAGTGATCTTTAAATAGCTGACGTGTTTATAAAATCAATGGCACGACAACATCATCGGTTTCTAGTAGGAAAATTGATGCTTTTCGATCCACCGACATCAATTTGAGGGGGGATGTTAGCATAATGAACATATTGTAGAATATTTGTATTAACATATTTCAGTATGGTGATTATGTAATAGATACTCTGAATATATAGGATATTATTAGGGGTATTCTACATTTAGTGTAGAATATTATGTAGCATTAGTTGTAGAATATTATGAAGAATATTTTGTAGGATATACATTTAGTATAGGATATTTTACTTCCTTTCATCTCTTATTTCTCTTGTGTATAAATACCAATGTGTTCTGATGCATTTGAATCAAGTAATTGAGATAGTCATTCTTCAGTTTCTCTCATGCTTTCTCTACTCTTGACACTGGCATCTTATTCGGGCTGGAACATCTACTGTATATTTTTTACTTGTTTCAGGATTTAGTCACTTTTTCTCACAAAGTTTTGGAGCTTGAAAAGAGGCATTTCAAGGAGATTTTCATCGTACTTTGTGGGTAATTAATTTCTACTTGGATTTGGTTATATATAGTGATTCCCCACATATTTCTACACCAAAAATATGAAATATTAAAGTAAAAGTTTTGGATATTGTCTACAAGATAACAAAGTATATTTTCAGGTGTTGAACTCGAATTTGGAAAGTAATTATATATTTCGACTCGGCAGGTTATGGGTCCTCAGAATTTGATATTGGTTTAGGATTTTGTGCATGCGGGCTCAGATTGACTTTTGTTGACTTTTGGAGTCCCCGGATTCACTGACTCAAGGGTTTTAGTTGGGATGGACAGAAGAGTTTGAACGGGCGAATGACTTTAGGGTTTCACAGGACCAGATTCCCCAACAAAATCCTGGGAACAATGAAAAAAAAAAGATATCTCGGTAAGAAAAACTATAGGGGGTTGTATTGGTGAGATCCAACGGTGAACAACTGCCCAAAAGTAAAACCGCCTGGAAGTCCGAGGACCTTTAGTACTATACTCTGAATTTTTTCAAAGATCGACGCTTTATGGATTGGGAGTGCTTCATATGGCATTGTTGACTTCCTTTGATGATGGTTAGCTTGGATTTGTGCAATTTGGAGGGCTAGCGCGAGGTTTTGACGTGATTCAAGGTTGAAAACTATCCTAGATGAGGTAAGTATCTTGCCTAGTCTTGGATTGAGGGTATTTTCCCATTGGCTATGATATTTGTATATGTTGGGGTGACGTATATACGAGGTGATGAACGTATATATGTGCACCGTGGTTATTCACAATCCGGGTAGATCTTAGGCTATTACGAGCCTTGTTTTGCAATCATGCTTCTTTGATATCGTGATTTCTCTTATATGACTATGTGAGCTATTATTAATGCTCAGAAATCATGTCTGGGCTATTTTCTTATATGTTTAGACATGATAGGGATATTATTGCTATGTTGAGCTATTTGCCTTAGCTGTAGTCATATTTTCCGGTCATGATCTTATATCCACATGTGATATCTCTGTTTTCGTGTACTTTTTATATGTTATCTCACATGAGTTGGTATCCTTGTGTGTGACACAGGCTTGAGCTAAGTTGTAGCACGTGAGTATATTCTGTGCGGTTTATTGATTATGAATCTGTGAGTTGTTGGTATATGGAAACGTGCACCATTCCCTATATTGGGCTGAGTGGTATTGATAGTAAGGCGACGTATGCACCAGACCCCATATTGGGCTAAGTGATACTGATCATTGACTTTGATCCAATCAGCACTTGGGCTAAGATCTGCCCCTCTGGAATTAGGTGATAACCAGAGTTACTTTGGGCTCCTGTGAGAGCAGTCACACGATATGTGTAGTGAGGGGCTTATGCCAGGAACCCGTCACTACCTAAAATCCCACCTTAAGGATCGTGATAGCACCTACTCTCTATGACTAGGTAAGCCTATCACACAACAACATTAGATAGAATACAACAACCTAATATTAAATAAAACTAAGAAAATGGCCCAAAATATAACCAGTATGGTAATACAATAATCACAATCCTAAAACTCGGTAATACGGAGTCATAAGCTCTACAAGGAGTACATAATGAGTCACAAAATACAGCACTATTTTAGATACAATAGACAGTAGTAAGGAAACAATAGAAGGTGATTCAGAGGCCTGCGAGCGGAATGGCATGTATACCTTGAAGTCTCCACAGAAACTCAGAATTAGCTCACTAACGACCAGCACGCTCTGTGGTGCCTGGATCTACACAAAAATATACAGAAGCATAGTAGGAGTACACCATAATAGGTACCCAGTAAGTATCAAGACTAACCTCGGTGGAATAGTGACGAGGTTCAAGACGAGACACTCACTAGACAAATAACCTGTGCAGAATGTCAATATAAAACTAACAACGGAAAGCATAACCAATTAAATAGAAGCAAAGAATAGGCATGTGATAACACGACAAATTACCAACACACGTAAAATACAAAGTGAAATCATTTAAGGAAAACAATTATATATTCAAATCATCAACCCGTTCTAACACAAGAATAACATCAAGAATCACCCTGATGTACCACATAGCATAATCACAAATCACCCTTATGACGCCGTGAGAGCTTCACAATGAAATATCTCCTCTTACATAGCCACACACGCATAATCCCCTATATATCACCGCATGTGCATCACAATGAAGTACTTCCCCTTACTTGCAATACGTGCATAATCCCCCTTATCTCGCCGCATGCACATTAATACACACCACCTTTATGTCACCTTATGCGCATCTCATTCACAGCACAACAATAAACTCGCACCACACGTGCACATATGCCACAACATAGCCCAAATAACAATATGAAAGCCACAACAATACATAGCCTACGGCTTAACAATAATATGTACAAAAATTACAACAATAACACAAGGATGCAGGGAGTGAATCAACAAATAAACGTGTTTCATATAACAAACAACTCCAAATCAGGGCATATTAAAAGCTTGAAGTCTAATCTGGTCAATAAATGCATATACTCCCACACTCATCACTTTATGTACACTTTATTTCAGATAGTACAAATAATGCAAATAGACCAAATCCTAAGGGGTAATTTCTCCCACACAAAGTTAGGCAAGATACTTACCTCAATTAAGCCAATTGAATACTCTAAAAATACTTTTCCTTTAAAATTCACCTCCCCTAGGCTCGAATCTAGCCAAAATTTACTTAACAATATCAAACAATGCAAGTGAAACAAATTTCGATTAATAAAGATAAAATTTTTCATAATTCCACAAAAGTCAACAAAAGTCAACCTCGAGCTCGCCTGGTCAAAATTCAAATTGAAGGGTAGATCTCGACTACCTATAACCCCACGGGTCCATATATGTGTTTGGTTTTCAAATCCGAGTCCAATTCGACTCTCAAATCTCAAATTTTTGTTTTTAAAACATAGTGAAAATTTTCCAAAATTTCTCTTCAAATCTCATGATTTAGATGTTAAAATTCATAAACAATCATGTTATATAGTCAAAATTGACTCAGAATCACTTACCCAATAGCTTTGTATGAAATTCTCCTCCTAAAATTGCCTCCCACCGAGTCTAGGGCTCCAAAATGTGCTAAAATGAGACAAGTCCCATAATCCCTATATTTGTTCAGCAGCAGAAGTCGCAAATTTGTTCAGCAGCAGAAGTCGCAAATGCGACCCTCGCAAATGTGACACAGGGATCACAAAAGAGAACCCTGTTAGCCCAAGGAGATGTCGCAATTGCAACTTGCGCTTTGCATTTGCAATGCCATCCCTAGTTGCAAAAGCGACCAACTGCCCAAGTCCAATACCATCTTTGCAAATACGACCAAGGCGTCGCATTTGCGAAACCAGACACCCCCTGACCACTTTGAAATTGCGAATTCGTGCTAGCAATTGTGATCAACACCAGCACACCAGCTGTTGTGAATCAAGTCCAAGCCAATCTGAAACACGTCTGAAACTCACTCGAGGCCCCGGAGCTTCACACCAAACATCCACACAAGTTTAAAAATATCATACAAACTCGCTCATAAGATCAAGTCACCAAAATATCTGGTACTACGAATCGGACACCAAAACACATTGAATACATAATGAAACTCAAGAATCGTTAAACTCATAACCAAACGTCTGATTCCTACCAAACCAACTCTTAATGACACCAAACTTTGCACACAAGCTCCAAATGACAAAATGGACCTATTTAGAGTCCCAAAACCAATATCTGAATCTTATATCCATAATGTCAAACCATGGCCTAACTTAGGATATTTCTAAACCTTCAAATTGATAACTTTCGGCAAAACGAGCCAAATCAACCTAGGAACCTACAAATCCAATTCCGAGCATACGCCTACGCCTATAATCACCATACGAACCTATTGGAACTATCAAAATACCGTTCCGGGGTCATTTTTACCAAAGTCAAACATCGGTCAATATTTCCAACTTAAGTTGCCAAACTAAGAAGCAATTGTTCTAAATCACTACAAAACCTCGCCAAAATGGAACCAACCACCCCCTCAAGTCATAAAACTACAAATATACATATGGGAAGCTTCAAAAGGGGAAACAGGGCTCAATTTCACAAAATGACCTGTCAGGTCGTTACATTCTCCCCCTCTTAAACAAATATTAATCCTCGAATAGTATAGAGACATACCTGAAGTGCCCAAAAGGTGAGGATATCAACTATGCATATCCTTCTCAGTCTCTGAAGTCGCCTCCTCGACTGGTTGACCTCTCCACTAAACCTTCACCGATGCAATATTCTTTGACCTCAACTTCAGAACCTGTTTGTCCAGAATAGCCACCGGCTCCTCATCATAGGTCAAGTCCTTGTCCAATTACACCGAGATGAAATTTAACACATGTGACGGATCACTATAGTACTTCCAGAGCATGTAAACATGGAATACCGAGTAAACTCTTGATAAGTTGGGTGGCAATGCAAGTTCGTAGGCCACCCCACCCACTCTCTTAAGAAACTCAAAAGGGCCAATATACCGAGGGCTCAACTTGGCCCTCTTCCCGAACCTCATCACACCCTTCATTGGTGAAACTCTGAGTGGAACCCTCTCACCCGCCATGATGCCACATCACGAGCCCACTGATCATCACAACTCTTCTTCTTGGACTATTGTACGAAGCCGATCCTGAATCAACTTCACCTTCTCCAAAGCATCATGGACCAAATCAGTGCCCAGCAACCTAGCCTCCCCGAGCTCAAACCAACCAACTAGAGAACGACATCGCCTTCCATGTAAAGCCTATATTGAAGCCATCTAGATGCTTAACTGATAGCTCTTCTTGTAGCCAAACTCTACTAGCGGTAGAAACTTATCCCATGAGCTCCCAAAATCAAAAACACAATCATGTAACATGTCCCCAAAAATCGAAATAGTGCGTTGGAGCTTCCCGTCTATTTGTGGATGAAAAGCCATACTCAACTCGATCTGTGTTCCCGACTTATGTTGCACTATTCTCCAAAAATGCAATGTAAATTAAGTGTTTTGGTCTGAGATAATAGACACTGGAACACCATAAAGGTGAATAATCTCACGAAGATAAATCCGAGCCAATTGCTCTGAAGAGTAGGTAGTCTCGACTGGAATGAAATGTGCAGCCTTGGTTAATTTTTTCACAATAACCCACACAGTGTCGAATCTCCTCAAGGTCCGTAGGAGTAAAACTACAAAATCCATAGTGATACACTCCAACTTCACTCTTGAATATCAAAAATCTCAAGTTAACCACCCAGTCTCGGATGCTCGTACTTTACCTGCTGACAATTCAAACACCGAGCCACATACTTCACATAATATTTCTTCATTCTTCTCCACCGGTAGTGTTGCTTCAAATCATAGTACATCTTTGCAGTGCCCGGATGATTGCAATACCGCAAACTGCAGGTCTTCTCAAGAATCAACTCCCGCAAACCATCCATATTGGGCACACAAATCCAGCCCTAAAGCCTCAACACCCCATCGTCATCAATAGTCACCTCCTTGGCATCACCAGGTTGCACTGTGTCTTTAAGGACAAGTAAGTGGGGATCATCATACTGACGCTCGCTGATGTGCTAAAAATAAGGAAGACCGTTAAACTACGCACATGTTGGCCAAAGCCTGAACATTCAAAGATAAAGGTCTCTCCTCAACTGGAATAAAAGCAAGACTCCCCATTCTCTCAGCCTTCTTGCTCAAAGCATCGGCCACCACATTGGCCTTCGTGGGATGATAAAAATGGTGATATCATAGTCTTTTAGTAGCTCTAACCGCCTCCATTGCCTCAAGTTTAGATCATTTATCTTGAATAAGTGCTGGAGACTCCTATGATCCGTGACCGCCTCACATGACACGCCATAGAGATATGGCCTCCAAATCTTGAGCACATGAACAATGGTTGCTAACTCCAAATGGTGCACTCGGTAGTTCTTCTCATGGGTCTTCAACTTACACAAAGCATAAGAAATTACTCTACCCTCCTACATTAACACGCACTCAATACCAATCTGTGTAGCATCACAATAGACTGTATAAGAACCCGATGTTGAAGGCAAAACCAGAACTAGAGTTATAGTCAAGGTAGTCTTAAGCTTCTGAAAGCTCTCCTCACACCCGTCATACTACCTGAATGGAGCACTTTTTTGCGTCAATCTAGTCAAAGGAGATGCGATGGATGAAAATCCCTCCACCAAAATGGCGATAATACCCCGCCAATCCTAGAAAACTCTAGATCTCAGTAGCGGTAGAAGGCCTGGGCCAACTCTAAACTGCCTATATCTTCTTCAGATCTACCTCAATCCCCTCACTAGACACCATGTGACCCAAGAATGCCACTAAATCAATCCAAAATTTGCACTTGGAGAATTTAGCATGTAGCTTCTTCTCCCTTGATGTTTGGAGCACGACCCTCAAGTGCTGCTCATGGTCCTCTCGACCGCGAGAATATACCAATATATCGTCAATGAACACGATGATGAAGGAATCAAGATATGGCTAGAACATATTTTTTATCATGTGCATAAAGGTTGCTGGGGCATTGGTCTGCCCAAAAGACATCACCAAAAATACATAGTGGCCATAGCGGGTTATGAAAGCCGTCTTCGGAATATTTGAAGCCCAGATCTTCAACTGATGGTACCCCATCTCAAAATAATCTTCGAGAAGACCCTAGCACCCCTGAAGCTGATCAAATAAATCATCAATATGCAGTAGTGGGTACATGTTCTTGACGTTAACCTTATTCAGCTGCTTGTTGCACATCCTCATCGAGCTGTCTTTCTTATTCATAAATAGAACTGGAGCACCCCAAGGTAAGACACTCGGTCTGATGAAACCTTTATCAAGCAACTCCTGAAGTTGTTCCTTTAATTCCTTCAACTCTACTGGTGCTATGCGATATGGTGGAATAGAGATGGACTGAGTGTCAGGCACCAGATCAATACCAAAATCACTATCCCTATTGGGCGGCATGGCTGGAAGGTTTATTGGAAACACATCTGGAGAATCTCTCACTATCAGAACTGACTCAACGGTATGAGTATCAGCGCTAACATCCCTCACAATGGCTAAGTAAGCCAAGCACCCCTTCTCAATCATTCGTTCTGCCTTCAGGAAAGGATGATCCAATGAACCTCTCCATTGCAACCTCGACAACCACGGCATAGCCAACATCACGGTTTTAGCATGATATTCAAGAATAGCGTGATATGGTGACAACCAATCCATGCCCAAAATCACATCAAAATCTACCATATTGAATAATAGAATGTCAACCCTAATCTCATAACCCCCGATAGTGACCAAACAAGTTAGACACGATCTACCACAATAGAATCCCTAATAGGCATAGACACATAAACAGGGATACTCAAAGAATCATGAGACATATCCAAATATAAAGAAAATAGGATGACACATACAAATAAGTGGAACCAGGATCAAATAAAACGGACGCATCTCTATGACAGATCGAACAATACATGTGATCATAGCATCTGATGCAATAGCCTCAATCCTACTCAGAAAAGCATAATAACGGGCTTGACCTCCCCATCTACGACGTCTTCTACCCGCATGTCCTCCACCCCTAGCTAGCTATGCAGGTGGAGTAGCAACTGGAGCAGAAACCATAGCTCGAAGCTTGGGACAATCTCTCACCATGTGCCTAGTATCACCACACTCAAAACAACCTCTCTGTGGGCATGGTTGTTGGTACTGAGTCTGACCCAGACGACTAGAATAAATGTTGTAGAAACCCGTGCAGGAGGTGCACTGCAACATAGCTGTACAAAATAAGTACTCTAAGGTCCCTAAATAAATGGATCACTGTGAGTAACCTGAAGTGCAGAGTGAATTGGTCAGCCAATATAATCTCTGCGGTGACGAGCTGAAACTGCCAAGCGGGAACCACTAAATCCTCCAAAATCTCTAGGCCTCTTGTCCTTCCTACACTCTCGCTCCTGGCCGTGGATACGCTCCAATCTCCTAGCGATCTTCACAACCTATTGGAATAGAGTATCTGTCTCAAACTCCTGTGCCACCCCAAATCTGAGACCATAATCGAGACCCTCAATAAATCTGCTCTCTCTCTCTCTCTCTCTCTCTCTCTCTCTCTCTCTCTCTCTCTCTCTCTCTCTCTCTCTAACAATGGAAACCAAAGCAGGTGCGTGATGAGATAACTCACTAAACCTTATAGAATACTCGGAAACAGTCATATACCCCTGGTGTAACTACTAGAACTCGGTGCGCAATGTATCCCTAAGGATCTGTGGAACGAACTCCCTCAAGAATAGACCATTGAACTAAACCCAAGTAAGTGGCGATGCGCCAATTGGCCTGCTCTCCTCATAAGCCTTCCACCATTTATATGTCATCCATGTCGACCCCGCTCAACTCTACTATGCCCCTAGTACGCAGAATATGGCAACACTGGTCTAGAAAACCATGTGCATCCTTAGAAGCTGCGCCACTGAAAGTAGGAGGATGATACTTCTTGAAACTCTCTAACCTCTTTTGGTCCTCCTCTGATGCCACTAGCCTAACCTTAGGCGAAACCGTAATCACGAGCTACACTACTATAACACCCAGAGCCTGATCAACATGAGCTCGCCGCTCTGGACTATGGGCGGCGATAGTCTGAGCTCCTCCCCCAGCCTGAGAAGTAGCTGGTGCAACTGGGATCAATCTTTCCTGAGCCAAGGTACCAAACATGCTCAAGAAGTGCGCTAAGGTCTCTTGAAGTCTAGGGGTAGCAATAGGTGCCTCTGGTGCCTGCTCCCTTGCCGGAGCTACTGGTGGCTCCTCAGTCGCGGCCCTAGAATGACCGCTCGCTGCAGCACGTGCTCTGCCTCTGCCTCTGTTATGGCCTTTGCCTTGTCCTCTAGCAACACCGACACCGAGTGAAGCATCATCAGTAACTGAAGCTTGTGTCCTCACCATCTATAATAGAATAGAAATACAAAGGCCCAAATTCCAAAATCAATAAATCCGCACGATAAGGAATGAATGAAGTGAAATTTCCTAATAGTTTTGTAGCCACTCGAAGATAAGTATAGACATCTCCGTATAGATTTGCAAGACTCTACTAAACTTCCTTATAAATCGTAGAACATATGAACCTAGAGCTCTGATACCAACTTGTCACGACCCAAAATCCCACATTTAGGATCATGACGGCACCTAGTCTCTTTGACTAGGTAATATCACTCAACAACATATGACGGAATACAAGAACTTAATATTAAATAAAACTGAGAAAATGGCCCAAAACATAGCCAATATGGTAATACAAAAATCACAATCCCAAAACTCTACAAGGAGTACATAATGAGTCTCAAAATACAGCATTGTTTGGGGTACAATAAACAGTAGTAAGGAAACAATGGAAGGTGACTCGAAGGCCTGCGAGCGGAATGACAGGTATACCTTGAAGTCTCCACAGCAACTCAAAATTTGTTCACTAACGACCAACACACTTTGGGGTACTTGTATCTATACAAAAATATGCAAAAGTATAGTATGAGTACATAATAATCAATACCCAATAAGTATCAAGACTAACTTTGGTGGAGTAGTGATGAGATTCAAGTCGAGACACTCACTAGACAATTAACTTGTGCAGAATATCAATATAAAACTAACAACGAAAAGCATAACAAATTAAATATCAACAAAGAATAGGCATGTGATTACACGGCAAATTAACCAAAATATGTAAAACACAAAGTGAAAACATTTAAGAAAAATAATGACATGTTCAAGACATCAACCCGTTCCAACACAAGAATAACATCAAGAATCATCACAATGTACCATATAACATAATCACAAATGACCCTTATGACACCGCGTGAGCTTCACAATGAAATATTTCCCTTTACATAGCTACATGCACATAAGCTCCCTTATCTCGTCATGTGTGCATCACAATGAAGTATTTCCCCTTAATTGCAACATGCGCATAAGCCCCTTTATCTTGCCGCATACACATCAATACACACCACCCTTATGTTGCCGCATGCGTACCTCATTCACAACATAACAATCAACCTGCACCACACGTGCACATATGCCACAAAATCGCCCAAAAAAACAAGACAAAAGACACAACAATACATATCCCACGGCTCAACGATAATGTCTACAAGAATTACAATAATAACACAAGGGTGCGGGGAGTGAATCAACAAATAAACGTGTTTCATATAACAAACAACTTCAAATCAAGTCATATTAATAGCTTAAGGTCTAATCCGATCAATTAACACATATACGCCCGTGTACACACTCATCACCTTATATACACGTCGTTTCACATAGTTTAAATAATGTAATTAGACCAAATCCTTATTGGTAATTTCCTCCACCCAAAGTTAGGCAAGACACTTACTTTAATTTGGATAATTCAATACTCTAAAAATGCTTTTCCTTCAAAATTCACCTTCGCTCGACTCAAATCTAGCCAAAAACAACTTAATAATATCAAACAATGCAAGAGAAACCAATTTCGATTAATAAAGTTAAGATCTTTACACAATTCCCCAAAAGTTAACAAGAGTCAATTCTGGGACCGTCCAGTCAAAACCTGAGTTGAAGGGTATATCTCGACTATCCAAAACCCTACGACTCCATATATGCTTTTGGTTTTCAAATCCGATTCCAATTCGACACTCAAATCTCAAATTTTTATTTTTCAAAACATAGTAAAAAATCCCCAAAATTTCTCTTCAAATCTCATAATTTTGATGTTAAACATAAACAATCATATTATATAATGAAACTTGAGTCAAAATCACTTACCCAATAGTTTTGTGTGAAAATCTCCTCCTATAATTGCATCCTACCGAGTCTAGGGCTCCAAAATGTGGTAAAATGAGACTAATTCCTAAAATCCCTCTATTTGTTCAGCTGTAGAAGTCGCAAATGCACCCAGGGGTTCACAAATGCTACCCCTCGCAAATGTGACACAGGGAAGCGAACCCTGACAACCCAAGGAGATGTCGCAATTGGGACCTGAGCTTCACATTTGCGATGCCAGCCCTATTCACATCTGAGTGCTACTGAGAGCGATAGACATGAAATGCATGATACATACATACATATGTATATATTCTTATTTATGCCTTCCTGCCTTACATACTCGGTTCTTTATTCGTAATAACGTCCCTTTTATTTGTGGATGCTGTATGTCGTACTGCAGGTCCTGATAGAACAGGTAGACACAGCTCCCCCACCACAGTAGGCTGCCGAGTTCAACGATTATTGGCGAGATTCCTTCTCCGGACTTGCCGTGGTCTTGGTATGCATTTTTGTTATAGATATTATGGGTATATCGGGGCCTTGTTCCAACAATATTGCAGCACTTATGTTCCTTTAGAGGCTCATAGACAGGTGTTGACTCATGTATAGTTTAGATTGCCTTGTCGGCTGATTTTTGTTGTATAGTCTCTCATGAAAGCTTGTCATCTCGTACCTTACATATAGCTTCTTGACAGCCTTGTCGACCCATGTTATGTATGTTCATGCCATTATCTGTCATTGTTGGTTGTTCATGATTCATGTCTACCATTTATGTTGATCTCGTCGGCCCTTATAGATAATAAGAAAGGTTAGTTAAAATATACGCTGGTTAAAATGTATGTTGGTGCTCAGCAGGTATGGCCCGGGTGCCAGTCATGGCCCTCCAGTTTGGGTCGTGACATTGTGGATGGCGATATGGGGTATAACGTGATTCTCAGTAGGCCAAGAATCCACGATATAAAAGTTGTTCCATCAACTTCTCACCAGTTGCTAAAGTTCTCTACACCGAATGGAATTAAGCATATTAGAGGTGATCAGTGCGCTGCAAGGGAAATGAATGCAGTTACTTTGTCTAGTAGTAAGGAGGATGAAGTCAATAAATAGTAATTATAGGCACGGGTGTTAACTTCCAGTTCAACCTTAGATATCAAAGGAAGACAGTAGTGAGGATGAGACACCTTATATTTACCAAGTAACCAGATCATTCCAGGCACAAGAAGATACGGATAAAACAAAGTCAACAACAGAAGAACTCGAACAAGTCACTTTGTTCATTGAGTTCCCGGAAATAAAGGTTTAATTGAGAACTGGGTTAAACCCTGAACTCAGACAGAAAAATTATTGAATTTTTTAAAGCTAACACTGATTGTTTTGTGTGGTATCACTTAGATTTGATAGGTATCCCACTTGAAATGGTAGTTCACAAGCTAAGCTTGGACCCCAACTTCCCTCTAGCAAAATAGAAAATACGGTCAATAGCCGAGGTCAAAAATAGGTTTGTAAAGGAGGAGGTAACCAGATTACTCAATGTAGGTTCAATACGTAAAATTGAATATCCTGATTGGTTAGCTAACGTAGTTGTAGTACCAAAAAAGAATAACAAGTTTAGAATGTGTATTGATTTTAAGGATTTGAATAAGGCCTGCCTTAAAGACTCTTTTCCATTTTCAAACATCGATCAAATGATTGATTCCGCGATTGGCTATGAGTTGATGAGTTTCCCTGATGCATATTTCAGGTATAATCAAATAAGGATGCACCTGGGGGATCAAGAGAAAATATCATTTGTTACTAATGTTAGTACTTATTGTTATAATGTGATACCTTTTGGGCTAAAATATGCCGAAGCCACTGATCAGAGGCTCTTGAATAAGATGTTTGAATGTCAAATTGGTAAAACTGTAGAAGTTTATATTGACGATATGTTGGTTAATAATCTTAGTGCAGGGAACCAATTGACTCATCTACAAGAAATATTTGACATCTTAAGGAAGTAAAATATGTGCTTTCGAAGTTGGATCCGTAAAATTTCTTGGTTTCTTGGTTTCGCAAAGAGGAATTGAAGTAAATCCGGACAAGTTCAAAGCCATAGAAGATATTCCTGATCAACTGAATAGCGTAAAAGAAGTGTAAAGGTTGACTAGAAGATTGGCAGACCTTAGTAGATTTATATCTAGGTCCCTAGAAAAGTATGATGGTTCTTTTCATTATTAAGAAAGAAGAATCACTTCTCATGGACACTGAATGCCAGCAAGCATTGAAAGATTTAAAAAAAATACCTGTCTAGCACACCTTTGAGGTCAAAACCGAAGGACGAAGAGCAATTGTTAGTATATCTTGCGGTGTCAGAAGTAGCAGTAAGTGAAGTTCTAGTCTGGAAAGATGAATATACGTAATTCCCTATTTATTATGTTAGTAAAATACTCTCAGAAGTGGAAACTCAATATCTGCACCTAGAAAAGTTGGTTCTAGCTCTCGTAGTTCACCGCTTGAAATCTTAGGCCTTACTTTCAATGTCACCCTATAGCAGTTGTGATGACTTTTCCACTGAGGAATATCCTTCATAAAGCTAAGTTATTGGGTTGATTGGATAAATGGACGGTTGAAATTAGTGAATTTGATATTAGGTATAAACCGTAGACTGTAATCAAATCGCACATTTTGGCCAACTTTGTGGCTAACTTTAGTTCGAGAATGATGCCTTCAGCTGCAAAAGAAGTAGTTTTGGTATCGGAGACTGTGTCTGGAGTCTGGAACTTGTTTATGGATGGTGCATCCAACGTAAAAGGGTTCGATCTTAGGATTGTATTAAGTTCCTTTGGGAGAAATTCTAAGGTTGTCCATACGAACTATTCCTTTAACTAACAATGAAACCCAGTATGAAGTTAGGGTTTACAGGACTTGAATTAGCCGAGGGACTAGGCCCTAAGGTTATTGAAGTAAAGTGTGATATCCAGCTAGTGGTTAATCAGATGTATGGGACTTGTGACAGTAAAATGGAGCATATGAAGCAATACTTAAACAAAGTCCAAGTTCTACTTTCCTGGTTCAGAGTGGTTGGTGATCTATGTTCCAAGAGAGGAAAATATGGAGACTGATGCATTAGCTAACTTGGGTTCTTCAACGGAGTTAAAAGGTATTGATTCTAGCTCAGTTATACAGTTGTTGCATTAGGTCCTAGATATGGATGGTTATTGCAAAGTTAATTCAACAAACCTCTTCTGGGATTGGAAAAAAGAATTTATTGAATATCTAAGGCATGGCAAATTTCCTAAGGATTCAAAAGCCTCCCGAGCACTAAGAACAAATGTTGTCCGGTATTGTCTTGTTGATGGACAATTATATCGGAGATCTTTTCAAGGTGCTCTGGCTCGATTCTTAGGACCAGTGGAAGCGGATTATGTAATGAGGGAAGTTCATGAAGAAGTTGTGACAATCATTCCGGAGCAGATTCATTAGTGCTCAAATTAATAAAAGCCGGTTACTATTGGCCTTGAATGGAGTAATATGCTAAGACGTTTGTGCAAAAGTATGATATATGCCGATGTTATGCTCAATTAGTACATCGGTCGGCTGAACTTTTGCAGTCAGTTGATTTGTCGTGGCCATTTATGAAATGGGGGATGGATATAGTTGGACCTTTGCCTCAGGGACCCGGACATGTAAACTTTCTTTTTATTATGACTGATTAGTTTACTAAATGGGTTGATGTAGGTGTTTTTTCAAAAAAGTTAGAGAATGAGAGGTGATAGATTTCATTAGGAATAATATTATTTGTCAATTTGGAGTGCCAAAAGAAATTCCCCGTGATAGCGGGTCACAATTCGTAGGCTCCAAAGTAACAAAATTCCTAGAGGGGTTGAAGATTAAAAGGATCACATCATCTCTGTATCATCCAAGTGATAATGGTCAAGCAGAATCAACAAACAAAGTTATAATTCAAACCTCAAAAGGAAATTAGAGAATGCAAAAGGCAGGTGGACTGAGGAGTTACTGGGTGTATTATGAGCGTACCGGACAACGGCAAAATCAAGCACCAGAGAAACATCTTTCTCTTTTGTATAAGGAGCTGAATCTTCGATTCCGGTGGAGATAGGTGAACCAACTATGAGGTTTTCTCGAACAAACGAGCAGGAAAAAGCTGAAGCTATGTTAAATGACTTGGATTTGCTTGATAAGCACCGAGATTTGGTTCATGAGAGGATGATGGCACAGAAGCAATGAATCGAAAGGTATTATAATAGTTGAGCAAATATTTGTAATCTTAAAGTCGGATACTTGGTTCTATAAAATGTGACTCATAATACCCGAGAGGTCAACGCCGAAAAATTGGGACCACATTGGGAAGGACCTTACCAGATTTTGGCTATAATCAGTAAAGGTTCATATCAATTGAAAAATCAACATGGAGTTAAATTACAAAGAAAATGGAATGTGACTTATCTCAAGAGGTACTATTGTTAAAGATCACTGATTATACTGAAACTACGCGTTGCACTCTTTTTTTCTTCGTCCGATTTTTGTCCCAAATGGATTTTTCTTGCAAGAATTTTAGTGAGGAAGCAACGTAAAATGTACTACGAATGTGAATTCATAATGGCAACAGAAAATTTAAGGTTTGAATCCTCATATTTTGCATTCGAACACTGGGGGGAAGCTACTCCTACCAAAATAGTAAAAGCGCCAATGATAGCTTCAAAAGGCAAGTGAAGTATCTGGTAACAAGATAATACAGGGGACTACTTAAACCGAGAAACATATTTTGAACTTAAAAGTTCAGTTATTATGAATCACCTCAAGTCACGATCAGGGACTGCATATCAAGCCCCGTAGAAATAAGAAGTACAAATTAGCCATATGTATTGGCAGTTCATTTATTTTGCAAATGTAAAAAAAATCTTGCTTGACTAAATGTACTTTTGAAAATTAAAGGAATAAATGAAAGTCCTTTTTTTTTTATATCTTATTTCTTGTCCAATAGATATGGTGTTTGCTTTATTTGAATGTTACTTAAACTTCAAATGTAAGTACCGGAATAAACAGGAGACGCCCTCTTCAAGAACACTGTAAACATAAGGGCCTCTCTTATGAAACCTTTTTCTAGTTAAAGGTTAAAATCAGAAGTGTAAATACTTGGTAATAAAGTTAACCAGAGGAGAAAATTCCCCGACTTCATCAAAAGGAAAGCATAGATCAAAAAGATATCTTTTGTGAAGGATTTTGAGAAGTTAAGGAAGAAAGGTATCTTTCATTAAAAAAAATCCGGGCCAAAAAGTGAGTCCGGAATAGTTACAAGAGTTGCTAAAAAATAACATTATAAAATATTTCAATCTGCTTTATTAGCAGAGGTTAAAGGTTGAGAAGCTTCTTCTACATCGTTTGGACTTAAAGGTTGCTCATCTTCGTGCTCAACGCCTTCACTTTTGTCTTCGCCTTCCTTTTCAAATTCTGAGGACTCAGAGCATGTGTTCGAAGAGCTTGAACCAGAAGACTGGGCAGGAATGTTCTCGAAGGAGGTTGTTTCTAAAGCAAGAGCTTCGACAATGCAGTCGTCTATATTTGTAATACCATTTTTGGCATCCTCCAGAGTTTCACTCCTCATACTGTAAACAACATGAATTTTCTCAAGCAAGAAAAAAAATCATCTTGAGCTCAGAATCTGGATTGGAGTTCTTGGATCTTTGACTACAGCTGCTTGTTGTCAACCTTTAAAATATTGTAAACCCTTGACATATCAGTATTGGTTTTGGCGTGTTAATGGTTCTATTCCATGACCTTTCGAAGCCTTTCCTCCTTTTTGGTCATCTTCTCTTCGGTCGCAGTAGCTTCCTTAGTCTTGGAGCGTAAGTTAGCTTTTAAGTTGGTGATTCTTTTCATGGAAGCAGACTCACGCTCAACAACCAAAGTAATAGAATCCTGCAACTCTGCCCATTTAAACTTTAGTTGAGCAAGCTCAGCATGTAATTGAGTGGCTTCTTGACTATAAGCAATTTTTTCTAGCTCTGTGTGCTCTACCAGGCTTCGAGTTCACCCATTTGAGAAAATTTGGCCTCTAGGATGAGAAGGCGCTCAACAAGTTGGTCTAGTTCATATTGAAGCGCTTCCTTGTCTAGTATCATCCATTGTAAATCTTCAGAGGCAAGAAGGTTAGCCTATAAGATTAATTTTAAAATTATCTGAAGATGGTGTACAATAAGTATTAAAAAGATGAGAGGAAGATGAATGGTACCTGAGCAGAAAGTTGCATGTTGTCGTTGATTAAACATTCAACAGAAAGGGCATCCATTTTTCCAATCCTTTTTCTGTAGCCAGAAGTTTCAAGTAATTACCTACCCCAACCGGTTTGCAGAGTAAGTGGAATTCATCCAAAACTGTAAATGTAACACTATATTTGTCATTAGGGTTTTGGATGGAAGTCGGGAAGGCATTTTCTATGTTGCCTTGATCGGGTGATCAAGGAAAACGTTCACCTTTCTCGATCGATGGTGAACAATGGTGGGAAAGGAGCCATTGTTGGAGAAGAAGTTGGGGTAGCACCTAGAATAGTACCCTTCTGGCCGGTGAGAACAACCGGATCCCAAAAAGGAGAGTCAGCCAAATCAGACTCTCGAAAGAGTCCCTCAACATCCTCCAATGGAGTTATTGGAGCTTTTCTTCTTATTTGGAGAGAAACCATTGTAGCATCATCCTTAGTTTCTTCTTCAACAAGGACCACAATGTTCGATCCTTCCAGAATCTCCTATGTAACTGGGGGCTTCTCTTTAGCCTCAATCTTAGAGAAATGCATTCTTTTTGGTTTCTATAACGACCCAACAGATCATTTTGAGCATTTTCATTCTGTTTGGTGGTTTGAAGTCTTTAGTAGCTTCATATGATGTGTTATAACTTGCGTGTGTGATCGGTTATGGTTTTCGAGTGGATCAGATTGATTTGGAAGAATGATTCTCATTTTAGAGGCTTTAAGTTAAAAGAATTGACAAAGTTTGACTTTTGTGTATTTCACCTAAGATTAGAGTTTTGAAGGTTTCATTATGTCTGAATGGTGATTTTGGAATTGGGCGTATGCCCAGAATTGTATTTGGATGTTTCTAGAAGGTTTTGGCTCTAATTGGCGAAGGTTGGCAATTTGAATATTTGGAAAGTTCATAGGTTTAATCAGGAGTTGACTTCAATGTTATCGGGTTTGGATTGTTATTCCGGGAGTTGAGATAGGTTCATTATGTTATTTGGCACTTGTGTGCAAAATTGGAGGTGATTCTGAGTTGGTTAGACATGTTCGACATAAATTTGGAATATGGAAATTTGAAATAGTTCATTAAACTTGATTTGAGGTGTGATTCATGGTTTTGATGTTATGTGGAATTTTTTATGCCTCGAGTAGGTATGTGTTATGTTTGTTGACTATTTCTATGTTCGGACGGGGTCCCGAGGGCCTCGCGTGTATTTCGAATTAGTTCTTGGATAATTTTTGTTGAGTTGGCATGGCTGACAGTTTTTGATTTCTAGAGCTTTCGCACATGCGAAGAATGGGTCGCAGGTTCATGAGTGCAGAAGTGGTCAGTGTGGTTGCATATGCAGTGCTGGGCTGGAAGGTATGGGTACGCAGGTGCAGACTATGAAGCAAGGTGCGTAGGAGCTTTCGCAAAAGAGGTTGGTCAGGAGGTTAAGTGGATTCCGCATCTGCGATGGATTTTCCACAGATGCGATATCGCAGATGCATCACCATAGACCGCATTTTTGGACTTTTTCTTATTTTCAGAGTTGTGGAGCTCAGTTGGAGGCAATATTTCGAAGGCTTTTCATCACAATTGAATGGGTAAGTAATCCTTACTTGATTTTGGTGTTAGATATTGATTACCCATAGATTATTACACCTAGTTTATATGAATTAAAGGTGGGATTTGGGGAGTTTTGTACTATGATGTTGGAGAGTGATATTTGATGATTTGAGGATCGATTTGAGATTGGATTTGGATAAAACATATAGATTTGGACTCGTTTTCGAATGAGTGTTGGGAATTTATGAGTTTTTTCGGGTTCCGAGGTGCAAGCCCGGGTTGACTCTTTGGGTTGACTTTGCATAATTGATTCAAGATCTTAGCTTTACCATTTGGAAGCATTTTATATGTCTTTGATTGATGATGTAAAGTTATTTTGGTAGGATTCGAGCCATTCGAAGATTGCTTCACGTAGGAAGGGCTTCTTAAAGTACTAATTTGGATTGTTTGAGGTAAGTATCTCACCTAAAGTTGGTTGAGGCACTAGTTGCCTGAGTTATTTGTGATAGCTACATGCTATGGGTGGCGCATATGTGTGGGGTTGAGCCATGTGCATGCACGATGGTATTTATTCATGTTGGGGTAGTGCTTAGACTATGATATGCCTTGAATAGATTGCTAAGCTTCATACTATGACGTTTCTTATACTTGTACCCCTGTGGTGAGCTATTTAAGCCATGTTTGAGGTTACATAATGGTTAACCTCCTGATTGAACTTGATAATTGCTAGTTTCGTGATGCAATTACCTAATTGAGTTGTGGTAGCACACTACGCAAATGCATACACCTTAACATGCCACTTATGCCAGTCCAGGAATATGAAGTTTGATGTCCATTGCTCATGTACATGTATTCTTTTATACCTGATTTTTGTGTGATATGGTTTGGACTAGTAGGCCGTGACCACACCGGGCAAATTGTGATATTGAGCATGTGACCACACTAGGCGTATTGTGATATTGAGCCTACGACCACGCAGGACGGATTGTGATATTGAGCTTGTGACCGCGCTAGGCGAATTGTGATAGTGATCCTATGACTATACCGGGCGGATAGTGATATTGAGCATGTTACCATGTCGGGCGGATTGTGATATTGAGCATGTGACCATGCCGAGCGGATTGTGATAATTAGGATGTGACCATGTCGTGCAGATCCAAGATAATGATATTGAGCATGTGACCACGCCGGGCGGATTATGATTATTTGGACTTGACTATGTCGTGCAGCGTGTGGATATGAATCCATCCCCCTAGGTTCACCCTCTCATATTCCTTCTTGATAGTGTACACGCGGATTGTGAGAAACCGACGGGTTTTTGGTTGATGTGGTATGAGGAAAGCTGATAAGTGGTTTCATACAATTATGATATTTGTGAGGAAAGACTGGCTCGTGTTTGATTTGGTTATTGCATTTCACTTTACTTACAATTTCCTTGGTTGTTTACCTAATATATTTGCATATCCTCTTTATATGCTGGATTGTTTACTGAGCATAGTACGTTTAGTTATTGTGTGCACCAAGGTAGTTTTTATCCGTGATTCATGACTTGATCATATTATTATTCTGTACTTGTTGGAGTTATCAACTATATAGGTGATTAACGAGCATCATTTATAATTCCTGGTTCTATTACCTCGTCGAGGTTAGTTATGATACTTTTCGAGTACACGGGGTCAGTTGTACTCATAAAATACTTGTGCACCTTGCGTGCAGATCTTGGAGCTGAGTTGCTGTGGATGGCGGAAGCTGTCATTAAAGATGTACCTTCTTTTCAAATATAGCTACCACTTGTCCTTGGTAGTTTTAGATTTGTAATCTGTTTATGTATATTCCAAATAGATGTTGTATTTATATTTCAATCGGCTTTGTAAATCTAAGTCTTAGTGACTCATGACTTGTACTACCAATCCTTGGGTAATTGTATGGGAGTTCAGTTATTTCACTTATTGATTTATTATTTATGTTCATTAGAATTGTGTAACTATTATTTTGCTACCTATCAGGTTGGGTTGGGTGCCCTCACGACTAGATAGATTTTGGGGTCGTGAAAGTTGGTATCAAAGCTCTAGGTTCATAGGTTCTACGAGTCATGAGCAAGTGTCTAGCAGAGTCTTGGTATGATGACGTCCATACTTATTTTTGAGAGGCTACGGGACATGTAGAAAAACAATTCCATGTTTCTTTCCTTATCGTGCGGCATTTATTCAGCTTGAAGTGTATATCTTTGATTTTCTTCTATCCACTCATATGTTATGTGAGCATTCGGTATCAGCGGTGCATCGGCAGCTTGTGAATTCATGGATGTGGTGTGATATATATTCTCGGCGTTGTGGAGATAGGCCAGTCTGGAGGACTTGAGGCCAGATTCTAACCGCAACTTGGGTTCGATGGTTTCGATTGTGTGAGTATGTGCTTTTGGACTTATATGTCTGGTAGTGTCCCTAGGAGTGGGACTGGTGGCTCAGTGAGTGGTTGGATAACTATATGATGAGTATTATGCGATTGTAAAATATGCTTAGATGGTTTGGATGTACAAGAAGAATCTTGCTCTAGATGCGAAAGGACTATGGATGCTTGATTAATGTCCTGATGTGTTGTAAAATCTTGAGTTATGAGTGTGCTAGGGATCATTCAGTTGTTCATTTATGGAGTGAAGTATATTATTGTGTCTTGTTGACAAGTTCAGACTCGGGAGGATTAAGTGATTGCATAGTGGTTGTGACCATCATAGGGTCATCGAGAGATGCCAGTTTGAGGCAAAGCAGGTGGGTTATCTCCTATATGATATGAGGTTGGGTGATCCTTATGATATTTTTGTGAAGATTTTGCTTCCTACCCGGAGGGGTGCTTATGTGTTGTAATTTGAGTTCAAATCACTTATGGAAGTTTGCACAATTGTCACGAGAATATTTATGCACTTAGCAGGTAATTTTGGGTATTTTATAATTGGTACTACATGAGCTTATGAAGGATTTAGTAGAGTTACAGTGCGAGATCATATCAATTATGGAGTAAGAGTAGTGTGGTTTATCGGATGTTATGTGCTATGGCTTCGAGTCAAGTGGGGGAGAGTCCGTTATTGGTGATCAGACTGCATGGTTATGTGTTATATTAGTTTTGGACCGAGGCAAACTTGTGGATCAGTTATGACATAGAGAGGTTGATTTTGAGGATGACTTGAGCAAGGGAATTGCTGGATGCATGATGTGCTATATGTTATGGGCATATGGAAACCTTGGAATGATTCGGGTTTGTTATTCGTAGTGGATATAGTGTGCAAAGAGAAAAGATCCACTCGGTCACCTCTTTAGATGTTGGTGTGCTAATGGAGTACAAGTCGTTCGGCCTATATTGGTAGTGCATTGGAGATTAGATTAGAGCGGATGACTCTCGAGGAGATCCTAATGAGTTCAAGCTTCATATGTGGTATTTGAGGATTACCCGGATTTGTATATGGCTAAGATCTGAGATTTGCATTGGATGGTGCTGAGACTTGCGGTATTTCTACATCATTAGTGGTTCTACATTTCAGTATCAGAGAGGTTAAGAAAACAACTTCAGATTCACAAAAGGTCTTTACAAAGTGGGTATCTCGGTTGCGGTACGATTAGATGCCTAAGAGGGAATATAGTGGCTTATGGCTCTTAAGAAGATGTGGTTTCATGCTAGGATCTCTTGTGGTGAGCTTTGGGTTAAGGATCATAGTGTACTAGCAAGGACAAGTGTTAACTTAATGTCAAATCGAGAGGGACTCAAAGAAATAGGACAGCTTGGTAGTGGGATTGATCAGTATCATAATAAAAGTGATCAGTTCTTTTGGTATGGTAAGACTCTATAGGTGTTTTGTGGCAATTCTCTCGGGTTGAGAAATCTGTGTAACTTGGTTGAGTTAGAGGGATCCAGTTTTGATGGCTTGGTTAGATGCAAATTGGTTTCGAAGAGTTCTCTATGGTTTCGACCACGACTTGGGATGGATGTTTTCGACAAGCATGAGGAGTACGTTGCGTGTTGTGATTTTCTCATAGATGGGGGTCAAGTGGAAGATTTTCGGCTGACGGAATGTGTGCCTTGTTTGTTATTTAGGATTGATAATGGGGTTCTCGTATTTTCATATGATGGTCTTATAGATGTAGTGCGACGTGTAAGATTGAGGCTAGCATGTTTGTGTCAGTCAATTGAGTGGTAGAGTTGGGGTCGAACATGGAGATTCTTATATTCTAGGGATTTGAAGACCTGGAGGGTTCTCAAAGGCAGATTATTCCTTGGTTATGGACGGTGAAGGTAGGTTGAAAGGTTGACAGTTGAATGAATGTGTTATGTATAGGTTAATATGGATTTTTCAAAGGTTATCTACCTAGTTCGGGAGGCTCGGAATTGATTTTGGGGCCACTGGTAGGCCCAATAGAATGGTATTCTACATTCGGTAAGATCTATTTAATCAGCACGACTATTGTTGAGGAGTGCGTCATCGATTAGAGTTGATCGTATTTGTGTTCTTATATATTCCATGTGTTAATCTCCTATTCTATGATGGGTTGTGAGACTAAAGACTATTTACCCATATGATGCGGTTCTGTTTGGGCCTTGTGGTAGAATTCTAGCGAGATGGCTCTTGGGGTGTTGAATGGTCGATTGCGCCTTGGTTATGGTCTTCCTTTTTGTGGTATATTATGCTTCTGTTTCTCCATGGTTATGGTCATTCTCTTCGCATGTTTTCTATTGGTACACAAATGTTTATTGATTGTGAGCATTACCGCTCGATGGGTATTTCATATGGTTATGTTAGATTAGGCTACGTAATGTAGAAGAGTTATGTTGGTGAGGGAGCATTTGTGTTTATTCATGTATCTTTTTTCCTCTCCGTGAGATGAGTTAATAGCATTATGCTTTGTGGTGGTATCTACTGAGCCTGTCGGACGGTTCTCTCATTTGGTTCTCCTTCCATCATTGGTCACATTTGAGTTGTTCCTTTTTTGGTGCACAAATTGTACAGTATGTGGCTTGAGGTTGTGTTAGTGTGGTGTATCAATCAAGCAGCTTGTACTGGATGAGATAAGGTTATTGGACCTGGAATGACTGCTATCGAATTTGATTAAAATATGTTTGGAAGAATAACATCATCAGTCAACTTAGAATTTGGCTATGGTTCTTGGTGGGAGAGAGACCTCCACAACTTGTTGATCTGATGAGTAGTTGTGAGTTTCTTAATGTTTCTTTCATCCTTGGAAGTGTACGGAGGTTCGAAACGAGGTTTTATATGATATGAGTCATGTCACTGGTACTGGGTTGCTATTGGGCAGCTATTGTGGTCTGAAGTTATTGCTACAAGCATATGAGTTATGTAGAATATCATGCGATTATATTTGGAATATGGCTATAGCTTGATACATTTTTTTGATACTTATATATTGTATGGATGCGAGAATCAGGTCTTATAATGGATTTCAAATGTTGGAGATTGGGTTCTAAGGTTTATGGACTAAGGTTGAAGTAAGGATCTTCAGTTGGTTGTGTTGTTGGGTTTATATGGATTGGGGTGATGTGGGATCGCTCATAGGTATGTGTATGTTGAGCTTATATAGTGGTTTGATGGCTTTGGAATGACTCTTGGCATGTTCGAGGACGGACGTATGTTTAAGTGGGGGAGAATGTAACAACCCAACCGATTATTTTGAGCATTTGCATTCCATTTGGTGGTTTGAAGTCTTGAGTAGCTTCATATGATGTGTTATGACATGCGTGTATGATTGGTTTTGGTTTTCGGGTTGTTCGAATTGATTTGGATGAATGATTCTCATTTTAGATGCTTTAAACTAGAAGAGTTGACCAAGTTTGATATTTGTGTATTTGATCTTGGATCGGAGTTTTGATGATTCTGTTAGGTCCGGATGGTGTTTTTGGACTTGGTCAATGCCCGAATTTGCATTTAGATATTTCTAGAATGTTTGGGCTCTAATTGGCGAAGGTTGGCAATTTGAAGATTTAGAAAGTTCATAAGTTTGACTGTGAGTTGAGTTATCGGGTTTGGATTGTTGTTTCAGGGGTTAGAATAGGTTCGTTATGTTATTTTTTTACTTGTGTGCAAAAATTAAGGTGATTCTGAGTTGTTTAGACGTGTTTGGCGTAAGTTTGGAATTTGAAATTTTGAAATAGTTCATTAAGCTTGATTTGAGGTGCATTTTGTGGTTTTGATGTTGTTATGTGGGATTTAACGCCTTGGGCAGATCCGTATTATATTTTGGGACTTATTGGTATATTCGGACGAGGTCCTGGGGGCCTCGGGTGTGTTTCGGATGAGTTTTTGAATCATTTTGGTTAAGTTGACATGATTGGAGATTTCTGATTTCTGGTGCTTTTGCACCTGCAAAGGAAGGGCCGCTGGTGCATGTGCGCAAAAGTGGATAGTGTGGCCGCATATGCGGTGCTGGGCTGGAAGGGTTAGGTCCATAGGTGCAGACTTTGGAGCGCAGGTGTGCAGGAGCTTCCGCAGAAGCAGAGCCGCAGATGCAACTTGGTGTCCGCAGAAGCGGCTGATCCGGAGGTTAAGTGGCATCCGCATCCGTGATAGATTTTCCGTAGATGCGGTATCGCAGATGCGACATTGTGGACTGCTGATGCGATTTAGCTGGGCAGAATATTAAATATCGAGGGTTTGGTCATTTTCTCATTTTTGGAGTTGTGGAGCATGGTTGGAGTCGTTTTTTGAAGGCTTTTTCATCACAATTGAAGGGGTAAGTAATCCTTACTTGAGTTTGGTGTTAGATATTGATTACCCATAGAATATTACACCTAATTTACATGAATTAAATATGGGATTTGGGGGGGTTTTGAATCATGATTTTTTAGAGTGAGATTTGATGATTTGAGGTCGATTTATGGTTGGAATTGGATGAAACACATATATTTGGACTCCTATAGGAATGAATGTTCGAAATTTATGAGTTTTGTCGGGTTGCAGGGTGCAGTCTTGGGCTTGACTTTTTGGTTTGACTTTGTATAACTGATTCAAGATCTTAGCTTTATCGTTTGGAATCATTTCATATGGCTTTTATTGATGATATTAAGTTATTTTGGCTGGATTCAACCTGTCCAGAGGTTATTTCACGTGCGAAGGGCTTCTTAGAGTCCTGATTTGGCTTGCTTGAGGTAAATATCATACCTAAACTTGGTTGAGGCACTAGTTGCCTGAGTTATTCTTAATAGCTACGCACTATGGGTGGCGCATATGTGTGGGGTTGAGCCCATGTGCATGCACCTGGGTATTTATTCATGCTCGTGTAGTGCTTAGGCTATGATATTCCTTGAATTGATTGCTAAGCTTCATGATGTGATGTTTCTTATACTTGTACCCATGTAGTGAGCTATTTGAGCCATGTTTGAGGTTATATAGAGGTTAATATCCTGATTGAACCGGATAATTACTACTTTCATGATGTAATTACCTAATTTGAGCTAATAGCACACTTTGCACCTGCATACACCTTAGCTTGACACTTATGCCAATCCAGGAATATGAAGTTTGATGTTTATTTATCATGTACATGTATTCTTGTGTATTTGCTTTCTATGTGATATGGTTTGGACCGGTAGCCCGTAACCACGCCGGGCGGATTGTGATATTGAACTTGTGACCACGCCGAGCAGATTTTGATATTGAGCTTGTGACCATACAGGGCGGATTGTGATATTGAGCATGTGACCACGCCATGCGGATTGTGATATTGAGCTTACGACCATGCTGGGTGGATTATGATATTGAGCATGTGACCATTCTTGGCGGATTGTGACGTGACCACGTCGTGCGGATCCGAGATATTGATATTGAGCATGTGACCACGTCGGGTGGATTATGATTATTTTGTACGTGACTACACCGTGCAACGTGTGTGTATGGATCCATCCCCCTAGGGTCACCCTTTCATGTGACTTCTTGATGGTGTACACGCGGATTGTGAGAAACCGACGGGTTTCTGGGTAATGTGGCATGAGGAAAGATGATCAATGGTTTGGTTCGGTTATGATATTTCTAAGGAATGACTGGCCAGTGTTTGATTTAGTTATTGCATTTCATCTTTACTTGCAATTTCCTTGGTTGTTTACCTTATTTATTTGCATATCCTCTTTGTATATTGGATTGTTTATTGAGCAGAGTACGTTGAGTTATTGTGTGCACCAAGGTAGTTTTTATCCGCGATTCATGAATTGATCATATTATTATTCTGTAATTGTTGGAGTTATGAACTATACAGGTGATTAACAAGCATCATTTATAACTCTTGCTTATATTACCTCGCCGAGGTTAGTTATGATACTTGTTTAGTACATGGGATCGGTTGTATTCATACTACACTTCTGCAACTTGCGTGCAGATCTTGGAGCTGAGTTGTTATGGATGGCGGAAGCTGGCATTGAAGATGTACCTGCTTTCTGGATATAGCTACCACTTGTCCTCGGTAGTTTTAGATTTGTAATCTATTTATGTATATTCCAAAAAGATGTTGTATTTATTTTCCTACCAGCTTTGTAAATCTAAGTCTTAGTGGCTCGTGACTTGTACTACCAATCCTTGGGTTATTGTATGGGAATTCAGTTATTTCACTTATTGATTTCCTACTTATGTTCATTAGAATTGTGTAACTATTGTTTGGCTTACCTAGGGGTTGAGTTAGGTGTTATCACGACTAGGTGGATTTTGGGGTCGTGACAGTTTCTTCCCCTTGGGTTGGGGACTAATTGATGATGCACCTTCCCCGGAAGCAAGAGCTGCATCACGAGCCCTTTCCCAATCAATAACCTCTTGAAGCAGTTGTTGGACCACCTTCAGGTCTAGGAAAACCTCGACAACGGGGAAAATAGATGACCCCTTTCGAAGGCCCGAAGTAGTAGCATGAAAAGTTAGCTATCTATTACTATGAAGGCATATGTCAAGAAGCAAAAGATCAAGCTTTTCTCACCGTGATTCTTGCCCTTCCAGTCTTTCTTTATTGAAATTTTCTTCCTCAAGCGGAGTTCCGACGTGGAAGTATCCAAAATATTTTGAACCCATTGGGTTAGAATCTCTACTACTGGGGGAACCCAGATGGAAGGAAGAAAAGTTTTATAAAGTATGAAAATGATTTCTAAATGAAAAAGAAAGAGATATTTGAGAAGACTTACGAGTATAGATCCAAGCTTCAGGATAGGGGATGATGATGCTGGTAAAATATCTCTGGGAGCGACAGCAACAAACCTCTCCATCTAACCACGATCATTGCCATCATCTACCCTAATGATGAAGGCGTTGTGACCACGTTTGCTGATTTTAATCACGCCTCTTCGAAAGATCTTGGGAGTTTCGAGATAGATCAGATATGCAATAGTGAGGTTTTCCCGTTTACTGATTTTGATCACGCCTCCGCGAAAGATCTTGGGAGCTTCGAGGCAGATCAGATGTGCGTTAGTGAGGTTTTCCTGTGTCCGAGAACACAGGTACCGGAGGAAACCTACTGTATGCCATATTGCCGGTCCCACTTGAGCCAAACAAATTTGTTCTTTCGGCAGATTCCAAAATAATAAGGTCTATTTTCTTGCCAAGTCTTAGAGTAAAAGGGTATGTATAAATGAAAACAACCCTGGTTCGCTGAAAGTTACCCTCTCCATTTCGAGGGGGACAAAACCTCAATATTTTTCCAGTCACAATTCTCCTTTACAATAGGAATACTAGCCAAGCGAATAGACAAAGGATATTCGCCAACTGCTATGTTTCTGTCATTGTGGGGGTCAGAGGAAGTATTTTGGACCTGGAGATCCATTTTAAAAGACCATTTAGAAGGTATGATTGTGTTTGTTGTGGGAGTTTCAGTGTCACAATTGTTGGGTTTATTTTTCTTGGATAGTCCGCCGCCGATAGAAAAAGGAGATAAAATCATAACAAGATTATGATGTTTGATGGTAGAAGATACATTACCGGAGAAAGAAATATCAGAAGACATGGTGATAAAAATAGTGAAATCGGCTATTCAAACTTGAAGATTTCAAATAAGAAAAGGGAATTACAGAAAGTTCAGAGAAATTTAATGAAGAGATGCGGAAAAGTGAAAGATAAAATTGGTGAGAAGGGAGGACGTTTATAGGCGGTTTAGTAAAAAAGCCATCATTACCTAGGTAACTAGCGAAACTATTCATCAAATCACCGGGTAACACATGTTTAGCTCATTAAATGCAAAGAGACATGCGTCCTTTCAAGTGTCAGAAATTGTTGAAGAACTTTCCCGCCAAGAAAGGAGAAGGTATTATCTATTTTTCGGTCATATCAAGTTGAGTGAGAGCTATTAACGCGTTTTGTGGTTGAAGTTGTTGATTATTGGAATATCTTTTCTTGTTGAGTTATTTCCCATTTATTTTGTTGTTGTTGAGATTCTTATACACATTGTGGTTAAGCCGTGGGCTATGTACTATAGTGACACTGGTATTGTTGGTTTTGGCAATGTTGTGGCATATGGGCACGTGTGGTGCGAGTTGATTATTGTGTTGTGACACTAATGCACATGCGGCGGTATAAGGGTGGTGTATTAACACGCATGCGGCAAGATAAGGTGGGATTTATGCGCGTGTTTCTAGTAAAGGAATTATTTGAAGCCACATGGCAAGATAAGGGGAATAAAGCGTATGAAGCTATTTCGGGAAAAGTGTTTTTAAAATAAATGCAAGACTCACGCGCCGATATAAAGAATATTGTGATTGTGACTTGTGAAATGTGAATATGAGGTGTGGTACCTCGTGTGATTCTTGTTGTACATTCCATGTTGGAAATGCTTGTTGATTTGAATGGTTATTTTTTTGTTTCCTTACCTCATTCCATTCGTATTTTGATTGTAATTGGTTACTTATTGTCTTTATCACATGTACACTCTTTGTTGTTATTTGTTGCTTTTTTTGTTAGCCTTGTATTGATAAATCGCTTTATTGTCATTTATTTTCTTTACTTACAAGTTGTTAGATTATATTAATATTCTGCACAGGTCTAGTAGATGTCTTGACCTAACCTTGTCACTACTCTACCAAGATTAGGCTTGATACTTACTAGGTATCGTTGTGGTGTACTCATGCTATACTTCTGCACATTTTTGTGCAGATGTAGGTACTTTTGCCCGTGTCAGACGCCAGTGAGTGGAATCAGTCATTTTAGAGATTTCAAGGTATACCTGCTTGACGCTCGCAGGCCTCGGAGTCACCTTCTGATATTGTCTTTACTACTGACACGACCCCAAAATCCCACCTTAGGAATCTTGATTGCACCTAGTCTCTAAGACTACCGTGCTGAGAAATAACAGAAATAACCAACTTAACTATTAAACATTTAAATTGATAAATGAAATAACGTAGCTAAAACCGAACAATATTCATACTACCCCAAAACCGGTAGTACATAGTCATAAACTCTACTGAGAGTAACTAAGAATATCAATTACATCACTATTTGGAATGAAAGTAACCAGAAGTAAAGTAAAACTCCAGAAGGTGACTCCAATGCCTGCGAGCGTAATGGCACGTATACCTTGAAGTCTCCATAGAGAATCTCAACAACAGCTAACTAACGACCGACACGCTCATAAGTACCTGGATCTCCATAAAATATGCAGAAGTGTAGTATGAGTACACCACAATGGTACCTAGTAAGTATTAAGACTAACCTCGGTGGAGTAGTGACGAGGTAAGCCAAGATACTCACTAGACATAAAACCTGTGCAAGATATTAAGCTAACAATAGAAAGAACATCAATGTAAAGCTAACAACGGAAAGATTATTAATAAAAAACTAACAATGGAATAATAGAAACAACAAATGGCATAAGAAGTAAACAGGTAATAAAGTAGATAAATAATGAGAACACAGTTAAAGTATGAATGAAATCAATTATGGAAACAAATGACAATTCATGTAATCAAGTCGTTCCAACACATGATTTACAACAAAACTTACCCCGAGGCACCACAACTCATAATCACAAATCATAAGCCGCAATCACGAATCTTATACACATGGCACCTCGTTCCCACATTATCAATCACCTCCGCACGGCAAATATCTCGTGCCACAACATGAGTCTCACCCTGCACGGCAAAGTCCACACGCCACCACGTACATCGAATCTGTGTCAATTGCCAATAAGATGTTCGAAGGGTTCATATAAATAAAGTAAGGCATGATGAAAATTTACATAAAGTAAGCGTCAAATGAGATAATGATTTTATTTTAGAAATCAAATAACGTAAAATAAAATACAATTTATACAAAGTAAAGCATCAAATGAGATGATGAGCTTAGTTTAAGAATCAAATAAGGTAAGGTAAAATAACAATTTAAATAAAGTAAAACATCGAATAAGATAACAAGTTCAATGTAAGAATCAATTAAAGTAAAGTATGATATCAATTTAAATATAGTAAAGCGCTGAGTGAGATACTGAATTTATCTTAAGATCAAATAAAGTAAAGCATGATAATTTCTTTATTTAAAACCGTTATATTACCAACAACTCAACAGAATATGAGACAATGACTCTACACAAGTAAATTCATCTTGACAACCAATTCACCAAGTAAAAACGGAGGCACAGATTAGCACATTAAAGCAACACAACAAATCACAAAAAATACATGACTCACACAAGAAGTCACAATCGTTCTAACACAAAAATAACAACAAGAGTCACCCCGAGGTACCACACCTCATAATCACAATATACAAGTCACAAATCACAAATCTTTCTTATATCGCAATAAGAAAATCTTCGTTTTAGCACCCAAAACTCATTCGGAACCTCCCGGATACAAACTATATATGCATTACAATTATAAAACACGCTACGAACCTGCTCGCGCACTAAAAACACCAAAAAAAAGGCCATCTTGACCCGATATTGACTATGGTCAAACTCCAAATCCTTAACTAGTTTCTCAACCAATGATCCAAAACACACCCGAGCCCCTCGGGACCCCATCTAATCATACTAACAAGTACAAAAATATTATCCAAACTTATCCAAAGTCTCAAAACACTCACTAGAACATCACAACAAAGAATCGATGCTCAAATCGACTAGAATTTCTCTTAAGTTGTTAAATCTTCATTCTTTCAAAAGAGTCTCTGAATCACACGTAAACACTTCGGATTACTTTCAAACTTTGCACACAAGTTTAATTCACTATATAGAACTATCCAAAGTCTCGGAATACCAATTAGAGTCCAATAACATCAAAGTCCACTCTTGTACAAACTTATGAACTCTTAAGTTCTTCAAATTGCCAACTTTCTACAAATAGTGTCGAATTCTTTTAGGAACGTCCGAAACCAAATCCGAGCATACGTACAAGTCCAAAATCATCATACGAACCTATCAGAACAATCAAAACCTGATTTTGAGTCTGTTTACTCCAAAGTCAAACCTTAGTCAACGCTTCTAATTTAAAGCTTCCAAATCAAGAGTCATTCTTCCAAATCAATCCCGAACCATTCAAAAATCAAAACCGACCATACAATCAAGTCATAATACATCATATGAAGCTACTCAAAGTCTCAGACCACCAAATGGAATGCTAAAGCTCAAAACGACCGGTCGGGTCGTTACAACTACTGTTTATCTTGATATCAAAATAGTATTGTATTTAGAGATTCCTTGTAACACCCTGAATTTTATAAATTAATTATGTGTATTTAGGTGATCTTGTTTTTATTGCTAATGTTTTATCACTTTTCTTAAATTTAATTTTTCTACTTTATTTGATAAAAAAATGGGGTATAAAAAAAAGACTTAGTATATCCTATTGGATCTCTTAAATCTATTTTGACCCATTTGATAAAAATAATATCTAGCTTCTACCCATTTGGGAGATAAACCCTTTATATTAGCAAAATCTCTTTCTCTCTCTCATAAGGCATTTTCTTTTCTTCTTCTTCTTCTTCTTCTTCTTTGTTCTAGCCCTTTTATTGGAGAACTCTCAATCCACACAAGTTCCATTCTCCCACTACTATCAAGATCACATTTGTTTACATAAAAAATTTATTCATTATCTTTTGAATATATGTTGGAATGTTATCTTCAAGAATCAAGATGGGTTAAGCTTATTTGAAACTCTAGGTTTGGATTTGTGCAGAAACTCTCTCAAACTTGTAGTAAGCTTCTTGTTCAATATATTTTGGTAAAATTTTTAAGTTTGTTGTTAGAGAATTTGAGATTTTGAAAGTAAGAGATTTAATCCTGTTTTTAAGCTGGGCAGCAGTTAATATTTTGAGCGTAACGGTTTCTCTAAAGCTCGGATTGTAGTGCTTCAAAGTTCTGTAGAAATATAAGACATAGATCAACAATTGTTATGAAGACCAAAATGGTCAGTTCTGTTGTCTACTATGTCAAAAGATGGATGAAATACAAGGTAAAGTTGCTGCCAGATTCTTAGTAAAATAGTTGTGACCCACTTAGTCCCCCTTTTTGATATTCATTATGATTTGGTTTAAACATCTTTGAATTTTAGACCTTAAGTGAGTGTTGATTACGTTTTTAAGGTACAAGTGACATTCATTCACGCTAAGGAGCACACCTTAGGAAAATCGCTCTTTTCTTGGCTTAGAAGATATTAAATACCTTGATGTCGTTTGAGCTTTAGAAACACTAAAGCTCCACGGTTTGCACATAAACTTGACCCATCTTGACTTTGGATTCACACTCAAACTTGACCCATCTTGACTTTGGATTCACACTCCATCTTAATCATGGACTTTATCCATTTTGAGTATTGATGGGAAAGCCACTTTTAATATGGCTCTTGATTCTCTTGATAATTGGGTGACGACCCTGCTTGATCTAGGACTCCGGTCCTTCTTGTTACTTGATTATGTTTTGATATAATTGCATGACCCTTGTGTTGGGCGAATCAACTAATCAGTGAACTTTCTTCGATTATAGTTGAAAATTTTCTTGACATTTGAGATTTTGAATAATGGTATATTGAACTATTTTATGATTTGATATTTAGCCCTGTTGAGATGATTGTACCTTCATTAAGTACCTGATGTTGATTTTAATAAGCTCATATCTAGAATTTATTCCTTGTATTCATTTCATAGTTTAGCTTTCTTTTATTATAAAATGTTAGTTAAGTTTATGTGACACTAAGTTTTATGCTTAGCGATAGTTTGTTATCGTAGGTGATGTGCCGGGAGATGCTTGAGGATATCATTTGAAGTAGACTCTTTGGAAGATTAGATGAAGATCACGCTTGCATAGGCATATGTAATTTTTTGTTTGTAGACTTTTGGAGACTTGTACATGATCTATATGATATACTTAGATATGCACTCTTGAATGATTATTGGGTCATGACACTATTATTTTGGTAACTTAATCTTGGTGAATGATTTGACTATTTTGTGGGTGTTTATACCCAAGTCTTATAATTTATTAAATTTGGTACATGAATTGAACTTGGGAGATTGTTTTTGAAGATTTAACTAGCTTTTATTTGATTGAGAGTTGAACTTTATGCTTAGTTTGATTCATGAATGGTGTATGAAAAAGATATTCTATTACTAGGTATTTGATAAATTTTAAAGTATTAATTTAACTTAAATAGGTGTTGCCGTTTGTTTTTTCTTTTTTTTTAATAGTTGTATCTTGAAATTTTAAAGAGATTTTTATGAGATTTTTCTAAGTTGAGATGTCGTATGTTGAAGTTTATTCGTGGGCAAATTTTTTTCTCTCTTTTTTCTAGTTTATTTTATTAAAAGAATGTTTAAATTTATAAATATTACATTAGTATTTATAAGTGGCATCCTCCTAAGGGGTTGCTACACTCCCATTGTACTTCATTAGAGCTTAGGACTTTGTACCATCAATTTTGGGGATTATATGTCTGTTGTTCCGTTTTGATTTTATTATGATATTTATCAGTTTAATTTAATATCTTAGTCGTTATTTTTGCTAAATTCTCAATGTGTGTTAGGCTTACCTAGTCTGTTCCACTAGGTCAGCGTGTTCTTTCTGAGCCGCGTCCAACTCGGCTCGAAGGTTCTTGACTTCTCTTTCATGTTGCTCGCTGAGAAGCTTATACATGTCCCTCTTCTCAGCAAACTCTTTTACCTCGGCCTCAAGTTGGCTCAGCTCATCCCGGTACTGGAGGAAGGTTTCATGGTGGAGCACTGAGGCCTGCAAATATGAGAAGAGGCATCAGAATCATCAAGAACTGAATTTGAAAAATAAAAGAGTTTGGTAACACCTTACCCGGTTCAGCACTTGTTGTGCTTCGTTGAACAAGCATGGCGCATCTACCTCGTTCATTTTTGCCTGATCTTCTTCGGTCACCAGGCACCGGAGGTAGCTATCTACCCCAACAGGGGCGGAAAGAACCCGTGCATCCTCCAGGATGGTGATAACGACTGATCTCTTCCAGCCAGGATCCGTGCTCGGAGTGGGGAACTGGTTGATCAACCCCGGGCTCGAGTTCGGCCCGCCAACCTCCGAGGATGGACTTTTCCTCGGCATCTCTAAGTCACCTAACCCGGTGAAATCTTCCAGGGCGGTTGAGTCTACACAATCAAAGAAGCATTGAAGGGGCTCCACGGACCCTCTCATTGGATTGCTCCTTCGTCGTTCAAGCTTCATCGAACATTGACTCTGTGAATGAAGGCGATCCCAAAATATCTATAACACCGGAAGGGGCAGAGTCGGCATCTCGAGAGGTCTTGGCCCTCACTTCGGCATCAACCTAGTGAACTTGAGGGGGATTAGCCTCTATCGTTTCCCCCTCGGCTGTCACCCGTTCCTCAGGGACGGACGACTCGTAGGCCATAAAGAGTTCGTCCTCCTCAGGCTCGTCCTTGAGCCTGAAGAGTGAGTCAGAGTCAGGCACTTAGGAGCTGGAGCTTTCCTTTGGCCTATGAACCTGCCTCCTCCTCGGTTTCTTTTTTTCGAGCTCGGGGAACTCGGGGTCCTCCTTTTTTTCTTATCTTATGTTATGGCTTTGGGCCCCAGAAGCAAAGGGATCAGCGGGCTGGTCCTCGTCCCCTACCAAGGGGCAAGCCTGCGAAAAGAAAAGAGTCAATGAGGGCATAAGTGCTGAAAAAGAACGTCTAGAACTACTTATTCGGAGAGAAAGATCTTACCGTGAGAACGGGCTTCCCAGCGGCCCTTCGAGAGCTCGCGCCATGAGCGTTCGGCATAATGTATCTGAGAACAAATGCCACCGATCCACTCCTTGAGCCGAGGGATGGAGTTTGGAACTCGAGCAAGGGCTGCACTGTAATAAACACCGATGAGAAAAGGGAAGATAAAACATAAAATCAACATTCGAAAGGAGATATACTTAGGTGATACGTTCCAATTCTCGGGGAACGGCCTCCACTCGGCGGGTATCAGGTTGGCGGTCTTCACTCGGATAAAGCGTTCTTGCCAACTCCGGTCCCGGTCCTCATCGATACTTGAAAATGGGGCTTTGTTGGCCCAACGTACAAGCTTTATTAGTCCCGCCCGGAAGACCCGGAGATGGTACAAGCGTAGTAGATGATCGATGGTGAACGTGTACGAGTTGATTTTTTTCACAAAAAATCAGAGGAGGATCACGATCCTCCACAACGATGGGTGGATTTGGCCGAGGTATACATCATACCTCCTGCAGAAGTCCAAGATGACCGGGTCCACCGGGTCAAATGTAAAAGGATAAGTATAAACACTCCCTCCACATGGGTAGTAATGTCGTCGCCGGGCCCAGAGATCGCTACATCCTTATCCGTCCAGCTGTAGTCCTTTCGAACCATAGGGAGAACGACCTCAGTGATGGAGAAGATTTACCGAGACACCGCCTCGCATCGGTCTTGAACAGAAGAAGGCTTTTCAACCTTGAAGTCATCATTGACCGAACATCCCCCGGGGACGAACATTTTCAAGGGGGCTCGGGTGCCGGTTCATCAGTGGCCGGCCTCAGAGCGGACTTCTCGAGGACGACCACATCAGGGGCGGTCTCCTCAACCTCAGTGGTCGGCCGCAAAGAAGAAGGAGCATCTTTTTGGGGAACAGATTTGGAGGTTTTGGCCATTGTTATCTGGAAAAACTTGAAAAAGATAGAGAAAGGTTAGAGGTTGAAAGCTCAGATGCGTTGGCTTGAGTAGAGCATGGGTAAACATTTCTTGCAACGTATTGAGGAATCTTGAGTAACGGAGGTAAAAATGCTAGAGTATAAAAAAGGGTAATGAAATCCTGAGGGTACGAGGGTAGAAGTTTGGACGTAAAGTAAAAAAATGAACGAAGAAGGGGATATTTATAGGGGTTCCGCGACGTTTCGCGTCCAGGGACAACCAACCGATGGATGACATGCATTTGAGGTCATTATGACATGACTGACGAGACGTTTCAGGCTTTTTATCATTTCTGTCACGGCGTATTGAAGAAGGAATTAGAGAGCTCATGTCGTTTCTCGTCAACTTACTCTTCGATAAACGAGGAGACTATCTGTATACGGGTAAAATCGAGCTCACGATACATCCCGGCTTCTGATATGATAAACCGAGCTATAGACATGATGACGAGGGACCGAAATCGAGACAAGGGGCCTCATCGAGTCAGAGCCCGGGGCCATGACACCCACCTTCGAGAATATCGGGGCCATAGTCCAGGATCGGTCTAAATCCCAAAAGACTTCGGAGAACGTGGTCGGGCAACCAAGCACGACCAACAGAAGGCCGTAATATCCGTGACCAGCCGGATATCACGGCGTGGATCTCGGTACGTATCTGTGAAGAACCGGTGATTAGTTAAACAAAAGATTTTTTTACCTTTTATAGAATTGTACCTAAAGTAGGATTCTCCTAATATATAAAGGAGGGTGTGATAATACATTGGACACATTGTAATACACATACCAAAGCAATATATTGTTATTTTCTCTGTTATCGAAAGCTCTTATTCTTGTTCATCAGTGATAGCCATTGTGAGTCCGGATTGAGGGTGAAAATTTTACTAAGGCTGGAATCATTCTCCTCACGTGGTTTGAATTTACTACATCTTTATCTGTCTAATCTATCGCAATTCATCGTTTGTATCGAATTAATTCGCGTATCTTTAAAATTACTTACAAATTTAATTGTTATTCAATTTTGAGGGTAAACCGAACGGCATTGTGCTTTTTTACATTTTGAATGATCGCAAAAAAAAAGAAGGGAAAGATAAAAAAAAAGAGAGGAGATTTAGAGCGATTCAATGCGGAAGGATACAGGTTCAGCCAATTGTAGGGACACACGTAATCCATGTGACACCTGCTTTTCCCCGTGGAAAAAAATTGACACTGATTCCCTGCTCCTTCAACTTCCCTTACTTATTATGGTCCTCCACGTGATTCACTTCTTCCCACATTTCTTAAAAAACACGCTACTAACTGGAACAAATAGCCCTTGACAAAACGAAGCAAATTTACACGTAGTCCACACGGAAAGTACACTAGGGTTGCTCTCATTCAATTGCTATCCTCCCTCTCCCTCTCCCCTGAAAGTAGATAACAGCAAATAACAACAATTTCGTATAACATAATTTAAAGCTAAACTACCATCCAAACAATACCTTCAAATTAATTTCATTTTCATATCCGCCGTTCCACCGCCGCCTCCGAGCAATCGCGAGTTCACCGGGTAAAGCGCCGACAAAAGAGACGGTAGAGTGGAACCACACGAGAAATACTTATTTTGCTCCCTGATTTTTCTCCTCCGACCGCTGTGGATGGGCCAATCAGCTTCCACCACTACTGCAGTTCAAAATCACATCCATCATTCAAGGTCAAAATCTAGATCTACCGGCGTTATCTCGCCGATGAAGGAAAGTGAGGATTCTGATGATGTTATCGACGTCTTCGAGGTTGGAGAGTTTGATTATTCATCTAATATTCCGGATGAGTGCGTGGCTTCTATCTTCCAGTCTCTTAGCTCCGGTGACCGTAAACGCTGCTCCCTCGTCTGCCACCGTTGGTTCAGAATCGAAGGTCAAAGCCGTCACCGTTTATCGCTTAACGCGCAATCGGACCTTGCTTCTGTGATTCCGTCCATTTTCTCTAGGTTTGATTCGGTTACGAAGCTCGCTTTGAAATGCGACCGTAGATCTACGAGTATTGGAGACGATGTATTGGTCCTCATCTCCCAGCGGTGCCGTAACCTCACACGTTTGAAGCTTCGAACATGCCGGGAGATTACTGACGCCGGAATTGAAGCTTTTGCGAAGAATTGCAAGGGTTTGAAAAAGCTTTCTTGTGGATCGTGTTCCTTCGGTGCCAAAGGCATGAATGCCGTGTTGGATAACTGCTCCTCCCTTGAAGAATTATCAGTGAAACGGCTCCGTGGCATTACAGATGGCGCAGCGGCAGAGCCAATCGGTCCTGGTGTTGCCGCAGCGTCTCTCAGAGTTTTATGCTTGAAGGAGCTCTATAATGGACAGTGCTTTGGACCGTTGATTATAGGATCGAAGAATTTGCAGACGTTGAAGCTCTTCCGATGCTCTGGAGATTGGGATAGGCTTCTGGAAGTGATAGCTGATCAGGTAAGTGAAGTGGTTGAAGTTCATCTTGAGAGGCTTCAGGTTAGTGACATTGGACTTGCTGCTCTCTCTAAATGTTCGAATCTCGAAATTTTGCACCTTGTTAAAACGCCAGAATGCACTAATTTCGGCTTAGTGGCTGTTGCTGAACATTGTACGCTTCTCCGGAAGCTCCATATTGATGGATGGAAGACTAACCGGATAAGTGATGAAGGGTTAATTTCTGTTGCTAAACATTGTCCCAATTTGCAAGAATTGGTTTTGATTGGTGTGAATCCAACACGTGCTAGTTTGGAGAAATTGGCTGCAAATTGTCTCAACTTAGAGAGATTAGCTCTATGTGGGAGTGAGACTGTTGGGGATCCTGAGCTTTGGTGCATAGCCGCAAAGTGTACTGCATTGAGAAAGCTATGTATAAAAAGTTGCCCTGTATCCGACCAAGGTATGGAAGCGCTGGCTAGCGGATGTCCAAATTTGGTAAAAGTGAAGGTTAAGAAGTGTAGATTGGTGACTTCTGAGGCCGCAGATTGGTTGAGGACCACTCGAGGTTCTCTTGCTGTGAACTTGGATGCAAATGAACCTGAAATTCCTGATGCAAGCGCCAGTGATTGTGTTGCGAATGAGGTTGTCCAGGAAAATAGGCAGATGGCTAGCCAAGTAGGCGGCAGTGCTAATATTGCATTAAGCAATACTGGAAGGTCAAATTCCTTTAAGGCAAGGTTAGGACTCATAACGGGACGGAATTTGATGGCTTGCACATTTAGAAGGTGGTCAAGCTTTGGTGGCAGTTTCAGTTCCAGAAATAATTAGAGAAGGCATTGACTGATTTTCAATTGGAGAAACCAGCATTGATGTGTTCATGTATGTATTCTGCTGTTGTAGTTATTTGAGTTTTTTTTAAACTTTATATATTCTTGATTTAGTGTGCTCGACAACGCATTAACAGATTAAGCCTTCATGATTGAAAGTCACCCTTGAGATTCTATCTTTTGTGCCCTTGAGATTCTATCTTTTGTGCTTATGTACAACATTATTGATGCTTCTTTTTTCTCAATGAGGTAGAGGCCGAGAAGTTGATAGTGAGATTTCTATTCAACTTATTGGTCGTATGATATATCTCTAGGATGAGTCCAATGATCTGTATTTATTATAAACTGTCTTGGGGGCTGGGTAATACCTGATACTATGCAATTTTTGCAACTAGATGTCCATAGCTAACTTGAATCAAACTCAAACCCACACTCTAAAGAGAAAAAAAGTAGAGGAAGAAGAAAGAAAGTTCTCAAAACTTTTTAAAACCCTGTATAAAGTATCATTTCCGAATCTTTCTTTATATTGCTTTCTACGTGCCCGTGTGACTTGTCATGGCAAGGCACAACACTGTGATAATAAGAGTACAGACCAATTCTTGTATTTTTTGTTACTAAAATTGTGTAAAAAGTACTATGTGATCCTGTTTCTGCTCTTAAATATGTTCCAGTTTCTTTACGCCTTGTAGTATTAGATATGCTTAGTCATATGTATCTTGAAAATGCACAAGCATGGAATGGATAAATGTCCCTCCATGCTTGGAAATAAAGTACAGTTAGATGCTACTATAATTTAAAGATGTTTTTTTGAGGCTGGGAATCAATCTCCATAATAACTAAATACAGTAATGTCTTTGTATACTTATATCTTCTTTTGGGTGATGAAGCACAGATCTCGGCTGCCGAGCTATGTGATTCTGCATAACCACAAGAATATAGTGGTAAGTTGAATTCAGAGTTTGGCAGAAAAGAATATATTGAGTTTGCCATGGAATTATGTTGACTTAATAAAATCTGTTAGAGATAATTTTGGGATATCATGTAATTGGTATATGGTAATCCATCTAGACCTCTATAGCTGTATGTATAATTGTATATCTTTCCCAGGGATGAAATCTTGTATGAGGATGGAGATAAAGATACGTGGTGTGTGTCATTATCCATAAAAAGTTCACTTGCCTTTCCAACGTTCTGAAAAACTGGTGAATCTATTAGTCACCACTGGAGGTGGGAATAAGCTCCAATCACATTGTTGCTGGAATCTTTTATTTACTCATTCAGCAAGGTGCAACTTAATGAATGGACTTGAACTTATTTATGTGATGAAGAACCAAGAGAACCATACATCACTATGGAGCAGTGTTTTAAAAGGAGTTTTCTGCGCGAGTCCCAGGGCGAGGTGCACCAAAAACGCCCTGAGGCGATGGTGTGCGGCGAAGTCTCAAGAGGCATACGCCCAGCAATTCGGGGCGTACGCCTGGGCGTTTGAGGCGTATTTTTTTAGTGAGGCGTAAGCCCTAGAGACTTTTTCAAATTAAACAAAATTTGTTGAATAGTCCTTCATATAATACCCAAATTCTCAAATGTCAGCTCGGTAATTGCTCAAAATTTTTAAAAAGGAACTGAAATGTATTAAATTTGAAAGTCAAGACCTTTTTTATTGATTGAAACCTTAATTCATGATTTTTCCCAATTCTTAATCACTAGTCTGCGCCTCTGGGTTTATGCCTCGCTGAGGCATATGTAATACGCCTCGCCTTACGCTCATGTCTTCTAAAACATTGTTGTTATGGAGTCTCAGTTACTTGATGATGCATTTATCTTGATTGGTGCTTATTGTAGTGATATTTCTGTTTGTGTATAAATGGATCTAGAAAAGACCATTAAAAACACAACTTCTAACAGTATAATTTTAGTCGTTTTAAAGTATAATCAATTTTATTTCTTCTTTTCTGTGTATTCAGCAGTTCTTTATGAAATTTGTAATTTTGTTAAGTTGGTGCTACTCAAGGTAATGAAATTGTAAGCCCACTGCTAATGTTTGTCACCATGTTCTTGCTTAGTAGCCCAATACACCACTGAATTAAATGTGGAGAAGGTGACTCTACTTCTCTGCTACGAGTTCATAGACTGATGTAGTCACAAGTTGAAGCTTTATGTGAGAAAATTGGCCTTAATTGTAAGCCAACATCTAATAAGGACTATACATAATGGAAGATGTAAAAAGTTGCCAGAGGAAAGCATTGAGAAATGCTTAAAGAAATTCAATTGATTAAAAATTAGTATTAGAACCCGCTCGCTATGCGCGAACGGTAAAAAGAATATTAGTCACGTCAAATTGTAATCTAGCCTTTTAAACACATTAGATCATACATATTGCTTTAACAAAGTAACTTGTGTCTCAGTGCAATTAACTTAATAACAAAATTGAAACTAAAGAAAATGAATCATATAGTTATCAAGTAACTATTTTATTACCTTATTTTTTACTATTATTGTAACAACCCAATCAGTCGTTTTGTGCATTGGAGCCTCGTTTTTCCTTTGAAAGTTTCCATTTGTGTACTTGTGGTGGTTATGTGACTTGCAAGGATGTTTGGTTTGGACCCGGGGAGGTTTTGGATTAATTTGGAATGCTTGATTTTTAGTTTGGAGGCTTAAGTTGGAAGTGTTGATTGAGGTTTGGCTTTGAGAAGATGAAGGAGCCTGAGGCACTAACTTGGAAGTTTTGCCATTATAATCTGGTAAATATGAAGGTCTAAAGAAAAATATGAATATTTGAATATGGTATGAAGGTATGAAGGTCTGGGTTGAAGGTTTAAAGAAGATGTATGGGGATTAAAGATGAAGATACGAAGGGTCAAAGAACAACGTATGAAGATCTGGAGAAGTTAAAAGCCGCTAGAGAGTTCGAGGATAAAGTCTAGAGTCGGAAAATGGAAGAAGTGAAAAAGGTTGAATATTTTATAGGAGAAAAGACAACCAATGCGCGACGTTTCGCATTCAAAGGCAGCTAGCCGGTTACTCACAGGGGTCCAAATTTAGAACGACGCGACTGATGGGACATTTCGATTTACCCATCATCTTAGTTGTAACGTATGAAGTAAGGAACCGAGGTTCATCTATCGTTTCCTATCATTTCGGCAAACCTACTCTCCAGAAAACTGAGGGGACTATCTGTATACAGGTAAAGTCGGGGATAAGCATACCTCAATTTCCCAGTGAAGAAAACGGAAGAAGGGCATGGTCACACGAGATCGAAATCGAGGCTGAGAGCCCTTCGTATCGAGACCCATGGAAGGTGAACGATGTGTTCCTCATCGGGCATAATAAAGCAAGTCTCTCCGGACACAGAACGAGTTCTAAAACCTCAAGAAACATGGTAAACGGTTACACACGACGGATAGAGGGACGTGATATTCGTACTTAATCGGATATCAAAGCATAGATCTTGCTCGATATCGGTTACAGATCAGTAATTAATGAAAAAGGAAGATTTTTACCTTTTTTAGACTTGGACTAGGGATGAAACTCTCCTACCATATAAAAGGGAAGTCTTTATTTTATAACACACATTGTAACACGCGAATCAAGGCAATAAAAATTCATTTTCTACGTTCTACCTACTAAAAAAGTTCTTATTTAACTATTTTGTTCTTCATCCACAACTAGGCTCGAACAAAGGGACCGATTGAGGGCAAAATTACTGCTCAACCTAGGTTCGGACTAGGCCATAACATCACTACTGGTTTGATCATTTATTTTTATCTTTAACTCGCTTATCTAATATTATTGATTATTTATGTTGAATTAATCCATGTATCCTTGAAACCGCGTACAAATTTAATTGTTATCCGGTTTAAGGGTAAACAAGATTAAGTAAAACTACAGAAATTTTGATGTAAAAGAAGAATCTATGTTAAATTTTATTAATTTTGGCTAAGATCATGTTTTAGAGCTCAAGTCCAAACGTATGGACTTATTTTCAAGAAGCGCAAAAAGTCCAAGAAGCTCAAGATTGATTTCAAAAAGCCAAAATTCTTTCCTTCTTAAAATAGAATTTATTTTATTCCTTTTAGAATAAGGATTTTCCTTTTAGTAGGATTTTAGTTTCTTTTCCTTGTAGAATAGGGATTTTACTTTCCTTGTGTATACGGTCAAAATAAATTTCGGCCTTCCTACGTTCGATCGAGTTCGAATGGTAATCAACCCGAGTGGGATTTTGGGATGAGTTCCGAAGATAGTACAAACAAGCGTCGAGTCCGAAGGCTGATCGAGGTGTCGGCTCGATACTTTTATCGAGCCCGTAACCAAATCGATCCGCAAGGCATTGCTTCGAGCTCAAAAATACACTACGCCTACCCCGGAGGTCGAACTCAAGCCAAAACCGAGGGATCAACCCAATAACGAGTCTGAGCCAGTGTCAAGCTCATAGACAAGAGCTGTTACAACCACACTAAGAAAGAGAATCATGGAGGGAATCAAGGAAGAGACAATTTATCATGGGTCCTTCACTGTATGCTTTATTTTATTATAAATGAAGTAGGATCCCTCTATTATAAAAGGAGGAGGGATCCTTGTAAGAGGGCAGGCAGAATACACTGTAACAAAAGATCACTTCTTATATTCATTGTTTGCCTCGCTATTCCCATTCTCATAGCCAGGAACACTCATATTTCTATTTCTCTATACGATTTGTGTCAAATTATATCGCATATCCTTAGAACCATACACAAATTTAACATTATCAGATTTTTTGGGTAAACAGTTTGGCGCCCACCGTGGGGCTAAGGATAACAGTGGTTGTTTGATATAAATCTGCAGTACACACCAATTTACAACTTCGAATCAGCAATGGCTTTACCTATCGACCACAAAGCTAGCCTTCAAGATGAAACCAACAACTTGGTACTCGGTGTCGGAAGGCCACTTAACGATGGCACTGAGGCTCGAATCGAAGTACCAAAAATTCGAGCCGAAGTACCGTTAGATGTCAATTCGCAAGGGGCTTTTGAGGCGAACCAATGTTCTGAATCGGAAAAAAGCATTCATGGCAGTACCCATAACGTGGGGGAAATCGGAGTCAGCTTGCGCATGATCTTCGAGATGTTACAAGCCCAACAAGTAGTGATAGCTTAGTTGCAGAGCCAAACTCATATACAAAGCATGCCGGATCCCAATCCGCTTTGAGAAATCACCCCCAGAACGGAGCCCGCCATAGTGAAATCCAACGAGCAAGAATCGGGGACCACTCCCGAAATTACTAAATTGCTTAAGGAACTCACGAAACGAGTCGAAACTAACGACAAGAGAGTGGAAATATCCATGCACCGGAACAGGACAACTGCTAAAAACCAAAGGGAGATCGACAGAGAACAAAGGTTGAACAGACACCGATATCAACCTTACATTGCAGATCGGATGGACAACGGTTCGACACACAACACCGCCCGGAACAATCGAAGGATTGATCGAGGGCAAAATTCTCGGGGAATTGTGAGCAAGAGCGGCTTTGATAAATATGCCGATCCTATAGAAGCACCTTGGTTATCGAAATATAACTTCAGCGTTGATGAATCCGCCATCGTGTCTGCTATCGGACGCATCAAAGACACTAGATGGCCTCGACCAATGCAGACCGATCCTGCCTAAAGGAATCCCAATCAAATGTGCAAATATCATGGCACCCATGGCCACAGAACGGAGGATTGTAGGCAACTAAGAGAGAAAGTAGCCCGGTTATTTAACAAAGGCCACCTTCGGGAATTTTTGAGCGATAAGGCAAGGAACCATTTTAAAAACAGGGATTTCGACAAGCAAAGGCCATCTGCTCGACAAGCAAAACGAGTAGGAAGAGCCACAGCACGTCATTCACATGATCATCAGCGGTGCTGATACCCCTCAGGGACCAGTGCTTAAACGCACTAAAACATCGATTGTGAAAGAAAAGTGATCTCGAACTCAAGATTACACACCCATAGGAACCTTTTCCTTCAATGATGAAGATGCAGAAGGGGTTGTACAACCTCATAACAATGCACTGGTAATATCCGTACTCATGAATAAAACTAAATTTAAGCGTGTGTTGATTGATCCAGGTACCTCGGCCAATATCATCAGATTGAAGGTCTTAGAGCAGCTCAGCCTGCGGGACCAGATCGTACCCGCAGCCCTGGTTCTGAACAGATTCAATATGGCATTTGAAACCACCAAAGGCGAGATAATTCTACCAATAAATATGGACGGAACCATCCAGGAAATTAAGTTTCACGTAATCAAAGGCGACATGAGGTACAACGCCCTTTTCAGAAGGCCATGGATCCACAACATTAGAGCTGTACCTTCAACACTACACCAGGTCCTCAAATTCCCAACATTGAGAGGAGTCAAAACAGTGTACGAAGAACAACCAGCCGCAAAAGAAATGTTCGCCGTCGAGGAAGCCAAACCAATATCCTTGCCTTCGTCAGTAAAGGGATCGGCCTCGGAAGGAGAACGAGACACCAAATAGCAATCACAGACATCGGCTTCGACCCAACCAGATAACCAAACGATCGAATAACATGATGATCAGAGGGTCCCTCGGTCCTTCGTGATTCCCGATGACTCCGATGCCACCAAATCAACAATTGAGAAATTAGAGCAAGTCACACTAATCGAGCATTGGCCCGAACAAAAGGTATACCTGGGATCGGAGCTGAGCCCCGAACTCAGGAAGAAACTTGTTCAATTTCTTATCGATAACATTGATCGATTTGCTTGGTCCCATTTAGATATAACAGGGATTCTACCGGACATAACGACACATCGGCTAAGCTTGGACCCTAAGTTTAGACTGGTAAAGTAAAAGAGAAGACCCCAGTCCGAGGTAAAACACGTGTTTGTAAAAGATGAGGTAACCAAGATTCTCAAGATAGGGTTCATTCGGGAGGTGAAATATCCCGAATGGTTAGCCAATATAGTTGTAGTGCCTAAAAAAGGAAGCAAACTTAGAATGTGCGTGGACTATAAGGATTTAAACAAAGCATGCCCCAAAGATTCTTTTCCACTACCCAACATTGATCGCATGATCGATGCCACGACCGGTCACGAGATCCTCACTTTTCTCGATGCCTATTCCGGGTATAATCAAATCCGGATGAACCCGGAGGACCAGGAAAAGACTTCGTTTGTCACCAAATATGGAACATATTGTTATAATGTGATGCCCTTTGGGCTAAAAAATGCGGAGGCTACCTACCAACGCCTAGTAAATAAAATGTTCAAAAAACAAATAGGTAAATCAATGGAAGTTTATATTAATGACATGCTAGTTAAGTCCCTGCGCGCAGAGGACCATCTGACTCATTTGCAGGAAACGTTCTAGATTTTGAGGAAATACAACATGAAGCTCAACCCCGAAAAATGTGCTTTCGGGGTCGGTTCGGGAAAGTTTATCGGCTTCATGGTGTTAAATCGGGGGATCGAGATTAACCCTGATAAAATCAAAGCCATCGAAGACATCACCATTGTGGACAGTGTAAAAGCTATACAAAGGCTAACGGGACGAATTGCGGCCCTAGGCCGATTCATTTCGAGATCATCAGATCGAAGTCACAAATTTTTCTCCCTACTAAAAAAGAAGAACGATTTCGCTTGGACCTCGGAATGCCAACAGGCATTGAAGGAACTGAAACAATATCTGTCGAGCCCACCACTACTTCACACTCCGAAAGCGGACAAAAAACTTTTCTTATACTTGGCAATATCAGAAATCGCAGTAAGCGGTGTCCTAGTTCGGGAAGAGTAAGGTACGCAATTTTCCATTTATTATATAAGTCGAACCTTAGGAGAAGCAGAAGCTAGATATCCACACTTAGAAAAATTGGCACTTGCACTGATAAGCGTCTCTAGAAAGTTACGACCATACTTTCAATGTCACCCCATATGCGTATTAACAACTTACCCACTTCGTAATATTTTGCAAAAGCCCGAACTATCGGGCCGATTGGCCAAATAGGCCATCGAACTCAGTGGGTATGATATCGAATATCCACCCCGAACGGCCATCAAGTCTTATATTTTAGCAGACTTCGTGGCCGATTTCACGCCAACCCTCATACCCGAAGTCGAAAAAGAATTTCGGCTGAAATCAGGTACGTCCTCGAGGGTATAGACCCTTTTTACAGACGGAGCCTCGAACGTGAAAGGTTCCGGTTTGGGCATAGTTTTAAAGCCACCCACAGGTAACACTATTAGGCAATCTATTAAAACTAACAGGTTGAATAACAACGAGGCCGAGTATGAGGCCATGATTGCAGGTCTCAAGCTAGCCAAAAACTTGGGAGCAGAAGTCATCAAAGCCAAATGTGACTCTCTGTTGGTGGTAAATCAAGTCAACAAAACCTTCGAAGTTAGAAAGGATAGAATGCAAAGGTATTTGGATAAACTACATGTCACTTTGCACCATTTCAAACAATGGACTTTACAGCACGTTCCACGAGAGCAAAACAGTGAGGCTGATGCACTTGCAAATTTGGGATCATCGGTCGAGGAAAGTGACTTGAGCTCGGAGACTGTCATTCAACTCTCGAGATCCGTGATTGAAGAAGGTCACATCGAGATAAATTCTACAAGCTTAACCTGGGATTGGAGAAACAAGTATATTGAATACTTAAAGGACGAAAAGCTCCCATCAGAACCTAAAGATTCATGAGCCCTACGGACTAAAGCTGCTCGATTAATGGTGGCTTCAGATGGAACGTTACACCGAAGGACATTCGATGGACCATTGGCAGTATGCTTGGGTCCAGGAGATACCAATTACATCTTATGCGAGGTGCACGAGGGTACTTGTGGAAATCACTCCGGTGTCGATCCATTAGTCCGAAAAATAATCAGGGCAGGGTATTATTGGATCGATATGGGCAAAGATGCGAAGGAATTTGTTCGAAAATGTGACAAATGTCAAAGGTTTGCACCAATAAACCATCAACCCAAAGAGAAACTTCACTCGGTCTTATCCCCATGGCCATTCATGAAATGGGGAATGGATATCGTCGTCCATCTGCCATCGACCCCAGGTAAAGCCAAATTCATCTTATTTATGACTGACTATTTCTCTAAATGGGTTGAAGCACAGGCGTTCGAGAAAGTAAGAGAGAAAGAAGTTATAGACTTTATCTGGGATCATATCATATGCCGATTCGGGATACCCGCCGAAATAGTATGAGAAATCCTACCCGAAGTCCTTTGGGCATATCGAACGACGTCGAAATCCAGTATGGGGGCGACCCTATTCTCCTTAGTATATGGGTCCGAAGCATTGATACCAGTCAAAGTCGGCGAACCCAGTACCAGATTTCGATACACGACAGAAAAATCAAATAACGAGGCTATGAACACTAGCCTCAAATTATTAGACGAAGGACAAGAAACTTCTCTCGTCCAATTGGCCACCCAAAAGCAGCGAATCGAAAGATATTATAATCGAAGAACCAAGCTCCGCTATTTCAAGCCCGGGGACTTAGTGCTGACGAAAATCACCATCAATACCTAAAATCCGAATGAAGCAAAACTAGGACCAAATTGGGAAGGACCATATCAGGTTCTCGAGAACGTCGGAAAGGGATCATACAGGCTCGGCATTATAAACGGCAAACAACTATCAAGCAATTAGAATGTGTCACATCTAAAATGATACTACTGCTAAGGTACGACCCTTTCATATTCGTTTACATTTCAAAACTGACCCCTGCAGAAGTCCGAGCAGGAGCTAAAATGGATCCTTTACCATAGATCTGAAAGCATGTGTTGCACTCTTTTTCCCTTAGACCGATTTTATCCCAAATGCGTTTTTCGGCAAGGTTTTTAACGAGTCAACCAAAGATCGTACTGCACTTACAAACAGTATCTGAGGCCTCCTTACAATCGACCTCGAATACTAGGAGGGCATTAGCCTTCAAACATATCAAGTTCTGATGCAAGAAAGTTATTTCGCAACAACGAGGTTCCAATAGCAAAAGTTGTAAGAGCCAAATGGTCAAAACGAACCATGCTCATGTAGTTAACCCGAACTCAGGCGCGAAACATGAACACATGTATAGTGACTTGCAAAGAAAGTTCTCCTCTTTACAGACATCTTATATCCAAGAAAAACTCCTCTATTTGGAGATTTATTACACAAACAGAGTTAAGATAAATTCGACCACTAAGCCCACGGGCTACTTTATTTCGAGTTCGAATCATTCACTCGACTACTAAGCCTACAGGCTACTTTCATTTCGAGTTTGAGCAAGCACTCACTCGACCATTACGCCTACGGGCTACATCACTTCGAGTTCAAATCACTAAATTCGACTACTAAGCCTATGGGCTACTTTCATTTCGAGTTCGAGCAAGCACTCACTCGACCATTACGCCTACGGGCTACATTACTTCGAGTTTGAATCATTCACTCGACTACTAAGCCTATAGGCTACTTTCATTTCGAGTTTGAGCAAGCACTCACTCGACCATTATGCCTGCGGGATACATCACTTCGAGTTTGAATCATTCACTCGACTACTAAGCCTATGGGCTACTTTCATTTCAAGTTCGAGCAAGCACTCACTCGACCATTACACCTACGGGCTACATCACTTCGAGTTCGAATCACTCGCTTGACCACTAAGCCTACGGGCTACTTTTATTTCGAGTTCGAGCAAGCACTCACTCGACCATTATGCCTACGGGCTACATTACTTCGAGTTCGAATCATTCACTCGACTACTAAGACTACATGCTACTTTTATTTCGAGTTCGAGCAAGCACTCACTCGACCATTACGCCTACGGGCTACATTACTTCGAGTTTGAATCATTCACTCGACTACTAAGCCTACATGCTACTTTCATTTCGAGTTCGAGCAAGCACTCACTCAACTATTATGCCTGCGGGATACATCACTTCGAGTTCGAATCATTCACTCGACTACTAAGCCTATGGGCTACTTTCATTTTAAGTTCGAGCAAGCACTCACTCGACCATTACGCCTACGGGCTATATCATTTCGAGTTCGAATCACTCGCTTGACCATTAAGCCTACGGGCTACTTTCATTTTGAGTTCGAGCAAGCACTCATTCGACCATTATGTCTACGGGCTACATTACTTCGAGTTCGAATCATTCACTCGACTACTAAGCCTACAGGCTACTTTCATTTCGAGTTTGAGCAAGCACTCACTCGACCATTATGCTTGTGGGATACATCACTTCGAGTTTGAATCATTCACTCGACTACTAAGCCTATGGGCTACTTTCATTTCAAGTTCGAGCAAGCACTCACTCGACCATTACACCTACGGGCTACATCACTTCGAGTTCGAATCATTCACTTGACTACTAAGCCTACGGGCTACTTCCATTTCGAGTACGAGCAAACACTCACTCGGCCATCATACTTGTGGGTTATTACTTCGAGTTCGAATCATTCACTCGACAACTAAGCCTACAGGCTATTTTCACTTCGAGTTCGAGCAAGCACTCACTCGACCATTACGCCTACGAGCTACATTACTTTGAGTTCGGATCATTGACTCGACCAATAAGCCTAAGGGATACATAACCTCAAATTCGAATAAGCACTCGCTCAATTATAGAGGCTACAAAATCCAGAATTTGATTAAGTTGTTTAAATCTTTATGAAAACATTCATAAGGCATGTATAAAGACTTCACAAAACAGAAGCAGGTCAGCAAAGTTGTTTATATACAAAATTATCTACATGATTGGTTACAAACAAAAAAGCTAAGGACTAAGCTTCCTTGTCATCCTCAGGAGCGGGTTCTACCCTATCAGGCTCCCCCTCCCCCCCATTTTTGGATCAGCTCTTGCTACCATCATCATCATCATCATCGCCATCAGAAGCCAAGGCTTCAGCTTCGAGCTCTTTAGCCTTTTTTATCTCTTCAGTAAGGTCAAAACCTCGAGCATGTATCTCCTTGAGGGTCTCCCTCCGAGACCGACACTTAGCAAGTTCGGCAATCTAATATGCTCGAGTGTCGGCAGTATCCGCCGCCTCTTGTGCCTCCACCTGAGCAGCCTCGGCATCAGCCCGATACACGGTAATGGACTTGTCCGCCATGACTTTCGATAACTCAACATTCGCCTTGGCCTCAGCAAGCTGTGTTTTAAGCTCCTCGATCCTCTTAGCCTGAGCCGAACCCTTTTGCTTGATGCTTCAAAGCTGAACATCGGCCGATAATAATTTGGCCAAGATGGTTTCTTTTTTCGCAGCCATGCGGTCGATAGTCTCCTTCCACCGATTACATTCAGCCTTGATTTGATTGACTTCTTCCCGAAGTAACCCGATCTTTTCAACCTTTTGTTACAGCTGAGATAACGAAGGGTTAACTTCCACAGTTGAGTCAAACCCATACTTTAACAGAACGAGGCTCACCTGTTTATCTAGCTCGGCCTCTTCTTCACGAGCCTTAGCCAAATCTGCTTGGAGGTCCTTTATAGCCTCGTCCTTTTGGCTGCAAAGAAGCTGTAGGGCATTTCTCTCACCTGATACTTTCTGAAGCTTGACCTTGCACTGGCTGAGGTCGACTCAAAACCTACTAATGGCCTGCATAGTAGGGAAAGAACACAAGTCAAGTTTGTAAAAGAATGAAGAAACCAAGTACAGTAAAATCATTACCCGAGAAATGAAACGTTGGGCCTCCTTTAGGAGAAGAGAAGCATCACCAATGTTGGAGGCGTCATCGACTCCAGTAAAGTAATCCCGAAAAGGGTCCCCTACACTAGAACATCTGCCCATATCGGGGGTCTTCAACTCTCGAGCCTCCTTTAACGCCTCCTCAGAAAAGGTTGGAAGAGAAGTCAAATGACCCACTGTCATGGTCCCAAGAGAATCGCTCAGGATGCTCTGATCGAGACTCGGGGTACCGGAATCAACCCCGACCGGTACAGCCGCCATCGGCTCAAAAGCTCTGGCGACCTCTATAGCTTTCGCAGATCGGACCACCAAAGCCGAAGCATCATCTTTTTCTTCTTCTTCTTATTTTTCTTCTCTCAGTCGTTTGATCGAGTCCGTCGAAAGAGCGATTGCCTTCCTCCTCACCCTTCGAGTTTTGGGCTTGCGGTCCTTTGGCCGAGAGACAGCTTTTTGCTTCTTATCTTTCCCTGATTTCAGAATCGGGGACTTGGTTCCTTCTTCACCACTCGAAGGCCTCAAAGCGGCATCCTTGGTTACACCTGCATGAAAGGAAATTGGTGACGAGTGGATCATAAAAAGTATTTCGAAGAAAACGAAAAGTAACCCTTACCATGATTCTTGACCTCCCATCTACCTTTTGCCAAATCACGCCAAGCGCGTTCGGCATAAGAGGAAGTTGAGGCTAACTTCCGAACCCAATCCTCGAGGTCGGGTACCGCTTGTGGCATCCAAGGGGCAGCTGTATATCGGAAAAAGACATCAAATAAAATCAGAAACAGATACGAAAAGCAACGTCTTATGAAAACCACTTACGATCGAAATTCCATTCCTCGGGGAACGGAATATTCTCTTCCGGAATTAGGTCACGGGTCCTCACTCGGATATAACGACCGATCTAACCCCGATCCTTGTCTTCGTATATGCTAGACATCAAAGCCTTCGATACCCGACGATGAAGCCTGATTAGTCTTTGAAAGATTTGAGGCTGATACAGTCGCATAAGGTGACTCAGGGAAAATTCCATACCCCCGGCCTTGTTGGAGAAAAAATGAAGTAAGGTTACTATACGCTATAGAGAGGGATGAATTTGACCAAGGGTGACCTGATATCTCTTGCAAAAATCAATGATCACCGGGTCGACGGGACCCAACGTGAAGGGGTAAGTATAAACACTTAAAAACCCCTCCACATGGGTGATGACGCTCTCTTCGGGGGAAGGAATTTGCAACACAACCTCGGAGCCCCAGTTGCAGTCTTTTATCACAGCCTCGAGATGACCCTCCATTATCAAGCACATGTACATCTACACATGCTCACATCGATCCAGAACAGATGAAGGATTCTCAACCTTAAAATAGATCTTCAGAGTACACGGGCAGGGAACATACTCATAGGTAGGCGGCTCCACCGGCGCCTGGTCGCCGGATGGCCGTGAAGAAGAAGCTTTCTCCTTTTGAGGTACAGTTTTTGAAGTTTTGGCCATTGATATAAGAGAAAGAAAGGCAAAAGAAGATGGAAAATTGATGCAGATGGCTCTGCAAGCGGCGAAATAGAGAGAAAGGGTAAGGAAATTTGGAAGAATGAAAGATGTAAAAGTGGTGAATGTTAGATGGAGGGGTTATTTATAGGCCTGCATCGTGACGTTTAATATCAGAGGTGGCCGACCACCGACTGGAACACATTAAATACCTTGAAAATACTAAATCGATGGGACATCTATCACATACGTCATGATCGAGCCCTGTGAAAACGTCATCTTATAACCAGATCGAACCGTCGAAGCTCATATCGATTCTCATCACATCCTTCTTGAGAAACGAGGGGACTATCTGTATACAGTCGAAATGCATTTCGGCCTTCCTACGTTCGATCGAGTTCGAATGGTAATCAACCTGAGTGGGATTTTGGGATGAGTTTCGAAGGCAGTACAAACGAGCCTCGAGTCTGAAGGCTAATCGAGGATTCAGCTCAATACTTTTATCGAGCCCGTGACCAAATCGATCCGCAAGGCATTGCTTCGAGGTTAGAAATGCACTACGCCCACCCCGGAGGTCGAACTCAAGCCAAAACTGAGGGCTCGACCCAATAACGAGCCGAGCCAATGTCGAGCTCACAGACAAGAGCTCTTACAACTGCACTAAGAAAGGGAATCTTGGCGGAAATCAAGCAAGAGACAATTTATCATGGGTCCTCAACTGTATGCTTTATTTTATTATACATGAAGTAGGATCTCTCTATTATAAAAGGAGGGGGAATCCTTGTAAGAGGGCAGGCAGAATACACTGTAACAAAAGATCACTTCTTATATTCATTCTTTGCCTCGCTATTCCCATTTTCATAGCCAGGAACACTCATATTTCTATTTCTCTATACAATTTGTGCCAAATTATATCGCATATCCTTAGAACCATACACAAATTTAACGTTGTCTGATTTTTCGGGTAAACACCTTGTCTTTAGTTATTTTATTTCCTTAAAAGAATAGGAATTGTAGTTATCAAATAAGAGACTCAAGGCCTATATAAAGGGTTCTCTTGCCTTGTAAAATGAAATTCACGTTTTTGGAGGTTTGCCCTATTTTTCAATAGAGTGTTTTTCTGTATTTGGTTTACTTTATCCTTGTTTTTGGTTCCAAGCAAGGTGGTGATAGTTTTATCTTCTTTTCAATTATGTGTGGTGTTTCTTTATCATGTTAGTTGATTCCAAGTGGTGACTTTAAGAACTTTTTAGTTCTTGATCATTCAAGAACTTGTTTCTTGATCTAAATTTGTTCTTTTGATATCATAGAATCATAACTTTTATTGAACTAGTGCAGCATCAATATTTACTTGTTTTGAACGAGTAAATAGTCTTTCTTATAGTTCAGATCGTCATCTTTCATCTCGTTTTTGAATCATTAGATTTCGAGTCCTAAAACTTGAGATACGATATTTCCTGAAATCGGGCCACAAATCACGTTTTTGTTTCAAGATCTTGATCCTGGTCGGTTGGTTCTTTATTAACTCGAAGAATCATATCAATTTGGTATCAGAGTTATAATCCATAGGTCCCAGGTTGATGAATTCATCATATCAATTTGGTATCAGAGCTATAATCTACAAGTCCCACGTTAACGAATTTATCATGGCCAAGATTCAACCAAGAGGAAGATTCTTGGTTTAAGAATATGAAGAAACGAGACAACATGAATCTCTTTTCCACACTAGATGTACCTCCCATGGAAAAGTTTGTTCGTTGATCATTGATCGTGGGAGTCACATAAATATCATTTCTAAAGAGATGGTTTCTAAACTCGGCTTGTCAACCAAACTTTACCCATATCCTTACAGCATTGAAGTTCAAGATGATGATGCTTTAGAGGTAACTCGCCAATACCTAGTATCGTTTTCTATTGGTAAGATCTATAAAGACCAGATTTGGTGTGACATGGTAAAGGCGGATGCTTGTCACTTACTCCCTCCGTTCCAATTTATGTGAACATGTTTGACTGGGCACGGAATTTAAGAAAAAATGAAGACTTTTAAAATTTGTGGTCCTAAACAAGTCAAAAAGGGGCCCAGAGTATTTGTGTGGTTATAAAAGCTTCTCATTAAGGGTAGAATTATAAGTTTAAGTAAAATTATTTCCAAATTTAGAAATGGGTCATTATTTCTGAAACGGACCAAAAAGAAAATAGGTTCACATAAATTGGAACGGAGGAAGTATTACTTAGAAGACCATGGGTGTATGATAGGTGTGCTAAACATGATAGATACCTTAATACATATTTTTTTATAAAAGATGGACGTAAGATTATTTTAGTACCATTGAATCCAGAAGAAATTGTTAAAAATAAGAAGCTCAATGATGATTCTTTTGTAACCAAGTTACAAATAATTGGTCCAATCAATAGAGAAAACTCTTTGAATGTTGGTATTACTATGGAAGAGCACAAGGAGGAGGAGCATTCACTAGATGCACAAGTTGAGGATTTACCTCCGAAGTTTGATGATGACCCGTTGGAGCATCCTATATGTGAGCTTCACTTTTCACCTAATAGAGATGCTCAACATAATATTAATTTGATTGTTGATTCTATCCTTCTAAACGAGGCAGCATATTGTAATAATCCAGAAGTCCATAAAATTTTGCAAACACAAGAGAAAAGGTTGCTTAAAAAGGAGTCCATAATGGAGGGTTTAAGTTCATATTTTTTTTCAGCTTTTTTATTGCCCCCAAAGGATGAATATATTCAAGAATAGGTAGGAACAGGAGATCTCAACATAAATTCCATCAATGGTTATAATCTAGTTAAATATGAGAACGTTGTTGCTGATGAGTTCTCAAGAAGATATACTTCAATCTCTAAGCTTGATCCAAAGGTAATTGAATTTGATTCTTCTAAGGGTTTTCGTGGTACTAAATTGACTTTTTTGGGCATATCCCATAAGTACCACATTGATATGGAGAAGTTCAAGATTCCTGAAGATCAAAAGAAAATAACTTATGATTATGGATTAGCGTTTAAAACCCAATTTAAGAGGATTCATTGCAGAAATATTGGTATGAAGTTACTATTGAGAAAGTGGAATTTAGTTCGGCCATATGCTAAGCTTTGTTACAATACAATGAAGCTCTTTGACAAGTTAGAAAAATGTAACTTAGATCCTGGTGAATATGAGTTCAACCAAATCATGGAAGTTGCCAATTTTATGCCATTTGTGGAGCCTTTAGACTCGAGGAAGAGTCTTTCTCAACCAGGAGAGAATAATGTAAAGGAAGAATCTATGTTAAATTTTATTAATTTTGGCCAAGATCATGTTTTAGAGCTCAAGTCCAAACATATGAGCTTATTTTCAAGAAGCGCAAGAAGTCCAAGAAGCTGAAAATTGATTTCAAGAAACCAAGATTCTTTCCTTCTTAAAATAGGATTTATTTTATTCCTTTTAGAATAAGAATTTTTCTTTTAATAGGATTTTAGTTTCTTTTCCTTGTAGAATAAGGATTTTACTTTCCTTGTCTTTAGTTATTTTATTTCCTTATTAGAATAGGAATTATTGTCATCAAAGAAGAGACTCAAAGCGTATATAAAGGGTTCTCTTGCCTTGTAGAATTAAATTCACGTTTTTGGAGGTTTGCCCTATTTTGCAATAGAGTGTTTTTCTCTATTTTGTCTTCTTTATCCTTATTTTTGGTTCCAAGCAAGAGGGTAATAGTCTTTATCTTGTTTTCAATTACGTGTGGTGTTTCTTTATCACGTTAGTTGATTCCAAGTTGTGACTTTAAAATTTTTTTAGTTCTTGATCATTCAAGAATACGTTTCTTGATCTAAAGTTGACCTTTTGATATCATAGAATCATAACTTTTATTGAACTGGTGTAGCATCAATATTTACTTGTTTTGAACGAGTAAATAGTCTTTCTTGTAGTTCAGATCGTCATCCTTCACCTCGTTTTTGAATCATCTGATTCCGAGTCCTAAAACTTGAGATACATTATTTCCTGAAATCGGCCCACAAATCACGTTTTCGTTTCAAGATCTTGATCCTGGTCGGTTGGTTCTTTGTTAACTCGAAGAATAACATCAAATTTGGTCTTAGGTTCTGAAAATGTGTTTGATGATACATCATGATTTGAAGGAATGAATGTTATAATACTTTACTTACTTATGACTTTCTCTGATGTTGCAAATTATTCTCCATCTTTTGTCTTGGTTCTGTCATTTTAGAGCTCATTTTTACACTTAAAGTATAATTTTAAGAAGTTGTAATTCAAGGATCTTATCACAAGTTAGTCAGATCCAAGTATTCACAACTAAATTTGGTCATATCCCCTTCAATAAGCACCTTTGAATTTTCTTTCTCAGTATGCCTACGTGTTTCAGCAATTAAATGTGCGGAGCCTTGAAGTTCAATTTGAATGTTGAGGCTTGTGAGGGTAGTCTTGTGGCTACGCAACCAAATCCAGAGGTGGCAACTCGTTTGCAAATTCATCCAGTTATGATAGTCAAATGGTCATTAAACTGATTTAGATAAGTCAAATAGGTTGTAATCGTAAAGTTACAAGTTGTTATTACTTGTAATTTGGTTGAAAGATAGAAAGGTTAGATATGCAAAATCCATTTGGGATTCTGCCAGGCCCACTCTTACTCGATCTTCTGCACATTTCAAATAATGGGCTTCAATGGCAGGCCCAATATTCTTGCTCTAAATTAGATCTTAGCTTAATCTTAAAGGCCTAATGGCCTAAACATTGAGCTATTTTCACATGTTTACTTATCTTTCTTATATAATAATGGAAATTTTATCTCCTATAACAAAGCTTTACACCTTATTTATTATAAATAAAAATCCTTTTAAATATTATTTTCTATAGCTACCTTTTAGTTTTTATAGCAAAATATGTATTTATGGTCACTTCCTACCATTAAGCCATTAAATACGCTGTCTAATATCTTTCTCTCTCCTTTTTTCAGTTAATTCTCTCCCAAAATCACTGCATAGTATCAAAGTTCTCTCTCCACGATCTCTCTCTCGCAACGCCATTTTCCTCCCCATTGGAGAAGCAGCGTGAAATAGTCATCTGATGATTGATTGAAAACGGAATTCTTCACCGCTTGGACACCGATTCCATTTCTGGAGGGGTTTTTCCAGAGGGAGATTGCTCTGACTTTCTCTCTCATGTATTTAATTTCTCTTTATCTCTTTCTCTCCTTCGATTTGTACCAGAATTCATTAAATTTTGTAGAATATCTATTAAAGCACTCAATTTCGAAGGGCCATCTTTCGATTTGCAAATCACTCAAGAGGAACCTGTATTTGCAGGTTCATCAGCAACCATTGAAACCGAAAGGAGAATAAAAATACGCAATGACCCTAATTGTAGATGTATTTATATGTATTTGAGTCTGCATACATTGATTTTTAGTTTCTACAGTGGATTTCTCTTCTTGTATTTAGATATATTTATATGTATTCGATAAGGCATATACTGATTTTTATTTTGTACAGTGATTTTTTACTGTTGTATTTAGATGTATTTATATGTATTTGAGTTCTTACAACAACATTTTTAAATACATTGTTAGTTTTATCATTTTGATGTTATTCATCAATTAGTTATGCATTCAATCTAACTGTACTCATATGTATTTTCAGCCTAATTGTATCCATCTGTATTTAAAACAAGAATACAGTGAAATACAGTGAAATACTCTCAATACAAATAGAAAATCAATGAATACAACCAATGAAATATACTCAATAAAACAGTAATACCATGTATTAGGAATAAATCAAATATTGTAAATACAAAAATAAACTTGAGTACATTGAACACAACTGTTTGACACAACAGAATACAAGCATTAGGTTTATTATGAAATATGCAGGCAGTAGGTTACTATTACAGGTTGTATCCGGCATAAATACATGATGTATTCATACACAGAAAATCGAATTTCAAAATACTTTATGTAGATACTTGTATCTGTATTAGAAAAAAAAACCTTGAACTGTATCAGAAAAAAAAGAGGGACTGAAACTCTGAAGAATGCTTTATTTTTTGGTGTTTAGCGTCTGATAAATCTTCTCCTTAATTTGATTGATAATGTTGTGTGTTATAATTGATTTAGGTGAGTTATATTAGGAGTGTATCCCGTTAAATTAACTGCTTTCCGTTATTAAACAACTGGAGAGACCTATTATTACGTTGTATTCATGAATACATGGTATGAATACATGTGAATACAGCGACTGACAGCTGGACTGCCCTGTTTTTTAGCCAATTTTTGGTACTGTATTCATGAATACAATAGCTCAAATATATCGAATACATTACCATAACAACTGAAAGATAGCTACGGAAAGTAATTATGTATATAGTAATTATAGAAAATTAATAGCCACTAAACAAAAGTCATTTCTGAAAATTCCTGTATAATAATCCACCAATAAACCAATCTTTACGCTAATTCAAGATGAAGAATAAAGGTGCTAGTATTATCTCAGTAGGCCGATTGACGACTTTAATGAATTAAATAATTTCAATTATTCTCTAAAGCGACGTCTAAGCAATACATTTAATAATCCAAATCACTTCATTGCTTGTCTTCACTTGATTTCCAATTTATTGTTATTTAAAATAAATTCACAAGTTAGAGCATTAGTAATTTATTAAGTTGTAAAAAGTCTTAAAGTGTATATGACTTATTGAGGATTCCAAATAGCTAAAGTTACACCACTTCTTCCACGATAGTTTCCTATCCATAATTCATAGCATTAAATAATCCAAAACTAGAAAGAAGACTTGGAAACATTGTATGCTTTTAGGCGCATCTCAACAAATCAAATATCATGGCTATGTATACATACGCGTAACTTAGTTAGGATTCAAAAATTAAAGAAAAAAGCATGTGTCAGCGGCTTAACTCAAATAACATACTAGAATATAATAAGTTGTCTGTAATTATATACACGTACACATGACATAATTTTTGACACGCAAATAAGACAATGACATATACGCGTGACTTGCTCAAGATATTCCTCCATAATTTAATAATCAAGAAATAACAAGCGGATAAAGGCAAAAGCATAAAAATCCATAAACACAAAAATATCCAAAATTAGTTTAAGCCATGTTTAAGTTAATTAAGTAACCGTGCTAGAACCACATGATTCAGAGAGTATCTCACACCTTCTTCCTGGTCAATAGAATTTCTTACCCGGTTTTCTGTGTTTGCCGACCATAAATAAGGAGTCAAAACTTTTCTTGATTAAGGATTTAATTAAAAGGTGAATGGAAATACTGAAAACACTCAATTTCAAGTGGCGACTCCGAAGACTATAAAATTAATCTCTATTTAAATAATGTCATTTTAAACGAAAAAGGTCCTCGAAAAAGGAAGTGGGACCGAGTGTACATGTGAGGATATTACCGGGCTAGCTTCAAACATCCTCAAAGGTTTAAAAAATATAGTCTTTAATAGCTCCGGACTAGATTTTTCACAAGATTCATAACAAATTCTGCAAAATTTATATTTATATAAACACGGTTTCTAACTCTTCAATATGATTTTTTTACTTATTTTTTATAACTAATATTCTTTAATTTTATGATCTTCATTTCTTAGATAATGTGGAGTTCGAGAATATAGCATTCATAAGTTCTTTGTTGTATAAACCATATTAAAAACAACTAACCCAACTAAAAGCTAAATTAAACATGCCTTATTTGTGTAATCCTATAATGTCTTTTTTATATTATTGCTTTTAAATTCTGTGTACTTCTTGTTCTTTCAGAGGCAAGCTAACAAATGATGAATTGAATAATTATTGTTTGCAAAATTTGAAAAAATATTTGAAAAGCTGCGAAAGAAGTAAACAGGATTTTTCAACAATACCAAGATGAGGAAGAAGTTGATAATAGCAATAGATTAATCCACGATGAGTTGCGTTATAATTGATGCTTTTTGTTAGAGGAACATCAACAATTATTAATGAATTTGACGGTTGAACAGAAGTCCGTTTATGATAAATTTGTGAGGGCAGCGAATGAAGCCAAAGGTGGATTGTTCTTTTTATATGGTTATGAAGGAACTGACAAGAGCTTTTTTCGGAGGACTCTATCTCTAGCATACGATCTAGAGGAGACATTATGTTAACTTTTGCATCAAGTGGTATTGCATCTCTTTTGTTACCAGATGGTAGAATAGCTCATTTGAGATTTGCAATTCCTCCCAATCCAATTGAAGATTCAACATGCAATATAAAGCAGGGTAGTCCTTTAGCAATTTTGATCATAATATAACAACCCGACCGATCAATTTTTGTACTTTAGCCTTATTCCCCTATTTGATACTTCCAATATGTGTATTTGTTGTTGTGTTACTTGTAAGGATGGTTGATGTAATTTCTATAATGACCCGACCGGTCGTTTGAGTATTTGCACTTTGTTCGGTAGTTTGAGGGCATGAGTAGCTCGGTATGATGTAGTATGACTTGTGTTAATCGTCGGTTTTGATTTTCAGATTATTCGGAATCGATTTGGATGAATGAATTTCATGATTGAAGCTTTAAGTTTGAAAAGTTGACCAAGTTTGACTTTTATAAATTTGACCCCGGAACGAATTTTTGATGGTTCCTTTAGGTCCGGATGGTGATTTTGGACTCGAGCATATGCCCCGATTTGTAATTAGATATTTCTTGAAGGATTCGGCACTAATTGGCAAAAGTTAGAAATTTGAAGGTTTGGAAAGTTCATAAGTTTGACCGGAAGTTGACTTTGAGGATATCGGATTCGGATTGTGGTTCCGAGAATTGAAATAGCTTCGCTATGTCATTTGGGACTTATATGCAAAATTTGAGTTCATTCCAAGTTGATTTGATATGTTTCGGCGCGAGTTTTGGAAGTTGAAAGTTCAAAAGTTCATTAAGTTTGATTTGAGGTGCGATTCATCGTTTCGATATTGTTATGCGTGATTTTAGGCCTCGAGTAAGTCCGTGTTATATCTTGAGACTTGTTGGTATATTTGGACGTGGTCCCGAGGGGCTCGGGTGAACTTCGGACGAGGTTCGGATTATTTTATCGCATATTGCAAATTGTTGAGGCTGCTGGTTCTGGTGTGACCGCACATGCGGAGTTATGGGCGCAGGTGCGGAGTCGCAAAAGCAGAAAAAGAGTCGCAGGAGCGGAAGTGGAACTGGGAGCAGGGCTCCGCAGATACGAGAAATGGGCCACACCTGCGGAAGCGCGGAAGCGGAGCCTTGGGTCGCAGGGGCGAGGTATGGCGCAGGTGCGATGGCAAAGCCGCACCTGCAGGCGTGCAAGTGCGAAGTAGTGTTCCGCAGAAGCGATGGCTGCTGAGTTTGGTTTGTTCGCAGAAGCAAAGTTTGGGTCGCACGTGCGAGTCCGCAGAAGCAGAAATTTGGTTCGCAAATGCGATAATTGCTGGGCAGAACCTATAAATCGAGGTTTTGGTTCTGTTATCATATTTTGAGATTTGGAGATAGGATTGAGGGGATTTTTGAAGCGATTTTCATTACATGGATTGGGTTAAGTTTGATTACATTTCATGAATCTATATTCATTTTTGGTAATTGGATTATGAATTTTAAAAAGAAATTAGGGGTTTTGGTCTAAAGTTTCATAAAGTGAATTTTTGAGTTTTGAACTTCGATTTAAAGTCAGATTTGACTGAAACTAATATGGTTGGACTCATAATTGAATGGGTTGTCGAATTTTGTAAGTTTCATCGGGTTCCGAGGTGTGGGGCCGGGTTTGACCTTTTGGTCGATTCTGGGCTTTTGAATTAAGGATTCGACCTTTATCATTTGAAATTGTTTTCTTAGGCATTATTTGACGTATTTGAGTTGGTTTTGGGCCGGGTCAACTACGCATCCACAGTGGGCACGATTGCTAGAAATCATTTATATTTGAGCTGGATCTGCCCTGGTTCATTTGCATATGGCTGGATCTGCCCTGATTTATTTTTTTTGGTTCATATGCATTGGGTTGGATCTGCCTTGGTTTATTTGCATCTTTGGGTTGGATCCGCCTTGGTTTATTTGCATTTGAGCTGTATCAGCCCTGTACAGTACTGAGTTAAACTCTGACCTTTGTCCCAGCTCGTCACTACTTTCAACCTAAGGTTAGGTCTTACTTATTGAGTACATGGGGTCGGTTGTACTCATACTACACTTCTGCACCTTGCGTGCAGATATTGGATGCTAATGTTGTTGCGTACGGCGGGAGTTGGATCGTAAAATGTATCTGCGTTCCAGTTATGGCTATCACTTGTCCTTGATAGCATTAGATTCGAATTCTGTTCAATTATTTTTCGACTGATGTTGTACTTATTTCAATTCAGTTTTGTAAAAATCTAAATCTTGAGTTCGGATTGGTTGAGAAAGTTGACCTGGCCGTCATGAGGATGAATGCGAGAATTGCAAATAATTTGAGATATTAGATGTTTTGTGATACACGAGCTTATGAAGGACTTAGTTAAATCTCACTGCGCTATTATGGCAGGAATAGAATATGGGCATTATGATTTGTCGAGTTTTTTGTTCTATGGCTTTGAGCCAAGTGGGGGAGTCTGCTATGGACGATTTGATTGTGAAGTTATGTGTGGTTCTGGTTGTTTGAGGCATGCTTGTGAATCAGATATGACTTGCAGAGATCGGTTTTGAGGATGACTCGAGTAAAGGAATTTCTAAATACGGGTTATATTGCACTTTATGAGTATATGAAAATCATGGAATGGTTGAGTTGTTATGTATGAAGGATGTAGTATGCATGGAGTATGAATTTGATCGGTTGTGTTAAGGCAAGGTTACTTCCTTGTATGTTGTTGTGCTAATGGGGCATAGGTCATTTGGCACGTTTGGGCGGCGTAATTGAGATTTGAGCAGAATGGATGACTCTCGAGAAAGGTCTAATGGATTCAAGATTTATATGTAGCAATTGTGACTTTTACAAATTTGTATATGGCTAGAATCTGATATTTACATTGGATGGTGTCGAGACTCGCGGTATTTCTATATCATTATGGATTCTACATTTCAGTATCAGGAAGGTGAAGGAAACAGTTTTGGATTCACAGAAGGTCTCTTCAGAGTAGGCGTCTCGGTTGTGGTACTTTTGGGGTGCTTAAGAGGGAATGCAGTGGCTTATGGGCCTTAGGACGGTGTGGTTTTATGCTAGAATCTTTTGTGGTGAGATGTGGGTAAGGATCATGGCTTTATGGTGAGGAGAAATGTCAACTTGAGGGTAATTCAGAAGAAATTCGGAGAAGTAGGACAGCTGGATAGTAGGGTAGATCAATACCAAGAATTCTCAGAAGCAGATTGTTTCGTGATTGTGGGCTGTGAAGATGTGGCTAAAGCTAGCCATATGATAATATATGTTATGGTTAGGTCATTATGGACCTTCGGAGGGTTATTTATATATTTGTGGATGACCAGAGTTGATTTGGGGCCCATTTGGTAGACCCAATGAAGATGTGTATTCTGCACCGGGTCGGATCAGTTGACTCCGTACTGCTATTGTTGAAGGATGTGACATTTGGTATAGTTGAACTTATTCGTATTCTGATATGATCTATGTGCTACTCCTCTATGCTACAAGATGTTGTAATTTGTTGGTTATAAGCACACATGGTGCGGTTCTATTTGGGCCATATAATGGAATTTGGAAGATATGGGTACTAGGATGTTGAATGATTGATTTGCGCATTGGTTATGTTCTCTCTGGACTGTGGTATATTGTGCTAGTTACTTCTCCGTGGTTATGGTCTTACACTTTGTGTATTTGATGTAGAATTGTGTGTAGTTGTTGATTTTGAGCATGTTGGCTTGAGGTATTTCATACATACCAATGTTTGGATGGGGTCATGCATTGCAGCGGAGTTATGTCGGGATATGTTCCTTTGTGTTAGATTCGTGTGTCTTGGTTCTACTATGTATGATGGGTTTATAGCATTGCGGTTGTGGTGGTACTTGTTGAGCTTACGGGGCAGTTCTCTCATTTGAGTCATTTTCTATGTTTGAGCCTACTTGAATTGTTGCGAATTGGTGCACGGATTGCACGGTTTATGGCTTAAGGTTGTATTGGTGTGGCATGTCAGTAGGGAGGCTGTATTTGATAAGATGAGGTCATTGAACCTAGAATGGGTGCTATCGGATTTGATTGCGGTATACTTGGAAGGATAATATAGTTGGCTTAGAAATTTGGCTATAGTTCTTGTTGAAGGAGAGGGAGCTACATGACTTGTTGATCTAATAAGTGGTTACGAGTTTCTGTGTGTTTCTTTCATCATCGGTAGTGTACGAAGGTTATAGAACGGAGTTTTGTTCGATATGAGGTTTATTACTGGTATTTGGTTGTCTTGACCAGCTACTGTGATCGGAAATTATGGCTATGAGTGTTGGAGTTATGTGGAATATCATCTAATTGTGTCTTGGGTCATGGTTATGGCTTGATGCAGCTTGTTCAGGCTTATACAGTGTGTAGATGCGAGATTCGGGTCTAATAGAAATTTCGGATGTTGAAAATTGGATTCTAAGGTTTATGGGCTAAGGTGAATTAAGGATCTTCAGTTAGGTTGTGCCTTCAGGCTTATATGGATTAGGGTGATATGGGATCACCCCCATGGTAAGGTTTCATAGCGATTTGATGGCTTTGGAACGACACTGGGCACGTTCGAGGACGAACGTATTCTTAACTAGGGGAGAATGTAACGACCCGACCGGTCGCTTTGAGCATTTGCACTTTGCTCGGTAGTTTGAGGGCATGAGTAGCTCCGTATGATATATTATGACTTGTGTGAATCATCGGTTTTGGTTTTGAGGTTATTCGGAATCGATTTGGAAGAATGCATTTCATGATTGAATCTTTAAGTTGGAAGAGTTGACCAAGTTTGACTTTTGTAAATTTGACCCCGAAACGGAGTTTTGATGGTTCTGTTAGGTCCGGATGGTGATTCGGACTCGGGCGTATACCCGGATTTATAATTGGATATTTCTAGAAGGATTCGGCACTAATTGGCGAAAGTTGGAAATTTGAAGGTTTGGAAAATTCATAAGTTTGACCAGAAGTTGAATTTGAGGATATGGGATTCGGATTGTGTATCCGGGAATTGGAATAGCTTCAATATGTTATTTGGGAATTATGTGCAAAATTTGATATGTTTCAGCGCGAGTTTTGGAAGTTGAAAGTTCAAAAGTTCATTAAGTTTTATTTGAGGTGTGATTCATCATTTCGATGTTATTATGCGTGATTTGAGGCCTCGAGTAAGTCCGTGTTATGTCATGAGACCTGTTGGTATATTTGGACGGGGTCCTGAGGGGCTCGGGTGAGCTTCGGACGAGGTTCGAATTATTTCATTGCATGTTGCAAATTGCTGAGGTTGCTGGTTTTGGTGTGGCTGCACCTGCGGAAGCGCGGAAGAAGTGCCTTGGGTCGCAGGGGCGAGGTATGGCTTAGGTACGAGGTAGAGCCGCACCTGCGGGCGCGCAGGTGCGAAGTGGTATTCCGCAGAAGCAATGGCTGGTGAGTTTGGTTTGTTCGCACAAGCAAAGTTTGGGCCGCATGTGCGAGTCCACAGAAGCGGAAATTTGGTTCGCAAATGCGATAACTGCTGGGCAGAACCTATAAATCGAGGTTTTGGTTCTTTTATCATATTTTGAGATTTGGGGCTCGGATTGAGACAATATTTGAAGAGATTTTCATCACATGGATTGGGGTAAGTGTTCTATACTCGGTTTTGGTTATATTTCATGAATCTATCTTCATTTTTGGTAATTGGATTATAAATTTTAAAAAGAAATTGGGGGTTTTGGTCTAAAGTTTCATAGAGTGAATTTTTTGAGTTTAGAATGTCTATACGGAGTCGGATTTGACTGAAACTAGTATGGTTGGACTCGTAATTGAATAGGTTGTCGGATTTTCTAAGTTTTATCGGGTTCCAAAGTGCGGGCCCAAGTTTGACTTTTTGGTCGATTTTGGGCCTTTGAATTAAGGATTCGACCTTTATCATTTGGAATTGTTTCCTTAGGCATTATTTGATGTATTTGGGTTGTTTTTGACTAGTTTCAAGTCGTTCGGAGGTCGATACGCGCGAGATGGCATTTTGGAGCATCGCTTAGCTTGCTTGGTATTGGATTTGGCTTGTTCGGGGTAAGTAACACTTCTAAACTTGGTGCTCAGGGTATGAAACCCCGATTGATGTTGATGTGACGTGCATGCTAGGTGACGGGCGTGTGGGCGTGCACCGTGTGAATTGTGATTTAGTCGATTCCATGGAATTGTGTATCTATCTTATCTAAACATTTTTACTGTACTCTATGTGTTAGAGCACATGAGCTGTAGTTTATGATCGGTTGTACTCATACTACACTTATGCACCTTGCTTGCAGATGTTGGATGTTAATGTTGCTACGTACGGCGGGAGCTGGATCGTAAAATGTACCTGTGTTCCAGTTATGGCTATCACTTGTTCTTGATAGCATTAGATTTGAATTTTGTTCAATTATATTTCAACTGATGCTGTACTTATTTCAATTTAGTTTTGTAAAAATCTAAATATTAGAAGCTTATGATTTGTACTACCAGTTCTTGGGAAGTTCTTGTATAAAAGCAGTAGTATTATTTTTTCTTCTCTTAATAAATCTCATTAAATTGGATAGTTGGTTATTGTCTTATCTAGTGGGTTGGGTTAGGTGCCATCACGACTAGTCGGATTTTGGGTCGTGACAGTTTCAAGGAGGTTTTGGAGTGAATTAGAACATTAGTTCCATAGTTGGAAGCATGAGTTGTAAGAGTTGACTAAAGTTTGACTTTAGTGTAAACAATCCAGAGTGCTATTTTGATAGTTCCAATATGTTCGTATGGTGATTTGGACTTGAAAGTACGTCCAGATTTTGATTTGGAGATCCTAAGTTAATTTGGCTTTATTTGACGAAAGTTGGAAAGTTAAAGGTTCATAAGTTTGACCGGGGGTTGACTTTGGTAATATCGGGTTTGAATTTTAGTTTCAGAAGTTAGAATATGTTGGTTTTGTCATTCGGAGTTTTTGTGCAAAATTTGAGGTTATTGAGAGTTGATTAGACGTGGTTCGGTATGAGTTTTGAAATGTTGGAAGTCGATTAGTTCTTTAGGCTTGAATCGAGATACAATTCGTAGTTTTGATGTTATTTTGTGCAATTTGAGGCATCGAGTAGATCCGTGTTGTATTCTGAAACTTATTGGTATACTCGGACGAGGTTCTGAGGGGCTTGGGTGGGTTTGGGACCACCCTAAAGGTGGTTGAGACTGGTTGGTTGATGGCAGGTCTGGTGCCATCGTACCTGCGAAGAAGAGGTATGTAGGTGTGAAGTTGCACCTGCGAGAAATGGGGAGCAAAAGCGAAGGAGAATGGCTGGGGGTAGAAGAGTATGTAGATGCGAAAGATTTGCGCAGAAACGAAGATTGGAGCATAGGTGTGGCTGGTTGGGGGGTTATGTGAGCTCTTTGAAGCGGAGCCGCAGAGGCGAGAATTTGGTCCGCAAAAGCGAAAATCGCTAGGCAGAATAATATTTTGAGGATTTGGTATATTTTCCATTATTTGGAGTTTTGAAACTTGGCTTAAGGCGATTTTTGGGGAGTTTTTCACCATACTTTGAAGGATAAGTAATCTCTACTTGATCTTGATGTTAGATCTTATTTCCCCATGTATTTTTACACATAGACTATGTAATTTAAAGGATAAATTTGGGGGTTTTGGCTATGGTTTTGGAGAGTGAAATTTAGAGATATAAGAGGCGATTTGAGGTCGGATTTACATAAAACTTATATAGTTGGACTCGTATTCGAATTGGTATTCGGGATTTGTGAGTTATGTCGGGTTCCGGGGTACGAGTCTGGGTTGAATTTTTGGTTGATTTTGTGTAATTCTATAAAGATCGAAGCTTTATTATTTGGGGTTATTTCCTATGGCCTTATTTAATGTTATTGAGTTATTTTTCGCTAGATTCAAGTTGTCCAGAGGTCGATTCACGTGAGAAGGAATTTCTAGAGTATTGATTTGGCTTGCTTGAAGTAAGTATCTTGCCTAAACTTGGTTGAGGCAATAGTTGCATGTGTTATTATTGTTGGTTATGTGCTATGAGTGGCGCACATGCGAGGGATTGAGCCCATGTGCGCGTATCGGGGTTTTATCCATGCTTGGGGTAGTGCTTAGGCTATGTTATACCTTGAATCGATTGCTAAGCTTCATGCTATCATGATTCTTATGTTTGTACCCCCTTTATGATCTTATTGAATCATGTTAGAGGTTACATGTATGTTAATCTCCTGTATTCAAACATGATAATTGCTATTTTTATAGCGTAATTAATTTGAGCTATGGTAGTACACTTTGCACACTCCTTAGCATGTCACTTATATCAGTCTATGAGTATGTAATTTGATATCCATTGTTTATATACATGTATCCTTGTATATGCTTTCTGGATGATATGTACTAGATTGATAGCACGTGAGTGGTCTGTACGGGTTTGAGATATGATAGCACGTGAGTGGTCTGTGCGGTTGTTATATATGGCACGTGACTTATCAGTGCAACGTGTGGAAAAGGATCCATCTCCCTACGGTTACACTCTCATATTTCTCTCTTAATGGTGTATACGCAGTATGAGAAAAACTTATCAGTGTTTGGTAGAACCTATGAACCTAGAACTCTGATACCAACTTGTCACTACCCAAAATCCCACCATAGGGGTCGTGATGGAACCTAGTTCTTAATACTAGGTAAGCCTACCACATCACAATACCAATCAGAATATAACAACTTTAGAATTTAATAAAAAGATGTGAAATATAATAAAATTGTCAAACGTGAATACAATAAGCAACTTCTCAAAATCCGATAATACTAAGTCTTAAGCTCTACAAGGAATACACAATAAGTCTCATATGTACATCACTATTTTGGAAGACATAAACAGTAGAAAAGAAGTAGACTGGTGACTCTGAGGCATGCGAGCAAGACAAAGGGTATATCGTGAAGTCTCCAACAACTCGGCACCACTCTCTAATGACCCGCGCGATTTGAGGTACCTGGATCTCCACAAAGAATGTGCAAAAGCATAATATGAGTACACCACAGTTGATACACAATAAGTATCAAGACTAACCTCGGTGGAGTAGTGACGAGGTTCAAGTCAAGACACTCACTAGTCAATTAACCTGTGCAAGAATATCAAAGACTAGAAACATGAAGAATAGCAGAAGGCAATAACTGTAAATCTCATTAGAACAAGTGATAATACTTTAATACAAGTAAGGGCTCAGTTTCAACAATAGGATCGCACACATATGGCGCCTCGTGCCCACATTATCAATCACCCTCGCACGGAAAAGACCTTGTGCCACAACATAAGTCACATCCCATACAGCAAAGACCTTGCGACACATAATAATCTGTTTCCGTATCAACTGTCAAATAACACATTCAAGAGAACATTTTAGGAAGCAACTATAGTAATGCATGTTAACAACTTCACGTAGGTAAATCCATCTTGGCAACCAAATCATTAAGTAATGATAGAGATAAATATTAGCACATTAGAAACAATGCAATAATTCATGTAAAAATGTATGACACATAGAGGAGTCATAAGCACAAACAAGAACACCCCTTTTTCATCACCACAAACATTAACATTAAAAACGCCCCCATGCTATCACATATCATCCCCACATTGCAACTTTTATCTCACTGTATGCGCAACAGTAAAGTAAATGTCAGCCTTATCTCGCCACACGCATATTGACAAATCATTCCACCTTGTCTCGCCATATCTGCAAACCTGATATAGTCCGTCTTGTCTCGTCACATGTGCAATATTAATATTAACAATAGCATGGCAGAAACCTCGTGCAAACACCCGAATAATCTGCTCAACAAGTCCACACGTGCCACAATCATAACAACATAGCATGCCAGCAATTGTCACCAAGACATAAATTCATAATATGCCAACGCAGCGCACAAGGACAATTCAATAAGGAAATGTGGATAAGTGTTCAACATATAAGCATGAAATCTAACTCAAATCAGTAACAATCTTACAAATGTCCAACTTGGCCAATTTAGGAAATACGATTCTAAAACATGATCTCTAGCATGGAACATAGACTCAAGTAATTATCCAAAGTGAAAAACACGTAGTACAGGGACCTCTCAATCAAAACAAGGCAATAAAAGCAACCTCGATTCAAATCCGGTCATAAGGAACACATACATCTGTGTACATACTCTTCACCTTGTGTATGCGTCGTCTACACATAACACAGATAAGCAATTAAGCCAAATCCTAAGGGGCATTCCCCCACACAAGGTTAGGTAAGATACTTACCCCAAAAGCCCTCAATCAATACTCCAAAAATGTCTTTCCTTTAAAATTCACCTCCGCTCAGCTCAAATCTAGCCAAAAACGAATTAATAATATCAAGAAATGCATGAGAAACCAATTTTGATTAATAAAGTTAAGATCTTTACACAATTTCTCAAAAGTCAACCCCTGGCTCGCTCGGTCAAAACTCGAGTCAAAGGGTAGATCTCGATTACCCATAACCCCACGAGTCCAAATATGTGTTTTTTTTTTCAAATCCGAGTCCAATCGACTCTCAAATATCAAATTTTCATATTTCAAAACATAGTCAAAAATCCCCAAAGTTTCTCTTCAAATCTCATGGATTAGATGTTAAAATTCATAAGAAATCAAAGTTAAAATATTGAAATTGAGTCAAAATCACATACCCAATAGCTAGATGTGAAAATTCCTTTCAAAAATCGTCTCCCACCAAGTCTAGGGTTCAAAATGTGATAAAATGAGACTAAGTCCCGAAATCTCATCCTTTAAACTAGTTGTAGATGTCGTATTTGCGACTAGAGGTTCACAAATGCGACATCCACAAATGCGACACATGGATCACAAAAGCGAACCCTGTCAGCCCCAGGAGATGTCACAAATGCGAATACAAGCCCCTTCTTGATCGCAATCGCAGTCTCCCCTTCCCGCAAATGCGATAAGAAGTTCGCAATAACGAACAATCCCAGCACTAGCCAACCTCGCAAATGCGATGCCCACCTTGCAAATGCGAGGTCCGCAAATGCGAGCAGTTTCTCGCATTTGCGAGACCTGCAACATTAGCCCAAAACCAGCAAATCTGAAACTCACTCAAATCACTCTGAAACACGTCTGAAACTCACCCGAGCCCCCGGGGCTCCACATCAAATATCCACACAAGTCTAGAAACTTCATACGATCGCGCTCCCGAGCTTAAAACATCAAAGTAACATCCAGAGCCATGAATCAAACACCAAAATGCATAGAAATCGCATTGAAACTCAAGAACTTCTAAAGTCACAACCAAGGTCTGATACCTACCAAATCAACTCGAAATGACACCAAAATTTGCACACAAGTTCCAAATGACAAAACAGACATATTCAAAGTCCCGAAACCAAAATTCAAACCTGATAGTCATAAAGTCAATCCATGGTCAAACTTAGGAAAGTTCTAAACCTTCAAATTGCTAACTTTCGGCAAAAAGAGCCAAATCAGCCCAAGAACTTCCGAATTCAAATTCCGGACATACGCCTAAGTTCAAAATCACCATACGAACCTATTGGAATCATCAAAACAATGTATCGGGGTCGTCTTCATAAATCTGATACCGCTTAGAAATTAGCTAGCTCGAGTTTGATCTCAAAGAGTACTGAGTTGGAGAAAGCTCAGAAGGAGGCCTCGACCCTAAAGCAGGAACACATCGACCTGGTTGAGAAGGTATAGATCTTTGAGGCCAAAAATGAGCAGCTAGTCGTGGTGACTAACAACACAACTTTGCAGGTCCAATAGAAGATATACCTGATAGACCAGGTGCGGGAATAAAGATGGACGAGGTCAGGCCACAACCGAAGTGTGGAAGTGTAGGATGGACCTGCTGGCTTCGGAGAAGGAAGCTGCAAAGCCAGAGCTGGCATCGATCGAAGACCAACTTTGGGTGGCGAAGGACAAAGCCGATAAGTGGTCTCAGCTGAATGATGATCTCCAAGCACAGTTGAGACGGGATGCTCTCGGACAAGAATATGCTGCACTGAGGTCCAAATTGGATGCTACCTCTACTGATGCCGAGAAAATGGTAGCCCAGTATAAGGCCGATGTGGAGGTAGTTGAGACCCGCTTAAAGACGAAGACTGAGTACATAAAGCGGCTATCCTAGAGAGAGACCCTCGAAGAGATCCATGCCCGAGGTTTTGGGCTATCAACAGAGATTGAAGAAGCTAGGAGGCTCGAGACTGAGGCAAATGAGCTATATGAGCCTGAGGGTCTTGAAGGCTTCCGGGGGTTCGGAGGGCTCCGACGGTTCTGGTGACGAGTCTGGCCCCAGTGAAGACAAGGCATAGATGCTTTAGTATTTTTCTAGATTTTCCTTATGTATATTATTTTTGTTTATTTTGAGGCGGTTCTATCAGGCCTTTGTAAATATATTTGGAGAATATAAAATTTTTTCCCTTTCGGGCAATACCGTGTCTTTACTTTTCCAACATCTACTTGCAATTTTTATTTGCATATTGTTTTTGATGCCTTAACATAAAATCAGATGTAGTTTTGGAGCATCCGTTTCTCGAAGGTTCAAACAGAGCCCAACTTCGATACAACTTTGGTTTACTTATGGCTTCGAACCCTTGATGACCGAAGGTTTTTAAGATGCTTAAGTATTTTTAGACGATGTTTTTACCGAGGGTAACTTTTTAGTAGGTTTCAAATTTTCGTAAGGGCCTTACTTTTTGGTTATGAACTTCGGATGTCTCTGAGCCGTTTTTAGGGTAGCCGTAGCCTTTTATATTTGGGCACCGCCTAATGGGTTTAGTGCCTTCAGGATTCGGTATCCCGGGTCATTCAAATTTTCATCGGGTGACAATCCCCGAGTAGGGGTAGCCCGTGGGATTTAGGATCCATGATTGAAGAATCAAAATGCATAGTAACAAAAGTGCAAGGGAAGTAGAAATTTCTTTCATTTCTTAGTATGCAAGGTACATGATTGGAGGTGCATAAAAACTTATGCCATGACTAGAGTGGACTATGTGGGCACGGTTCATACGACCGTTTGGCCTTTACAATGAATCCTAACCACCAAGCCTTTGCTTTTAGCACGTACAATTTTCTTTTTCCCTTGCTAAAGATCTTAATCGAGGGTAATGGCCTCCAGTGTTCGAGGTCGAACTCGTGAGGGCTCGGATACTGTTGACCTTAAGCAAATGATCATTGATTCTGGTTTGAAACAGGATTTCAAACCCACTTCGGGACAAAACTCAGTTTGAGGGAAAAAGAGTGCAACACGTGCTTTCAGACCTAATATCCACTCCCTCCTTGGACGATTACTTGCATATGTTAGTCCGATTTATAATATGGTTAAAAAGTAATTGACTTTGTACCTTAACAGTAGTACCACTTTAAGTTTGTCACATTCTAATTGTTCGGTAGTTGTGCGCCGTTTCCCACCTCGAGTTTATACGAGCCTTTGCTGGTTATTCCGACAACTCGATACGGTCCTTCCAGTTCGGGCCCAGTTTCCCTTCATTCGGGTTCCTGGTGTGTAATGTTACTTTCCTCAACACCAAGTCCCATACTTGAAAGTGTCGAAGGCTGGCTCTTCAATTGTAATACCTTTCTATTCACTGCTTCTGGGATGACAACCGAACCAGGGTGGCCTCCCGCCTTTCATCCAATAGTTCCACGCTCGTGATCATGGCCTCGCCGTTTGGCTCTTCGGTCGTATACTGAAACCTGAGGCTCGGTTCACCCACCTAGACTAGTATTAAGGCTTGGGCTCCGTAGACCAAGGAAATGGGGTGGCTCCGGTGCTTGATTTCGAAGTCGTACAGTATGCCCACATGACTTCGGGCAGGATCTCCTTCCATTTTCCTTTCGCACCGGTCAACCTCTTTTTTAGTTTTTAAAGTAAAGTCTTGTTTGTTGATTCTGCCTGCCTATTCCCACTAGGGTGATAAGGCATTGATAGTATCTCTTTGATCTTGTGATATTCAAAAAACTTACTAACTTGTTGCCGACAAATTATTTTCCGTTGCCACAAACATTCTCGGCCGGTATCCCAAATCGGCATATTATGTGGTCCCAGATGAAGTCCATGACTTCTTTCTCCTAGACCTTTTCAAGTGCTTGAGCCTCAACCCATTTGGAAAAATAATCGATCATGAATGTATGAATTGAGCTTTACTGGGTGCCCATGGCAGGGGACCAACGATGTACATTCCCCACTTCATAAATGGCTAGGTGGACAAGACCGAGTAGAACATTTCTCCCAATTGATAGATCATCGGGGCGAGTCTTTGGCAATCATCGCATTTCCATACGAAGTCCTTCGCTTCTTTCTCCATTTTGGTCCAGTAATAGACGACCCTAATTAGCTTTCGAACCAAAGATTCTGCCCCTGAATGGTTCCCGCAAGTGCTTTTGTGAACTACTCTCATGGCGTATTCGATCTCTCCCGGTCCTAAGCATCTGGCTAGCGGGCTGTCAAAGGTCCTCCTGAATAATGCCCCTTCGACCAAGCTAAATCTGGAAGCCTTGGTGCACAAGGCTCTCGATTCATTGGGATCCAAAGGCAATTTTCCTATCTTCAAGTAGTCTATGTATTTGTTCCTCCAATCCCAAGTTAAACTCATTGAGTTTACTTCGGCATGACCTTCTTCTATCACCGAGTTCATTAGCTGCACTACTACTCCTGAACTGAATTCATCGGAATCAACCGATGACCCCAAGTTAGCCAGTGTATCGGCCTCAATGTTTTGATCTCGGGGTACATCCTGCAAGGTCCATTCCCTGAATTGGTGTAGGGTTACCTATAATTAGTCCAAGTATCTTCGCATCCGTTCTTCTTTTACTTCCAACATTCCGTTAACTTGATTTACCACGAGGAGGGAGTCGCACTTAGCTTCGATCACCTCGACCCCAAGGCTCTTAGCCAATTCTAGACCTGCAATCATGGCCTCATACTCGGCCTCGCTGTTAGTCAATTTCATAGTTCTAATAGACTGCCTAATTACATTTCCTGTAGGTGGTTTTAATACGATACCGAGCCCAGACCCTTTCGCGTTTGAGGCACTGTCTGTGAAAAAGGGTGTGCAGATTCTTGAAATGGTCCCTGAGGTTAACAGTAGTTCCTTCTCGACTTCGGGTATTAAGGCCGGCGTAAAGTTGGCCACGAAGTCTGCCAAAATCTGAGATTTTATGGCGGTTCGGGGTCGATACTTGATATCGTACCCACTAATTTCCACGGCCCATTTGGACAACAGGCCCAAGAGCTCGGGTTTGTGCATGATGTTCCTTAGTGGATAAGAGGTCACGATACATATGGGGTGGCATTGAAAGTACAACTTTAGCTTCCTGGAGGCGCTTAGCAAAGCAAGCGCCAATTTTTCCATGTGAGGATACCTTGATTTTGCCTTGCCTAGAGTTCTACTGACATAGTTAATCGGAGATTGGGTATTTTCCATGTGAGGATACCTTGATTTTGCCTTGCCTAGAGTTCTATTGACATAGTTAATCGGAGATTGGGTACCTTCTTTCTCCCAAACTAAGACTCCACTTACCGCTAACTCGGAAACTGCCAAGTAGAGGTACAACTATTCATCTGCCTTTAGAGTGTGCATCAGGGGTGGACTCGACAGGTACCGTTTGAGTTCTTCCAAAGCTTGCTGGCATTCTGGGGTCTAGGAAAAGTTATTCTTCTTCTTTAACATTGAGAAGAATCAATGGATTTTATCCGACGACCTCGAGATTAACGGCCCAGGGCGGCTATGCGCCCGGTTCGTCTTTGAACAGCATTGAAGGTTACATGATGCTCTCGGCATCCCCACCACTGAACGAAATGGTTCCCTTCGGAAGATAATCTCTTGTACATTTTTCCCTTGTGATAGATAATTTAGTGCGCTTTATCATTGGTCCTTGGGGGACATCGACCCCTCAAATGATCATGTTGATGATATGAAGAGGCTCCTCTTGTTCGATCTGTTTGTTGGCGTTCCTGTTCATGACATGGTTTTTGGCTCGATCACTCAGAAACTCTCGGAGGTGCCCGTTGTTGAATAACCGGGAAAATTCTTCTCTTAGATGTCGTCAATCCTCGGTCCTATGACCATGAATGCCGTAATACATACATATTAAGTTAGGATCTCTTTGGGTAGGGTTGGAATGCAATGGTCGAGGCTACTTGGTCTCTTTGATGCGCCCGATAGCTGACACGATGCTGGCAGCATCCACGTTGAAGTTATACTCTGATAATCTCGTTGCTTCCCTACTCTCGAGCGGCCTGTCGAAACTAGTTTTTCTTATCAGACCTCGGCTACTGGGCCCTCCATCGCCTCTTTTTCGTTCCTTATGGGGTGACACCAAGACCCATTTCGCCTTCGGTCCGCGCTGTATGGTTGGTACCAATCCCGAACTGGCCTTGGCTCATGATCAACGACTCTCTTAGACCTATTGTCATCTATGATGGGATAAACAGACCCAGAAGGGGCTCCGAGTTGGTGGTCCTCAACCCCGATCTTCGACTGGTACCTGTTGTAGACGTCGGCCCAAGTCACCACCAAGTACTTTACCAAATTTTGTTTTAGCTGCTTAGAAGCCAAGGAGCTTTGGGGGTAAAGCCCTTGAGTGAATGCCCGAACGACCCAATCATCCGCAAACAGAGGCAGGTCCATCCGTTCCATTTGGAACCTTGACACGAACTCCCTGAGCATCTCGTTGTCTCTTTGTTTAACCTTGAAAAGGTCTGACTCTCTGGTCTCGACCTTGATGGCCCCGACATGGGCCTTCACGAAATCATTTGCAAGCATAGCAAATAAGTCAATGGAATTTGGGGGTAAGTTGTGATACCATATCATTGCCCCTTTGGAAAAAGTCTCCCCAAACTTCTTTAGTAACACCGACTCGATTTCATCATCTTCCAAGTCGTTCCCTTTGATTGCACATGTATAGGAGGTAACATGCTCGTTCAGATTCGTGGTTCTGTTATATTTGGGGATATCATGCATACGAAATCTCTTTGGGATCGGCTTCAGTGTCGCACTTGGAGGAAAAGGTTTCTGGATAAATTTCTTGGAATTTGGCCCTTTCAATATCGAGGGTGCTCCCGGGATTTGATCGACCCTGGAATTGTATGTTTCCACTTTCTTGTCATTGGCCTCAATTTTCTTTTCACCTGACTCTACCCGATTCATTAATGCTTCAAGCATTTTCATTATCTCAGGATTGACCCCGGGCTCGGCTTCACCCGGTCCCTCAGTGACCTGTTTGTTTCTTCGGGTGCTTTCATGGGATTGTTCAAGCTCAACCCTGATGGGGGCGTGGCTTTGATTCTGCAGCTGCGCTATCGCTGCCTTTTGATCCTGCAACATTTTGAAGATAAACCTTAGGTTTATCCCATCATCTTCTTCTCCTTCGAGCGCTTCTCGAGCTGTTGGTCGGGGTCCCCCGCGAACTCTATTTTCGGGATCAATTGGCAAATTGACGTTGATTGCCACCTATGAGTTAGCATCGACCAGATAGTCAACTGGGACAACGTTGGGATCAGCAGGAGGCACCTCGTTGCTAGGCAACAAAATATTATTTTTGCCATAATGGCCAGACTCAGCGTCAACGTTCAAGTGGGCAGACTGAGACTTCGACATTTTTAAGCTGACCTGAAATTAAGACTTTAAAGAATAAGCATAAAATAGGGCGTGATATAAAGATTTGTATCAAATTACCACTATTATTCTTAGCACCGCGGTGGGCACCAAATTATTTACCTTTAAATCAGATAATAATTAAATTTGTACGCGGTTTTATGGATACGTGGATTAATTCAATACAAATAATCAAGTGTATTAGATAAGCGAGTTAAAGACAAAATAAATGATCAAACCAGTTGTAATATTATGGCCTGATCCAAACCTAGGTTGAACAGTAATTTTACCCTCGATCGGACCCTTAGTTCGAGCCTGGTTGTGGATGAAGAACAAAACAGTTAAATAAGAACTTTTGCAGTAGCTAGAAAGCTAATATGAATTTGTATTGCCTTGTTTCGCTTGTTACAATGTGTGTTATAAAAGAAAGACTTCCCCTTTATATAGTAGGAGCGTTTCATCCATAGTATAAGTCTAAAAAAGGTAAAATCCTTTATTTTTCGTAATTACTGATCCGTAACCGACATCGAGCGAGATCTGCGCCGTGATATCTGGTTAGGTATGAATATGACGGCCCTCTATCCGTCGTGTGTAACTGTTTGCCATATTTCTTGAAGTTTTAGAACTCATTCTGGGTTCGGGGAGCATCGCTTTATTATGCCCGATGAGTAACACATTGTTCACCTTCCATGGGTCTCGATACGAAGGAATCCCAGCCTCGATTTCGATCTCGTACGTCCATGCCCTTCTTCAATTTTCTTCAACGGAAAATCAGGGTATACATTAACACCCCCGATTTTACTCGTATACAAATCTCATTCATAAACAAATCTGAGAATTACATTATGATCAAACGCAGTACCTTGAATTGCACAAAATGTGACAAATCGTACTGAAATAAAGTGAAAAGAAAATGATGGAGCTCAGCTACTTAGAAAAAACACTAATAGCCACCATCTCGACTTTAAAGTGTAAGATTATTAATTCGCAGCCATAGCAGAGATTAAGACACAAGCATAATCATAATCTAGAGTTAAAGTTTAAGAAAGTGTACCGTTGAACTCCATTGACACAATAACGACAATGATCAGCGATTAAGTATGATACCAACTTTCACGATCTACTAGCTATGCGCTCTCATAGTTCGGAGAACTTGACTGATGGGATATCTACTGTTACCACGTATTCAAGAGACAGAATAAGTTAGGATTTTCTAATAGTTAGAAAAACTGGGGGTTGGCCTCTATTTATAAAAAGTACCTACCCATCACAGGCCAATTGTTATTGGGCCTCACTTATCCACACACATAATATTTAATATTAAGACTTTTATTTATCCACCACTTGGGCCACGTCACTATCTTTGCAGGCTATAACCAATTAACGTAAGTCCAAATTCTAACATTCTCCCATTTGGATGCCAACTTTAATTGAGGATAAGAAAACAATTTTAAAACTTATGAGTCTTGAGAAAACATCTTAAAAAAGATTTTAGACTATATAGTGGTCACACTACTCACATAGCCAAGGATAGAATGACCTATATAATAATCCATCATGTATCAATGGAGAATACTAACAATGAATCGTAGCAGGCATTATACCATTTTAAGGTATGAGTTCTATATATGATCATATTTGCTAGAATTTTCATCAACATGGATCAAACATGTGTGCTAAGCATATTATCTTTCTAATCAAGGTGAACAAAGCCACACCTCTTAGAAAAAAATAATCCTCCAAGTGATATAATAACCATATCACCTCAGAAGTCTCCAAGTGACACTAAAATCATAGCACCTCATGAGGTTTTCCTTGTGCCTTACCCGAGATAATCAAGGCAACAAGAAGCAAAACTCAAAGATACCATGAGTTTATGCAATATCCAATTAGAAAAAAAAATAAAATAAATTATCATGTTAGTCAATAAGCATAACAAATATAAAATAACACAAGCTTGCATAGAAACAAAATTTATTAAAAGCAATATCTCAGTTAGCAATTACAAAGTAAATCCCACTGACTAAAGCACATCAAAAGACTTTAAAATATTCATGTTTTGAGCATGTTCATTAAACGCTACATGCCTAAGACCTTTAGTCAAAAGATTAGCCAACATAGATTTTGTGTTAATATACTCAATACATATATCACCTTCTTTTACCATATCTCTAACCTTAAGAAACTTAAGGCTAGCATGCTTAGATCCTCTCATTCTGTTGTTATTCTTAGAGAAGAACACAATTGCACTATTTTTACAGAAAATAGTCACCGACTTAGATATAAAATCCACAATTTATAATTTAGTAAGAAAATTCTTCATCCAAACAACATATGAAGCAGTCTCAAAACAAGCAATAAACTCAGCTTCCATTGTAGATGTAACAGTGATACTCTATTTCTTACTTTTCCAAGAAATATCACCTCTAGCTAATATAAAAATATATCCAGAAGTTGATTTCACAGTGTCTTGACAACATGCAAAATCAAAATCTGAATATGCCAGTAGGTCTAGATCATCAACCTTTTTGTACACAAGCATGAAGTCTTTGGTGCGTTGTAGATATCTCATCACTTTCTTTGCGGCCACCCAATGTGCCCACCCAGGATTAGAAGAAAATATTCCCAACATATTAACAACACATAATATATCAGGCCTTGTACAAACCTGTATATACATCAAGCAACCAACAACACTTGCATATGTCACATATTTCATGGTTCTTCTTTCAACTTCATTTTCGGACATTGATCTTTACTAAGTTTATCCCCTTTCATAACAGGTGCAACACCAGGTCTACAATCTTGCATATTGAAAGTTTTAAGAACATTCATAATACATGAACGTAGTGATAAACCCAACAAACTATGTGACATATCTCTTTTAATCTCTATCCCAAGAACAAAAGAAGCTTCACTAAGATCTTTCTTTTCAAAAGACCTTGATAAAAATTGTTTGGTCTCATTAATCAAGCCCAAATCGTTTGTAGTAAGTAAAATATCATCAACATATAGAACCATAACAATAAAATTTCCATTAACTATTTTGAGATAAACACATTCATCAAGCTTATTTTCCACAAATCTGAATTTTATAATGATTTGATCGAATTTCAAGCACCACTGCCTGGAAGCTTATTTAAGTCCATAAATAGATTTGTTAAGCTTGCACAATAGATGTTCTTTACCAAATTCTTTGAAACCTTCATGTTGAACTATATAAACTTCTTCAAGTAGACTCCCATTCAGAAAAGCAGGTTTAACATCCATCTAGTGCAACTCTAAATCAAAATGAGCCACAAGAGCCATTACAACTCTAAATGCATCCTTAGATGAAACAGGAGAAAATATTTCTTTAAAATCAATATATTCTTTCTGAGTGTAACACTTAGTAACCAACCTTGCTTTTTAATGGTCTATGTTTCCCTTGGAGTCTCTTTTGTGTCACGCTCCAAATCTGGGGAGGCGTGGCTGGCACCCGGTGCCATGCTGGCCCGAGCGAACCACTCTGTAACTTATTTGTTTTTTTTCTTCTGTAACTATCATGGGCCAACATGGCCACAACTCATAATGTATAACTATAAGCGGGCAAATACTGTATCAATGAACTATCATTCTTAAAACATGTATACACATGGGCCGTTAAGGCCTCTGACATACTATACAAAATGAACCTCTGTCTACAAAGCCTTTAAGATTATTTGACATCAAATTGGACAGGGTACCGGCCTACCCATAAGTCTGTAGCAAAACGCTGACACGATGACTCATAGACTCGGCTACACTCCGAATGAGGTGGAGTCTTACCGATCCTTCACTGAATGCTCTACCTCGTCTACTATGAGGGCTCGTCAAACTAATTATCTATACCTGCAGGCATGAAGGCAGTATCCCCAACACGCCCTTGAATTATTATTCACGAATGAATTGGGAAAGATGCCAGAGAGAAAAGGCTAGAACTTATGCTTTGACTTGATTGATAGCTCTTTTCTCTTATACCTATTCCAAGCTGATAGAATGCGCATAGTAGTCCAACTCCGTTCGCCATTCCCACCCGGGAATCACTTCACTCCAGCGCCTCGTCAGTCAAAAGGATGTCAGTATGAATAATGTACCGAATATGTAAGGCAGAACTGAAATATAACAATGAACATAGAATAAATTAACATACAACCGAAACAATGTCACAAAATAAGCCCCTTAAGTTTCATAACCCACAATGATTACCCGCAATTACTAACCCAATACAAGCAAGATCCAGATTGCCTTGTGGACTAAACATCAAATGAAACTCGTAAGATATGATAATTTACCTTCAAACACATTTTGGGTTTTTGTTTTTATCTTCTTTTGCTTTGGTAATAACACAAGAAAGTTGTAGGATGGCAGTAGTGTAAATTGAACCTAGATCATACTGAATGTCCTCCGTCTTGTGATTTCTTCATATCGACAAGTATTTAATTTAATTATATATAATGCTTCTCTTTGAGACTCTTATCCATATCATATGATGCATGACTGTCCAACTGATCAGTGGTAACTACCCGACTGTCCGTAACGCGGTGATAAATGCATGACTGGTCGACCGGCCGTAGCTCGGTGGTAAATGTATAACTGCTGAACCGCCCGTAGCTCGGTGGTAAATGATGATGCATATAATACCATTACGAATATTAACATCTTTATTGAATGCCTTAATAGAGAGTTAAGAACATACTTAGGCATTCTTTGAATATCGTTTTACAGGAATGAACAACGTAGACCTTCTTAGTTACTAAGAGTAGAACCATTTATGAAATAATATTACGTTTACGTATCGTTACTTGGATCATGCTAAAAGGAAAGAAGGGATAGCCTTAACATACCTGAGCCGATTCTCTTGATAATCCCTCTAACACACGTCTTTTGCGAAAAACACGTAACGGCAGATTGAAATAGGGAAAAATCCGTATGATTTTTTTGAAAAAGATTGTACCGTGCTCTCTTAGAATTTGTAATTAAGCTATGACCGATAGTCACAATCATCTATATAACATCTTAACAAGTATAGTAATCAAGTTGAGAATAAACTACTAACAAACCTTCACCTAATAAGAAGTATAAAAGGTCATGTAGCAGTCATATGACCCTTGCTAATCGTTACCAATCTCTAAATCTAGTTTTGTTTTGCTTTCCCACATGCAGGATAGAGTTAAAGCATATAAGATAACATCAGGACCTTTTCTGCCAACAAAATCCTCTCAATAAGCCACCTAACCTAATGAACTAAGAGTCACTACTACCTAAGGCATTTGCTGCCACTTGAGGTCCATTAAACTTATCCAAAGATTTTAATTAATTAGTTAATCTCCCACTAAAATTAATAATTATCCAATTATCCACATAATCAAGAATTATCTCGAAATGACAAACTTCGACGAAACTCAATTTTTTCGATTCGTTTACCCTCTGACCTTTATAACACTTACTTATCACTTGTTTGATATATCATAAATATTTATAACTTCGAAAATAGTCTTGTCCTTATCTTAAAGTACTATTATTAAAATATTACAATATTAATAAATCATGGTACCATATAAAATCAATGCATACACTATTACTTCATTAAAACATCCATGTAAAAATACATATATTTTCTCAAATTCTAATTTTCCTAATCTCATATAAAGAGTACAAATTTCCGTACGCTTCATTCTTAAAATGGTAAAAAGATAACCTTCTTTTCTTGTGAAAAAAATAATTTCTATCTTTACAATAATGAAAATCTCATAAACTTTCTCATATTATGTGTATAATTTAAAGCATATTCGAAGTAGTAATATTAATAACTATATAAAATTATATTTTTCAAACTTTTGTTTTAAAACATGTTCCACTTAAAATACCATATCAAATGTATATAACGGTATTAAGGTTGTTAAACTTACGGGGTCTTACAATAACATAGTCACAAATCCTCTATAATCTCATGAATGGTCTTAATCCCCTCAAGCTCATATGGATTACTATGACTCATCCTAATATTAAAGTACGGGATGTAACATTTTGGTTTACCACCTTTTTCATGTAGAATAGGTACAGGGACCATGACTTCTTTCTCTTTTAACACAATTTCCTTTCCACATTTATAATCACAATCACAAACATCATGCTCAAGGAATTTTGCTTTATTTGACTCAATGATTCTAGTGCCATGCTCAGGACAGAAAAACCTAAAACCTTTAGAGAGATCAGGATAGCCTATAAAGAAACAACTGGTAGTTTTAAGATCAGGTTTCTTTTCTGTGGGTGAATAAATACAAACTTCAGATGGACATCCCCAAATATGAAAATGGTTCAAGCTAGATTTTCGGGTTGTCCATAGTTCAAAGGGAGTTTTTAAGGCAAATTTTGTAGGAACTCTATTCAGGATATAGATAGCTGTTTTTAAGGCTTCAACCCAAAGAGACTCGGGCCGTCTAGCCTTGCCATCATACTTCTCACCATTTCTGTGAGAGTACAATTTCGTCTTTTAGCCACACCATTCTGCTCCAGAGTACCTGGCATGGTGTATTGTGCTATTATCCCACATTCTTATAAAAACAAAGTAAAAGGCACCATACATTGACCAGACTCATCATAATTTCAATAGTACCCACCACCACAGTCAGACCTCACTATCTTAATGGGCATCCCAAGCTGTTTTTCAGCTTCAGTCTTGTAAATTTTAAACTTATCAAATGCTTCAGACTTTTCATTTAAAAGGTATATATAAAAATATCTTTAAAAGTCATCAATAAAAGTAATGAAATACTTATGATTTGTCAAAGTAAGTATATAAGGTCCACTAATATCAGTATGAATAATTTATAAGAGTTCAGAGCTCCTAGTGGAACCCTTCCTTTACCAGTCATTCAATTTTCTTTAGAAATAGGACCAAGACACCTATGCAACAACAGGTAAGACGTTTTACTAATAGCAGAGCTTTTTGTGGAAATATTTTTAACATGCATTGCAAAAACATTCATTGAACACATTCAAGCAATATAGACCATTTCTTAAAAAGGCATCAACAACAACATATGAATCATAGAAAATTTTAATAATACCATTATTTTGTTGAAATGAATAACCAAATTTGTCCAAATGTGAATCTGAAACTAATTTTCGTCTCATAGGCGGTACAAACAAAATATTTTCTAACCGAATACTATAATTATTTTTCAAAGGTAAAATAGTAGTCCCTATAAACTCTACTTTTTCTTTGAGTTCATTGCCCACAATAACATTGGCTTCATCCTCTTTTGGCTTCCGTCTGCTTACTAGATCCTGTAAGTCATTGGTTACATGAACAATTGTACCACTATCCAACCATCAGGAATTTAAAGAAACATGAACAAGAGTAGTTTCAAAGGAGATAAAAGCCAAAAGATTACCTGATTTCTTTTTAAGAGGACATCCAGTTTTCTTATGACCTACTTGTTTGCAATCCCAGCATCTGATTTCTTTTTTAATCATAGTTTGAGGACCAAATAGATTATGCGGCTTATTAGCATGACCACTATAACCACCTGAAAGATGAGTCTGACCATGTTTCCTTTTATGAAATTCGGGTCTACCTTTTCTTTTATAAGAGGGATAATCGATTTTTTAGACGAGCTAACAAGGTTCACTACACCCTCAACTTTGTCCTTTCGTATCCTTCCTTCCTCTACCACACAAAACGTTATAAGCTTATCAATACTTCACTTATCCTTTTGTGCATTATAGGTTGTCTTAAGCTGGTTAAGCTGCCCAGAAAGGGACCTTAGGGAGTGATGAACTAGAACATCATCTGTAATGGTTACACCTAAATGATTCAGCTTAGTAGCAATGTTAACCAATTTCATAATGTGATCTCAGACTACCTACAAAGTCATACTTTATAGTAGACAGTGAATCAATTAGGCTACCTATCTCAGCTTTCTCAAATTTTAGGAATTTCTGTCTCATGGCACTCAAGAAATCCTTTTCATTTTCATTATCGTTAATTGCACCTTTTATGTGATAAGAAATGGATATCTTCATGATTATAAGTCTCAATTTGTTAGCCTTCATCCATTACTCAGACTTAGCATATTCATCAGCAGTGCTAGTAGTTGTGGGTTCAGCAGGTTTTTGTTCAGTCAATGCAAAGTCCAGGTCCATCAGACCTAACATTATATCAACATCTTTCTTCCACTTCTTGTAGTTGCTACTAGTTAGAGTTTTAATGGAATTCAACTGAGTAGTTATGTTGTTAACAGTTGTATCAGAAAATAACGTAAAAGTTAGAGAAAATCATGGACATGAACACATAAATCAAAAGAGTCAAGACATCTATTGCACCCCTCCTTTGGGTGGAAGATGCAATTGTCTCCCCTTTAAGGACCAAGGAGTCCAAGACATTTATTATATCCTCACCTTTAGGAAAGGAATACAAAACCTCTTCCCCATGTCATCCCAGAGTACAAAACATATATTGTGTCCTTCCTTTAGGTAAGAGACACAAAACCTTCTCTTACAATAAATTATCCTTATATTTTATATACATGAGAATCCAAGACATTAATTTCATCCTTTAGGAGAAAACACAATATCTCATCTCTTATATTAATTTAGTGTCACTAGTATCAAAAGGTAAACCTCAAACACTAGTATACACTTATTACGAACAATTTTGACATGACTGTAACGACCCGACCGGTTATTTTGAGAGTTTAGCCCCATTTTCTACATTTTTGCTTCTTTTATGCTTTACAACTATATTTTGTCCTACCAGATTGGTTGGTTCGGGTCTGGAGTGGTTTAGGAGTGAATTAAGAGACTTAGTCTCTTAATTGGAAGCTTAAGTTGGAAAAAGTCGACCAGATGTTGACTTATGGGAAAACGACCTCGGATTTGAATTTTGATGGTTGCGTTAGCTCCGTTAGGTGATTTTGGACTTAGGAGCACATCCGAAATGTGATTTGGAGGTCCATAGTGGAATTAGGCTTGAATTGGCGGAAGTTGGAATTTTGGCGATTTCGGCCGGCAGTGGAAATTTTGATATCGGAGTGGGATTGGATTTTCGAAAGTTGGAATAGGTTCGTGCTTTCATTTTTGACTTGTGTGTAAAGTTTGAGGTCAATCAGACGTGGTTGGGTAGGTTTCGGCGTCGTTTGTTGAATTTGATAGTTTAGAAGTTCTTTAGGCTTGAATCCGAGGGTTAATTAGTGTTTTGATGTTGTTTTGAGTGATTCGAAGGCTCGACTAAGTTCCTATGAAGTTTTAGGATTGGTTGGTATGTTTGGTTGAGGTCCCGGGGACCCCGAGTGAGTTTCGGATGCTTAACGGATCACTTTTGGACTTTGGAAGATAGAATATTTTCAGATGTTTTGTTGCAGACATTTTCTTCATCGCGTTTGCGAGAGAGTTCTCGCATTCACGTAAGACATCTGGGAAGGCCAGCTGAGTTACTCTTCGCATTCGTGATGTGGATCCTACGTTCGTGAAGATGTGGAACCCAGAGGCTACGCGTTCGCGACATGGTCCTCGTGTTCGCGACATGGTCCTCGCATTCGCGGAGAGGAACGAGCAGATGGAGGTTCAGGCATTTAAGCCTACACGTTCGCGAAGAGGGTTGTGCATTCACGTAGGGTTCGCTAGTGAAAGGTACGTGTTCGCGAGAGGTCACTCGCGTTCGCGAAAGAGGAATTTTGGTCAACATTATTTTTGTTGTTCAACGTGAACGCGAGGCTTTGACCGCATTCGCGAAGAAGGAATTAACTGGGCAGATATAAAGATTCAAAAACAAGGGTTTGGCCATTTTTATCAAAACTTGAGTTTGGCAGCTCGGCTTTGGACGCGATTTCGAGGAATTTTCAAAGACATCGATTGGGTAATGATTCTACACTTGATTTTGTTTATATCTCACTAATCTATCATTAATTTCATCATTAATTTTCGGATTTGGGTTAAAAATTGGGGAAAAATGGGAAGAAGTTCATCAACTAAGATTTTGGATTTTGATTGGGATTCTAATATCGGATTTGGATAAATTTGGTATGGTTGGACTCGTGAGTGGATGGGCTTTCGGGTTTTGTGACTTTTGTTGGATTTCGAGACGTGGGTCCGAGGCCGACTTTTGACCAATTTCGGATTTTGGCTTGTAATTTTGTATTTTTCTTGTGGAATTGATTCTTTTAGCCTATATTAATTATCTCGTACTGCTTGTGGCTAGATTCAGGGCATTTGGAGATTGATTCGAGGGGCAAAGGCATTGTAGAGTAGAATTTTGCACGGTTGAGGTAAGTTACAGTTTTAAATCTGGTTTTGAGGGTATGAAACCCCGAGGATTGGTATGATGTGAGTGTTTGGAGGTGACGCACATGCTAGGTGACGGGCGTGTGAGCGTGCACAATGAGGGATTGTGACTTGGTCCATCCCGTGAGACTATAAAGTTGAATAGCCATTGTTATTACTTGTTTTTCCTTGCCTTTGAGCAATTGACTGCCTTTTATGTTAGAAACCATGTTTAGGCCTTATGATATCACTGTTGGGACCCGCAGCAGTCGTATACTTGCTGAATTGACTGCTAATTGATGTCTCGTACTCAGTCACAGTCTTACTTATGTGTTATATCTCTGTTCCCTATCATTGCTTGTTGATACTCGTTGTATTCTCTGTTTGGGCCGATTGTTATGATATTCTGTGAGCCCGAGGGACTTGAGAGGTTAGTGACTGAGATAGGGCCCGAGTGCCGAGCTCTCAGCTATGTGAGGGTATATGGATTGGGTTGCATGCCGCAACGAGCCTTATGGCTACTTATGGACTGTGGATCGAGTTGCACGCCACAACGAGTCTTGTGGCTACTTATGGACTGTGGATCGGGTTGAACGCTACAACGAGCCTTATGGATACTTATATGATTGGGTCGGACTGCACGACGCAGCGATCTAGCACTTGGGCTGGAAGGAACCCCTCCGGAGTCTGTACACCCCCAGTGAGTGCAGGTACCTATTGAGTGTGAGTACTGAGGGCTGGGAGCTGAGTGATTGAGCTATTGTGACGAGTTGAGTGTCTGTTGCCCTGAGAGGTTGTACTTATTTTTCATTTGTTGATGCACTTAGTTGCTATCTGTCATTGTTATAAAATTTCTGAAAGATTCTATATCCGTATTACCTGCATTGTAACTGTATAAGTTGATTTGACTTGAACTGCCGGATTTGAAAGCATGTCTACTCTTTGCTAGAATTATTGAAATGAACTGTATGTGTATTGCTCATCACTGCCTTCTCAGTTCCTTATTTATTTCTGTTACTTGCTGAGTTGGTTGTACTCATGCTACACCCTGTACTTCATGTGCAGATCCAGGTGTGTTTGATCACGGAGGTCATTGAGTTTGTGCGCGATCGAGTATCGGAGACTACGAGGTAGCTGCCGGCGTCCGCATACCTTGTCTCTCCTTCTATGTTTTCTCTCTTTTCTGTATTGATACTTAGACACTATTCTATTAGAATGGATATCTAGATGCTCATGACTCAGTGACACCCCGATGTCATGCTATATTTCTGCACTTATGTTTTATTTGGGTTTTACCCCCATTTTTATGAAATACTCTGGTTATTTTAAATGTCTTAAATTCATTTCTGTTAAATTTTGAAAGTGTTTTGGGAAGGTCGGCTTTCCTAGTATCACGATAGGCACCATCACGACGGGTAAGGTTTTGGGTCGTGACAAGTTGGTATCAAAGCCTAGGTTATATAGGTCTCACGAGTCATGAGCGGGTTTAGTAGAGTCTTGCGGATCGGTACAGAGACGTCTGTACTTATCTTCGAGAGGCTGCAGAACCCTTAGGAAACTTCACATTCTTGAATTCTTGTCATGCGAATCTGTTGATTCTAGTAACTAAACATCTGTTGTTTTATTCTCTCATAGATGGTGAGGACTCGTACTACCGGGCAGGATGGACAGCCACCAGTACAACCAGCCAGAGCCGCGAGAGGCCGAGGTCATGGTAGAGGCCGCGGAAGGGGCAGAGGTGTTACACCCCATATTTTTGTACGTGAAAGTACGCCATAAATAAATTGATAAAAGCTCGAAAATGAGATGTTACATCCCACATTTTTGTACGTTAAAATTTCGTCGTAAGTTAATCGACGTAAGTTTGGGAATGAGATTATTTTGGGATTATAAGTATTACGTTATTTCAAACAAGTGATAAGTAAATTCATGAAGGTGAGAGGGTAAGCAAATCGAAAAAAGTGAGTTTCGTCGAAGTTTGTCAATTTGGGATAAAATACGGTCCGAGCTATAATATCCGATATTTATGGACTAGTGCCATACAAGGTACCACATGACCATGATAGTAAGGTGCATAAGGTGTGTTAAAAATAAGTAGTATTTTAAGTAATTTGAGATAATTCTTAATTATGTGAGTAATTGATTAATTATTGAATTAGTAAAAAATTACCAAGTTAATTAATGAAGTTGATAATTAATTAAGATGTGGTGGATAAGCCTAAAAGGCTCCTCAACGTGGCAGCAAGTTTAGCCTAATTAAGTGACTCTTTACTCAACAAATGAGGTGTCACATTTAGAGCAATTCTTGGCTAAGTCATCTTACAAAGGGGCCCCACACCTATAATAAGAAACATCCCAAATTTATTAAGTGGAATGGACGAAGGCTTCATCAAATGAAGAATGAAATCTTCAACAAAATCCATGAAAGACTTCTCAAATTCAAAAAAGATTCATATGAGATTATGATTAAATTCACAAAATGAAGGATTATGACTACAAAGTACGGATGATTCTTCAATACTAATTGCAATTCTAAGAGGGTTGCAACGAAGTTACACTGTGTAATCGCATCGAGATTTGCAATTCTAAGGGAGTACGGTACAATCTTTCTCAAGAATATCATACGAATTTTTTCCTGCTTCGATCCGCCGTTACGTATTTCGTCGGAAAAGACGGTGTTAAAGGGATTGTCAAGAGAATCGGTTCAGGTATGTTAAGGCTATCCCTTATTTTCTTTTGGCGTGATCCAAATTATACAAATAAAACGAGTAAAATATGCAACTTTCATAAATGACTCTATTCATAGAAATATTAGGAGTGTCTATATTCTTGATTCATCACGTGTCTTATTATTCTATCATCTGTTCATGGGTCTCAGAAAATACATAAGTTAATAAAGTTTATTTCATGATATTAATCAAAGGTATAATGGTCTTATGACACTCTGAAAGATTTTATTGACGTACTTCTCATGCATTGCATTCATTTATATTGACCCATGACCAGATGGCGTTATATACACGTATATATGTATATGGGATATGGAAAAAGGTTACGGTGTTATATACGCACCACCACCTGATCAACTGGTATACGTTGATGATTTTCCCACAGTGGCCGAAATGATATGATGGGATACCCTCAGAGGCTTGATGATGTTATGATTGCATATACCCATGCTTGGTATGACATTTATACCCATATGCATGGCATTATAAGTATTGAATGATTCACAGAGCTATTCAGACTTACATGTCGAGTCTTTTACTCCATGTTTCTCTCATGTCTATTATTTACTGATTTTTATTCCTTACATACTCGGTACATTATTAGTACTGACGTTCCTTTTGCCTGGGAATGTTGCGTTTCATGCGCGCAGGTCTCGATAGACAGGTCGAGAGTCCTCCAAGTAGGCTATCAGCTCAGCGAAAGGTATTGGTGTGCTCCATTTGCTCCAGAGTTTCTTGTTTGGTCAGTATGATTTAGACGTGTATTGTTTGGTATGGCGGAACTCTGTCCCGACCTTTATGACGATTATGTATTCTTAGAGGCTTGTAGATAGATGATATGTAAGTAAAAGATTGTATGGCCTTGTCGGTCTATGTTCAGTGTACGAGTGGTTATTTTGGTCTTATAGGCCCGTATGTCTTATGTATAAGTTGGTATTATATGTTGTATTCTACTTATCTCACGGCAACCTCTTTGGCTCAGTTATCTATGATATGAAAAATAGTATGATATGAAAAGATACGTTATGTTGGTACTCGGTTGAGTAAGGTACTGGGTGCCCATCGCGGCCCATCGGTATCAGAGCAGTTCTGTCTTAGGGAGTCTACAAGCCGTGTCTAGTAGAGTTTTGTTTATGGGTGTGTTGTGCACCACACTTATAAGCAGGAGGCTACATGGCATTTAGGACTGTCGCTCTTTTTTCTTACTCTAGATGGTGTGGTAGAGCTCAGTTGTAAGAACTCAATTTCCTAAACTCTATCTTATTCATAATACGACGATGCCTACATCGAAAAAGACGGTTTGTAAGGGATTGAATGTGGCTATGGAAGAGTTAAGTCAGAGGAACTCGATTTTGCATCATGCTTATGATGGATAAATATGAGGTATTCAGCAGATCATGTGTGTACTAAAACGTGTAAGCTTCTTGATAAGGATCCCTAAGGCAAGAACGTCTATCCACTCTTACGGTAAAAAAGGAATAAAAGAATCGGAAGGTAGACACAAGTTTCAGCAAGTAAAAGAAGCAAGGTGAAGAAGGGTACGAGGTACCCAGTTAATGAAGATTAATAGTATTTACAATTCAAGCAGAGAATATAAGCATTTTTGAGTTACCTTCAATTGTAACAGGGGTATGTACAATTAGTCACACCCATCTCAGTTATGCTCCATGGGAGCCAACAGATATAGTTTAAGAGAAGGATAGGATATTAGGATCCAACTGGGGTTAAAGTAACCCAAGATGTTGGATGGATTGTTAGCGTTAGCTGACATTCTGAAGGATATTGCGAATATGCTAATAGATCTCCTTGTGAGACATCCAGATGGTGCACACTAAAATAATACAGCTAGATATGGGTACTACAAAGATAGGCACTGGAAGCCTGGAAGGGATAAATATTATCTTAGTATGGCTCCCGTCCCTAGTAGAGAAAGAATGTTAGGCAACCCGAAGAGCCAGTAGATGGAGCAAGGGGAGCTAAAAGCAAAAGAATGTCTTGTTCGAGTTTTCAGAATAAAGTGATAGACATAAATGTTAGCGGGAAATAAGAAGAGAGTTAATGAAGCATTATGAGTAAGATGTGATATATGAATGACAATGGTAGATCAAAAAGATGATAGTATTACAGAGTCTATAGTTAAGTGAAGGAAAAGACGAGAGGTGACAGGCCTTGAGACAACAAAAGAGTATAGGCCATAAAGTCATATCCTCATTTCGAGAAATATGTCCGTGACTCCAACGCGACTACCGGAAGGAAAGGTTAGACCCCAGAATAATAGAAATGAGTATGGGTTGGTGAACAAGATAAACTAAACATGAATTAGGGACTGAGAGATTTGATAATGGTTGACATCATGAGAATTTCAGATTACGTTCCGGCGATAATAGAATGGACAACAAAAGAATATTTATGAAAAATTCAGAGAAAGGTCATTCAGTAAGACACTTCCCTAAAGCAAGCAATGTGAGCAAAGTTAAGCTTAAGGGACTGTATGTGCCAGTTATACTAGATGTCACCCTCGTGAGTAAGGAATTTTGTTATCCTTGGTACAGAAGGATTACCGGAAGGTGAGTAAAGTTCATCGATGATGTGAAAAGACGCCAAGGATGAAGAGGTAAAACATCTATAGGAAGATCGTCGTAGCACTAAATCTTAGTACTCTCCTAAAGGGGGGAATATTGAGTGATATGACATTAAGTCAGAATTAAGTGGTTCTAGTAACTACAGAATGGTAAAGGAAGAATGCGATAAAAATTAGAAAGGAATGAGATTGCACTAATCCAAATCCTACAGATATGCTACGATTCCAGAACATTATGCAAATATGACGTAAAGAAGAGGAAGTAAGGGTTCCTGCCCGAGATGTTATTGATAGATAAGGAGCATGTGCGAGACATAAGTTAAGATAAAGGAGATAACCCAAGAAGAATACGCGGAATTTTGATATGAGAATGGGCCAACGACTAGTTAGTAGTTGATCCAGGAAGAGCCTAGTTATGGCTAAACAAGAGGACACAGACAAATCAACAGATTGTGCAAGATGAACATAGTGAACCCCAACATGGGGAATTCAGTCTCGCAGATATGACATCGTGATCCTTGAGATATATTCAGATAGGAGTTGGGGTAGTTAAAGGTAAATAAAAGAGAATGCCATTGGAAAAACAGTCAAAATATTAGTTCAGAAGCAACCCTACAAGCACAAGGGTGTGGAAATAAGTAACTACGGATAATTATAGGCGGGGAAGAACATCAAAATATTCCGTCAAGTATACGATGTGATAAGCTTGTAACTTAACAAGAGACAGAAGGTCTTCCTAAATACTACAACGAAAGACTAGCTGAGGAAATAAGGAAGAAGGCTTCAACCTAAACATGGTAACTTGAAGAAGAAATGGTCATGTAAAAGCAGTCTCCCTACAAAATTGTATGCACTCCAAAAGAAAGTGGCACCTACCGTGGCTAATGAACGGGGAGTAAAAATCAAAAGTAATATTCAAGACCATATAAGTTGTACAAAATTCTAGCATGCACGCAACAAGGGGGGAGAAAGACCAGGAAAAGTAATTACCTACGTTTAAGGAAAGCTGGGATGGAACGAAAGGAACAATTCGATCAATGATCCAGAGTTAGTTACATTATGAACGCACTTAAGAGTTGGGAGTATTATCCATGCAGCATATATGTTGACAATCATACAATCGTAGAAGACTCCAGTATAAGTTAAAAGAAAGAATTGAGTCTAGGTCATAAACAAAGGTTTGAATTGATAGAAGATCGTATCATGGATATTCCATAGCGTCCATAAAGGGCTAAAGCAATAACTAAATGCCATGAGCCGTATATCGGAAGGTGGCTTAAGCCTACATAAAGGCTGATTAGAAGGAAGAGGAAACTCAAGAGTTACATCAACCAAGAAAATTATAGAAATTGTGATTGCGAACATTGCAGGATCACCCTTAATATCAGAGGTACAAGAGAGATAGTACAACAATCATATTATATAATGTCTCTACGTGAAAGCCAGTTAAAAGAGTACCAGCCTCATAAGAAGTCAGTATGAAGCTCCCACCGGATTGTGTATCCACTAGAGGTGCAAGTATTACAATAGAGCTTCAAGTTGTGGATGTAAATCATACCTATGCATAAGGGAAGTTATGAAAGAGATAGAAGACGTGATGCGATATTTTAAAGTAAGTAAGGTAAAGGTGAACAACATACTCAGGTACAGAAGGTTGTGAATAGTCCTTACTTCGGATAGAAGGCTAGAAGCATTGGGATTCAATATCCAGGAAAGATAGCGGTGGCTTGCCTTCCAGCCTATGGTTTCTAGGTATCGAGAAGCCTGATTAAGAGAGTAAAGAAGAGTTAGAGATGATGTGATGTCTCGCTAGATGATCTAGAATAACACAAGGAAATATATGGTGCAAGCAAGTTGAAGAGAGGTTGCGAGTAGTATAAATAGACATGTATAGGTCGCAAGCTAAAGTATGGTAAAGCGACAAGGTTTAGGAAGACAGGAGTAAGGACAAGAAAGGGCAAGTAAGAAGGTGACGAGAAATGGATAAGTCATCGGAATTAAGCCCAGGAAAATAAGAGAGCTAATGGTTTCTCTAAGTTATAGAAAGCTCAGTATAGCCTGAATGAGCTCAGAAGAGTCTAAGACTAGCAGCATTTGGAAGAAATGGAATGCTGTCCTAGTAATAGAATGAGGATGTAGTTGTGATAAATAAGGGATGACGTTTGGGCCTTCGATTGAGTAATGATTTGAAAAAAAGGGGGATTTCATGAATTGTACAGGATTGAAACACCCACGTAAGGTGAATCACATTGGGATGCTATGAAAAATGGTTATGGAAATTACTCCAGATGTTCCTCAATGCAGCATGGGCCATAGTGATTACCTAAGAAGTTTCAAGTTATCAGTGGTAAATTGTAGATGAATATTGAGGTGAATCAACAATGAATGGACAAAAGTCACAAAGTATGAGATGAGATTAGACCATCATTCTTAAGATGAATAGTAACGAGGAAGCATTAATGGACTTAGATTTATACATCTATGATAAGAAGCGAGAGAGTAACCTGGAATTGGGTAGCAGACCTCGATAATAATAAAACCAAGGTAAGAGTTATGGTATAGTATGACCTACCTAGATGCAGTAAAGTCATACAGATGGATAACATGGTCCATGAAGTAAGGTATATTCATAAGTTCAACAAAGTATCGAGTGAAGAACTTCATTGTACTTATAGATGCTAGAGGGACATCTTATTAAGCTTTGTATATGTTCACAAAATGAGGCATAGGGATTGGCTAAAAGCTGGAGGAAAAAGGAGAGAAGAGTCGCATAGGCGCACTTATAAAGTCAGAGTCGTACAGGCTGCATAATAAAAGATAGCAGCAGTTACAAGATTGGAATGATTCCGACCATGAGTCATGGTGTGAGAAAGAGGCCTAAAGATGGGAATGCCCCGGTGTTTGGGATTTATTCACAGAATAGTTGCCTAGATAGAAAGAGTACTAAAGTATTTGCAAGAGCTATGGGTTATGAGAATGATAAGTGCATCAGTCAACATTCGAGGATGAATATTCCAAAGGGGGGAATGATGTTATACCCCATATTTTCGTACGTGAAAGTATGCCATAAATAAATTGATAAAAGCTCAGAAATGAGATGTTACATCCCGCATTTTTGTACGTTAAAATTTCGTCGTAAGTTAATCAACGTAAGTTTGGGAATGAGATTATTTTGGGATTCTAAGTATTACGTTATTTCATACAAGTGATAAGTAAATCCGTGAAGGTGAGAGGGTAAGCATATCGAAGAAAGTGAGTTTCATCAAAGTTTGTCAATTTGGGATAAAATACGGTCCGAGCTATAATACCCAGTATTTATGGACTAGTGCCATACAAGGTACCCCATGACCATGATAGTAAGGTGTATAAGGTGTGTTAAAAATAAGTAGTATTTTAAGTAATTTGGGATAATTCTTAATTATGTGGGTAATTGGTTAATTATTGTATTAGTGAAAAATTACCAAGTTAATTAAGGAATTTGATAATAAATTAAGATGTGGTGGATAAGCCTAAAAGGCTCCTCAACGTGGCAGCAAGCTTAGCCTAATGAAGAAACATCCCAAATTTATTAAGGGGAATGGACGAAGGCTTCATCAAAATGAAGAATGAAATCTTCAACAAAATCCATGAAAGACTTCTCAAATTCAAAAAAAGATTCATATGAGATTATGATTAAATTTACAAAATGAGGGATTATGACTACAAAGTACGGATGATGCTTCAATACTAATTGCAATTCTAAGAGGGTTGCAATGAAGTTACACTATGTAATCGCATCGAGATTTGCAATTCTAAGGGAGTACGGTACAATCTTTCTCAAGAACATCATACAGATTTTTTCCTACTTCGATCCACCGTTACGTGTTTCGTCGCAAAAGACGGTATTAAAGGGATTGTCAAGAGAATCAGTTCAGGTATGTAAGTCTATCCCTTCTTTTTTTTTGGCATGATCCAAATGATATAAATGAAACGAGCAAAATACGCAACTTTCATAAATGACTCTATTCATAGAAATATTAAGAGTGTCTATATTCTTGATTCGTCATGTGTCTTATTATTCTATCATCTGTTCATGGTTCTTAGAAAATATGTAAGTTGATAAAGTTTATTTCATGATATTAATCAAAGGTATAATGGTCTTATGACACTTTGAAAGATTTTATTGACGTACTTCTCATGCATTGCATTCATTTACATTGACCCATGACCAGATGGTGTTATATACACGTACATATGTATATGTTATGTACGTGTATATATATATATTATATGTATATGGGATATGGAAAAAGGTTACGGCGTTATATACGCACCACCACCTGACCAGCTGGTATACGTTGATGATTTTCCCACAGTGGCCGAAATGATATGATGGGATACCCTCAGAGACTTGATGATTGCATATACCCATGCTTGGTATGACATTTATACCCATATGCATAGCATTATAAGTATTGAATGATTCACAGAGCTATTCAAACTTACATGTCGAGTCTTTTACTCCATGTTTCTCTCATGTCTATTATTTACTGATTTTCATTCCTTACATACTCGGTAAATAATTTGTACTGACGTTCCTTTTGCCTGGGAATGTTGCGTTGCATGCCTGCAGGTCTCGATAGACAGGTCGAGAGTCCTCCAAGTAGGCTATCAGCTCAGCGGAAGGTGTTGGTGCGCTCCATTTGCTTCGGAGTTTCTTGTTTGGTCAGTATGATTTAGTCGTGTATTGTTTAGTATGGCGGGACTCTGTCCCGACCTTGATGACGATTATGTATTCTTAGAGGCTTGTAGACAAATATCATGTACGTAAAAGATTGTATGGCCTTGTCGGTCTATGTTCAATGTACGAGTGGTTATTTTGGTCTTATGTATAAGTTAGTATTACATGTTGTATTCTACCTATCTCCCGGCAGCCTCTTCGGCTCAGTTATCTATGATTCAAAAAATAGTATGATACGAAAAGATACGTTATGTTGGTACTCAGTTGAGTAAGGTACTGGGTGCCTGTCGCAGCCCATCGGTTTGGGTCGTGACAAGAGGTGCAGCCCGCACAATAGCTGGGGCAGTACCTGCAGATCCACCAGTTGCCCCAGATTAGGACCAGATTCCAGTTGTTGATACACTAGCTCAGGCACCACCTGTGCCTATTGTGATTCCAGGCCTTCAGGAGGCCTTAGCTCAAATTCTGACCGTGTGTACCAGTCTTGCTCAGGCGGTCTCTGTTTCGGCCGCAGCAGCCACTTCTCAGGCCAGGGGAGGTGCTCAAACTCCCGCTACCCGCACACCAGAGCAGATGGTACAGGGATTCCAGACACCGGGGGCACCACCAGCCTAACCGGTTGCAGATGCTCAGGACTATGTGGTTCCTGCTATGCCTGAGGATGAGCGGCGTATATTGGAGAGGTTTAGGAGACTCTAGCCTCCATCTTTCAGTGGTGCAGAGGGAGAGGATGCACAGGGTTTCTTGGATAGGTGTCAGAGGATACTCCGTACAACAGGTATTCTAGAGACCAGTGGAGTCTCTTTACTACTTTTCAGTTCTTTAGGGCTGCCTTCAGTTGGTGGGAGGCTTACTAGAGGTGTAGGCCGGTCGGCACAACACCCTTTACATGGCAGCAGTTCTCTGGTCAATTCCTAGAGAAGTTCGTGCCATAGTCCCGCAGAGAGGAGCTGCACAGACAGTTTGAGCAACTTCGTTAGGGTGATATGTCTGTGACGCAGTATGAGATGCGATTCTCAAAGTTGGCCCGTCATGCTATCTGGTTGGTTCCCACAGATAGGGAGAGGATCAGGAGGTTTATAGATGGCCTCACTTTTTAGCTGCGATTGCTTAACACCAGAGAGAGAGTGTCTGGTGCTACTTTTGATGAGGTTGTCAACATTGCTCGTCAGATTGAGATGGTTCGCAGTCAGGAGAGGGTTGAGAGGGAGGCCAAGAGGCCTCGTGGACAGGGTGGATTTAGTGGTGTTCCTTCTGGGGGGAAGTTCCACCACGGTAGGGGTCGTCCTTTTAGACACGCATTGATGGCTCACCTAGTCCACCGTGGTGCATCATCTGGCCATAGTTCACACAGTTATCAACAGGGCCATTCATCTCTCAGTGCCCCCCAGCTCAAATTTCGTCTTGTGCTCCATCGGGTCAAGGCTCGGCTATGCCAGGTCCTTCTACCATTCATCCTGGTGCTCGGGGCTCACTTCAATCCCCAGCACCAACACCGGGGAGTTGTTATGAGTGTGGAAAGTTTGGCCACAACAGGAGACATTGTCCCCGCCTTACGGGAGGTCCAGCTTAGTAGGGGAGCCAGTCTATGACATCAACACCCGCTCAACCAGCTCAGGGTGGATCACAGTCAGCTAGGGGTCATCCGAGAGGGGGAGGCATATCAGAGGGTGGCCAGGCCCGTTTCTATGCCCTCCCTACCAGACCAGATGCCATTGCTTCGGATGTTATGATTACAGGTATTGTGTCAGTTTGCGATAGAGATGCCTTCGTATTATTGACCCTGTTTCAACTTCTTCATATGGGTCCTCATATTTTGCTTATTATCTGGATATTCCCCATGAGTCTTTAGTTTTATCTGTTCATGTGTCCACTATAGTGGGCGATACTATCATTGTAGACCGTATTTATCGGTCATGTGTGGTGACTATTGGGAATCTAGAGTCCAGAGTAGATCTCTTGTTGCTAAGTATGGTCAATTTTGACATGATTTTGGGCATGAATTGGCTGTCTCCATGTCATGCTGTTCTAGATTGTCACTCTAAGACCATGACGTTGGCGATGCCGGGGTTGTCGAGGGATGAGTGGAGCGGTTCTATAGACTACGCTTGAATGGGTATGACCATAGGGTTTCCTGCCCAATATGTTACATCATTTAATGATGCTTCTTCTTTGACATGGTTGAACCTTCAACCGCCATAGATTTAATACAAAGAGGAACAATAGGGTTCGTGATTGAGGTGGAATTATTCAAGGATCCATCAATATGCTGAGCAGGGACATTTCAGGAGGTCATATCATAAGAGACATGAAGGTTACTACCAATAGCACTATCATGGTTAATCATTGTGATGACATCATCGATTCGACAAATGGGACATAGAGTTAACCAGTACACATTGATAATATGGGAACCATGTACATGATCCCGAGATGCAAAAGAAGTGAGTCATTTTAGACATGTGACATATGTGAGGCATGATCAGGAGGATAAAGACATTAGCATCAGTTATTCTTGGAAGACTAAGAGCTATGAAAGGGACAATGACAATTGTTTCATTCCATATGTTCCTTGTTTGGCAATAGTAAGCCTTAAGGATAAATAGCCAAGTACGTGACACTAGTTACCTCCTGGAGTGTAGGGAAAATCAGTTTAACTTGAAACGAGAAGATTCTTGCACCATGAATGTGATAAGGGATTCAAAATACATGAAGTTGCATTACGCTCTTAACAGTATTTGACATAAGGAATCTATGCCACAAGCCAACGAGGTTGAAAAAGAGGTTGAACACTTGTGAGATTATTTTCATTCTGACAACTTAACCCTTCCTGATAGTTGATCCTATATGAGAGGACTAGAGATACGACAAAATTGTCTTTCAAATCAATATGCTCATGATATGTGCCAAAATCTGAAACATCCACCTGAAGTGGGAAGGAAAAGGTCGCGGTAAGGATACTTAACACGATTAAAACCATGTAGCTAGGACATCTTATTATTGGGATGAAATCATGCATGAGTTAGAGAGGTTCTACTGATTAATATGATGCTCCGGGGAGAAAGGCAAATGATAGACCCCTATCCACCTAGGGAGGTGGAAATGTTAAGGAAAATAAACTCTCTGCACATGACAATGACATATAGAAGGACGCGATCTCTCATGGTTATCCAACAAGTGTCGGGAGACTAGCGCAATCTCATATTTCAGAGAGACTTTATGCGAACAAGTGACCATTTCATTTGACATTCACACATATGACAAGTGGTGAGATATGCTCTCATGTTACTAGACAATGAAAAGGATTTATGACAATGCTCACAAAGGGAGTAAAGTGACTCAAGAAGGATCTCAACGCTAGGCTGCTTTACATTGGATTTGATACCACATAGGTAAAATTTATGACGGTGCATGCATAAGCAAAAGTGAGCAGATGTTATACATTTGAATCAGAAGGTTCTATAAGAAATTCATTAGGTAAAGTCCCTTGTTGAGAATTTAGGGAAGCAAGTGGAAAGTATTAGCCTAGGGTTATAACTCAATTCAAAGAAATCATTATAGAACTCAATTCCTCAAGAGGTTGTAAGTAAGATAATTGTGATAAAGTGGCTTCACAAATGATACATCTCGTTCAAAGAGTAGATACTGAGAACGACTCATAAAGCTGTTCCGGTTCTATCCCAAATTCCATAGTAACATAAGGAATGACATATGACAAAGTGGAACCGGGATCAATAAGAGCATATACATCATGAGATTGGACAGTCAATATACTTGTAACCACATCTGGAGAAGCCTCCGACCTTTGACGCCTCCTCATAGCATAAAACCTGCCGGGGCCTCCCGAGCTCTTGATACCACCCTAGCTGCTCCACACCCTGTGGGCGCTATAGTGTCTCGAGCTGGGGGAGGCGCTGTGGATGTAATTGCTGCAGAACTGGTTGGCTGTGCCGCATCCCTGCCCATGCTCTGGCGAGACGAACAACAATATCTCTGAATGTGACCCCTCATACCACACTCGTAGCATACATTGGTACCATAGTGACATACTCCTGAATGACATCTCCCACACTTCACACAACGGGGATGAGGTCAGCTAAACTGACTCGCCCCAATGACCTCATATTCACCCTTTTTGCATACATCATGAGCATCCCCCTTATCCTTCCTCCAGGCCTCCAATGCGTGAGTAATAATCCCTGTACCGGTTTGCTGTGTAGGACTTTGGAATTTCCCAAACCTGCCACCCCTAACATGCGGTTTCGCATATTTACAACACGACACCAAATGTTCCTTCCCGCATATTGGGCAGACCGGGATGGGTGTACCCAACCTAGGGCATTTGTTCTTCTTGTGCCCCCTCTTTCTGCAACCGTAACATATTTCAAGAGTCATCCAACATGTTCCCAAGTGACGCTTCTTGCAAATCAAACAATCCATTTCATTAGTACCAACAACCCTCTTTCATTCCTTAGATTCTCTCACCACACGATCCGGTGGTGCGGTGAAATTGATAGGAACAAGGACACTTCCCTTAGCAACAAGTTCTTCCAATCCCTCCACGGCTTGATGCATTCTCCCAACAAACTCTTGTTCTATCTCCCCCAGATTCAATGGCGGGGTCATTCCCTCCTCGCTTCTCCGAACGCGTGGATTACTCATCTGGAAAATGAGACATGACTAGGAAATTAGCCCCTTATCTTGGGCTCTATCGCACGATCTGGAGTATCAAAGAAGTGTGAAATTCCTAAATGTCCAAGTAGACTCCCCATTATAGATGTGGTTGACAACACACCGATAAGAAGGACTCTACTAGACACAGCTCTGAGACATCATAGGAAACTTTAAAACCATAGGCTCTGAGACCAAGTTTGTCACGCCCCAACCTCGGGGAGCGCGACCGGCATTCAATCGAGATACCCCATTCAAGCAAGCCTGCTAGATGCTTCTACCCAACCTTGCCCATTAACAATATAAGAAGAAGTACAAGGGATAAATAAGGAAAGAGTCAAGTGTTCCATATTCTTTTTCCATTATTCAAAAGAGATTCATTTACAATTCCCGAAATATTACAAGTTTATAGATATGATGAAAAACATGTTTGCCAAAATACCAACACTTCTAGTTCAATTCCCAACATCAAACACCACCCACACTATGTCTTCGGAGCCTCTAAGTACAACCAAAGAGAAATATGGAAGTGCCGGTGACAAGGCCTCGGCTATACCTCAAAACACAAAGTACAACATCTAGTGACATCGGGCCCGGAGTAGAGTAGGGCTTACCAAAATCTATTGAATAGAGAGTGACTACTAACGAGGACCAAAGCTGCCCGCTGATGAACCACCTGCATCCATTAAAGATGCAGTGCCCCCAACAAAAGGGACGTTAGTATATGTGGAATAGTACCTGTGTAGCTAAATGTCCTCTTTAGAAATAAGATGCCAATATCAGAAGGGGAAACACCATGGAAGCAACAAGTAACAATCAATGATATCCAAATGCCAAGTTAAAACATAACAATTTTCAAAATACGAAAATATTATATATTTTTTGTTGGGTGATGAACCTGCTGGCCTGCCCTATACATACACCTGCCACCTTCTCTTGGTAGAACCATGCATATGAAATACTATAAAATAAACTCATTTGGACTCCACTATACCCATGTTGCGAAATATATCACGGACAACCTCTTCAGCTCCTCATCTGACATCGTGGGTCTCTCCCCAGGCTGTGTAGCAATAACGGGCTGAACCGCACCAACTGGTAGAACTGTTGTGGTCTGGTGACCGTGAGCTATCTGCTCTGGAGTATGAGTAGCGGGAATCTAGGCTCCTCCCCTGGCCTCAGTGATGACTGGTGCCACAGGAAATACATAGGCCTGTGCCATACTCTCAATCAAGACAACCATGTGGACTAGGGCGTCCTGATGCACTAGGGTAGCAATGAACCCCTATGTTACCTGAGTTGGTCCTTTTGGCTCGGTCACAACAAGGATCTCATCATCTTGATCTATTTGAGGAACAATAACAAGTGTCGTTGTGCGTGCTCTAGGTTGATCTCTGCCTCTACCTCAGTCCCGGCCCCTACCCCTGGTAATGGCTGCAACCCAATGCTCCGACTCCTAATCAATTGAGGACCCCATATGTGTCCTCACCATCTATGAGAGAATAAGAGAAGAATGATTCAAACTCAGCTTTAGAACAAAGTCGCACGATAGAGAAAGAAAGAATGTGAAATTTCCTAAAGCTATATAGCCTCTAGAAGATAAGTACAGACGTCTCTGTACCGGTTCTCAAGACTCTACTAAGCTTGATCATGACTCGTGAGACCTTGGAACCCTAGTGCTCTGATACTAACTTGTCACGATCCAAAATTTCAACCATGGGACTGTGATGGTGCCTAACATCCGCTTGCTAGGCAAGCCAATATTAGCAAAAATAATTAATCAATTTAAATATTTTAAATGCAAAATTATTCAGAAAATAAGACTGAAATACTTGAAATATATAATAGAATCCATAAACATCACTGTCTAGTCTAATCCCAGAAACTGATGTCATAAGTACATGAGCTGCTAGAATACTACAAACATAGTCTAAAATGAAATACAACTATCTGATATGAAATGAATAGTGATATAGATAAGAATGGACTTCAGGGTCTATGAACGTTGTGGAGCTCTACCTCAAATCTCCTGAAAAGACAGGCCCGAGCAATCTCCGCTACGCGCCGCTGGGACCAACACCGGGATTTGCACAAGAAGTGCAAAAGTGTAGTATGAGTACAACCGACCCCATGTACTCTGTAAGTGCCGAGCCTAATCTCCACGAAGTAGTGACGAGGCTACGAGAAGACACTCACTAAACACCTGTGCGAGCATAAGTAGAAAAACAATAATGGAATAAAGAAATAACTAATTAACATGATAACCAAAACAAGAAATACATAATAGGGCCCCAGAATATCATCACCTATGCTCAATTCACAATGTAACACAGATATAGAACACAATCAAGAACAGTCATAACATGTTTTCTCCGTTGCGGCGCACAACCCGATCCATATATATATATATATATAAAATTCTACAACCAACTACGGCGTATCTTGCAACGTAACTCAAAAAAGGAACTAAACGAATGTAGTCTCTAAGACAGATCCACATATAATAATAATACCATTGCAGTGTGCAACCCAATTCACATATTATAATGATACCGTTGAAGCGTACAATACGATCAACATATAATAATACTACCGTTGAAGCGTGCAATCCAATCCACAATATATAATACCGCTACGGCGTGCAACACGATCCACACACATACACACACATATAATACTACAACCATCTTCGGCGTATCTCACACGTACGTAAAAGGAACCAAAACGTAACAGTTTTCTATGAAATCCAACATAACATAGTAAAGTGACATAGAAAGCATGTAAGACGAATAAACAATTAAGGTCATGAGACAAGTTAATGTATCTATCTAATGGCATATAAGAGCAAAGAACAAGTAAAAGTAGACAATAAATAAAGGCATGGGTATAGAGAAACATGTAGTATATCGAAGCTTATAACAGTGAAGACACATATTTAACAATAAAGACAAGCATAAATTAAGGCATGTAACAAGTAATAACATGGAATAAATGAAGGCATGATATAATTGAAAGCATGCAATTAGGTAGTCCATCCCGCATGCTTAAACCCATGACAACGCATATGCACTCTTCACCTTGCATATACGTCGTCCCCACACATATATCACGTAGCAAATTGACTAATCAAGTCCAAATTCCCTCAAGTTAAGGTGAGCTATGACACTTACCTCTTTCCAGAAACAAGTCAACAATCCAACACGGTTTTCCCTTTGGAAGAAGCCTCCAAACCAATCGAATCTAGTCAAATATTGTTCATATCAAAACAAGCTTTAGAAAAAGGTTCAATCTTAACTAAATTAGAAAAATCAACAAAAAGTCAACTCAGGCCCACGTTGTCAAAATCCAAGATTAGGACCAAATCTAGATTATCCATTCACCCCCGAGTCCAGACATGTAATTTGATTTGAAATCTAACCTCAATTCGAGGTCCAAATATCAATTTCATAAAATTCCTAAATTCTACCTAAAACCCCAATTTCTACTTTGAAATTCAAAGATTTTATGATAAAATTCATGGAAAAGTAATTGAAATTTATTGCAAACAAGTTAAAGTTGCTTATCATTGAAATTTGGAAGAAATTCCCCTTCAAAAGTCGCCTCTATGGAACTTAGGATTAAAAAATGGTGTAAAATGAGCTAGGTCCCGATTTTTCCAACTTTTCCCTAGCTGTAGATGATGCAATTGCAAACTCTTGTTCGCAATTGAAACCATCACAAAAGCGAACCACGGATCGCAAATGCGATAAGTGTTTGAGCCCCCTAATGTTGCATTTGCGACCCAAAACTTTGCAATTTTGAAGTCCCACCTATCACAAAATCGGGCATGTCTTCACATTTGTGAAGCCCTCTATTTCAGCCTCCCAGTCCCAAAAGCAACATATTTATCGCAAAAATGAAGCGCACCTACTAACATATGCGACCACTGCTTCGCAATTGCCAAGCTTTACTGCCCAGCCCAAATGTCCCAAATGCGATCTTGACTCCACAAAAGCGAAGCTCGCATTTTCGAACAGGTCGTCGCAAATGCGAGACTTGCAGATCAACCAGTACAGTTTTGCATCAGTAATTCAAAACCTTCCAAAACGCATCCAAAACTCACCCGAGCCTTCAGGGTACAATCCGATCATTCACACAGGTGTAATAACATCATACAAACTTGCTCGCTAACTCAAATCAGTAAAATAACATCAAATATCAAGAATCGGTCATCAAAACTCAAGATTTTAAACTTTGAAACACAAGTTTCAAAATTTTTACATAATGCGCCAAAACGGCCTTTGGTCACCCGAGACCCCAACCAAACATGCGTACAATCCCAAAAACATTTTACGAACCTACCAGAATCGTCAAAACATCGATCTGAGGTAGTTTACCAAAAGCGTTGACCATGGTCAACACAAGTCATTTTGAAAGGCAAAAATGATATTTTCTTTAAAATGTCACAAATAAGCTTTCTAAAAAAATGACACGGACATTGCACGCAAGTCATATATCATTAAATAAAGCTACATGAGGTCACTGAACATAGAAAAGGGAGCTATTACTCAAAATGACCTTTCAGATCATCACATTCTCCACCTATAAAAGAAACGTTCGTACTTGAATGGACATAGAAATGTACCAGGACTGGTAAAAAGGTGCGGGTATCTACTCCTCATATCAGACTCGGACTCACATAGCCTCATCAATTGGCTGAGCTCTCCAATGCACTTTCATAGAAGGAAAACTCTTAAATCTCAACTTCCGAACCATCCGGTCTAGAAGCCACCGACTCTTCCTCGTAGGTCAAATTCACATCAAGCTTCGCCATGCTGAAGTCCAAAATATGTGACCTATCCTCATGGTACTTCCGAAGCATGGAAATGTGACAAACCGGATGTACCCCTACTAGTCTAGGAGGCAATGCAAGCCCATAAGGAACTTCCTAACTCTCTCCAAGATCTCAACCGTGCCAATTCGCATCACGCCCTTCATAGGTGACACTTAGAGAATAACCTTCTCGCCTTCCATGTAAGCCATATCTGGAACCTTCCAATCCCCATAAAGCTTTTGCCTGGACTGAGCTGTACGAAGTCGCTCTTGAATCACCTTAACCTTCTCCGAAGAATCACGATCTATATCGGTCTCCAACAATCTAGTCTCAACGGGTTCAAACCAACCAACCGGCGAACGACATCGCCTCCCATACAAGGCCTCGTACGGAGCCATCTGAATGCTCCACTGATAGATGTTGTTGTAGGAAAACTCCGCTAGAGGTAAGACATGATCCCACAGACCCCCGAAATCCATAGAGCATGCCCGCAGAATGTCCTCAAAATCATAATAGTGCGCTCAGACTATCTGTCCATCTGATGATTAAATGCGGTACTCAACTCGACCTGCGTGCCCAATTCATGATGCACGATTCTCAAAAAGTGTGAAGTAAACTACGTGCCCCAGTTAGAAATGATGAAAATGGAATACCATGCAGACAAATAATCTCCCGGATGTAAATCTGAGCCAACTTCTCTCAAGTGTAAGATATCATCACTGGAATGAAGTGTGCAGACTTAGTTAACTGATCCACAATAACCCAAAGTACATCATATTTCCTCAAGGTCCGTGGTAAGCCTACCAAAAAGTCCCTAGTGATGCGTCCCATTTCCACTCCGGCATCTCCAATCTCTATGTCAACCCACCCGACTTGATGTTCATACTTCACCTATTGACAATTCAAACATCGAGAGACATGACCAACAATATCATTCTTCAACTTCTGCTACCAATAGTGCCGCTTCAAATCACGGTACATCTTCGTGACACCTAGGTGAATGGAATACCGTGAACTGTGAGCCTCCTCAAGGATCAACTCTCTCAACCTATCAACATTCAGCCATAGAAACCCGGACCTGAAGCCACATAACACCATTATCTCCAATCACAAACTCCTTTGCACCACACTGCTGAACCGTGTCTTTCAATACCAACTAGAGAGGATGATCAAATTGGCAAGACTTGATGCGCTCCAACAATAATGACTGTGCAATAACACAAGTAAGAACCCGTCTAGGCTCCGAAACATCCAACCTCATGAACGATTGGCCAAATCCTGAATGTCCATGGTTAATGGCCTCTCCACTGCCGGTAAAAATGCCAAGCTTCCTATGTTCTCTGCCTTCCTACTCAATGCATCGACCACTACATTGGCCTTCTCCGGGTTATATAATATGATAATATCATTGTCCTTTGGTAACACTAACTATCTCCACTACCGCAAATTAAGATCCATATGCTTGAACAAATGTTGGAGACTCCGATGGTCAGTATAGACCTCACATAGAACATCGTATAGATAGTGCCTCCAATCTTGAGCGCATGAATAATAGCTGTCAACTCCAAATCATGCAAAGGGTAGTTCTTCTCATGAACCTTCAACTGACGAGACGCCTAGGCAATCACCCTACCGTCCTGCATCAACACCGTGCCAAACTCAATACACGATACATCACAATACACATTGTATGAGCATGAACATGTAAGCAATACCAACACTGGGCATGTAGTCAAGGCTGTCTTGAGCATCTAAAAGCTCGCCTCTCATACGTTAGAACATATGAAAAGAGAACCCTTCTAGGTCAACTTGGTCAATGAGGTTGAGATAGATGAAAAACCCTCCACGAATCAGAGATAGTAACCCGCCAAACCTAAGAAGCTCTGAATCTATGTAGCTGAAGTTGGTCTACGCTAAATCTGAACTACCTCAATATTCTTAGGATCCACCTTGATACCCTCAGATGACACAACATGTCCCAAAAAGGAAACTGTGTCTAACCAGAACTCAAACTTCAAAAACTTGGCATGTAGCTGAGTATCCTTCAAAGTCTACAGTACTACCCCTAGGTGCTGTTCATTCTCCTCTCGATTGAGAGAGTAAACAAAAATATCATCAATGAAGACAATCACGAAGGAATCCAGATAAGGCTTGAACACTCGGTTAATCAAGTCCATAAAGGATGCTGGAGCATTAGTCAATCCAAATGACATAACCAAGAACTAGTACTGACTATAACGAGTCCAAAAAGCTATCTTAGAAACATCCTATCACGCCTCGACATCGGGGAGCGCGACCGGCACTCTACCAAGATAACCCGGCCAAGCAAGCCTGTATAATGCCTTCTACCCAAACTCACCCATTAATAAAGAGAAGATATATTTTCATTAACTAGACAATGAGAAGGTTACATGAACAATCCAAATTTCATTACCGTTAGAACTTCATTCAAGATTCTCCAAAGTATTACATTATAGATTCATAGTTTAGAAGTGGAAACATATGACACACATACAACATTTCTAATTTGACTTCCCAAAACAAAGGTACCACCCATGCTATGTCTACAGAGCCTCTAATAGATATAAAAGAGTAGCATGATGGTGCCGGCAACAAGGATCTGGCTATACCTTAGAACAATATACATAGAGGACAAGAGATACAGGACCCTGAAATGAAATGGGACTCACCAAGTTAGTTGAGGTGAGGGTGTGCTGCTATCACTGATCAATACCACCTGCTATGGAACCACCTGCATCCATTAAAGATGCAGCAGCCCCAGCAAAGGGGACGTTAGTACATATAGAATAGTACTAGTATGTAAAACTAAACACCCTCTCAATAAAATGAGTAATGGAAAAAGGAGAAGGAAACATGAAATCATTAAGATCCTCAAACAGTATCAAGGTGTCAAGTTAGAAGAAAAGTAAATATCATGTAAGTTTCAATATTTTTAAGTTGGGAGATCTTTAGTACCGATATACCACAGTGATTTTAACACGGAGTCCGATCTCAGCCCGATCGGCTAGGCAATCTCACCTCAAGACATCCACTCACAACACCACCATGTGCGAGACATGGTGTTCGATCTCCGTCCGATCGGCTAAGCCGTCTCACCACAATGCCGTGTGGGTCGACATCACATCACATCTTGCTGGAAATAATATCATTCCATTTAAGGGGAAATATCTCAGCACATCAATCTCATCCCATATAAGGGGAAACAATCTCATCAAATCAACATGGGGATTTACCCCTCAATAACTCCTACACAGGCGCATGTAGTTTCGGGGTTAGGTCATTTCGAACTACCCTTTCTCGGTGACTAGAAAATACTCCCAAAGCATTTATTATTTAAAGGATTTACAACTTGTTTCATTATCTTTCACCCATATTTCCATTTCATTGGCACTAGTGGCCACCGTTGTAATATAAATTCTTGGCACATCGGCCGTATTTCACATTTCATACTCACCCTTATAACTTTCAAGCGTTACCATGGATTATCACCAATAAGAGAATTTTTAAATCAATACTTTAAGTACACATCTGATCAAACAAGAGTCTTAGGCACACTGAGTTTCTCTTCCACAATTAGGCATACTAGCTTGCAATTGAAACATGATTTTTAAATCACAACACCTTTGGTACGTTGATCATACTAGATTGCATTCTCGGAGGGAATCATGATATGATAGGAACATTTGAAACACATTTTGGGTACATATATCTTTCAACACAACACTTAGTTAGGAATAATTGAATCTATTAGGAAGGACTCGGAATTTGAGACATAAGAAATTGAGCAAATCATAATCGCAACTTACTAGGACTTCATGGAAATCGATTCTACAAGAGGAGTTTAGCCAACATACCTTGATTGAGCTTTCTGTGATTTACTACAACATTCTAAAACTCCTAGCGACTTCAATCTAATTAAAGAAATGGCAAAATTTAACTATAATTAGGAAGATTCTCGGGGGTTCAGCTCATTTGAGCATTTTATCAAGCACTAGTGTGCATTAAAGTTTCAAGGTCCTCCTATGGTGGGTTCCTTTACCCCACAATAATTCCCCAATTCAATAGGCCACCCACAAATACTCCACAACCTCCCTACCATCTTTATTAGTACATGCATGCATAACTAACAACTCTTATTCTCAAAACCTTCTTCCCTATTACTTATTCCCAACCCAAATTTCGAAATTGAAGGCTAGGGCTAGAATCTTACCTCTTGGATGAAGACCTTGTGAGCTATCCTTGTGAATTCTTTCAGACTTGTGCAAAGATTGATGAACAAATAGCTTAGGAATTCCTCTTCTCACTCTAGACTACTTTTCTCTCTCTAAAATTTCAATTTGAACCTTCTAAAATGACCCCTAAGGTTGTTTTATAAAAAATGGGGTCAGGTTTTTAAACCAGAAAATGGTCCCTCCGAACTCAACTCTGAGGTCACATAGTGCACCGCAGATCAGGTATGCGACCCACAAAATGGACCGCAGAAATGGTCCCAAAAACTAGGCTGGTCTGGTCCAGTCTGCGGCCCGCATATCAACTTTGTGTCCACATAATTGATCGCAGAATCTCCCTCCGAAAATCTTCATGCTGGTTCTACGACGGATGTGCAACCCGCGAAACGATTATGCGGTCGCATAGTTAAACGCCAAAACAACTTCCAAAATTGGCCCATTTCTCGGCTTCACACTATGGTGGATCTGTGGTCTGCAGATCAGTTTTGCAGTCTCATAATGGACCGCATAAAATGCCCTGTTCTGCTAATTTTTCTTCAACGCCCCAACGCTCTGCTTAACCCAAAAAGTTCATACTACGGCGAGCTTACCTCGGCACCACAAAACCCCAGATATTTTGTGAAATGTTATGGGACCTTACACACCCGATGACCTAATCGTCACCTGATGGTAGCCAAATCTCAAATAAATCTTGGAAAACACCCGGGCACCATGAAGTTTATCAAATAAATCATCAATCATCGGCAACAGATACTTGTTCTTGATAGTGACCTTGTTTAACTGTCATTAATCTACGCACATCCTCATCGATCCGTCCCTTTTCTTGACGAACAACACCAGCGCACCCAAGGTGTAACACTCAGTTTAATGAATCCCTTATCAAGCATATCTTGTAACTGATCCTTCAATTATTTTAACTCACTTGGAGCCATACGGTATGGTGGAATTAAAATGGGCTGAGTGCCCGACACCAAATCAATGCAAAAGTCGATATGCCTGTCGGGTGGCATACCCAATAAATTTGTAGGAAACACCTCAAGAGACTCACTCACGACCGGTACCGAATCCATAGAAGGAACCTTCGCACTAGAATCATAGATATAAGCTAAATATGCCAAACATCCCTTCTCTACAATAAGCCGATACCTCAAATATAAAACCATCCTGCTAGTGGAGTGACAAAGTGTCGCTCTTCGCAATCTAGGTAACCCCAGCATGGCTAAAGTCACAATCTTTGCATGTTTATCCAAGATAGAGTCATACAGGGACAACTAATCCATACCAAGAATAACTTCAAAATTCACCATGTCCAACAATAGAAAATCAACTATAGTATCAAAACCATTAACAGTAACAACACAAGACTTAAATACCTAATCAACTACTGCAAAATCTCCAACGGGTGTAGACACAGAAGCATTTCTATGATAGACTAAATAATACCTATAATAACTGCATCAGACGACTCTGCCTTAAGTCTAGTTGGAAATGTATAACAATGAGGATGTGCACCAACAATCTGACCTCCACGTATCAGACGACCACTCACTAACTAGCCTCCACCTCTAACCGTCTAACCTCTACCACGGGCTGTCTGACCCCTGTGGCATCAACCGATGCTTGAATCATGGCACGAGTACCCTTCTGTGGCATACTGCTCTAAAGTATGGGAAAATACCTCCTGATATGACTCGCACCTCCACACTCAAATTTCTCTCTTGGCTGGCATGGCTGCTGAATATGAGACTAACCATGAAGACCCAAATGACAACCATGATAGCTCTAAATCGGTAATTCACTAATGGGAGCTAAAGGTGTACTGAATTTTGGCTGCTTAGAACGGGACCCATAAGCACCAAGACTGCCTAAAGGACCATGTGTGACCTATAGAGCTAATTGTACCGGCTTGATAGGATATCCTCTACCAAAGGAACACCTGCCTCCAGATGAGGCACTACTGAATCCTCCAAAATAACTGGGCCACTTATCAGAGGTCGTCTCCTTAGGTTGGCCCATGATGCTCATCCACCCCTACATCTCCACTACCTGAGTAAAAGAAATCTCATCATCGGTCTCTCTGGCCATCTGTAGCCTGATGCCATATGTAAGGCCATCTTTGAATCTTCGCACATTCTCCCTATTATTAGGGATCATGATAGCCGCATGGCATGATAGGTCCACAAATATGGTCCCATACTGAGTAACAATCATGCTAACCTGCTAAAGGCGCTCAAACTGACTGCAGAACTCCTCTCTCTAAGTGAAGGAAATGAACTTCTCCAAGAGCAACTGTGAGAGCTAAGCCGAAGTGAGAGGAGGTGAACCTGCTGGCCTTCCATGTACATAAACATGCCACCATCATTTAGCAGAACCATGTATTTGAAACATTGTGAAATCAACTCCGTTGGACTCCACTATACCCATATTCCATAATATCTCATGGAAATGGTCCAAGAAATCTTGAGGGGGGGGGGAGGGTCTACAGAAAGGTGCACAACGAAAGTGTGGGGGAAACCACTTGGTAAACTTGTCAAACATCTTTAGCCCCTCATCTGACATTAGGGTCTCTCCCCGCGCTGTGTAGGAACAACGAGCTGAACCGCCCCAAATAGTAAAATTGCTGGGGTCTGATAACCATGAGATATTTGCTCTAGAGTGTGAGTAGCGGCTCAATCAGTTCGAGGCCGCCCTAGAGGGGGAGGTTGGTCAGGCAGTGGTCAAGCTAGTTGCTATGCATTTCCTTCTAGGCCAGAGGTAGTTTCTTCCAACACCGTGATCATGTGTATTGTTTTAGTGTGCCATAGGGATGCTTCAATGTTATTTGACCCTAGTTCCACTTACTCTTACGTGTCATCTTATTTTGCTTATTATTTGGATATGCTTCATGATTCTTTAGATATGCGTGTTCATGTATCTACATCAGTGGGTGATTCTATTATGGTGGATCGTGTATATTGGTCATATGTAGTCACCATTGGGGGTTATGAGACCAGAGTCTTTTACTACTTAGCGTAGTTTATTTTGAGGTGATTTTGGGCATGTATTGGCTATCTCCGTACCATGATATTCTTGGCTGTCATGCTGAGAGCATGATGTTGGCGATGTAGGATTTGCCTATGCTTGAGTGGAGAGGTTCTCTTAGTCACACTCCTAGTAGAGTGATTTCATATTTGAAGGCTTAACGGATGGTTGAGAAGGAGTATTTGGCATACTTCGCCTTTGTGAGGGATCTTAGTACTGATACTCCTACTATTGAGTCAGTTCTAGTAGTGAGGGAGTTCTCGGACGTGTTTCCTGATGACCTGTTAGGCTTGCCACCAGACAGAGATATTCACTTTGGTATTGATTTCGTGTCGGGCACTCAGCCCATCTCAATTCCACCATATCGCATTGCACCAGTGGAGTTGAAGGAATAGTTATTGGAGTTGTTTGATAAGGGTTTTATCAAGTCTAGTATGTCACCTTAGGGTGCACCTGTGCTATTTGTTAAGAAGAAAGATGGTTCTATGAGGACGTGAATTGACTACAAGTAGCTGAAAAAGGTTACTATCAAGAACAAGTACCCACTACCGCACATTTATGATTTATTTGATCAGCTTTAGGGTGCTAGGGTATTCTCGAAGATTGATTTGAGATCGAGGTACCATCAGTTGAAGATCCAGGTTTCATATATTCTGAAGACAACTTTCATGACCGATGTGGTCACTATGAGTTTTTGGTGATGTCTTTTGGGTTGACCAATGCCCCAACAGCCTTTATGCACTTGATGAACATCGTATTTCAACCCTATCTTGATTCCTTTATCATAGTTTTCATTAATGATATATTTGTGTATTCTCGCAGCTGAGAGAATCATGAGCAACATTTGAGGATCGTGCTCCAGACTTTGAGGGAGAAGAAGTTATATGCAAAATTCTCCAAGCGTGAGTTTTGGCTCGGCTCGGTGGTTTTATTAGGTCATGTAATTTCTAGTGAGGGTATTAAGGTGGATCTGAAGAAGATTGAGGTAGTTCAGAGTTAACCAAGACTCGTCTACTACTACTGATATCTAGAGTTTCATTAAGTTGGCTGGGTATCATCGTCGGTTTGTGGAGCGGAGCAACCCCATTGACTAGATTGACGCAGAAGGGTGCCCCATTCAGGTGGTATGATGAGTGTGAGGGGAGCTTTCAGATGCTCAAGACTGCCTTGACTACAACTCCAGTTTTGGTTTTACATTCAATATCGGGCTCTTATACATTCTATTATGATGCTTCACGGATTGGCATTGGATGTGTGTTGATGCAGGAGAGTAGAGTGATTACTTATGCTTCACGCTAGTTGAAGCCCCATGAGAAGAACTACCTAGTACACCATTTTGAGTTGGCAGCCATTATTCACGCGGTTAAGATTCGAAAGTATTATCTTTATGGCGTGTCTTGTAAGGAGTTCATAGATCACAGGAGTCTCCAGCAATTATTCAGGCAAAAGGATCTAAGCTTGAGGCAACAAAGGTGGTTAGAGATACTAAAAGACTATGATATCACCATTCTTTATCATCCAGGAAAGCCTAATTTGGTGGCCGATGCTTTGACTATGAAGGCTGAGAGTATGGGGAGTCTTGCTTATATTCCAGTTGGGGAGAGACCGTTAGCATTGGATGTTTAGGCTTTGGCAATCAATTTGTGAGGCTAGATATTTCAGAGTCCAACAGGATTCTCGCTTGTGTTATATCGCGGTCGTCCTTGCTTGAGCGCATCAAGTTGCATCAGTATGATGATCCCCACTTGCTTATCTTAAGGGACACTATGTAGCACGGTGATTCCAAGGAGGTTACTATTGGTGATCATTGGGTATAGAGGCTATAACGTCGGATCTGTATTCCAAATGCGGATGGATTACGAGAGTTGATTCTTGAGAAGGCCCATAGTTCGCAGTATTCCATTCATCCGGGGGCTGCAAAGATGTATCATGATTTGAGATAGCACTATTGGTGGTAGAGGATGAAGAGATATATTGTTGAGTATGTTGCTCGATGTTTGAACTCTAAGCAGGTGAAGTATGAGCATCAGAGACCTGGTGGTTTGGTTCAGAGGCTTGATATTTTGGAGTGGAAGTGGAAGTGCATCACTATGGATTTTGTAGTAGGGATTCCATAGACCTTGAGGAGATTTGATGCAGTGTGGGTTATGTGCATGTGTCATTAATTTTACAGGATCACGGGATCAGTTTCTACCACTAGCAGAGTTTTCTTTCAACAACAACTATCAATTAAGTATATAGATGGCTCCTAATAAGGCATTATATAAGAGGTGATGTCGTTCTCTGGTTAGTTGGTTTGAGCTTGAGGAGGATAGGTTGTTGGGAAATTATTTGGTCAGTGTTGCTTCAGAGAATGTGAATTTGATTTAGGAGTGGCTTTGTGTAGCTCAGTTCAGGCAGAAGAGTTATGCTGACCGGAAGGCTCGTGATGTTGCATATATAGTGGGTGAGAAAGTTCTACTCAGAGTTTCGCCCATGAAGGATGTGATGAGTTTCGGGATGAAAGACAAGTTAAGCCCTAAGTATTGGTCCTTTTGAGGTGCTTGAGAGAGTTGGAGAGGGTCCTACAGACTTGCGTTGCCACCCAGTCTATCGGGAGTTCACCTAGTGTTTCATGTTTTCATGCTCCGAAAGTATTATGGGATCTTTCGCATAGTTTGACTTCTGCAAGGTGTAGTTGGATGAGGATTTCACTTATGATGTTGAGCAGGTGGCCATTTTGGACCGACATGTTTGAAAGTTGAGGTTGAAGAATATAGCATCTGTGAAGGTTCCATGGAGAGGTCAGCTGGTTGAAGAGGATACTTGGGAGACCGAGCAAGAGATGCGGAGCAGATATCCTCACCTTTTTGAGACTCTAAGTATGATTCTAGACTCGTTTGAGGACGCATGATTGTTTAAGAGGGGGAGAATGTAATGACCCGGCCAGTTGTTTTGAGTATTTTAGCCTTGTTTCCCCTATTTGATGTTTTACTTAAGTGTATTTGTGGTTACATGACTTGCCGGGGTGATTGGTTTGGTTTTAGGGAGGTATTGGAGTGAATCGGGACATTTAGTCCTAATGTTGGAAGCTTAAGTTGTAAGATTTGACCGGAGTTTGACTTTTGTGTAGACGACCCCGGAATAAAGTTTTGATGGTTCCAAAAGCTTTGTATGATGATTTTGTACTTCGGCGTATGTCGGATTTGGATTTGGGGGTTCCTAGGTCGTTTTTGCTTGAATTGGCGAAAGTTGGAAAGTTGAAGGTTTGGAAGCTTGATAGGTTTAACTGATGGTTGACTTTGTTGATACCGGGTTCGGATTTTTATTTTGGGAGTTGACGTAGGTCCATTGTGTCATTTGGGACTTGCATGCAAAATTTGAAGTCATTTCGAGTTTATTTAATATTGTTCGACACGAGTTTTGGAAGTGGGAAGTCCATTTGTTCCTTAAGCTTGAATTGGGTGTAAATCGTAGTTTTGATACTGTTTTGTGAAATTTGAGGTCTCGAGTAGGTTCGTGTTATATTTTGGGACTGGGTGGTATGATTGGACAGGATCCCAGGGGCCTCAGGTGTGTTTTAGATCGATTTCGGATCATGTTGGATTGAGTGGCATTGTAGTAGTTTTTCTGAGTTCTGGTGCATCCGCACCTATGATGGATGAGCCGCAGGCGCGAGACTGCAGAAGTGGTCAAGGGGTCGTAGATGCGATGCTGGGCTTAAAGGGCTGGGTCCATAGGTGCAGACCATGGAGCGCATATGCGCAATCACAGATGTGTAGGAGCTTCCTCGGATGCGGCTTGGTGTCCGCAGAAGCCGCTGCACAGGGAGGAAGTGACTTTTCCATCAGCAATTGATTTTTCGTAGATACGGCATCATAGCTACGGCACTGTGGACCACATATGCAGTTTTGCTGAACAAAATACTTATATTGAGGGTTTGATCATTTTTGGAATTGTGGAGCTTGGTTGGAGGCGATTTTTGGAAGGTTTTTCATCCAATTTTAAGGGTAAGTGATCCTTATTTGATTTGATGATAGATATTGATTAGCCATAGATTATTACACCTAATTTACTTGAATTAAAGTGGAATTTGGGGGGGGGGGGGTTGGACTATGATTTTGAGAGTAAGATTTGATAATTTGAGGGTATTTGAGGTTGAAATTGGATGAAACACATATATTTGGACTCGTTCTGGAGTGGATGTTTGGAATTTGTGAATTTTGTTGGGTTTCGGGATATGAACCCGGGATTGACCTTTTGATTGATGATATTAAGTTATTTTGGCTAGATTCAAGCCATCCGTAGGTTGATTTACACATGAAGGGCTTATTAGAGGATTGATTTGGCTTGCTTGAGGTAAGTATCTTAACTAAACTTGGTTGAGGCGCTAGTTGCCTGAGTTATTTGTGATAGCTACGTGCTATAGGTGGCGCACATGTGTGGGGTTGAGCTCATGTGCGTGCACTCGGGGTATTTATCCATACTCGGGGTAGTGCTTAGGCTATGTTATGCCTTGAGTTGATTGATAAGCTTCATGCTGTGATGTTTCTACTATTTTTACTCCATTTGGTGAGCTATTTGTACCATGTTCGAGATTCCATAACTGTTATTCTCCCGATTTAACCTGATAACTGCTATTTTTGTGATGAATTTACCTAATTTGAGCTATGATAGCACACCTTGTACATGCATACACTTTAGCATGTCATTTATATTAGTCCAGGATTATGAAATTTGATCTTCATTGATCATGTACATGCATTCCTGTATATCTGCTTTTTGTGTGATTTGGTTTGGACTGGTAGCCTGTGACCACGCCGTGCGGATTGTGATATTGAGCCTGAGACCATGCCGCACAGATTATGATATTGCGCTTGTGACCACGCCAGGCGGATTATGATTATTGCACGTGACTATGCCATGCAGCGTATGGATATGGATCCATACTCTTAGTGTAACCCTCTCATGTTTCTTTTTGATGGTGTACATGCAAATTGAGGAAAACTGATAAGTGGTTTGGTACGGTTATGGAAATTCTAAGGAAAGCTGGCTAGTGATTGATTAGTTGTTGCATTACTTGCAATTTTCTTGGTTGTTTATCTAATTTATTTGCATATCTTCTTTATATGTGGATTGTTGACTGATCAGAGTACATTAAGTCATATTGTGCATCAAGGTGGTTCTTTCTATGATTTATGACTTGATCATGTTATTGTTCTGTTCTAGTTGGATTTATGAACTGTACATGTTATAGCGAGTATTATTTATAATTCTTGCTTCTATTTCCTCACCGATGTTAGTTATGATACTGGCTGAGTACATGGGATCGGTTGTACTCATACTATACTTTGCACTTAATTGTGCAAGTCCAGGTGTTGGGCTGAGCCACCGGCACTTAATTGGCGTCTCTTTTCACTTTTGAACTTTTGTCTTTCATTTAAACAATATTGTTATTTGGTATTTTCAGACTTGTATTTCCATTTTAGAGCTCATGATTCTGTATTTACCAGTTCTGGAGAATTTGTTATGTATCGACAATGTTGTTTATGTTAATTGGCCATAGACTTATACTATTCCAGTTGATTCAGTATTTATATTTTATTTTTGTTATGTTTGGCTTTCTTAGCAAGTGAGTTAGGCGCCATCATGACAGGTTGATGGTTTTGGGTCATGACAAAAGCATTTTATGTGAAAAGACACTTCTCTTCACGAAGTAATTCCTTAAAACAAGCATCTAAGGAGGGAGACGTGTCACGATTCATTAAGTTAGAGCGAACACTCTCAAAATCAGAACACAATTTCATCAAAAATTGGTCTCACTTGATTTGCTCATGAACTGCTTGAATTATAGAGATAAATTCAGGAGGTATTTTAGCTTAAACAACGTCAGTAAATTCAGCTCACAAGTTCTAAATTCATGAAAAATAATGCTGAACAGAGAGACCTCCTTGAGAGTAATTAACAATTTCATGCTCTAGTTGAAATCGGCTTGCGCGATTGTCTTGGTTGCAAACCTTTTGTAAATAATCCCACTTGGCCTTTGTAGTCTTGCACGACATGAGATTAAGAACAATAATAAAAATCTATATCATCACCCGAGCATCTTTTACCTTCCACTAACCTTACTTTGTAAGATCAGTAGGAGCAGGATCACTTCCATCTATATGTCCTCATAATTCTTTTGCCGTGACAAACAGTTGAAACTAAAATTCCGAAGCAGAATAATTTTTCCTATGAAATGAACATTGAAGGACGCAAACTGATGTGAAGTCATATTTTTTAATAGAGAAAATCAAAACATAATGATACGAAAAAAATAGCTAGAATAACCAAGACCAAAAGCCCTAGATTCTTAGGCTACTTGTTGAGGAACAATGAGGAGAACCAAGTGAACTAAACCAAAAAACAAAATTTGAAAGGAACCACAGATGAAAGACACTAAGAATCAAAACCAAGAAAAGAAGGCTCTAATACCATGTCAACAATAGAGAAAGCATGAGAAAAACTACTATCTCAATTACTTGATTCAAATACATTATAATATATTGTTATTTATACACAAGTGAAATAAGAGATGAAAGGAAGTAATATCCTATGCTAAATGTAAATCCTACAAAATAATCTTCACAATATTGTAAACTAATGCTACACAATATTCTACATCAAATATAGAACATCTCTTACATAATCACCATATCGAGAATATTTAATGTAGATATTCTCCAATCTGTCCATTATGCTAACAACTAGATGATCCTGAAACCTACTTTTGATAAGTCCAACATAATCATTGCGAGATTCCATCCATGATATCCTTTTGAATCATCTATTTTGGCCGTAAAATGAGAGATATATGATATTTTAAATTTTTAAAGAAATCTGGAATTTATGGACGAACTCAGGGGCATAACTGATATTTTTGGAATTGATGCGCCAGAAAATCAGTAATTGTAAAATCTTAGTTTGACATCCAAACCACATCTGTAATCTCCTCGATACAAATCATGCATTCATTTCAATCATAAAAATGCTACGAATGTACTCGCACACTCAAAACACCGAAAAGATATCGTCTTAATCTTATGTTTACCGTAGTCAAACTCCAAATCCTTGACTTAACTAGTCTCTCAACCAATGACCCAAAATATACTCGAGTCCTTCGAGACCCTGTCTAATCATACCAATAAGTACAAATAAATTATCCAAACTTATCTAAAGTCTCAAAGCACAATAAATAACATCAAAACCAAGAATCAAAGATCAAATCATTCTCTTAACCTTCAAACATCCCAACTTCGCCGAAAGCGTCCGAATCACACTTAGACATTCCGTATTACAACTAAACTTTGCACACAAGTTTTAATCAATTAAATAAACCTATCCGAGATTTCAAAACCACATTAGGAGTCCGATAAAACTGAAGTCAACTCCCAATAAAATCTATGAACTCTCCACATCTTTAAATTGCCAACTTTTGACAAATAGGGCCAATTCAAATCCGAACATATGCCCAAGTCTAGAATCACCAAATAAACCTATTGAAACTATCAAATCTTGATTCTGAGGTTATTTACTCAAAAGTCAAACCTTGATCAACTCTTCCAACTTAAAGCTTCTGAATTGAGAATTACTTTCCCAAATCAACTTCCAACCTCACGAAAGTCAAGACCAATCATTCACGTAAGTCATAACGCATAATATGGAGCTGCCCAAAGTCTCAAACCCCGAACGAAGTGCTAAATCTCCATAGATACGTTCGTCCTCGAATGTTCCAAGAGTCATTCCTAAGTTGTCAAAATCACTGTAAACTCATCGTACACGTGCCCATAGGTGTTCTCACGTCACCTCAATCTATAAGGTTCCATTAACACAATTCTGATTGAAAATTCTTGCTACAACCTTAGCTTACAATCTTTCGAACCAAATTTAAACTTCTGGACCTCCCTCTACGATCCAATTCTTGTATATATACATTGTGCAAAATCTCAAAAAATATATCAAATCATAAGTATACTCCCAAAATGCAATCGCACGATGTACCGCATAACTCATACGGTCATAGCAATATCTTCCGATCATAATACCTGCTCATTACCAAATCTGGTACCGGTAATATACCTCATAACACATAAACCTTGTTCCAAACCTCCAAATATTGCAAACAAAAGAAACATGTAAAAACTCATAACCACCCATCAAATCAATAATTCATGGAGTTCTCTCGCTCAACCTGAACCATTGCTAAATTTTGAGTTGATTAGTGTCATTCTTCTTCTAAACATACATGATACAAATCCGATAGCACTGATTCCATATCCAATAAACTCGTCTCACCCAATACAACCTGCTCAACTGACATGCCACATCAAATACCATCAAGAACCTCATATGTGCGATTCGTGCACCAACAAGTAACTGCTCGAATATGATCAATAATGAAAAGAGACCCAAAAAGGGAACCATTCAGCAAGTTTAACAGATACTACAATAAGTGCATAATGTTATGAATCCATCCCACAAGGGAGAAACAAAACACACAAAACGAGCACAAGAATCATATCCAACATAACCCTGTTGCAATATGCAACCCGATCCATATATAATATTGTTGCAGCAGCGTGCAACCCGATCCATACATAATACTAAGGTGCAATAAATAAATCAATATCTCAAGAGTCATCTCGCTCATATATCGCCACAAGGCCTAAATAGAACCACAACATACGCGTTAATAATTAAGTAGTCTCACAACCCATCATATAATAAGAAAGTAGTATATGAAGTAGATCAAGACATGAATAACATCCATTCCGTCCGATAACACACTGGTTAAAAATATTGCGATGAATGAGCATATCCAATCCAGTGTAGAATACACATTGTCATTAGGCCTACAAATGGGCCTCAAAACCGATTTAGATCATTCCAAAATAGGTCAATAACCTTTCAAAAGTCCACATTGACCTAATCCATGACATATATAATCGTCTGTCAAATTTGAACACACTTCCACAGTCCGCAACCAGAGGACTAGTACGCCTCTTAGAAGTAAAATCTCCAAACTGTGAGGGTACCAGAATCTCCATACCTAATCTCTAACTCTCTGACTTAAATAACTGACACGTCACAAATGCACAATCATCCCAAGGGAGATGCTCTCATAACCTTCTGCACCGAGTAGAGAAACATGAACATCAATGGTTACCAACCATGTGATTTTCTGTAGTACTAGTCAAGCATCCACAATCAATACTCAATGCATCTTCCACAATACACATCCTTCTCAGACGATACAAAAATAGTACTAGCATTCTCTGAAACATCTGATATTTCCCACTATGTATAGAACTCATGACATTACTTTCAAGACTGAACTTTAACCTTGTTCACGCAATCCCAATTCCACTTAGCTCACCTCATCTATCATTCTAATGTGCAAAAATATGAGAATCCCATTATCAACCCTGAATCACGAATGGGATACACACTCTATCGACCAGAAACCTTCCACTAAGCTTAATTCAAGAGAAAATCACAACATGCAACAAAAGTTTCCATGCCCGTAGAAGACACCAATTTCAAGCCATGGTCAAAATCATCCCAAACTCTGCGGAATCAATATGCACATAACCAAGCTGGCCAAACTGTATCCCTCTAAATCACCCAAATCACACAGATAACCAAACCCGACAACATTACCACAAAAACACATGTAAAGCCTTATAATACCAAACAAACGTTCCTCTTTATTACCATGTGTAGCACCTCGAAATTTTTTTAAGTACTTAAGAGCTATTAAGAAAGTTGATATGTGCGAATTATATTATTTTATGTGCAGACGAGGACTATTAATATGATAGATATCAATTGGATATGATAATAAGTGTACGAGGCATATTATAAGTGATGTGAGGTCTAAGGAGAGCCCTAAGTCTAAGTTAAGTTGGAAATTACATGATAGACTAAAGTTCCAAATGAGTACGCACAAGATCAAATTTTGGACAAGAATATCTACATATATATAAGGGGTTATATGATGGAAAACCTATCAAATGAAATATCTCCGAGTCTAGTTTCTAACGCTTCAAACCGTTCATTATTTTGACACTCCTACAAGCAGTTATGACAAAATTCCCAAAGGCTACCAGAATGTGATTTTGCAGTCAATTCCGCGACCGCAAAATCATTCTGTGAACCGCAAAAGTGATCTGCAGACCGCAGAAAGGTCGCAGACCTGACCAGTGCAGCCCAGTTCTGGGCATCAGTTTTGCAGTCTGTTATGCTGACCGCATACCTGTTATGCGGTCCATTCTACGACCGCAGACCTGAGTTCGGAGGGTCCATTTTTCTATTTTTATAACCCGACCCCATTTTGATAAATAGTCTTTGGGACTCATTTTGAAGGCAAAAATATGATATTTTTAGAGAGAAGTAAGAGTGTTCTAGAGAGAGAAAATAGCTCAAGTGCTTTGTTCATCAAGATCTTGTCCAAGCTTTGAAATCCAACAAGGAAATCTCACAAGATCTTCACTCAAGAGATTGGGATTGCAAGGATTTTTGGAACGTTGTAGTAATTCAAAGAAAGCTCAAAGCGAGGTATGTTGGCTACACTACTCTCTTAGGATCGAATTCCACAAAGTTCCCATAAGTTTCAAGTATTGTTGGCTCAAGTTCCTAATTCCTATGTTCCGGGTTATCCCTTATAAACTTGACTATTCCGAATGAGCCTTATGTCGAAATATATATGTTCAAAGTGTTGATTGCATATTAAAATATTATGACTTTGAGTCGTGTTTCAAATGAAAGCTAGTATGCAAAATTGTGTGAGAAAAACTCGATATGCCTAAGACTCTTAATTGCTCATATGGGTACCTAAAGTCTTGATCGAAAATGTCTTGTTGTTGATAATCTATAAAGATGCTTGAAAATGAAATAAGTGAATTGGGGATATAAAGTGTGGCCAACGTGCGAAGAATAAAAGTTATGTTTGTGGCTAGTGGTGCCAATGAAATAAGATGATGTGAGATAGATTATGAAATGAGTTTTGATTCAACTGTTTCAAAATTATTTCAAAAATTGAATTGCCTAAAAGCTTATATACTCAAGTCATGCCCATATGTGGCTGTTATAACTAATGTTATGCTTGGTGAGTATTTTCAATGTGTTTTGCATTCTTACATATTCGTGAGTGGAAATTGTGTATTGCCCTTTTTGGGGAAATGTATTTCAAGAATAAATGGTGTGTTACTTGTTTATGATTTTAACTTGCGCATCGATTGTCAATCATTTTACTCCATTCTTGGAAAGAAATCTATTGTGCTTAAATTCTGCATTTCTAATGCATTTAAGGTTGTGATTTACGGAATATTCTATATGTTGATATTTATGATGATGATACATGAGAGGGAAGAAATAAAAGTGTGGAATATCAAATACGGCCAACGTGCCTTGAATAAAGAATATTATGAATGGCCAAAGAGCCAAGGGAATATTGTTGTTATTATTGGTTGAAAATACTAGTGGACATTCATACAATGTAAAAGATTATGAGCTAAATACATTTCTACCTATGTTACCTTTGTGTGCAAAAACAAAAATAATATTTTTTGGGAAGTATCATTAGCAAACCGAGGAAGGGTGGGTTGTAACAACCCACACCTAAAGCTACATGTGCCGGTATAGGAGAGGATTGTGATTATTCCTCTTATTTAGGATGAGATTGATGGGTTGATATTATTCCCCTTAATTGGGATGAAACTGGTAATAATTGTGGATTGGAAAAGTCAACCCACACGACATATGTGGGAAGGCGACCTAACTGATCGGGTGAAGATCGGACGCCATGTTGGGTATATGGTGGTACTACTCTTGGTAACACTTTTCTTTCGCATCACATGTCGAACCACTTTGTTCGTGGGGAGATGGCCTAGCCGATCGGGCATGATCGGACTCCGTGCTACAAACACGGTGGTATATCAGTGCTAATGATATCCCAACCAATAATATATATTAATTTCGTATTTTGAAAATTGTTATGTTTTAACTGGACATTTGGATATTATTGATTGTGACTTGTTATTTCTATGGTTTTCCCTTTCTTATCTGGGCATTCTATTTTGAAAGAGGACAGTTAGCTTTACATACTAGTACTATTCCATATGTACTAACGTCCCTTTTACCGGGGGCGCTGCATCTTTAATGGATGCAGGTGGTTCATCAGCGGGCAGTTTTGGTCCTCGTTACCAGTTACTCCTTATTCAGCAGGTTTTGGTGAGCCCTACTCTATTCTGGGCCTGATATCATTTGATGTTGTACTTTGTGTTTTGAGGTATAGCCGAGGCCTTGTTGCCGGCCTTTCCATATTACTCTTTTGTTGTACTTAGAGGCTCCTAGACAGGTTGTGGGTGGTATTTGATGTGGGGAATTGAACTAGAAATGTTGGTATTTGGCAAACATATTTTTCATTAAATCTATAGACTTGTAATATTTTGAAAATTATGAACAAAATTGCTAATGGAATTAAATGGGAGTTGTTAATGAAATATTTTCAGTGTTTGATTAATGGAGTGCATCTCCTCTTTATTCATGAATGAGTTTGGGTAGAAGGAAATCTAATAGGTTTGCTCGGCCGGGTTCACTGGTTGAGCGCTGGTCGCACTCCCCTAGTTCGGGGCATGACAAACTTGGTATCAGAGCCTAAGGTTTTAAAGTATCCTATGATGTCTCGGAGCCGTGTCTAGTAGAGTCCTTCTTATCGATGTGTTGTCGACCACATCTATAATGAGGATGCTACTTGGACATTTAGGAAATTTCACACTTCTTTGATACTCCATATCGTGCAATAGAGCCCAAGATAGGGAGTAATCCACGAGTTCGAAGTAGCGAGGAGGGAATGACCGCGCCAATGAATCTGGGGGAGATTACACAAGAGTTCATTGGGAGAATGTGTCGAGCCATGGAGGAATTGGAAGAACTTGTTGCTAGGGGAAGTGTCATTGTTCCTACCAATGTCACTGCACCACTGGATCGTATGGTGAGAGAATCTAAGAAACGAAAGAGGGTTGTTGGTGCTAATGAACCAGATTGTGTGATTTGCAAGAAGCGACACTTGGGAATATGTTGGATGGCCCTTGAAATATGTTATGGTTGTGGAAAGAGGGGGCATAAGAAGAACAAATGCCCTAGGTTGGGTACACCCATCCTAGTCTGCCCGATGTGCGGAAATGAACATTTGGCATCGTGTTGTGAGTATGCTCAGCAACTTGCTAGGGATGGAAGGTTTGGGAAATTCCAAAGGCCCATACAGCAAACCGGTATGGGGTTTGTTACTCCCATATTAGAGGCCTGGAGAGATGATAAGGGGGATGCTTATGATGTATGCAAAAAGGATAAACATAAGGTTAGTGGGACGGGTGAGTTTATCGGACCTCATCCCCATTGTGTGAAGTATGGGAGATGTCATCCGGGAGTATGTCACTATGGTGCCAATATATGTTATAAGTGTGGTATGAGGGGTCACATTCAGAGAAATTGTCATTCGTCTCGCTAGAGCATGGGCGGGGGTGCGACACAACTATTTAGTTCTGCACCTACTACATCCACAACGCCTCCTCCAGCTATAAGGCATTATACCGCCCGCAGGGCGTGGAGCAGCTAGGGGTGGTATTCAGAGCTCGGGAGGGCCCAACAGGTTTTATGCTATGAGGAGGCATCAAAAGTCGGAGGCTTCTCCAGATATGGTTATAGGTATATTGACTGTCTAATCTCATGATGTATATGCCCTTATTGATCTCGGTTCCAGCTAGTCATATGTCATTCCTTGTGGTTCTATGGAATTTGGGATAGGACCGGAACAACTTTATGAGTCGTTCTCTGTATCTACTCTTTGAACGACACCTATCATTTGTTAAGCCTCTTTATCACAATTCCTTATATTTACAACCTCTTGAGAAATTAAGTTTTATAATGATTTCCTTGAATTGGGTTATAACCCTAGGTTAATACTTCCCACTACTTCCCTAAATTCTCAACAAGGGACTATACCTAATGAATTTCTTATAGAACCTCCTGACTCATATGGTTTAAATAGTCACTTTACTATTATCATGAATCCTTTTCACTATTTAGTAACATGAGGGCATAACTTGGCACCTATCATATGTGTACGTGTCAAATTGAAATGGTCACTTGTCTGTATAAATTTTCTCGGGAATTTGAGGTTTTCTTGAATTTATCACAAGAAGATATTTTTGTCGCCCAACTCAGTATAATTTTCAGGTCCACCTAGATAATGCCTCAGTGAGTAACTCACTTTGTTTCTAGTATTGTAGTTTGCCCATGAAGTGACCTCGTTTTGCAGCTTGATAGTTATTATGGCAGAAACATGTCTAGCTCATAGCAAAGTGTTCATTCTATCTAATCAATACATGATTTCATCCCATTGTTTAGATGTCCTAGCTACATGGTTTCGCTCGTGTGTGGTTGAAAGTTAAGTAGCCTTACCGTGACCTTTCCCTTCCACCTTAGGTGGATGTTTAAAATTCTAGCACATATCATGAGCATTTTTTTCTCTCATGGGCTTATGGCATAGATTCCTTGTGCTAGTTACCGTTAAGATCATAATGTAGCTTCTTGTATTTTGAAATCCATATCACATTCAGGGTGCTAGAATATTCTCATCTAGAGTTAAACTGATTTTCCCTACATTCCAAGAGGCGGCTGGTTTCACGTACTTGGCTATTTCTCTTTAAGGCCTACTATTGCCAAACAAGGCACATATGGAATGAAACAATTGTTGTTGTCCTTTTCATGACTCATTTCTTTTAAATCTCAGAATCATGTACATGGTCCCTACATTATCAATGCCTACTAGGCAACTCTACGCTTCATTTGTTGAATCGATGATTTCGTCACAATGATTAACCGTGGCAACACTATTTGTGGTCATCCTCATGTCTCTTAAAATATAACCTCTTAAAATACCCTTCTCGGCACGTTGATGGATTCTTGAATAATTCCAGTCAAATCCGAACCTCGTTGTTCCTATTGGTAGTAACCTATGGGGGTTGAAGGACTGAAACATGTCAAAGAAGAAGCATTATCTAGTGATCAAATATATTGGATAGAAAATTTTATGGTCATATTCATGCTAGCACATCTTAGAGTAATTGTTGGAGGTCGCCAAAGGTTTAGTTTGGGTGTTCGGCGTAGAGATTTAGAATTGAAGAAAGTGAACTGGTTATTCTCAAGCGTTTCTCTATGAATATACTGGTGAATTATTAAGGAAGGTAAAGTATATGTAGTCACATTAGGCCTTACAAAATCTTGAAGAGAATAGGCCAAACTATAAGTATGATGTTTCCCTATTATTGTCCTCCATGTATTCGGTGTTTCATGTGTCTATGTCTAAGAAGGTAGTTGGAAATCCTTTGTCTATCGTTCCGGTGAAAGCTAGTGAAGGTGAAGTTAATGGATAATTGGATTATGAGGGGTATCTATTTGCTATCCTTGTTGGATAAGTCCGAGAGTTGAGATTGTCTACGTTGATGTGTTATGGCAAATTCTATGAGTCGAGAAGGTCAACTTAAAGGCCGAAAGTGTTGTGGAAAGAAAATATTTTTGCTTTATTGTATAGCAATTGGTATTGATTTGAAAGGTATTTTCTAGGTGTTATGATTTAAAAACGTGCAGTTCATGTCCAGATATTATTTTGATAATGCAGTGCCCGTAATGCTTAGATTAGTATTATTGATATATACATTGTTATGCTTTGTCGAGTTGTGTATGTGTTGATAAGTTGATTTTGGTGATTCTCTGATAGGCGGATAGGCACAGTTACAGGGGAAACTCTGTCGAAATATTTAAAAATTTGTAAAGATAGCCAAATTTTAAGGGCCATAAGTAAGTTGAAATTTTGGAAAGGAAGTATGAGACCGATGTAGTCATAAGTGCCTATGTATAATGTTTGGAGGTAAAAAGATGGTAACTCTATTCTTAGAAGTGACTAGTAAAACATTCGAGGACGAATGTTCTTAAGTGGGGGAGAATGTAGCACACCGAAAAATTTTGAAGTACTTAAGCACTATTAAGAAAGTTGATATGTGCTAATTATATTATTTTGTGTGCAGACGGGGACTATTAATATGATGGATATCAATTGTATATGATAATAAGTGTACGAGGAATATTATAAGTGATGTGGGGTCTAAAGAGAGCCCTAAGTCTAAGTCAAGTTGGAAATTATATGATAGACTAAAGTTCCAAATGAGTACGCACAAGACCAAACTTTGGACGAGCATATCTACATATATATAAGTATTTATGTTTATGAAATGAAAGATCTTCGAGTCTAGTTTCTAACTCTTCAAACCGTTTGTCATTCGGACACTCCTACAAGAAGTTATGACCAAATTCCTAAAGGCTGGCAGAATGTGATTTTGCATTCAATTCCGCGACCGCAGAATTATTCTGCGAACCGCAAAAGTGGTTTGCGGACCTCAGAATGGTCGCAAAACTGACCAATGCAGCCCAGTTATGGGCATCCATTTTGCGGTCCATTGTGCGGACCGCATAACTGTTATGCGGTCCATTCTGCGACCACAGACCTAAGTTCGGAGGGTCCAATTTTTCTATTTTTATAACCCGACCCCATTTTGATAAATAGTCTTTGGGACTCATTTTGAAGGCAAAAATATGATATTTTTAGAGAGAAGTAAGAGTGTTCTAGAGAGAGAAAATAGCTCAAGTGCTTTGTTCATCAAGATCTTGTCCAAGCTTTGAAATCCAACAAGGAAATCTCACAAGATCTTCACTCAAGAGATTGGGATTGCAAGGATTTTTGGAACGTTTTAGTAATTTAAGGAAAGCTCGAAGCGAGGTATGTTGGCTAAACTACTCTCTTAGGATCGAATTCCACAATATTCCCGTAAGTTTCAAGTATTGTTGGCTCAAGTTCCTAATTCCTATGTTCCGGGTTATCCATTATAAACTTGACTATTCCGAATGAGCCTTATGTATTAATATATATGTTCAAAGTGTTGATTGCATATTAAAATGTTATGGCTTTGAGTTCAAATGAAAGCTAGTATGCCAAATTATGTGAGAAAAACTTGATATGCCTAAGACTCTTAATTGCTCATATGAGTGCCTAAAGTCTTGATTGGAAATGTCCTGTTGTTGATAATCTACAAAGATGCTTGAAAATGAAATAAGTGAATTGGGATAAAGAGTGTGGCCAACGTGCCAAGAATGAAAGTTATACTTATGGCTAGTGGTGTCAATGAAATAAGATGATGTGAGAAAGATTATGAAATGAGCTTTGATTCAAGTGTTCCAAAATTATTTCAAAAATAGAATTGCCTAAAAGCTTATGTACTCAAGTCATGCCCATATGTGATTGTTTTAACTAATGCTATGCTTGGTGAGTATTTTCAATATGTTTGCGTTCTTACATATTCATGAGTGGAAATTTTGTATTGCCCTTTTTGGGAAAAAATATTTCAAGAATAAATGGCGTGTTACTTGTTTATGATTTTAACTTTCACATCGATTGCCAATCATTTTACTCCATTCTTGGAAAGAAATCTATTGTGCTTAAATCCTTCATTTATAATGAACTTAAAGTTGTAATTTCCGGAATATTATATATGTTGATATTTATAATGATGATACATGAAAGGGAAGAAATAAAAGTGTGGAATATCAAATACGACCATCGTGCCTTGAATAAAGAATATTGTGAATGGCCAAAGAGCCAAGGGAATATTGTTGTTCTTATTAGTTGAAAATACTAGTGGAGATTCATACAATGTGAAATATTATGAGGTACATACATTTGTACCTATGCTACCTTTGTGTGCAAAAACAAAAATAATATTTTTTGGAAAGTATCATTAGCAAACCGAGGAAGGGTAGGTTGTAACAACACACACCTAAAACTACACGTGTCGGTATTAGAGTGAATTGTGATTATTCCCCTTAATTGGGATGAGATTGATGGGTTGATACTATTCCCCTTAACTGGGATGAAACTGGTAATAATTGTGGATTGGAAAAGTCAACCTACAAGGCATATGTGGGAAGGTAGTCTAGCTGATTGGGTGGAGATCGGACGCCATGTTGCGCACATGGTGGTACTACTCTTGGTAACACTTTTCTTTCGCATCACAAGTCGAACCACTTTGTTCGTGGGGAGATGGCCTAGCCGATCGGGCGTGATCGGACTCTGTGCTACAAACACTGTGGTATATCGGTGCTAATGATCTCCCAACAAATAATATATATTAATTTCGTATTTTGAAAATTATTATGTTTTAACTGAACATTTGGATATTGTAGATTGTGACTTGTTGTTTCAATGGTTTTCCCTTTCTTATCTGGGCATTCTATTTTGAAAGAGGATAGTTAGCTTTACATACTAGTACTATTCCATATGTACTAACGTCCCTTTTGTCGGGGGCGCTGCATCTTCAATGGATGCAGGTGGTTCATCAGTGGGCAACTTTGATCCCCGTTAGCAGTTACTCCCTATTCAGCAGGTTTTGGTAAGCCCTACTCTATTCCGGGCCTGATGCCATTTGATGTTGTACTTTGTATTTTGAGGTATAGCCGGGGCCTTGTTGCCGGCATTTCCATATTACTCTTCTATTGTACTTAGAGGCTCCGTAGACAGGTTGTGGGTGGTGTTTGAAGTGGGGAATTCAAATATAATTGTTGCTATTTGGCAAACATATTTTTCATTATATCTATAAACTTGTAATAGTTTGAATATTATGAACGAAGCTGCTAATGGAATGAAATGGGAGTTGTTAATGAAATCTTTTCAGTGTCTTATTAATGGAGTGCATCTCCTTTTTATTCATGAATGAGTTTGGGTAGTAGAAAATCTAATAGGCTTGCTCGGCCGGGTTCACTCGGCTGAGCGCCGGTCGCGTTCCCCGAGTTTGGGGCGTGACACCATGCTGACCCAAGCCACTGCTAAATGGACCCAACTCCTTTAGATTACTCATGATCTGACTTCATAGCAGTGCTACTCTTCCCCAGTACACAATGGACCTCAAGTAAAATTCATCCCAAGTGATCCTAACATGAAATCTCGTTGTCCTAAGAATCACGAGACACTTTATTCCCTCTTATACATCCACTAGTACCTCAAACCCAAGTACCTTTTCTAAAGAAGCCTTCTATTAATCTAAAGTTGTTCCTTTAGTTTCTCAAACACTGCCTCGCAGAATCGATAATAATACAAAAATTCTCCAAGTCTCTTTCACAAACCAATACAAATTTCGAATCTTTAGTCACACACTAATATGGAAATGCTTAGATATCACTATTGAATCTTGAATCCATCAAAACCTTCTCAAGAGTAACCTACTCAGTCCTAGTCCCGAATATATATAACCAATCATGCCAAATGATTAGTTCTTCGTTAGCAAGTGAATACTCCAAAAAGAAAACAACCACTCGAATCCTTCCCTTGAACACTACCTCTAAAGAAGAACATTGAACATGAGTCCTCCCACGACCTCCATATATCACCAAGGTGAAATACAACACACACCCAGCAATTTCTTGCTTGAGTCATCCTTGAAGTCATTCTTCTAAAATTATAGCTAACCCACAAACGTCCCTTAGTCCAAAATTCATAACAACACATGACTAGGTGACTTCACCGCCAATGGTAGACTCCCACACTAGGCTCCAAGCCTCAATCACATAACTCAAGAACCTGTAGTGACTACTCCTCTTTAAGTGTCATGTTCCCATACTGTTACTCAACTTAATTTCTCATAAGATCATGGTGCGCCAACTATAACGTATCCCAGATCATCAGCCCAAATGCACTCTCGACCTTGTGACAGTCAAGCCATCTTTCTCAAGCGATCCAAACCCATATCGTAGCTCGTGCATCCCACCGAGTAGAAGGTAAAATGCTTTCAATGACCTGCCATATCAACATCTTTCTATGACATGCCATAGTACAATGCATTGTAATCAATGACTCCCCTCGAGTCGACACTTATCCACAGGCTGCAAAAATCTATTTCATTCCTCTAATGAATAACTAGAATACCCTTTAACACATCCAACTCAAAACGTCATGCTCACCAAGATGATAATCAAGCATTCACTATCCCTTAGTAGCTCAAGCAAACCCTTCTCGTCAAATTCGAACTCTCAAAATGTAAGAAGTCACCACCAATATGAAATAACCTCTATGGTCCATAATGACCTCATAGCATCAAAGTTTCTCGAAATTTATGGCAACCCTAGCACAAAATCTACAATGATACACTCTCGCTTCCACACCGGTATAACCTTCTTTCGAAGTAATAACTTAGTCTCTGATGCTCATTCTCAACCTGCTAATAATCAAACTTCGTGAGACATGCCCAATAATGTCCTTCTTCATCAATCACCCCTAATAATGTTGTCACGAATCACGATACCTCTCTATATCACCTAGACAAGTAGAATACCATAACTACAAGCCTCCTCAAGCATCTCCCTCGAATCATCAATACTGGAAACACAAATCCGACCTTGAAGTCACAACACACCATCTACACTAAGAACAACTTCATTAGCACTACCTCGCAATACTGTGTCCATAAGGATAAGCAAATCGAAACCATCCTACTGACGCACCCTAATACGCTCAAACAAGGATGATTTCGCAGAAACACAAGCAAGAGCTCTACTAAGCTCAGAAATACATAAATCTCACAACTCTATAAACCCAAGATTGAACATCCATATTCCAAATGCCTCTCCTCCGCTGGAACAAATGCCAAACCCAAATTGTGAACCGAATAATCCTTCTAATGGGGCTGCTACTGTTGTAAGATTAAGCAATCACTCGACTATTCTACACCAACACCGCGTCAAGGCTAACACGCGAATCATCACAATATACTGTACAAGTCCTCGAACTCATAGGAAACACAAAATCTGGGGCTGCAATAGATGATAACCCCTCCACAAAGTGAAAATAGTACCTTATACGTATGGGAAATATATCACGCACATTATTTGTATCATCATCAAAGCTCGTCGGTGCCCAACTGATACCAAGTACCCAATATTGCATACAAGTGAGTGGGAAAGAACTGAAGATACAGGCTTCAAGCTAAGATAAAGTTGTTGTCACGCCCCAAACTCGGGGAGCGCGACCAGCGCTCAACCGAGTAAACCCGACTGAGCAAGCTTGTTAGATTTCATTCTACCCAAATTCATCCCTGAATAAAGAAGAGATTTACTCCGTTAATCAAATACTGAAGAGATTTCATTAACTACTTCCATTTCATTCCAATTAACAATATCATTCAATATTTCCAAAATAGTACGAGTTTATAGATTTAATGAAAAACATGTTGTCAAATACCAACAGTTCTAATCTAATTCCCAACATCAAATACAACCCACAATCTGAACCTGTCTACGGAGCCTCTAAGTACAACTGAAGAGTAATATGGAAATGCTGGCAACAAGGCCCCAGCTATACCTTAACCACAAATAACATGAGAAACAAAAGATACATGACCACGAAATGAAGTAGGGCTCACCAAATCAGCTGAAAAGAGTGTATTGCTATCACTAATCAATGCCACCTGCTGTAGAACCACCTGTATCCATTAAAGATGCAGCGCCCCCGGTAAAAAGGACGTTAGTACTGTTGAATAGCACTAGTATGTATAGCTAGAAATCCTCTTTCAAAATAGAATGCCCATATTGTAACACCCCGAAAAATTTCAAAGTATTTAAGTGGACAACCCCATAAAATTTCGCAAATGAATTCAAGGTTTCGTGGTGTCGGAGTAGGTATACGTGTTTAAGGATTTTAGAAATTCTTCGCGGCGATCTTGCTCACCGCGGCTCGGACTCTTTGGGTTGAAGAATGCACCGGAAAGTAAAGAAAATTGTTTGGCATAAAAGTGAATTTATGCGATCCATTATGCGACCGCATAATCACTCTGCGGCCCGCATAATGGCCGCAGAAGTGAGGCAGGAGAGGGTTAATCTAGGAGCAATTATACGATCGACTATGCGACCGCATAATTGTTCTACGGTGCATTATGTGACCGCATAACAGTTATGCGAACTGCATAGTGATCGCAGACTCAGACAGATATTTTGGTCATTTTGGACACCAATTATACGACCGATATGCGATCCGCATAACCATTATGCGGTCATATATGCGACCGCAAAACCTATTCCGGAGCTCCATTTTTGGGTTTTTAAAACCCGACCCTACTTCGTTAAATACACGCTTTGGGCTATTTCTGAGCAAAAATATGATGTTTTAGAGAGAAGGAAGAGTGTTTTAGAGAGAGAGGAAACCCTAGGCTAATTATTCATCAAATCTTACTCAGATTTTGGAAGATTAACAAGTAAAACCCACAAGATCTTTATCTAAAAGGTAAGGTTCCGTACCCTAATTTTCGATTTCGAATTTGGGTAAAAGATAGTTGATTTGGAGTATGATTCTTGGGTATAAGAGCATTATTTATACATGCTTTTACTAATAAGGTTTGTGGGAAAATTGTTGAACTCAAATAAGTAAAGATTGGGTTGTGGAGTGAAGGAAATCTTGTAGAAGCAAATGAGCTGAGATCATGAATATCTTCCTAATAATGGTTCAATTTATGTTATGTCTCAAAATAGATTGGGATTGCTAGAATTTCCGGAACGTTGTAGTAATATAAGGAAAGCTCAAAGCAAAGTATGTTGGCTAAACTTTCTCTCTTAGAATTGAATTCCATAATGTTTTTGTAAGTTTCAAAGTATGGGTTGCGTATTAAAAGGTTATGGCTTTGAGTCGTGTTTCAATGAAAGATAGTATGCCAAATTATGTGAGAAAATCTCAATATTCTTAAGACTCTTAATTGCTCATATGTGTACCTAAAGTCTTGATTTGGAAATGTCTTATTGTTGATAATCTATAAAGATGGTTGGAAGTGAAATAAGTTAATTGGGAATATAGAGTGTGGCCAACGTGCCAAGAATTGAAGTTATGATTGTGGCTAGTAGTGCAAATAATTTGAGAAGATGCGATAAAGAATATGAAATGAGCCTCAACTCAATTGTTTTAAAAAAATGACTTCGAAGATAAAATTGCCTAAAAGTTTTTATACTCAATTCATGCCCATCAGTGGCTGCTTTAACTAATGCTTTACTTTATAAATATATCCAGTGTGATTCGAGTTCTATATACTTATGTGTTGAAATTGTACTTTGTCATTTTTGGGGATGAGTATTGCAAGAATAAATGATGTATTGATTGTTTATGATTTTTCATGTATGTTTATACTGTTGGTTGGTATGCCTCATTCTTTGGGAAGAAACCATTCGTGTTTGAAGTTCCCATTTCAAACGGATTTGAAGTATATGATTTCTGAAATATTCTATATGTTGATATTTGTTGGTGGTCTTTGAAATTGAAAGAGGTGAAAGTGTGGAATATGAAATACGGCCATCGTGCAAGGAATAAAGAATCTTGTGAATGGCCTAATGAGCCAAGGAAATATTGTCGTTGTGAATGACTGGAAATACTAATGAGAATTTATACAATGTGAAAGATGTTGAGGTGAGTACAATGGCATTTATGATATTTTTGTTTGCAAATCAAATCAAAAATATTTTTGGGAGCATCATTAGCTAAACCGAGGAAGGGTGGGTCATAAGGCCCACACCTGAAACTACATGTGCCGGTGTAGGGGTGGATTGGGATTATTCCCCTTATTTGGGATGAAATTGGAACCTTTGGAAATTGTGATATTATTCCCCTTAATTGGGATGAAACTGGAACCTTTATGGATTGGAAAAGTCAACCCACACGGCATATGTGGGAAAGCGGCCTAGCTGATCGGGTGGAGATCAGATGCCATATTGCGCATATGGTGGTACTACTCTTGGTAACAACTTTCTTTCACATCACATGTCAAACCATATTGTTCATGGGGAGATGGCCTAGCCGATCGGGCTTGATCGGACTCCGTGCTAACAAAGACGGTGGTATATCGGTGCTAATGATCTCCCAACCAAAATTGTATATGAAGTTCGTATTTTAAAAATTATTATGTTTTAACTGAATATTTGGATATTGTTGATTATGACTTAATGTTTCTATGTGTTGCCTTTTCTTATATGGGCATTCTATTTTGAAAGAGGACTTTTAGCTATGCATAGTAGTGCTATTCAACTGTACTAACGTCCCTTTTGCCGGGGGCGCTACATCTTTAATGGATGCAGGTGGTTCTACAGCAAGCAGCATTGATCAGTGATAGCAGTGCACTCTTTTCAGCTGATATGGTGAGCCCCACTTCATTTTGGGGTCATGTATCTTTTGTTTCTAATGTACTGTGTTTTGAGGTATAGCCGAGGCCTTGTTGCTGGCATTTCCATATTACTCTTCTATTGTATTTAGAGGGTCCGTAGACAGGTTGTGGGTTGTGGTTGATGTTGGGGAATTGAACTAGAAATGTTGGTATTTGAAAATCATGTTTTTCATTAATTCTATAAACTCGTAATATTTTGAAAATTATGAATGAAGCTGCTAATGGGAATAAAAAGGAAGTTGTTAATAAAATCTTTTAAGTGTTTGATTAATGGAGTACATCTCCTCTTTATTCATGGATGAGTTTGGGTAGAATAAAATCTAACAGGCTTGCTCGGCCGGGTTCTCTCGGTTGAGTGCCGGTCGCGCTCCCCGAGTTTGGGGCGTGACACATATGATCTATACGTGGAACACATAATATAATGCAATTGAAACAACCAGTACAAACAAGGACAATAAAAGGGGCACCTATTGTCTGCATTAATAATGTGTCTCATTACACCGTCTTTAATGTTCACATATCATAGTATACACTTATGCATTTCATAGACCGTCCATAGTATTTATTCATACCGTACACTTATACTTCTTATACACAATGCACCTATGCGTTTAATATTACAATATACCTATATGTTTCATAGAGCGTCCACAGGATTTCATATCACAATATACCAATGCGTTTCATAGACCGTCCACAGGATTTCATAACACAATATACCTATGCGTTTCATAGACCGTCCATAGGATTTTCATCTAAAAGGTAAGGCTCCATGCCCTAATTTTCATTTTTGAATTTGGGTAAAAGATAGTTGATTTGGAGTATGATTCTTGGGTATAAGAGCATTATTTATACATGCTTTTACTAATAAGGTTTGTGGGAAGATTGTTGAACTCAAATAAGTAAAGATTGGGTTGTGGAGTGAAGGAAATCTTGTAGAAGAACCTTGTAGTTAGATTTGCACACCTAGTATTTGATAAAATGCTCAAATGAGCTGAGATCATGAATATCTTCCTAATAATGGTTCAATTTATGTTATGTCTCAAAATAGATTGGGATTGCTAGAATTTCCGGAACGTTGTAGTAATATAAGGAAAGCTCAAAGCAAAGTATGTTGGCTAAACTTTCTCTCTTAGAATTGAATTCCATAATGTTTTTGTAAGTTTCAAAGTATGGGTTGCGTATTAAAAGGTTATGGCTTTGAGTCGTGTTTCAATGAAAGATAGTATGCCAAATTATGTGAGAAAATCTCAATATTCTTAAGACTCTTAATTGCTCATATGTGTACCTAAAGTCTTGATTTGGAAATGTCTTATTGTTGATAATCTATAAAGATGGTTGGAAGTGAAATAAGTTAATTGGGAATATAGAGTGTGGCCAACGTGCCAAGAATTGAAGTTATGATTGTGGCTAGTAGTGCAAATAATTTGAGAAGATGCGATAAAGAATATGAAATGAGCCTCAACTCAATTGTTTTAAAAAAATGACTTCGAAGATAAAATTCCCTAAAAGTTTTTATACTCAATTCATGCCCATCAGTGGCTGCTTTAACTAATGCTTTACTTTATAAATATATCCAGTGTGATTCGAGTTCTATATACTTATGTGTTGAAATTGTACTTTGTCATTTTTGGGGATGAGTATTGCAAGAATAAATGATGTATTGATTGTTTATGATTTTTCATGTATGTTTATACTGTTGGTTGGTATGCCTCATTCTTTGGGAAGAAACCATTCGTGTTTGAAGTTCCCATTTCAAACGGATTTGAAGTATATGATTTCTGAAATATTCTATATGTTGATATTTGTTGGTGGTCTTTGAAATTGAAAGAGGTGAAAGTGTGGAATATGAAATACGGCCATCGTGCAAGGAATAAAGAATCTTGTGAATGGCCTAATGAGCCAAGGAAATATTGTCGTTGTGAATGACTGGAAATACTAATGAGAATTTATACAATGTGAAAGATGTTGAGGTGAGTACAATGGCATTTATGATATTTTTGTTTGCAAATCAAATCAAAAATATTTTTGGGAGCATCATTAGCTAAACCGAGGAAGGGTGGGTCATAAGGCCCACACCTGAAACTACATGTGCCGGTGTAGGGGTGGATTGGGATTATTCCCCTTATTTGGGATGAAATTGGAACCTTTGGAAATTGTGATATTATTCCCCTTAATTGGGATGAAACTGGAACCTTTATGGATTGGAAAAGTCAACCCACACGGCATATGTGGGAAAGCGGCCTAGCTGATCGGGTGGAGATCAGATGCCATATTGCGCATATGGTGGTACTACTCTTGGTAACAACTTTCTTTCACATCACATGTCAAACCATATTGTTCATGGGGAGATGGCCTAGCCGATCGGGCTTGATCGGACTCCGTGCTAACAAAGACGGTGGTATATCGGTGCTAATGATCTCCCAACCAAAATTGTATATGAAGTTCGTATTTTAAAAATTATTATGTTTTAACTGAATATTTGGATATTGTTGATTATGACTTAATGTTTCTATGTGTTGCCTTTTCTTATATGGGCATTCTATTTTGAAAGAGGACTTTTAGCTATGCATAGTAGTGCTATTCAACTGTACTAACGTCCCTTTTGCCGGGGGCGCTACATCTTTAATGGATGCAGGTGGTTCTACAGCAAGCAGCATTGATCAGTGATAGCAGTGCACTCTTTTCAGCTGATATGGTGAGCCCCACTTCATTTTGGGGTCATGTATCTTTTGTTTCTAATGTACTGTGTTTTGAGGTATAGCCGAGGCCTTGTTGCTGGCATTTCCATATTACTCTTCTATTGTATTTAGAGGGTCCGTAGACAGGTTGTGGGTTGTGGTTGATGTTGGGGAATTGAACTAGAAATGTTGGTATTTGAAAATCATGTTTTTCATTAATTCTATAAACTCGTAATATTTTGAAAATTATGAATGAAGCTGCTAATGGGAATAAAAAGGAAGTTGTTAATAAAATCTTTTAAGTGTTTGATTAATGGAGTACATCTCCTCTTTATTCATGGATGAGTTTGGGTAGAATAAAATCTAACAGGCTTGCTCGGCCGGGTTCTCTCGGTTGAGTGCCGGTCGCGCTCCCCGAGTTTGGGGCGTGACACATATGATCTATACGTGGAACACATAATATAATGCAATTGAAACAACCAGTACAAACAAGGACAATAAAAGGGGCACCTATTGTCTGCATTAATAATGTGTCTCATTACACCGTCTTTAATGTTCACATATCATAGTATACACTTATGCATTTCATAGACCGTCCATAGTATTTATTCATACCGTACACTTATACTTCTTATACACAATGCACCTATGCGTTTAATATTACAATATACCTATATGTTTCATAGAGCGTCCACAGGATTTCATATCACAATATACCAATGCGTTTCATAGACCGTCCACAGGATTTCATAACACAATATACCTATGCGTTTCATAGACCGTCCATAGGATTTTCATCTAAAAGGTAAGGCTCCATGCCCTAATTTTCATTTTTGAATTTGGGTAAAAGATAGTTGATTTGGAGTATGATTCTTGGGTATAAGAGCATTATTTATACATGCTTTTACTAATAAGGTTTGTGGGAAGATTGTTGAACTCAAATAAGTAAAGATTGGGTTGTGGAGTGAAGGAAATCTTGTAGAAGAACCTTGTAGTTAGATTTGCACACCTAGTATTTGATAAAATGCTCAAATGAGCTGAGATCATGAATATCTTCCTAATAATGGTTCAATTTATGTTATGTCTCAAAATAGATTGGGATTGCTAGAATTTCCGGAACGTTGTAGTAATATAAGGAAAGCTCAAAGCAAAGTATGTTGGCTAAACTTTCTCTCTTAGAATTGAATTCCATAATATTTTTGTAAGTTTCAAAGTATGGGTTGCATATTAAAAGGTTATGGCTTTGAGTCGTGTTTCAATGAAAGATAGTATGCCAAATTATGTGAGAAAATCTCAATATTCTTAAGACTCTTAATTGCTCATATGTGTACCTAAAGTCTTGATTTGGAAATGTCTTATTGTTGATAATCTATAAAGATGGTTGGAAGTGAAATAAGTTAATTGGGAATATAGAGTGTGGCCAACGTGCCAAGAATTGAAGTTATGATTGTGGCTAGTAGTGCAAATAATTTGAGAAGATGCGATAAAGAATATGAAATGAGCCTCAACTCAATTGTTTTAAAAAAATGACTTCGAAGATAAAATTCCCTAAAAGTTTTTATACTCAATTCATGCCCATCAGTGGCTGCTTTAACTAATGCTTTACTTTATAAATATATCCAGTGTGATTCGAGTTCTATATACTTATGTGTTGAAATTGTACATTGTCATTTTTGGGGATGAGTATTGCAAGAATAAATGGTGTATTGATTGTTTATGATTTTTCATGTATGTTTATACTGTTGGTTGGTATGCCTCATTCTTTGGGAAGAAACCATTCGTGTTTGAAGTTCCCATTTCAAACGGATTTGAAGTATATGATTTCTGAAATATTCTATATGTTGATATTTGTTGGTGGTCTTTGAAATTGAAAGAGGTGAAAGTGTGGAATATGAAATACGGCCATCGTGCAAGGAATAAAGAATCTTGTGAATGGCCTAATGAGCCAAGGAAATATTGTCGTTGTGAATGACTGGAAATACTAATGAGAATTTATACAATGTGAAAGATGTTGAGGTGAGTACAATGGCATTTATGATATTTTTGTTTGCAAATCAAATCAAAAATATTTTTGGGAGCATCATTAGCTAAACCGAGGAAGGGTGGGTCATAAGGCCCACACCTGAAACTACATGTGCCGGTGTAGGGGTGGATTGGGATTATTCCCCTTATTTGGGATGAAATTGGAACCTTTGGAAATTGTGATATTATTCCCCTTAATTGGAATGAAACTGGAACCTTTATGGATTGGAAAAGTCAACCCACACGGCATATGTGGGAAAGCGGCCTAGCTGATCAGGTGGAGATCAGACGCCATATTGCGCATATGGTGGTACTACTCTTGGTAACAACTTTCTTTCACATCACATATCAAACCATATTGTTCATGGGGAGATGGCCTAGCCGATCGGGCATGATCAGACTCCGTGCTAACAAAGACGGTGGTATATCGGTGCTAATGATCTCCCAACCAAAATTGTATATGAAGTTCGTATTTTAAAAATTATTATGTTTTAACTGAATATTTGGATATTGTTGATTATGACTTGATGTTTCTATGTGTGCCTTTTCTTATATGGGCATTCTATTTTGAAAGAGGACTTTTAGCTATGCATAGTAGTGCTATTCGACTGTACTAACGTCCCTTTTGCCGGGGGCGCTACATCTTTAATGGATGCAGGTGGTTCTACAGCAAGCGGCATTGATCAGTGATAGCAGTGCACTCTTTTCAGCTGATATGGTGAGCCCCACTTCATTTTGGGGTCATGTATCTTTTGTTTCTAATGTACTGTGTTTTGAGGTATAGCCGAGGCCTTGTTGCTGGCATTTCCATATTACTCTTCTATTGTATTTAGAGGGTCCGTAGACAGGTTGTGGGTTGTGGTTGATGTTGGGGAATTGAACTAGAAATGTTGGTATTTGAAAATCATGTTTTTCATTAATTCTATAAACTCGTAATATTTTGAAAATTATGAATAAAGCTGCTAATGGGAATAAAAAGGAAGTTGTTAATAAAATCTTTTAAGTGTTTGATTAATGGAGTACATCTCCTCTTTATTCATGGATGAGTTTGGGTAGAATAAAATCTAACAGGCTTGCTCGGCCGGGTTCTCTCGGTTGAGCGCCGGTCGCGCTCCCCGAGTTTGGGGCGTGACACATATGATCTATACGTGGAACACATAATATAATGCAATTGAAACAACCAGTACAAACAAGGACAATAAAAGGGGCACCTATTGTCTGCATTAATAATGTGTCTCATTACACCGTCTTTAATGTTCACATATCATAGTATACACTTATGCGTTTCATAGACCGTCCATAGTATTTATTCATACCGTACACTTATACTTCTTATACACAATGCACCTATGCGTTTAATATTACAATATACCTATACGTTTCATAGACCGTCCACAGGATTTCATATCACAATATACCAATGCGTTTCATAGACCGTCCACAGGATTTCATAACACAATATACCTATGCGTTTCATAGACCGTCCATAGAATTTTCATCTAAAAGGTAAGGCTCCATACCCTAATTTTCATTTTCGAATTTGGGTAAAAGATAGTTGATTTGGAGTATGATTCTTGGGTATAAAAGCATTATTTATACATGCTTTTACTAATAAGGTTTATGGGAAGATTGTTGAACTCAAATAAGTAAAGATTGGGTTGTGGAGTGAAGGAAATCTTGTAGAAGAACCTTGTAGTTAGATTTGCACATCTAGTATTTGATAAAATGCTCAAATGAGCTGAGATCATGAATATCTTCCTAATAATGGTTCAATTTTTGTTATGTCTCAAAATAGATTGGGACTGCTAGAATTTCTAGAACGTTGTAGTAATTTAAGGAAAGCTCAAAGCAAGGTATGTTGGCTAAACTTTCTCTCTTGGAATTGAATTCTATAATGTTTTCGTAAGTTTCAAAGTATGGGTTGCGTATTAAAAGGTTATGGCTTTTAGTCGTGTTTCAATGAAAGATAGTATGCCAAATTGTGTGAGAAAATTTCAATATTCTTAAGACTCTTAATTGCTCATATGTGTACCTAAAGTCTTGATTTGGAAATGTCTTATTGTTGATAATCTATAAAGATGGTTGGAAGTGAAATAAGTTAATTGGGAATATAGAGTGTGGCCAACGTGCCAAGAATTGAAGTCATGATTGCGGCTAGTAGTGCAAATAACAAGTAAAACCCACAAGATCTTCATCTAAAAGGTAAGGTTCCATACCCTAATTTTCGATTTCGAATTTGGGTAAAAGATAGTTGATTTGGAGTATGATTCTTGGGTATAAGAGCATTATTTATACATGCTTTTACTAATAAGGTTTGTGGGAAGATTGTTGAACTCAAATAAGTAAAGATTGGGTTGTGGAGTGAAGGAAATCTTGTAGAAGAACCTTGTAGTTAGATTTGCACACCTAGTATTTGATAAGATGCTCAAATGAGCTGAGATCATGAATATCTTCCTAATAATGGTTCAATTTTTGTTATGTCTCAAAGTAGATTGGGATTGCTAGAATTTTCGGAACGTTGTAGTAATTTAAGGAAAGCTCAAAGCAAGGTATGTTGGCTAAACTTTCTCTCTTGGAATTGTATTCCATAATGTTTTCGTAAGTTTCAAAGTATGGGTTGCGTATTAAAAGGTTATGGCTTTGAGTCGTGTTTCAATGAAAGATAGTATGCCAAATTCTGTGAGAAAATCTCAATATTCTTAAGACTCTTAATTGCTCATATGTGTACCTAAAGTCTTGATTTGGAAATGTCTTATTGTTGATAATCTATAAAGATGGTTGGAAGTAAAATAAGTTAATTGGGAATATAGAGTGTGGCCAACGTGCCAAGAATTGAAGTTATGATTGTGGCTAGTAGTGCAAATAATTTGAGAAGATGCGATAAAGAATATGAAATGAGCCGACTCAATTGTTTAAAAAAAATGACTTCGAAGATAAAATTGCCTAAAAGTTTTTATACTCAATTCATGCCCATCAGTGGCTGCTTTAACTAATGCTTTACTTTATAAATATATCCAGTGTGATTCGAGTTCTATATACTCATGTGTTGAAATTGTACATTGTCATTTTTGGGGATGAGTATTGCAAGAATAAATGGTGTATTGATTGTTTAGGATTTTTCATGTGTGTTTATACTGTTGGTTGGTATGCCTCATTTTTTGGGAAGAAACCATTCGTGTTTGAAGTTCCCATTTCAAACGGATTTGAAGTATATGATTTCTGAAATATTCTATATGTTGATATTTGATGGTGGTCTTTGAAATTGAAAGAGGTGAAAGTGTGGAATATGAAATACGGCCATCGTGCAAGGAATAAAGAATCTTGTGAATGGCCTATTGAGCCAAGGAAATATTGTCGTTGTGAATGACTGGAAATACTAATGAGAATTTATACAATGTGAAAGATGTTGAGGTGAGTACAATGGCATTTATGATATTTCTGTTTGCAAATCAAATCAAAAATATTTTTGGGAGCATCATTAGCTAAACCGAGGAAGGGTGGGTCATAAGGCCCACACCTGAAACTACACGTGCCGGTGTAGGGGTGGATTGGGATTATTCCCCTTATTTGGGATGAAATTGGAACCTTTGGAAATTGTGATATTATTCCCCTTAATTGGGATGAAACTGGAACCTTTATGGATTGGAAAAGTCAACACACACGGCATATGTGGGAAAGCGGCCTAGCTGATCGGGTGGAGATCAGACGCCATATTGCGCATATGGTGGTACTACTCTTGGTAACAACTTTCTTTCACATCACATGTCAAACCATATTGTTCATAGGGAGATGGCCTAGCCGATCGGGCGTGATCGGACTCCGTGCTAACAAAGACGGTGGTATATCGGTGCTAATGATCTCCCAACCAAAATTTTGTATGAAGTTCGTATTTTAAAAATTATTATGTTTTAACTGAATATTTGGATATTGTTGATTATGACTTGATGTTTCTATGTGTTGCCTTTTCTTATATGGGCATTCTATTTTGAAAGAGGACTTTTAGCTATGCATAATAGTGCTATTCGACAGTACTAACGTCCCTTTTGCCGGGGGCGCTACATCTTTAATGGATGCAGGTGGTTCTACAGCAAGCGGCATTGATCAGTGATAGCAGTGCACTCTTTTCAACTGATATGGTGAGCCCCACTTCATTTCGGGGTCATGTATCTTTTGTTTCTAATGTACTGTGTTTTGAGGTATAGCCGAGGCCTTGTTGCTGGCATTTCTATATTACTCTTCTATTGTATTTAGAGGGTCCGTAGATAGGTTGTGGGTTGTGGTTGATGTTGAGGAATTGAACTAGAAATGTTGGTATTTGGAAATCATGTTTTTCATTAATTCTATAAACTCGTAATATTTTGGAAATTATGAATGAAGCTGCTAATGGGAATAAAAAGGAAGTTGTTAATAAAATCTTTTAAGTGTTTGATTAATGGAGTACATCTCCTCTTTATTCATGGATGAGTTTGGGTAGAATAAAATCTAACAGGCTTGCTCGGCCGGGTTCTCTCGGTTAGCGCCGGTCGCGCTCCCCGAGTTTGGGGCGTGACACATATGATCTATACGTGGAACACATAATATAATGCAATTGAAATAACCTGTACAAACAAGGATAACAAAAGGGGCACCTATTGTCTGCATTAATAAAGTGTCTCATTACACCGTCTTTAGTGTTCACATATCATAGTATACACTTATGCGTTTCATAGACCGTCCATAGTATTTATTCATACCGTACACTTATACTTCTTATACACAATGCACCTATGCGTTTAATATTACAATATACCTATACGTTTCATAGACCGTCCACAGGATTTCATATCACAATATACCAATGCGTTTCATAGACCGTCCACAGGATTTCATAACACAATATACCTATGCGTTTCATAGACCGTCCATAGGATTTTCATCTAAAAGGTAAGGCTCCATGCCCTAATTTTCATTTTTGAATTTGCCTATGCGTTTCATAGACCGTCCACAGGATTTCATAACACAATATACCTATGCGTTTCATAGACCGTCCATAAGATTTCATATCACAATGTACCTATGCGTTTCATAGATCGTCCACAGGATTTCATATCATAATGTACCTATGCATTTCATAGACCGTCCATAGGATTTCATATCACAATTTACCTATGCATTTCATAGACCGTCCATAAGATTTCATAACACAATATACCTATGCGTTTCATAGACCGTCCACTGGATTTTATATCACAATGCACCTATGCGTTTCATAGACCGTCCACAGAGTTTCATAACACATTGGAAACAAAAGTACAAATACGTACATCTCATAACCTTTCACACCACATATTACTTAATCCGTACTTTCAACCATTTACAACATTATTATTTTATTGGCTCTCTTGGCCATACATATGATTCTTTATTCATGGCGCAATGGCCGTATTTCATATTACACACTTTAATTTCTTCCCTTTTCATAGATCATCATCATAATTATCAACAAGTAGAATATTCCAGAAATCACAACTTTAAGTTCATTAGTAATGAAGGTTTTAAACACAATAGATTTCTTTTCAATAAATGGAGTAAAATAATTGGCAATCGAAGCACAAGTTAAAATCATACACAATTTCCACTCACGAATATGTAAGAATGCAAAACACATTGAAAAATACTTACAAAGCATAACATTAGCTAAAACAACCACATATGGGCATCACTTAAGTTTATAAGCTTTTAGCCAATTATATTATCGAAGTCAATTTCGGAATAGTTGAGTCAAAGCTCATTTCATAATCTTTCTCCAATTATTTCATTTCTTTGGCACCATTAGCCACAAGTATAAATTTTACTATTGGCACGTTGGCCACACTTTATATCCCCAATTCACTGATTTCACTTTCAACCATCTTTATAGGTTATCAACAATAATACATTTTCAGTCAAGACTTTACGTACACATATGAGCAATTAAGAGTCTTAAGAATATTGAGATTTCCTCGCACAATTTGGCATACTAGCTTTAATTTGAAATACGATTCAAAGCCATAATATTTTAATACGCAACCCATACTTCACAGGAACATTATGGAGTTCGATTCCAAGAGAGAAAGTTTAGCCAACATACCTCAATTGAGCTTTCCTTAAATTACTACAACATTCCGGAAATTCTAGCAATCCCAATCTATTTTGAGATATAACAAAATTGAACTGTAATTAGGAAGATATTCATGGTCTCAGCTCATTTGAGCATTTTATCAAACACTTGGTGTGCAAATTTAACCACAAGGTTCTTCTACAAGATTTCCTTCACTACACAACCCAATCCTTACTTATTTAGCTCAACAATCTTCCCACAAATCTTATTGGTACATGCAAGTATAGATAATAGTCTCATACCCAAGAATCATACTCCTAATCAACCATCTTCTACCCAAATTCAAAATTTAAAACTAGGGTATGGAACCTTACCTCTTAGATGAAGAACTTATGGGTTTTTCTTGTTAATCTTCCAAGATTTGAGCAAGACTTGATGAATAATTAGCCTAGGGTTTCTTCTCTATCTAAAAGACTCTCCCTTCTCTCTAAAACGTCAGATCTTTGCTCAAAAATGGCCCAAAGCGTGTATTTAACGAAGTAGGGTCGGGTTTTAAAAACCCAAAAATAAAGCTCCGGAACAGGTTCTGCGGTCACATGTGCGACCGCGTAATAGTTATGCGGACCGCATATCGGTCGCATAATTGATGTCCAAAATGACCAAAAAATTTGTCTGTGTCTGTGATGACTATGCGATCCGCATAACTGTTATGCGGTCGCATAATGCACCGCATAACAGTTATGTGGTCGCATAGTCGACCGCATAATTGCTCCCAGACTAACCGTCTCCCGCCTCACTTCTGCGGCCATTATGCGGCCCGTAAAGTGATTATGCGGTCGCATAATGGACCGCATAAACGGGCTTTTCTGCCAAAATTTTTCCTTTACTTTTCGGTGCATTGTTCAACCAAAAAAGTATGAGCTGCGGCGTATACCTACTCTTGCACCACGAAACCTTGAATTCATTTGCGAAATTTTACGGGGCTGTATACTTAAATACTTTAAAATTTTTTGGGGTGTTACAGTTGCACGATAAGGAATCAAGAAAGGGAAAATTCTTAGAGCCCTATAGCCTCTCGAAGATAAGTACAAACGTCTTTGTAATGATCCGCAAGATTTTACTAGGCCTGCTCATGACTCGTGAGACATTCTGATACTATAGCCAACAAGAAATTACCCTCAATACAAGCCTAGAAAGATACTTACCTCATCCAGGGTAGACTTCAACCTCGAATCACGTCAAAACCTCGCTCTATCCCTCTAAATTGCACAAATACAAACCAACCTTCATCCAAGGAAGTCAACAATACCATACGAAGCTTGCGCAAAATCCGAAACCAATATCAAAATTTGATGATCCATAACCTGCCGAGTCCAAATATATGCTAACTTTCCAAATTCGAGTTCAAATCGATTTTCAAAACTCTAAAATATACTTTCTTATCCTGTATACAAAACTCCCAAATCTTTGGTGTAGAAATTCATGGGGAATCAATATATATATTAGCATCTGAAACTCTTCAGGAGCCTCCCGGACAGAAATCATATATGAATTTCAATCATAAAATATGCTACGAACATGCTCACACACTCAAAACAGCGAAAAGAGGTCGTCTTGACCTGATGTTGACCATAGTCAAAATTTAAATTCTTAACTTAACTAGTTTCTCAATTGATGACCTAAATTATACCCGGGCCCCTCGGGACCCCATCCAATCGTACAAGTAAGTAAAAATACATTATTCAACTTATCCAGAGGATCGAAGCACCGCAAATAACATCAAAACCAAGAATCAAATTATTCTCTTAACTTTAAAACATTCTAACTTCGCCTAACGCGTCAGAATCACACTTAGACATTCTGGATTACAACCAAACTTTACAAACAAGTTCCAATCAACTAAATAAACCTATCCATGATTTCAAAACCATAATAGGAGTCCCATTACATCGAAGTCATTTCTCGTTCAAACCTATGAACTCTCCAGTTCTTCAAATTGTCAACTTTCGACAAATAGGGCCAAAACCTTCTAGAAATATACAAATTCAAATATGAACATACACCCAAGTTCAAAATCAATATACAAACCTATTGAAACCATCAAATCCTTATTCTGATATTGTTTACTCACAAGTCTAATCTTGGTCAATCTTCCAACTTAAAGCTTCTGAATTGAGAATTACTCTCCCAAATCAACTCTGAACCTCTCGAAAATAGAAACAAATCTTACACACAAGACATAGTGCATAATATTAAGTTACTTAAAGTCTCAAAACCCCGAACGAAGTGCTAAAACTCAAATCAACCGATCGGGTCATTACAGGGCATGGCAATGAAGAAAGAGAGAAAAAAGAATCAGGAAGAATGGTAGCAAATAACATGCACTACTAAAAAATAGGTATTAGCGATAGACAAATTCTGTATCTAAATAAATAAAATCGTCGTTAATCCTCTTTAGCGATGGATTAGAGACATAATACAAGAAATTTTGATAGCTACGAGTGATTTAGCGACAAAGTTCATAGCTAATTCTAAATTTTTAATAGTGATGTCGCTACTAAGTTTCAGGTTGAAGCCATCTTTCATTAAGTGTTGCAAAAAGATTAGGATACCCTCAGCTTTTCCTTAAAGGAATTTAATCCCCTCCTATGAACTTCTGTTTTTCTAATATATATATATATATATATATATATATATATATATATATATAATTTGACAGCTTATGGTGTGTTTGGTATGATTTCATTTTTTTCATGTTTGGTTGGCTTATATGTTGTGGAAAATATTTTTCTCGTGAACTCATTTTCTTCCAATTGAAGAATATTATTTTCCCTACCAAGAGAAGGGAAAATATTTTCCAAACCTCTTTTTCAACCTTCCCCACTCTATTACCCATCCCAACCAACCCACCCTTCCTCCAACCCTCGCTCCCTACACCCACCTTAAATAAAAATGTTATTAATAGTACTTTCTTTTCATGTTATAGATAGATTTTTTTTTCATTTCAACAAATGAGTATTTTCTTTTCATGATATAAAAAAAAATTATTTTAACAAAAAAAAATACTTTCTTTTCATGATGTAGAAAAAGTATTTTCTTTCATTTAAAAAAAAGTATTTTCTTTTCATGATGTTGTTGTAATATTATGTTAGTGGGTGGGTGTCAATTACTTGTGGCGTGCTTTCAATGGGGTAGTTTGTGTCCCTGATATACATTGTACTTGTGAACATGCCAATAATATAAGTGTGAGGTGGTTACCCCGTTTGGTCTTGCTTGTTGTTTTAAGTGTTGTGGCTAATTATTTTCGTCTTGTGCAGGTACAATGTCTTGTCGTCCTATCAAACGTGCTAACACAGGTTCCTCCGAGGTTGCCACTAGTAGCCATAGAGAAGGTAGGTGGGCACCTTCCCCCGCCCCAGTGGAGGAGGAAGTGGATCGCATTGATCCATATGCGGATGTAATACCGGGCTGCAAGTATGACATCCGGGCTCTGCCGGCTCTTGCTAGGATGTGGTACCGGACCTTTATTCCAGCGGTGTGTCCCGACCCGGAAGTTAGTATTGACGATGGAAATCTAGATAGGAAGTACTCGGGGATTTACAACAACATCAGATACCTGAGTTTTGAAAGCTTGGTCTGTCCCAGTGAGTCGGTGAACGTGAACATGGTAAAGGAGTTCTATGCCAACTGGCAGCCTGAGGCCAGTTTGGATGCGGTGTATGAGGTACAAGTAAGAGGCAAGATGATCCCATTTTCCTCACAGGTGATAAATTATATTATGGGGTTTACAGAGATCTCTCAGAAGTTGTTCCAGAGGTTACTGCGTCGGCTTCCCTATCCTGATATTAGGCGTCAACTGTGTGGCGCTGATTCTTCTGCCACTTGGACACGGAATGCTAATGAGTTCCATAAAGACATGAAGAAGATCAATTATCTTCGTACCAAACACACCCTTAATAGTAAATTTTTGCATGAATTAAGGGATTTTTGGCCAATTCCATTTTATGTGAGATATTAGAATATTTCATGTACATTTGAATCGCAAATTAGTTTTTTTACTTCACTGCAACAATTCCATAATCATTCGTAAAATTAACTTCTTATATTTTAAAAAGTTAATATAGTGGAGCAAACACAAACATTGTCAAAACTGTAAATCCGCCTACGTTGGAAACCACTCGCTCCAAATTCCTTATTTTTCCTTCCATTATCCCTAGACACCTCTAGATAACCCACCTATTCGTGACACATGTACATTTGTCATATATTTATACTGAGAGAATGACCTAGTCAGTTTTAGCCAATCATAAAGCTTGTTGAATAATTTATAACTAATGGAATCATTTCACAATTGATTCCTTCCTCATCCACCATTAATAAATAAGCGGAAACTCCTAGGGGCCCGTTTGGTTCCTGTTAAAAGCATAAGCTATTATACTTTTACCTGCTTAAAATTTAGCATTAATAATGCATTGCCTGGTTATTATTTTTGTTTCCCATATATATATCCCCATAAGTTATACAAAAGCGCATGTATTATGTATTAGACAAGATAGAATGTGATATATGCGTACTTGTATCCTCAATACGTGAGCTAAACAACTATTAAAGCTCCCTCCTATCCTTTAGAACATAAGTATAAGACGATATATGAATCTAATTCTTAAATACAATAAACCAAAGAGCCTATCATCGTTATATTATAATTCCTACACCATAAAAAGGTTAATTTGTCAACTACAAAACAAAAATGCATCATCCTTCGTAATTTGCTCTGGTTTGACAATTCTAATTGTAGGTTCTTTCTTTATTTTTCTTTCTTTTTAAGTTTGTTTGCTATTTCAAGTTAGTTTATGCTATTTTTCTCAATTATAGACCCATAGGGCTTATGCTCAGCGCCTCGAGACGCCTTGCCCCTTATAAGATAAAATATCTCGTGGTCCGCCCGCTATATTGGCTAAAATTGGTTAGTGATGGTTGGACGAATGACGAAGTGAAATTAAAGATAGGTGAGACGTAAGTCAGCAAACAATTAGCACCGGATGCAAGCATCCACGGAAACATCAAAACAAAGAATCGAGGCTCAAACCAAATAGAATTTCTCTTAAGTTGTTAAATCTTCATTCGTTCAAAAGAGTGTTTGAATCACAGTTACACACTTCGAATTACTTCCAGGCTTTACATCCAAGTTCAATTCAGCTAGATAGACCTATTCAAAGTCTCGGAACACCAATCTATATATATATATATTAGAGGGCCCTAAGCTCGGTGATGTGGCACTCTCAATAAACAACAATTGAATTTTCTAGGTATATATATATATATTAGAGGGCCCTAAGCTCGGTGATGTGGCACTCTCAATAAACAACAATTGAATTTTCTAGGCTCCATGTTTTTTCCGGCAATTTCAAACTGAAATTAGAAAAAATAAAATAAAAACGCTTCGCATATTCTTCGGGCACCGCTTCTTCGCATCAAACAAACCTCATCTAAACTTTCAACTGCGCTTCCACTTTCCCTTCTTCCCGCGCCGCTTCTTCCTACCAAACAAACCTTCTTTAAATTTTCAATTCTGTTTCCCCTGCTCCAATTTACCCAGACCTAACAAACCCTTCTTTAAATTTACAATTCCCTTTCCCCTATTCAAATTCCCCCAGCCCTCTTAATTAGTGAATTAATTTCTATCAACTCAACTACATCTCCCTTCTTTGCCTTATTTCTGATTTGCAAGTGTTCTATCTATTCCGACAAAAAAGTTTATTTCCTTCGACGCCAATGAAGACATCTGAAGAATACCGCCCCCAAACTGTTTCAGAGAAAAGTGATATTCGCTCCATAATTCCCGGTCTGTAATCCTTTTACAGTTATTTATCATTTATGCATTATTCTTACATATTTGCCTCTTACTAACTTCTATGGAACCTAATCTAATTGTATAGGTCTAGGCAAACAAGGATGTGAAAACACACACAAATAAGATTGAGGAACAGTCCGAACCTTCTTCGCATTTATGTTTTCCCTAAGAAATTATAACGTCACTATTCTTTGATACTATAATTTTCCCCCTAATCAACAATTAAGGATGTAAAGAATATAACCAATCGTTGTTTACTCTTCCTCCTATTTCATTCACGCCACATCAAATCCCATCTTTTACTCCTAAATGTTCTGATGTATTTCTACCTTCATTTTTGGATGCAAGCAATAATGAACACCCAACACTTAACACAACTTTTGCTATCTTAGTGGTTGCTCAGAAGATCTTTATTCAATTGTTCTGTTTTAATACCTTTTGTTCGTCGTATGATACCACTGAATGTCATATTGGAATCCTTCTCATCATTCTGAACTGGACGAAAAATTATAATATATCATTTTTGTTCTTACTACTAAATCTCATCACATGATTCAGAGGCATATGATAATGTTGCTTTTCCACTTGGTAATATATGTCAGCTTCATCGGGACTGTATTGACTCATCAATCCAGGTTTTTCCTTTTCAAAATCCCTAACATTTATTTTTAATGCATTCATGTGCCTTTAGGACACATATATATTTAGGGTCTGCTTAAATTTATGCATAAAATAGTATGGAACCTGCAATTATTTTTTGCTCATCAACCAGAAGAATTCTTATATCTATGGACAAAATCTATATCTACAAATGTTGTTTATATATAATTTAGTGTTATGGATTTTAGACTCTATTAGATTTTTATTATAGCCTTGGATTTTGGTATTGCATATTAGTTCAACTTCCTGTTACTTCTCTTCCTTCAAAACTCACTCATTCGAAAACAATATCTATAAAATTTGTTTATAAAAAAGTTTGGTGATATGATGTTTAGACTATATTAGATATTCACCGTCACCGTATAAATTACTATTGGATAGTTGTTCAACTTCCTCCTCTGTTAGTAATTTCTACTTTACACTTTTAAAGCTTCCCACGTAGCTACCCGGGTTGCTGGAACATTGTAAGTTCTAACCACATTTTGCTCATTTTTGGATCTACATTTGAGTGTTTATTGCTCATCATGTTGTTAATTACTTGACTTAATTACCTTATGACTAAATAGGCTATCTTTCTCCATAATACGCCAATGGTGGACATTTAACTCGGAAATCAGATATTTATAGGTTCAGAGTTTTATTGCTAGAAATAGCCTAGACAAACCAAAATCCGCAATTTTGGGTGTAAAATTCTGATCAACAAGTATATCGTTGGCATTAGTATCTCTGCATACAATGTGGGGATTCACTTCTTCATGTAGATATGAAAGTCCCTTTGCTATTCCTTTTGAATTTCTCTCCTAACTGCCCATGTAAATTTACTTCTGTATTGCTCTTCCCGTGCTTGTCAAAACAATCAATTTAGGCCATCTCATTGTGATAGGAATCTTCCAAAAATTAAATATGAGAGATATATTAAAGAATGTGTTTTAAGTTATGTATACTATTAGCGTAACAAATTTCACACTACCGAATCTTTTACGCTGACAGTATATAAAACTGAAACTGTTTTAAAAAAATATAACCTATCAAAGATTGTGTTAGACTATTGTTTTCCCTGTAATCATAGACTAAGAGTCTGTTGGTCAATATCCTATGAGGGTGACACGATTTTCATGTCTAATATCAGACAATGCAGCTATAAATTCCCTTTCACCTCACATTGTTTCTAATTCAATTGATAGAACCTTTACAGCCACACTGCTTCCATCTTCAACCCGACCCTTTTCAAGAAAAAAACCCAATGAACATTGGAAACGAATGCAGTCGGGAAAAAATAGCCATCCCCCTCTCCCCCAACTCCACCGTTATAGCTAGAGTCGGTTATATGAATCCTCCATATTCATGTCATTTCATTTATGCCTTCAGCTGACATATATTTTTAGAGTCTGCTGAAATTCATACATAAAATAGTATGGAACCTGCAATTATTTTTCGCTCATCAAACGGAAGAATTCTGATATCCATAGACAAAATCTATATCTACAAATGTTGTTTATATATAATTTAGTATTATGGAGTTTAGACTCTATTAGATTCTTATTATAGGCTTGGATTTTGGTATTGCATAGTAGTTTAACTTCCTGTTACTTCTCTTCCTTCAAAACTCACGCATTCGAAAACGCTATCTATACAATTTGTTAGTGTTATGGAGTTTAGACTATTCGATTCTTATTATAGGCTTGGATTTTGGTATTGCATAGTAGTTCAACTTCCTGTTACTTTTCTTCCTTCAAAACTCACGCATTCGAAAACACAATCTATAAAATTTGTTTATAAAAAAATTGATAATATGATGTTTAGACTATATTAGATATTCACCGTAACCGTATAAATTACTATTGGATAGTCATTCAACTTCCTTCTCTGTTAGTAATTTCTACTTTACACTTTTATGTTCTACTTTAAGCAATATATGCATTAAACATAGAAACTGATATTCTTCCATTAAACCAGCAATTATTGATTTCCTACCTTCTTTCTGTAGAATTAAATCTTTTCCTTTCTATTGGTTTCCTTTTCTTTTGACATATGCAAAACCTGGTTCACAATATGTGATTTTCCCTCAATTATGCTGTTAAAAACTTGATTTTTTCATGCTCTACTCTTTTGTGTACAGCTTTAAGATCAACATATGCATTTAACACAACAGTTGGAGCGTAATGATCCGAAAAATACTTTTAGTTCCAGCAATATTAGACCTATCAGGAAATCTATTTTACCGATTTTCTCATCTCTTGCCATTTTGTCGTATGTAAGCGTTCTTTGTCTTCCATCAAAAGGCACGCCCTCTCTTTACTCCTTCAAAGGCCACGCCTCTTCTTCTTCATCTTAATTTAAACCAAACGTTGACTATTGTTCCTTTTATTTCCTACACCCCACAATAAATCCCATCTTTCTTCCTTGATTATTTTTTACTCTGCTCTATGATGTGTTCGTTAGCTATCTCTCTTACGGATAATGCCGAAGTGTTTATTTATACTCTTAAATTGATGTGTGAACCCCATAATAAATTCCGTCTTTCTTCCTTTAATTATTTTTACCCTGCTCTATGATGTGTTTGTTAGCTATCTCTCTTACGGATAATGATGATAAGCTTTTTTAATTACTAACCACATAAAACACCTCAATTTAACAGGTGCCTTAGAGTTCCAGATTTGTTTCCATGTCCATGAGTAGGTTAGTTAGCATCTTTAGGATATAGAGTAGTATCATCTTACTGTGTAGATGACATTTCCCTTCCTTTTCCATATCATTTAATCTTCTCTATTACTGTAACCTTGGAGTGAGGAGAGGATGATATAAAACTCTAAAATTCTATCCAGTTCCCAGTCATTTAAATTCCTTTTGAATATGATACTCCAAGAATTACCTTTCCTGTTGCATGCAACTGTGAGATAAATATCCTTTGCAAGTAATAAAGAGTAAACTTATTCCCTGAGAGGTGAATGGCCCAGCCAATTGTCCTACCAGAAAGAGACCTTTCTTCCATTGCCAATGAAAATTTTAATTTTGTGCAAGCCTCTTTTTTGTATCACAACTTTGTGGTCCCAGAATTTTGTGGACCTAAATGTGCAAGATATATGTGAGATAAAAAGAGGTCTCACACAACTAATGACAGTTGTGCAATGAAAAAAACTTGATTTTTTCATGCTCTACTCTTTTGTGTTCAGCTTTAAGATCGACATATGCATTTAACACAACAGTTGAAGCCTAGTGATCCGAAAAATACTTTTAGTTCTAGTAATATTAGACCTATCAGGAAATCTATTTTACCGATTTTCTCATATCTTGTCATTTTGTCGTATGTAAGCGTTCTTTGTCTTCCATCAAAAGGCACAACCTCCCTTTACTCCTTCAAAGGCCACACCTCTTCTTCTTCATCTTAATTTAAACCAAACGTTGACTACTGTTCCTCTTATTTTCTACACCCCACAATAAATCCATCTTTCTTCCTTGATTATTTTTTACTCTGCTCTATGATGTGTTCGTTAGCTATCTCTCTTACGGATAATGCCGAAGTGTTTATTTATACTCTTAAATTGATGTGTGAACTCCACAATAAATCCCATCTTTCTTCCTTTAATTATATTTTACCCTGCTCTATGATGTGTTCGTTAGCTATCTCTCTTACGGATAATGCCGAAGTGGTTATTTATATTCTTAAATTGATGTGTGAATATAGAAAACTATAATACTGGTGTTCATAAGATTAGCAAAACCTTATACTTCTTCAATTCCAGTAGCACTTGCGAACTAATTTTTTCTCATCTTTTGTTTGTACCAACTGTAATCCCATCCGGATCCTTTAACCATGAATCCCAAATTGTGGTATTGTTGTAAATTGAAATGATCAGGTGAATATATGCTTTTCCTTGGCAATATTTTAAAGACTTTTTCCTGCTCTATTCAAATGTGTTGTGCTTGAAGATCGACATATGCATTAAACTTATGATTTTTTCCGTGCTTATATCTTCACTCTATATTTTATCATACAGGATTCCTACAATGGATGCACAGCGAGATTGTACAAATATTTGGCCAGGTAAATTTTCGTTCTACATTTAACAATGTTATTTCTTTTTTGGTTTCTTCAATTAACATTATGTTTATGATTTTACAGGTTCTGCTAAAGAATATGAAGTTTCCACATATTTGAGTTATAGGAAAATCTCACAAATGCGGATTGAATATTTTATAAATAAACAAGTACAACTGAGAGCTGACATATATAAAGGAGTTTTACCAGATTATTCATGCAAAGAATGAGTTCAAATATATTTCTGTATGTAAATATTTTCTATATGTTATTGTCTTTGTGACTTTTGAATCCAACAATGACTCCGGATATATTTATATATACAAAGATATTACATATGTTATTACATTTATGTATTTTGAATTAGATTGTTGCAGATAATTATATTGTTGAGGTAGGATTTTATTTATTTCAATAGGTTTTCACAATTAACATTACGTTTATCACAGTTACAGGTACACCTGAATCTGTTTCCATATATTTGAGGTTGCGGATTAAATATTTTAAAGTTAAACAAGTTAGAACTGATACCTGACATATTTATAGGAGTTTACTAGATAATTCATGCAAAGAATGACTAGAATATATTTATTATATCATTTTTAAGCGCTAGAAATTAACGTTAACCAACAAATTTCTGATGTAACACCCATTGATTGTTTGATCTCATTTTCCGCATATGCTGAAAGATTGACATAAAGAGAAAAAATTGAAGTGCAAAAGAAGTTGACAATTAAAGGTACAATTTTAACTCTCCACCCCCAGCATATGAAGATTTCCACTTCTACCGACCTGCCCCGTGTGCCATCTCTATCATGATTCCCAGAAAACTGTAGATGGCTAACTTTTCGGTATTATGTAGTTGTCAACGGACAACCTATCTTTCTTACCTTCGGTGGTTTATTGCTATTTATTTCTATAAAAAATACAAATTATAATCAACTATAAAAGAGTTGGAATACTGATACCATATTTTCATTGGGAATAGTTGGATGATATACTTAATTCTTTGCAGTGAGATGACGATTTTGTAAACTTTTATATTTACTTTTACAATGGCGTGAAGGAACGATGATTCATTTACAATTAAAAATATTACATCAGAAGCTTCAAAGATTACATGGGAAAGTGGATTGCCAATGTGATATGACAGCTCTCTATGACCATCAATTGAATATATCTTTTATCTCCAATTTTTTTTAAATCTTACCATTCATTCTTATAATTCACTATATTTAACACCCCACAACATCTCTAATCTCTTGTATCTAATCTCTTATCTCTATCTGTAATAATTAATAAATAAAAGCCCAACCAGATTGCCTAATGAGCCCCAAATATCCGTTTGTCTTAAAAAGCCCAACTATATCCGTTTGGTTGTCGCTATGAAAGCCCACGTTGCACCAATTTTTGCATAACCCAAAAACTTAATCGGTTCCTTCATATATTCATATACGGAAAGTTAAACGACATAACGATGCCCTCTTCATCCTCATGTGCAAAACCTGCCTCCGTTATAGTGGCTTTTCTAAAGGGTTGTAACTTTCCAATTAACCGTTGCCATCGTTTAAATTTGTTAACCGAATCCTTTATATAAAAGCCACGCACACCATTGTCCTTAAACATTTTATGCTATCCTTCTTAAACTCACGCTATTTTCCAATCCTAAAACTGTTATATACAATATGGCGTATTCTCTTCTTACAGAATTGAATAGTACTAGAGACGATTGGACCGTGAGGGTTAGAGTTTGCCGGAAATGGAATTCTATTAATTTCAAGAGAAACAGAGAACTAATGAGTACAGACATGATCCTTATAGATGAAGAGGTAGTACATGTGTCTTACTCTTTTTTAATTAATATGCATTTGTAATTATTAATTTTGAAAACACTAACTGTTTTTCCTCCACCAGGAAACTTTGATACATGCTACAATCAACAAGAATTTAGTAAATAAGTACAAGAATTTGCTCAGTGAAGGATCAGTCTATGTTATTAAGAACTTCAAAGTTAGTGAGGCTTCTGGTGTATATAGACCAGTGACAAGTACTTTTAAAATTTCTTTCTTCCTGACAACTGCACTCCAGGAACTACGAGAAGGTATTGTTAGTATTCCTATAAATGGATTCCAGTTTATAAAACCCGACATGATCGACTCAAGGCTGAACAATAACACCGTGCTATCAGGTATACTGATTACGATTAATGTTTGCTGCTATATTTTCCGCAACGGCAATGTAATTATGAAATGACTACTTCTTTCAATTTGATATTGTAGATGTGGTTGGTTGTTTAACTGCCATCGGTGACATGGAGAGTGTTGGAAGCAAGTGGAAAAAAAGGGACATCCAAGTTATAACTGATTAGTAAGCCACTTATCTTATTTTAAGTTCCTTTAGTTCGTTAACTTCCTAAAACCAGATTTATTGTGTGTACTTTTATTTTGTTATCCAATTTGTTTATCCATATATCTTTAGATTACATATTAGATGAATCATATGGATTGTTACTCAATTAAATTTTGTTTCATCTTTTTCCCTGTATAGTTCTGCAAAATCAAAAATAACTTTGTGGGAAGAATTTGGAGAGAAGTTCGAACCATTTCTATACAACGACTCTGCCCATACGTTGTCATAGTTACTTCTACAACAGTTAAACAATTCCGTGGTAATTTTTCCCGTTTACTGTTCATTGCTATGTAATTTATTATTGATATTCTGAATATATATTAAAGTTTGTTTTAAAATTGCATTCGCTATTAACAGGTGAGGTTACTTTCGCCACGACATATGCAAGCAAAATATATGTAAATCTAGAAATAGATTATATAACAACTTTGATTCAAAAGTTTGGTGCCACATTTCTTGGTGTACAAACTATCGGGAGCTCTAATGTCAATAACATTCCCATTGAGGAAGAGATGTTTATGAACAGGATGAACATTACTGAGTTGTTGGAGTCCGACTGGAGTGCCGATATACATGTTATTTCCCTATTTCTACTTCTTTGTAATTAAAATTCCAATTCTTCAAGATGCTTCTACTAATTAGAGTTTTTTATATGCTAGGAATACATTGTTACTGTGAGGGGCAACATTACAGAAATAGATAATTATTTTGATTGGTACTACATTTCATGCAACTCGTGTTCGAAGAAGATTGTACCTTCAAATGGTGTCTATACATGTCTCTTTTGCGCGAAAGTATGCAAGTTTCCTTTGGTGAAGTAAGGAAGCAACTAATAATGTAAATTTGATTATACTGTTATTTATTTAATTAACTGATTGTATAATCATAGGTACAAAATATACGTCAAAGTAAAAGACAAAACTGGAAAGACTACTCTGGTTCTATTTAATGCTGTAGCGGAGAAGCTCCTTGATACATCCGCCCACAAGTTGTTCAATAGGCTGTCATTGGAAAGCAATAATGTACCTCCACAAATCCAAAGCCTTTGCGGCAAGGAATTTATTTTCAAGCTACGATTAAACAATTACAATCTTAAAGAGGGGCTTGAAAATTATACGGTATCCAAGTTGTTCATTCCAGATGAGAATCTGGAATTGCAATACACAACAAGGAAAGAACAAAAGGTATTGTGATATAGATTGTTTTAAATGGTAATCCAGATGTATGTGTACATTAAAAATATGCTTTATTTTCGTTTGTTATGCAGGGGAAAAAGAAGGTTGAGGATAACATTGAAACAAAACGTTTTGTCGAAGGAAAGGTAAATTTCTTTACTGTTTTATTTAGCAAACTTTCAACTACAAAAGAAATTATGTCTTCGACGCAAAAAATATTTCTTCTGAAAACTATTCAGGAATCTACTAATGTCTCTTTGGAGGACTTTGAAGACTCTCCAGAAGATCCACATGTCAATGACGGTGTTAACTGTAGGGGGAGAAGAACTTCATTAAGAAAGATTAGAAAGAGAAGAAACCTAATCATAAATGACGATGAAGTTATCGAGCAAACAACCAAAAAAAGCAAAAAGTAGAGTGTTTATTTGTTGGTTTTAGAACTTTTGATGTTGTTTAAGAGTAGGCAAAATTATTGTATCCTTTTGTGCTTTTCAGTATTGATGTAGAAATTGATCTATTGTTGCAGTTGTTTTTTGCTTAACTTATTGATGTAAACGTGTTTCAGAATAGTATTGTCTTCATGTTATGTCATTGTTCGAATTTAACTTTAAATATATGATCTTTTTTTTCCATATTATTGTTATTACAAAACAGCATGAGAATCTAGCCTTACATCATGAAATAACCACTGAGAAAAAAACTTGCAATAAAAAAGCAAGAACAAAGCGTACTAAAATAAGAAACACACCTTCTCTTTCGTTGTTCATATGTATCTTTTTCAAATTTCCCCTATTCTAATTCCTGTTGTCGTACAACTTGAATGCAAGGTAAAAACTATGGAATAGTAAAAGTTGTACTTCTAATGATTTGGAAACTTTACTAGCATATGTATATGGTTGTTACTATGGAATGAAAGGAACTAAATATGTCTTCGACGCAAAAAAAAAGGAGAGTATATATATGAGTTTTAAGTACAACAGTCATTGATTCAGCAATTTTATATATGTTATCAATATGACATAGATACCTTTAGATACAAAAAACACTTATCAATTCAAATGACTTATTTTCCTTATTCTCTGGAAGGAAGCAAATTGAACGCATTCAGTAGCAAAAATCTACAACAATGTATTTTCTAATATATGATTTTTTACTTTATTGAGCAATTCTTGCCATTCTTGGGATTGCACCAAAAGGTACAGTTGATCTGCATAAGATGTTGTTCGTGACTGCTGATTATTTGTCTAAACGTGGTGAGAAATGCATTTTTTCTCCTAAGCATATGATTCTCTGCAGAAAATCTGAAGAGTATGATGTGTAGACAGTATCACAGTTTGGCATACTTTGAAGAAAAATATTCCCGCTTTGGTTGGAACATTTTAAGTGAAAGTTACATAAATACAAAATTACGTCAAACATTTTGAGTTTCATTTACTCATATAGGTAGTAGTTTCACCAACAACGCTAATTTATTTTCTTGCATCTATCATGTCACTACTTTTGCTGTTATTTTTTGTTTTCATGAATTCTTGTATTTCCAAGCGCAAAGTGGTTTCTAAATAAATTTGGTCATATTTGGCCAATGCTAGCATTTCCGTATACTCTTACTTCACTACTCATTTGATTGAAATGTTTATCGAAATGTCGGCTCCATACTTTTACAATAAACTGATTGCAGATTTTATTTTTTTTAGCGTTTTGTTAATTGCAGAAAGATAAATAGTGACATAAGAAACAAGAGCGTATTTTTTTCCAGGCAAGTTTCTGTTGTTATATACAATCCTTACTTTCAAGATTTAAATTTTCTAAATATCTTTTGCCATTCCTATCTTTACCGTCTTTCCACTGTTTCACCAATGGAGAAAGGACAAAAGAGAAAGAAATGGAAAAAACAGAACTAACACATGTTGAAATCTCTTTCTTTAGCAGGATGCAGACATCTTTTGATCAATATGAAACTTAAGTTACTGTCTACCCTGTTAAGATTTCCGTCTGGTGATCTCTTTTTTAAAAACTTGGGCATCACTTTGATGAACTTGGGTTTATTACATCATGTTAACTTGCTTAAAAGCTGGAAACTAAACCATGTGAGTAAGAGTTTTATTTCAAATATTTTGGTTTACATTTCCTTTTCGCTAACCCACGAAGGTTGCTTCTTACTTGTATTCGCTGGATAATACCTAACCTTTATGTTCCAAATAAATACAGTATTAAATTTAATATTAATTAAATATTTATGAAACACCCAAATATTATATACAACAGTAGATGGTGATTCAGAGAAACATCACACAACTTCTCCCTGGCAGTTACTTTCTTGCAGAAAATCAATAACGGCTATCTCCTATTTTATACACTTCACACTTACTTTTATCTTTCCACCGATTCCCCAATGGTTGTCTCCTATTATATTCTTCACATTTCCTCTTTCCTCAATTATTTTCCGAGATAAACTCGATATCCTCCTTCTACTTTGGTTCAAACTCATGATAGCCATCTCTTCCTAATTCGCTAACCATTCAAACATCAATTCATTTTTTCCTGCTAAAAATTGAAAAGGGACAGCAGCAAAGAAGGAAAAGTTGAATTAGTATTTCAGAAAACATAAAGAAGAAGCAAATCGCAGCATTACTAACACTTCACTTTTGTTAACATCATACGCTTAGTGTGTTTTACTTTACGTTGGCTTCCGAAATTTTTATTTTTGTTCTATTTGAAATACATTTATGTGATCAAAATTTTTATCTTTACGCAAGGTGTTTCTTCCTTTCTTTTGTTAGGCAGTCAGTCATTTCTTCATCGAAATTTTCATTTTTGTTCTATTTGAAATACATTTATGTGATTACAATTTTTAATTTTATGCAAGGTGTTTCTTTCTTTCTTTTGTTAAGCAGCCAGTCATTTCTTCGTCTCTTCTTAGATTTTATTACTTTGACTATTTACAAAGAAAGAATTGTTTGGATTTGCTCAAGTATAAACTGGGTATAATCCTTATTTATCATTTTGCCTTGGCATACTCTTGAGAATCTGTTTGCATTGAATATATCAACGCCACAAATGCAATTAATTTTCCGAAAATATCATATTTTACCTGTTAATAATAGCAATTACAAATTGTTCAAGATTACATGCTACATAGTCCTTATTGTCAATATTCCATTGTGTTTTTTTGCACTGAATAATTTGATTTGCACATCCCATAACCATCTTTGTGACCTATTTGTTTTTAATATCTGACTTCACCAAACATTTCAAATTTTAATATATTCAATTTTTTCAATACTTTATAACAGGTTTAATGGAATTGGTATCTGCTATTGTTAAAAAAATTAATGTTTCAACGAATGTTCAGCCGGAAATTACACTACTGCGGCAGCTTCTACCAGTTTTAGCTCGGCAAGAGAGGATGCTTAAAATAAAACTGAAGAGATATGCAACAACAGTTCGATGTAACCAGAAGAATGATGAATTGGTTGATATAAAAAAGCGCAGATATCATTATGCCAGATTGAAGCGGAAGGTCATATTAATTCAAAAGAAATACGCCAATCAGCCACAAAAGAAAATACTCCTGCTACTACGATTTGTGAAACGATTCACAAAATTGATGAAGTTACAACACTGCATAAGGAGACACGTGTTCACTCAACAAAATGGTATGTTGTTACTCATCAAGATATCTCTCTTAACGATAATGCCTAAGTGGTTATTTATACTCTTAAATTGATGTGTGAATATAGAAAACTAGAATAGTGGTATTCATAAGATTAGCAGGACCTTATGATGCTTCAATTCCAGTAGCACCATTGAACAAATTATGTCTCTTCTTTGGTTTGTACATAATCTAATCCCATCTGGATCCTTTCACCATGAATCCCAAATTGTGGTATTGTTGTACATGTAAATATTCTACGCATATTTGCTTTCGCGAAGCGACATCTCTTGCAGTTCGCATCTTACTTTATATACTAAAGAATATTTGTAAATACATTGCAGGAGACCTATGTATCCTGCGACATCATACACCAAAAGACGAAGCAAATGAAGTATCGGTTTATATGTGTTCTCAAAGCAGTAGAACTATACAAAACAATCTTCAACATACAGGTACACATTATTGGGTACAATACAGGTACATATTTTTTGTTTGTTACGAAATTTTCAAACATAACAAAAGCAGGAGTTAAAGGGTAAAAGGCACATTATTATCTGTGCATAACATGTTCAAAGATAGCATACTAAAATACTATAGAAAACAGTAAGTCTCCTGATATGGAAACACAAAGGGGAAAACAATTCTATACAATTTCTACTTGAATAAACTAAATCCTACTTCAAAAGTACCAAATTGGAACAAATGTTGCATGTTGCTCAACTTAGCAGAAAATGCAATCAACGGGCTTCAGTTTGAGTGTCCAGTGTTCTTTGCAATATAAATTGTCCTTGGAACATGAAAAGACTTGCTGGTGTGGCTATATAAATCCTCATTATCCATTTCACTCATTTCGGACCTGTTTCAATCCAATACTCAATAACATGGAGGTCTTTAACATTAGAGGTTCTCTGCACTTTCTACTGACATACAAATCTTAAATGACTTCAAAGACAGCTCGCAAACTCCTAATATATCTGCAAGACATGTCAATAACATTAGACTTGAAAGACAGTTCATATTGATATTGAAATTTCTATTTGGCAGGTCATAATACAACAAGTTGGAATTTTGGACCTCCTACAAACACCTGCCAATATTGTGGTGCCATTTTATGGTATGAAGAACGGACAAAAAAAACTAAACAGACAACACGGCCAAAATTCTCATTTTGTTGTATGGAAGGCCGTGTAAGACTACCGTTAATGAGCCAACCCCCGCCCTATCTCAAATATCTTTTAAGCACAGATTCTGGACAACTTGGTATCAGTTTTCGAAAAAATATCAGAGTTTATAACTCTATGTTCGCATTTACATCTATGGGAGGCCGAGCTGACAAAAGCATCAATCGTTCAAAGGGCCCATATGTTTTCAGGATGAGTGGTCAAAATTATCATCACATTGGCTCTCTGTTGCCGGAAAGTGGGAAAAAACCACAGTTTGCCCAGCTCTATATATATGATATTGAAAATGAGATACATAACAGAATGAATAGTCTGCTCCATGAAGAAGTTGATCCTAAAATTGTTCAGGGCTTATCTGAAATGCTGGACGAGCATAATATTTTGGCAAAAACATTTCGAATGGCAAGGGATAGATATAAACAACATCCTGAATCTGTTTTTCGTCTACAACTACTATCCGATAGGATAAGAGATGGCCGACAATACAATATACCCACAGCTTCTGAAGTTGCAGGACTAATAATTGGTGATCTTACTGATGAAAATTTCCAGCGAGATGTTATAGTAGAACATCGGAAAAACGGTCTTCAAAGAATCACAGATTTATACCCAAGTTTCATGTCTATGACTTACCCATTAATACACCCATATGGTGAAGATGGATATAGGCTTGGAATTCTTTTGACAGATGTAATCAAAAATACTTTCGCGAGAGAAAAATTGACAATGAGACAATTCTACTGCTTCAGGATACAACAAAGACTTAACGAAGCGCACACTCTTCTACAAGCTGGTAGACTATTGCAGCAATACATTGTGGATGGTTACATGGCAATTGAAGAAGAAAGATTTCGTTATATTCGGAACAATCAAAAAAACTCAGGGCTGATCTATTTTCTGGATTGATGGATGCTATTGTCCGAGGTGATTCTGATTGTTCAATGATAGGGAAAACCATTATCTTGCCTTCTTCACACACTGGGGGACCTCGATATAGGGTACAAAATTATCAAGATGCAATGGCAATTTGTAGGTGGGCGGGATATCTGGATTTGTTCCTTACTTTCACTTGCAACCCAAAGTGGCCAGAAATAAATGAAATGCTCCGTTTAATTGGACAAGAGAGTGATGACAACCGGGTTGATATCATATGCAGAGTTTTCCAAATAAAATTGTTCCAGCTAATGCAAGATCTGAAAAAGAATCAGCCTTTTGGAAAAATAATTGCATGTAAGTTAACTCATTCTGTACATAATGCACACATTACTAATAACATAAATATACATGAAAGAAGTGTTAGTAACAGGTCTTCTGAATGTTAGTAATTCTCATTGTTATGAAAACTATAATTTCTTAGTTTATCCTAAAGGCTTTATGCTTTAAGAAGTTCGTCATAATCCAACTTAGTCGTACATAATTTCAATATACATGGCATTCACATCAATGTGCTTATCTGACTTTTGGTAATAATATAATGCATCATGCATATATGTGGGATAGTAAAGGATCTTGAAAAACTAAGCAACAAAAATATATTGAACTGTTAACGATGCTATTTGATGCTATTTTCACTAAATTTAATTAGACGATTTTACATAATTCTATTATGAAATGTATTTATATGCATGTATAGAAGTTCTCTTAGACTTATATTTGAAAACTTCAAAAGAAAGACATAGATGGTAAGTCCAAGCCAAAAAAACAAAAGAATAACTACTTAGTTAGAAGGAAGTTACATAGCTCTTAAGGAGCGATGATTTTCGCAGGTACATAATCGAATTGGCGTGCACACAACTATACCAATTATCCCAGTCTGAATAGCAACCCTAGCTACAGATCCAAGCTTCAAAAATAATTTCACCCATAATACATAACTATAAGACTTAATACCAAAAGAGAACAGATATTAAATTGTAGATTCATATACAATCTTTACCCATAAGCCCACCATTCACCAGGATTGGCTATGGAGTAATTATCATGAGCCGCTAAACGTCCTGCCAATGTCCAGATAAGAATCATTGACGTATCATAAGTTTGTTGAGATTACTTTGTTTTAGCACAAATGCACATAGACAGCAGTTGTTATTGATATCACCAAATCTTTTTTGTCATGTCAGATTAAATCTCAATCTTAATCCAGGAAAACTTTTACCACCAAAAAACAGAGAATAATTACATAGTATAGCTTCTGCATATGTTGGTAAAAGAATATGTACTGCATGTCTTTTGTACCTGCATCCTAACCATAACCTTATACTATTCATTTACAGGTTTATATACAATTGAGTTTCAGAAAAGAGGTTTACCTCATGGGCATATATTGCTCTTCCTGCATCCCACATTAAAAAGCCCCTCCACAGATCATATTGACAGAATAATAGCAGCAGAAATACCTGATTTGGAAGTTGATCCTTACGGTTATAATGCTGTTAAGAACTTTATGATGCATGGACCTTGCGGAGAACTGAATCCACATTGCCCATGTATGAGGCAAGGAAAGTGCACGAAGCATTTTCCAAAGAAATTCAATGATCGAACAACTTTTGATTCAGATGGATTTCCTATTTATAGGAGAAGGAACACAGGTACTCAAGTCAAGAAAAATGGCGCTAACTTAGACAATAGATATGTTGTCCCTTACAATAGGGATTTGCTTGTCAAATATGATGCACATATAAATGTCGAATTATGCAATTACTCAAGGTCTGTGAAGTACCTGTTCAAGTATGTCCATAAAGGGTCTGATAGAGCAACTGCAACTATAGAATCTACCAATACTGGTGCAGAAAATGATGAGATAAAAAAATATTTAGACTGCAGATACATATCAGCTACAGAAGCTTGCTGGAGGATCTTTAAATTTGACATACATTATAGAAAGCCGGCAGTTGAGCGTCTGCCTTTTCATTTAGAGGGACAAAACACAATAATATTCGAAGAAGAAAAGCGAGCAGAAAGCGTGATTAGCAGACCGGACATAGAAAAAACAAAATTCACAGAATGGTTTGAGGCGAACAAAAGATATGATGATGCACGAGAGCTGACATATTCGGACTTTCCTACGCGTTGGGTCTGGAATGCAAAGGACAAAACATGGAATAGAAGGCAAAGTGGGAAGGCAGTTGGTAGAATTTACTTCGCACATCCTGCAAGTGGAGAACGTTTTTATATGAGAATGCTGCTTAACTTTGTGAAAGGAAGCACTTCCTATGAAAGCATCAGAACAATAAATGGAGTGGAGTATAAAAATTATAGAGATGCATGCTACGCTTTAGGATTATTAGATGATGATAAAGAGTGGAATGACTGCTTAGCCGAGGCTGCACTTTGGGCGACAGAAAATGAGTTGAGACATCTATTTGTAACGATACTTATTTACTGTCAGGTATCTGATTCAAGCAAATTTTGGAAGAACAACTGTGAAATTTTATCAGAAGATATAACATCATTACAGAGGAAGAGATTTCAATTGAAAAATTTACAGTTAACTGAAAAACAAGTAGAAGCATATACGTTATTTGAGATTGAAACCATCCTATTAAAGATGGGAAAAAGTTTGAAAGACATAGATGGAATGCCGCTACCAGATTCTGCGTTACTGCGAAATGTGGGAAACCGTATGGTCAATGAGGAGCTAGACTATGACAAAGAGGAGCTAAAAATACTGCACGACAAATCATTCGCTCTCTTAAATGATTGCCAAAAGTCAGCTTATGATGCAATAATAACATCAGTTGAGAATGAACAAGGACGATTATTTTTTATAAATGGACATGGTGGTACTGGCAAGACATTTCTGTGGAATACAATAATTTCCAAGCTCAGATCACAATCAAAAATAGTTCTTCCCATTGCTACTTCTGGAATAGCAGCTTTGTTATTGCCAAATGGTAGGACCGCTCATTCGCGCTTCCATATTCCTTTGGACGTTACTGTAGAATCCACTTGTGAAATAAAACAAGGCACCCAGTTAGCTGAACTTCTCAACAGAACTTCTTTAATCATTTGGGATGAAGCCCCCATGGCAAATAAGTTATGTTTTGAAGCATTAGATAAAACGTTGAGAGATATCCTGCGAGTCAGGTATGAAAATAGCTTTGACAAACCTTTTGGAGGCCTTACAGTTGTATGTGGTGGTGATTTTCGCCAAATATTACCTGTTATTCCAAAGGGTACCCGAGCTGATATTGTTGATGCAGCACTAAACTCCTTTTATTTGTGGCCATTTTTCATAATATACGAATTGAAGCAAAATATGAGACTATGCAATGGAAAAGTAAGTGATTACGAGGCTGAACAAATTGCTACTTTTGACAAATGGTTGCTACAGGTTGGAAATGGATCATTTTACGATGATATTAACAAGGAGCTCATCAAATTGCCTTATGATGTATGCATGAAATCATCTAACGACCCAATCGGATCGATTGTTGAGGCAGTTTATCCATCTCTCCTACAAAATTACAGTGACCCAACATATCTGAAAGAAAGAGCAATACTAACGCCAAAAAATGATATGGTACATGAGTTGAACCATAGAATTATGAAAATGATACCAGGTGAAGGAAGAACATATTTCAGCTCTGACAATGTATGCAAAGCGAGCGTGAACACTAACGATAAAGAACTGTTGTACCCAACCGAATTTCTAAATAGCTTAACATTCCCTGGCATCCCTAATCATGACATACACTTAAAAGTAGGTACCCCAGTTATGCTTCTTAGAAATCTAAACCAAACAGAAGGCCTATGCAATGGAACAAGATTAATTGTCAGGCATCTTGGAAATTGGTCTGTCAGCGCAAACATCATGTCCGGAAAGAACATCGATTCGAGAGTCACAATTCCAAGAATCATTATGTCTCCTAACGATTCAAAGTGGCCATTCAAGCTTACGAGAAGGCAGCTCCCTTTGGCGCCATGATTCGCCATGACAATCAATAAAAGTCAAGGACAATCTCTTAACCATGTCGGCTTGTATCTTCCGAAGCAAGTATTCACCCATGGTCAATTATATGTGGCTGTCTCCCGAGTAACAACAAGAGAAGGATTAACCATACTAAATGCTGACGAGGACGCAGAAGATCCTACATTCATTAAAAATATTGTTTACAAAGAGGTATTCCAAAATATACGTCCTATGGCTGCTGAGACACGCGAGGTATTTCTTACTCTTTTCCAAACTGTGACATGAGCTTTATACAATCTTACAAATAGTTACTTCATTACAATTATTTCAAAATGTTTGTGCTTCAGGATAACTAACTATACCATTGATGATTCATGCTGGAATGAGCTCTCAATGCCGATGACAATTTTAAACGTCCTGCTTCAGTTGTGCTTATGGCACCTCTCATTGGGCAGTATTCTTATTTTTCTCTTTTCTCCTTTTTATGCCATTTTCCTTATTTATTTGTTAAGTGTCTTTTCTCACCTTTTCAGAAAAGGTGTGACCGGACAGTTTTTCAGTTACAACTTTGTCCAGATAAGTTTTGAAATCTAAACGCTCTAACACTTAATTATGGAATTTGAAACGGTTTTCTATTATTAAAACAGTCACCACCACTATTTTCCCAACTATATCTACAATTTGTGCATCTCATCTTCTTGGTACTGCTTCATGTTGGATGCATCAAGAATATATCTCATATGCTGGTTATTTATTTTAGTACTTTTCGTGAGTGTATTTTTGGACTTTTTGACCTCTTTAAAATCTTTTTAATGTGCAGGTTGATGAAGAATTGAATAGAGTGAATGTGACTGTATAATGGGCAAGTAGTCCTTCCTCAAGTCTATGCAACCTTTCTTCATCGATTTTAAAACCGATTCTTCGTTGCACTTTGTTTTCTCATGATAAATGCATAATTTAGGGGGAAAATATACTTATAATACTAAAAAAAATCAATTATATATAGGTGATTCTAATTATTCTGTTATTTCGTACTTATTTAATTTGAATAATTGGTGTTTGAAGGTTAAACTCATTTGTACAATTCAAGGATCAGGAGCACGGGTAATGAATCGGAAGATTTTACAAAAAATACTATTGGTGTATAATTATCGAATATGTTCACTATGTAGTAACACGATTCAAATTTATTATTTTGTTTCTCATGCGCGATCATGCTTCTAAAGTATTCATTTTGAAATTATTTTGTACATATCCAATGCCTGCCAGGAGAGATTGTATGCCAATATAGTTAAAGTAGTGCGATTGAATGACGCCACTATGAACGCGCAAAGCGCGGGCAATTTACCTAGTAAGTATATAAATAGGAGAACTAGCACTATTTGGTGGGGACGAAACATTCTGTACAAAAAAAAGATATAATCTACTTTCATATTACTCTCGGTCTTAGTTCTTTAACGTTGTTCTCACTCTTGCCATCGGAAGGGATAAGTTCTTAGCCAGGCTTGTAATCTTCTTTAATTTTATTTCATAATCTTATTTCTGCTCTTATTTATTTATTATTTTTGGGTCAAATCGATTCACTTGTCTATAAACCACGATACAAATTTAACTTTACTGTTTTACGAGTAAACAATTTAGCGTCCACCGTGGGGGCATAGACAATAGTATAATTGCGTTCATCCATTCATTCGTTAACAAGTTTTGATTCTTTCCTTAGTAAAAGAAAAATCAGATTGGCAGCTAATGATGTATAACGACCTGCTCGGTTATTTTGAGTATTTTCACTCAGTTCGATAGTTTGAGGTCATGAGTAGCTTCATATAGTGTATTATAACTTGCGTATATCATCGGTTTTGGTCTTCTAGTTGTTTGGAATTGATTTGGAAGAATGATTCTTAAATAGAAAGCTTTAAGTTTGAAGAGTTGACCAAGTTTGACTTTTGTGCATTTGACCTAGGATTGGAGTTTTTATGGACCTGTTAGGTCTAGATGGTGATTTTGGACTTGGGCGTATGCCCAGATTTGCATTTGGATATTTCTAGAAGGTTTCAGCATTATTTGGCGAAAATTGGCAATTTGAAGGTTTGGAAAGTTCATAGGTTTGACCGGAAGTTGATTTCGATGTTATCGGGTTTGGATTATTGTTTAGAGAGTTGGAATAGGTTATATATGTCATTTGAAACTTGTATGCAAAATTTGGGTTCATTCCGGATTGGTTAGACTTGAATTAGACGCTTGGTTTGATGTTTGACGTTTATGAACTTAAGAGATTGATCTTGATCGACGATTCATGATTTTGATGTTATTATGTAAGATTTAAGGCCTCGAGCAGGTCCGTATTATATTTTGGGACTTATTGGTATGTTCGGACGGGGTCCCAAGGGGCTCGGGTGAGTTTCAGATATGTTTGGGTTAAGTTGCTCTCGTTTTTGATGTTCCGACGTCGTCTCTTCAAGCATAAATAGTAATACATTAAGCAAATGATCTTTAAATTTTGTTTTGATTGATGCATTAGATCCGTATCGTATTTACGGAGCAATAGCAAATGAATCGTCGAATTTGGACATCAAATGAGGGAGTTATGCCCATTTTTGACTCGGTATTGATTATTTTACATGATTTCATCTTTGATATTGATATTTAAAAGGTGGATCTAAAAGGAAAATTGGAGGTTTTTGTCTAAACTTTTCTAAAGTGAATTTTTGTGTTTTGCACATCGATTCAGAGTCGGATTTAAGTGAAATTAGTATGGTTGGACTCTTATTCGAATGAGTTGTCAGAATTTATAAGTTGGGTCAGGTTCCAGGTGCGGGACCGGATTTGACCTTTTGGTTGATTTTGAGTAGTTGAGTAAATATTCGACCTTTATTATTTGGGTTTGTTTCCTAAGGCATTATTTGATATTTTTGAGTTGCTTTTGGCTAGTTTCTGACCGTTCGGAAGTTGATTTGCATGGGATGGTGTTTTTAGAGTATTGTTTGTCTTGCTCGGTATTTGTTTTGGCTTATTTGAGGTAAGTATCTTTTCTAAACTTGGGATTGAGGCACTAGTTGCCTGAGTTATTTGTGATAGCTACGTGTTATAGGTGCGCATATGTGTGGGGATTGAGCCCATATGCAAGCACTAGGGTATTTATCCATACTCGGGGGTAGTGCTTAGGCTATGATATGCCTTGAATTGATTGTTAAGCTTTAAGTTGTGATTTTTTTCATATTTGTAACCTTGTTGTGAACTATTCCATCCATATTTGAGGTTACATAGAGGCTAATTCCCTGAATGAACTTGATAATTGCTATTTATGTGATGAAATTGTTGATTGAGCTATGACAACACACTTTGCACATGCCTATACTCTAGCATGTCATTATACCAGTATAAGAGCATGAAATATGATGTTCATTCATCATATATATGTGTTATTTTATATTTGCTTTTGTGTGATATGATTTGGATTGGATGCCTGTGACCACGCCGGGCGGATTATGATATTGAGCATGTGACCACACTGGCAAATTATGGTTTTATGCCTATGACCACGCCAGACAGATTGTGATATTGAGCCTATGACCACGCCGGGCGGATTGTGATATTGAGCATGTGACCACGCCAGGCCGATTGTGTTGTTATGCCTGTGACCACGTCGAGCGGATAGTGATATTGAGCCCGTGACCATGCCAGATGAATTGTGATATTGAGCCTGTGACCACGACGGGCGGATTGTGATCATTGGCACGTGAGTTGTCCATGCAGCACGTGAATTATCCGTGTAGTTGATATTAAGCCTTTGACCAAGTCGGACAGATTATGATATTGAGCCTGTGACAACGCCGGGCTGATAAAGCATTGAATTGGCCGTGCTTGCGTGTGGATATTGATCCATCCCCCTAGGATCGCCCTCTCATGTTTCTGTCTTGATGGTGTACACACAGATTGTGATAAACCATCGGGTTTTTGGTTGATGTGAGATCTGGGAGAGCTGGTTATTATTATTTGGATTGGGTTGCATACCGCAACAGGACTTATTGGCTTATTGTTATTTGGATCGGGTTGCGTGCCACAACCGGCTTATATTTGGTTAATGTATTTCATGTTTACTTGCAATTTTCCTTGACTGTTTACTTGACTTACTTTCACATCTTCCTTATATGCTGGATTGTTGACGAAGTAGAACATTTTAAAATAAAGAATTATGTGCAGCAAGGTGGTTTTACCATAATAGTTTTTTCTTGATTTAATCATATAGTTGTTCTATACTTGTTGGATTTAAGAACTTGCACATGTGATTGGTGAGTATCATTTATAATTCTTGTTTCTTTTACCTCGGCGAGGTTAGTTACGATACATATTAGGTACATGGGGTCGGTTGTACTCATACTATACTTCTGCACATTGTGTGCAGATCTTGGAGCTGATGTTGCGGTACATGGTGGGAGCTGGCATTGAAGATGTAATCGTTGTCCGGATATGGCTACCATTTGTTCTTGGTAGTCTTAGATTTGAGCTCTATTTATGTATATTCAAACAGATGTTGTATTATTTCATACCGGCTTTGTAAATCTAAGTCTTAGTGGCTCGTGACTTGTACTACCAGTTCTAGGGGAGTTGTATAAAATTTTGTTATTTCACTCTTATCATTATCTTTAAATTGTGTTGACTGTTAGTTGGCTTACCTAGCAGGTTGGGTTAAGTGTCATTACGACTAGTGAATTTTGGGTCGTGATATGATGTCAACAATGTCTACAATGTTGGAACAAACAATGAATGGGAAGATGAGTTCTAGCGTGATGATTCAACTAGCAAAACCTGCAATGAAGGTGATGAGGTTACCTCAGTACGTGAAGTCCAGTATCCTTGACATGTGAGGGGAATAACTCCTGATGACGTGGAGGATGAGCACGTTGCTGAAATAGTTAAAATATTAAGAGAACAACAAAAGTGAATATGGATCAACTCTCAAGGCAAGATCGTGTGATGACGGAGTTGAAGCAGGCATTATCGGTGCTTCCAATAATGCTAATGGAAAGGCTCTGGTTCTTCCCAGCATTCCTGCAAATCAAACGGCTCAAAGAACCGATAACAACACTCCAAGGAATGAGGTCGATTTCGACGAAGCCGGAGGGACCGGTAGTGGATCTGGGAACAACAACTTAAATGACCCTTTCAAAATTGGGCTCATGATATTAATGAGAGAAATGAATGAACGAATAGATTAGAACGTGAAGGAGTTTCATGCTCAGATAAATCGGATCCTAGGCACGCCGCCAATGTTAAAGGGTCCAGATTCAAACAAGTATATGCAGTTTCTATTTAAACCAAGTGCGGCACCGGAGTTGATCCCGAAGAGGTTTAAGATGCCACCCGTTTCATATGATGGGAGTTGCCATATAATGAGAATTAGGATCCACAGGAGCACATAACAACGTATACTACGACAGTAAAGGGAAATTACGTTGCCCAGCATGAGATCGAATCAGTTTTGTTGAAGAAGCTTACGAAGGGTGCCTTAACTTTGTATTCCCTCTTACCTGAGCATTCTATTAATTCTTTCAAAATGCATGCAGATTCGTTCATCAAAGCTCATGCTGGAGAAAGAAATGTCCAGGCCAGAAAGGCGGATATATTTAGAATTTCACAAGGAGAATCCAAGTTGTCATGAGAGTTCATGATCCAGTTCCCAAAAGAAAGGATGATGTTACCAACTATTTCGGATGAGTGGAAAGCGAAGGCATTTACAAAGGGTCTCAATCTAGTGAGTTCCGGTGCCTCCCAGAAATTGAAGGAAAAGCTTGCTTGAGTTTTAGGCAACTACATGGGAAAATGTTCACAATCGCTACGAGTCGAAAAATAAGAATAGAAGATGATCAACTTGGTTCCTCCGCATCCTCCAAAGGATGGGATCGTAATTGGAATCAGGATAAATTCAAAAATGATTTTGATGTAGATCAGAGACCCTCTATAAGTCATTTTCAACCTTACGAGAGGACTGATGGGCGTGGTAATAAAGGATTCTAGTCATCAGATAGGTTCACTTCCGATAGAAAGACGGATCGTGGTCGGAGTAGCAGATCGTTGTAGGAGAAAAAAGTGTCGGGGTCCCGAGATTCAACGTCTCCCAGGTTATTCGATTGCAACTTTAATATCAACCTGGTAGAATTGGTGTCAGCAATGAGGAATATTAAAGAAGCTTGATTCCCGAAACCAATCCAATTGGATCCTAGCCAAAAGGATCCTAATCTATGGTGCGAATTCCATGGGACTCAAGACCATAGGACTGGGGACTGCTGATATCTTCATGAAGAGGTGGCGATGTTGTTGAAGAATGGTCACCTTAGAGAGTTTTTAAGCGACCGCGCCAAGAACAACTATTGTGGAAATCAGGATAATGCAGAGCCATCAAAGCCGACAATAGGGTCACCTTAGATGACAATCAACATGATCTTCGGAGGGGACGAGTCAATAAGGTGACATTTTCGTCAACAAAGAAGACGAAGATATTGGTTACTCATGGCAAGATGATCCGAGAAGTCTCAGAAGATGACATCCCATTCATAGAGGATGATGCTAGTGGACTTCTTCTACCGCACGATGATGCTTTGCTAATTTCTCTTAATGTTTTAGATTTAAAAATTAAGCGTGTTTTGGTTGACACAGGAAGTTCGGCCAACATAATTCAATGGAGAGTTTTGAAGGACGCGAAGTTAACCGGGAACATCATTCCATCAACAAAACATCTAGCTGGCCTCAACTTAACAAGTTTCACGACTTGAGGAGAAATTTTGCTGCCCACACACGCCGAAGGAGTAACAAAGACTGCTTTGTTCGAAGTGGTAGATGGCGACATGGGTTATAATGTAATCCTTGAAAGAACATGGATACATGAGATGAAGTGCGTGTCCTCAATGTATCATCAACTGTTGAAGTTTTCGACACCATAAGGGATCAAGTAGATCAGAGGAGATCAACCGGTGACAAGGGAGATGAACGCAGTAACTGTTTCAAGCAACAAGAGCAATGCATCAAATAAATAGCAATTATAGGAATCGGTTCCCTCTTCCATCTCAATAAAAGATGAGAAAGATGAGGGGTCATCAAAATTATATCAGGTACCGGGGTCTTTTCAGGTACCGAAAGAGACGGATGCGACTAAGTCAATGGCAGAAGAGCTCGTACAAGTGGCCTCGTTCGAGAAATGTTTGGAAAGGAAATTCCACTTGGGAACGGGATTGAGTCCTGAACTCAGGTTAAAAAGAATGGATTTTCTTAAATCTAATGTCGATTGTTTTGCATGGTCACATCCAGATATGACAGATATTTCATAGGACGTGTGATGACGTCCACAACACACCTCTATAAGAGATATGATACGGTCGTATGCAATAATAATTACCCAACTAAGAGTCGAGGTCGAATCCACTGGGAGTTATAAGGGGTGTTAGGAGTATATATTTGAAGCAAGCAAATAGGTTATCTAAGATTGCACTTCCACAACAAGGTTTTGTTTTTTACTTATACTGTTACTCTAATGAATGCAAGCTAAAGTAAATAGGTTATAGATAAATATTTTTGAGGTTTTTCATGCACATATAGTTCTAATATGACATTTGAGATTCAAGAATTGACTTTACTCATAAAGGACTCTTGCTCTATCATGTAGGCCATGGTAGACTCCGAAATCTTTCTCCTCTACTTTCCATTTGCCAAGCTCAATTAAGAAATTTAGCACTCATTCCACAGATTTATGAAAGGTTCACTCATCTCTCTCAAGAGAATGTCACAAGTACGACTTCAAGTATCATAGGCTTGCCCCTCATATTGATCGCCACTAATGTAAGCTCACTCGATTTGAAATCAAGTAGGACTTCTTTCGGGATGTAATGAAGGCTTTTGGGTTAGGTAGGATACCGTATGGATAAGTGGTTACACATTTCCTTAAGCACTCCATCTTTGATTTCTCGGCTCACACTTTGCCAATTCTTAGAGGCACTTTCTTTTTATTCGGGACTAGAGAGACTTAGCATCACTCTTTCTTGATCATTTCATTCTTTTCTCCCTTTTTGATTTCTCCATGTTTGGGATCATTACCTCTTTTTGAATCCATTCAACCCTTCAACTTATTCACTTTTTGCAGTTTTCTTTTTGTTCTTTTCTTTTCTTGCCTTCTCTTCTCATAGAGATCATTTCTTTTCTCTTTTTGTGCCTTGATTCCTTTTTCAAGTTCCTCATCTCTCCCCCAAACTTACCTTTTAAGCCATTTATTTCACAAGAGTTTTAAGGAAAGCTCGGGTGCCAAGAGAGGATCACGACAAAATGAGTAAAGGCTTGTAACATGGTTATCAAATAAGAAATGCTAGAAGCTCAAAGGGGGTTGACTATGGATAATGACATTGGTTGGCAATAGAAAACTCAAACGGGCCAAGGAGATCCTACAATCACTTCTCAAACCAGGCAAAACTTAGGATTTCGCCTTGAAACACATTCGAGGCAAGTTCTAGACCCTTCGCACGGATACTTGGAGTAGCAACAATTTATCTCACCCCTCACGTAACCAGATTGTAAAAGAGGACAGAGTCGAGGGCCCACAACGACCAAATTCAAGTTTAAAGATCACTATGATCCAATTAAACTACTTGATGATTGCCAAAGTCAGCACAAGATCACTAACTAGAGCTATTTCTTTCAAAACCTTGTTTCTAACCATAAGCATGTAGTTAAGTGTGTTGGTGCCAATTGAAGCATGGTTGACTCTATGAGACTTAATTAGGTCTTTTTATTCATTACTATTACTATTATCACCTAAACACAAAAATAGACTCATTCTCTTAAGAAGGTTTTCACGCCATCCATCGTTGGGACAAGTCACCCAGTTCACACAAAAATTACCTTTGGAAAGAATTGTGGCATTAATAAAACCAAAGGCTTATTATCTTCTAAAACATAAAAAGAAGCTACTAAACAAAACAAGAGCTAATTAGCAAAAACAAAGACAAAGAAGCTAATGAACAAAACTACTAAGGATAGAATGAATATAAATAGTAAGAGAGAGAAGATATATACATACAAATAGTAAAAGAGAGAACATCATCAAGAAAACTCCCTATGGCTCGTTGGACATCTCTGTGTCCCCAGCAATGTCATCGCCCTCAAGCTCATCCAATTGAATGTCATCATCTTTAACTCTAGGTGTGGCTGGGTTGGTGAACATCTGATGCACTGCCTTGGCAGTGTCGACAGCAAGGTCGGGCTCTTCAGACTGGCCAGCTGGTGCCACCGGTGCAGATGGTGTTGTAGGATTTGGGACTGAATGGTGTGGGTCAATTAGCATGTCAAAGGGGAGATCTCTGGCTGTAGCATGCCTGGTCACCTGTCTCCGGAGCTTGTCCACTGACTTCTTACTGGCCTGGGACTTTCTCATCTTCTTGACTTCCTCTACCAACTCTTCAATCACCGACCCATGCTGTACCAATATGTCCATAATAGTCTTTTGGTTCTCCAGAATTTTCTTCAATGTCTCTTCAAGGTAAGAAGGAACATGTGATGCCTATGAGGTTGACTGCACTACAATAGTACTAGACAAGTCAGACAGCTTTACAGTGGCTATCTACATCCAGTTGTTGAGACTTGCCAATGTATGGGAGACTCATAGTGCAGATAGTGGATGAGGAGGTACTGGCTTCAAAGCCGAGGTGGGAGCTGTAGTAGGAGTTGCAGTAGGGGATGTGAAGGAGGGCGGAGGCAAAGCTGCGACACTGGAGAAAGGCTCGGCAGAAGTGGATGGAACATCAACTGTCGTAGCAGCTACCATAGCTAGCTGATAAGTCTGGCCCGTGGTGGTAGGAGGCTGAACTTTCTTCTTTGGATTGTTCGCATCTATTAGTGAATACCAAGTAAAAGGCTTCTTTGGCTTCACCTTTGTGTCATAATCCCTCCGCTCTACCCTTGCATCTGTGAGATACTCTGTAATAGTGTTGGGATACGGGTAGGATGAGTCATCTTGCCGAGAAATCACTGAGATGTTCGCCGACATCATGGCATCCACATTGATAAGGTACCCGACCATAATAGAAGCAACTAGAACAGCCCGAGGAATCTGGAGGTAAGTCTCATTCTGGCTCGGGTCCAGTCTGTTGTAGACAAAAGTTTGCCACTCCTTCGCCTCGAAACTCAGAGTGCTCCGGTGGATAGGAACCCCAACGGCAATCCATGGTGGTGGTGGCCCCGGTGCTGCTAGAATCTCCGCTAATCAAGGTCGGGATGCGTCTCCCAGTGCATACTTCTCTAAATATTACTTCGGATCAACATCTTCGAAGCCCAAGTATATGTTGAGTGTATGCTGATCAAATCTCTCTTTGAGGTTACACACTTTGGTTACCTTTGTCCCCTTTTTGATATGCGCCACATTGGCATAAAATTCACGGACAAGGTACTATTTAGTATCCACTACACTCTGGGTGAACCTCATCCACCCCTTGCGTTCCCTGAACTGTCTCAACATGGCTGGATTGTACTTCTCTAAATCTTTCAATAAAAACTGCCGCTCAAGGGTTAGCGACCTCGTTGGCTCCCATGTACGAAAGATGGTGAAGGCAGCAAAGCTAACAAATCGGTCCTCCCAAACCTCTTTCTTCTTCGACCTTTCAAGGCTGGTAGTTGTAGCATCTCCTCCTCTGCCATCATTGCGGATATCCTGAACGAGTGTATCCTGTGCCTCAGGGACAAGTGTAGCCGATGGCTTGGAAGCCTGACTAGCACTTTTTGATTCCTCAAAAGTGCTATGAGATGAGGACGGCTCGTCTTTGAGTTGGTATCTCCCTTGCGGCCTAGACTGTATGACCGACTGCTCCTGAACAGAGGCTGAGTTGCCCTCTGATGCTTCCCTAGACGGGACATATGAGCTCATCTAGGAGAGATCTACACCTCTCCCTCTGTCGGTTGTAGCTTTCTTTGCAATTGTCTTTTGTTGGACAAGAAGCAAGGCACTTTTTCATCGACCCTAAGAAGGTTCACCTCTCCCTTTAGATGTGTCGCCTTGTACCCTAGATCGAACCATTGTCTGTATCAAGAAAAGGCGATTGTTAGTTGCAATTCAATGTTCAAACATACCCAAGAGACATGCAAGTAAGATATAAGCAAGTAGACATAGTGAGGGTACACAATCAAAGCATGCTTACAGGAAACCAGATCTGCGGTCCGCACAATTTACTTGCGGCCGCAGATGATGACTTGTTGACCTCATAATTTTGTTTTGCGGCCGCAAAAGTCGAGTGCGGTCCGTACAACTTCACTTGCTGCCGCACCTCTGAGACCCAACAAAAGCCAACTCTCTGATGATAGAGAAATAGCTGATGTGCGGCCGCAACACGATTTCTGCGGTCCGTTCAATTAAACTTGCGGCCGCATATTGTAGTCCCAAAGTAGGGACTCTCTGATGACAGTAAAAGTGCATTTCTGCGGCCGCAATGGGAATTCTGTGGTCCGCACATTTTACCTTGCGGCCGCAGATCCCTTATTCACTAATGCGGCCCTAAAGTCAATTTCTACGGACCGCACAAATTCAGGCGCGGCCGCATAATTCAAAAATTATGAACCGTTCAGTTATTTTATTCTAGGTTTTTCAATTTCATGCACAATTTGACATGGAATTATCATAAAAGCATGAAAATATGTTAACCCATTTCCCCTAGAGTATGTATTAGTTAACCCATGACAGATTTATCCCCACATGGATACACAATTGAATGGTAATGAGAATTGGCCTAAAAATAACTAAAAATCTACAAATTAAAAGAAAACGATTAACAAGAAATTGAAGCATACCAGATGAATGCATGTAATGAGTGACTGATCAAAGATGTTATGTGTGTGGACAGGTGAAATCACAAAGAAATTTCAAGAGGGCACTATTTCTATTCTCAAAGAGTGAAAAACGTAACAAATGCCCATGTTCCTCTATTTATACTAGTTTGTTGGATTAGGGAAGGAAGAGCGAGTGTGGCCACACAATTTCATGGGCGGTCCGCACCCTATTACCGGGGGGTCTCAACTTGGCTGTCCATCTGTGGTCCGCACAATTTTGTGTGCGGCTGCAGTTTTTATGTTGCGGCCGCAGATTTCCTTTTGCAGTCGCACATCGACCTTTTCTCTGACAGACTAAACTTTAGAGAGTTGACATTTTCAACCTTTCATTTGTGCGGTTCACAAGATAATTGTGCGGCCATATTGCACTTTTGCTGCAACAACAGTAAATGTGCGGTCCGCACAAATCAACTGTGGTCCGCATTTCTTGTAACACTTAGCCAAATTTCTGTCCACAATTCTTGTAAATCACACTCAGCCCCGTAGTATATTTCGAATCAAGTAAGCACAAAAATAACACCTAACTACAAAAGAAAAAAAAAGGAAAAGAAACATGGGTTGCCTCCCAAGAAGCGCCTGATTTAACGTCGCGGCACGATGCATAATACCATCAATTGAAATGAATGACCGCCACGACGTGGCTATATCCAACTTTTCCAAAATAGTTGCTTCACCCGGTGACCATTGACTCAGAATACTTCATTATTTTTGTTCTTCAAGTCCAATGCACCAAAAGGTGTCACACCCCCAATTTTAAAAGGACCACTCCATTTAGACTTTAGCTTCCCGGGAAACATCCTCAACCTTGAGTTAAACAACAATACAAGATCGCCCACCTTGAACTCTTACTTCCAAATGTATTTGTCATGATGATATTTCTTCATTTCTTTGTACAAAGACGAACTTGCATAAGCATGGTACTGGAACTCATCCAATTCATTCAAATATGTAACCCTCAAGTTAGCGGCTGCATCCCAATCAAGATTCAACTTCTTTAGAGCCCACATGGCTTTGTGCTCTAGTTCCACCGGAAGATGACAAGCTTTTCCAAATACCAACCGGTATGGCGACATTCCGATAGGTGTTTTGTAAGCTGTCTGATAAGCCCATAATGCATCATCAAGCTTCTTGGACAAATCCGTCCGATTAGCATTTACTGTTTTGGACAAGACACTCTTTATTTCCAGATTGGAGACTTCCACTTGCCCACTAGCTTGTGGGTGATAAGGAGTCGTGACTGTGTGAGTAATACCATACTTGCTAAGCAAAGTGTCGGAAGCCTTGTTGCAAAAATGTGATCCCTCGTCGCTTATAATAGCACGTGGAGTACCAAACCTTGTGAAAATATTATTCTTCAAAAAAGCTACCATACTTCTCGCCTCGTTGTTGGGTAAAGCAACGGCCTCAACCCAATTGGACACATAATTAACCGCGACCAAGATGCAGGTGTTTCCACAAGAACTCACAAAAGGACCCATGAAGTCGATACCCCACATATCCAAAGTATCAATCTCTAAGATGGTTGTGAGAGGAATTTCATTCTTTGAGATTCCACTGGCCCGTTGACATTCATCACATCTTTTCACTAGCTCACTTGCATCCTTGTAAAGAGCGGGACAATAAAAACCACATCTAAGCACTTTGGACGTCGTTCTTGCTCCACCATGATGACCACCATATAACGAAGAATGATGAGCCCCAAGAATTTCACCTTACTCTACTTCCGGTACACATCTTCTAATCATCCCATCCGTACAAATCCGGAAAAGGTATGGTTCATCCCAATAATAATCTTGACAATCCCGTTTGAGCTTCTTCATTTGGTTTGAAGAGAACTCATCCGGAATGATTCCACACATAAGGAAGCTTGCTAGATCCGCGAACCATGGCACCTCTTTCATTGAAATAGCCAAGTTGCTCACCGGGGAAGGATTCATTGATTTCAAAGCCATCATGCGGCCTGCCCTCCTCCTCCAAACGATACAAGTGGTCTGCCACTTGGTTTTTACTCCCTTTTCTATCTTGGATGTAAATATCAAACTATTACAACAAAATTACCCATCTCATCAACCAATCTTTGGAGTCCTTCTTGCTCATAAGATAACGAACCATCGCCTGATCCGTGTGGACAATGACTTTTGCACTGATCAAGTACTGGCGGAACTTCTCAATTGCATACACAATTGCAAGAAGCTCTTTCTCCGTAACGATATAGTTGACTTTGGCAATATTCATGGTTTTACTAGAATAGTAGACCGGATGAAAAATTTTGCTGATGCGTTACCCCCAAAACAGCCCAACTGCTACGTCACTTGCATCACACATGAGTTCAAAAGAGACACTCTAATTTGGAGCGGTGATGATCGGAGTAGTTGTCAACTTGAACTTTAACAATTCAAAATCTCTCATGCTATCATCGTTGAAGGTGAACTTAGCATCCTTCTCAAGAAGCTTGCACAATGGGTTCACCACCGTAGAGAAATCGTTGATGAAACGTCGGTAAAACCCTGCGTGGCCTTCACCGAAGTTGAAGGTGAAAGTTTAGAAATCACCTCAATCTTTGCTTTGTCCACTTCAATTCCGTTCTTTGAGATTTTGTGACCAAGGACAATTCCCTCCTCGACCATGAAAAGGCATTTCTCCCAATTAAGCACCAAATTTGTTTCTTCACATCTAGCCAACACTTTATCCAAATTTGCAAGACAATCATCAAAAGAATCTCCAACCACCGAGAAGTCATCCATGAAAACTTCAAGGTAGTACTCCACCATAACATGAAAATAGCCATCATACACCTTTGAAAAGTCGTCGGTGTATTGCACAAACCAAATGGCATCCGCTTGAAGGCGAAAGTACCATAGGGACATGTAAATGTTATTTTCTCTTGATATTCCAGAGCAATAATAATTTGGTTGTAGCCCGAATACCCATCAAGAAAGCAATATAAAGCACATCCGGCCAATCTATCAAGCATTTGATCTAAGAAAGGAAGTGGAAAGTGATCCTTCATTGTGACTTTGTTGAGCTTGCGATAGTCCATACACACCCTCCATCCGGTCACCGTTCTTGTAGGAATCTACTTATTCTTGTCATTGGTGACCACCGTCATGTCCCCCTTCTTTGGGACACATTGAACTGGAGAAGTCCGCGAACTATCGGAGATGGGGTAGACAACTCTAACATCCAACCACTTGATAACCTCCTTCTTGATAGCTTCTTGCATAGCCTCATTGAGTCTCCTCTAATGTTCAATATATGGTTTGGCGCCATCATCCAACTTGATCTTATGCATGCAAAAAGAGGGGCTTATCCCCCGAATATTCGCCAATGTCCACCCAATAGCCTTCTTCCTCTTTTGTAGCACCACCAATATGGAATCTACCTGCACATTAGTCAAACAAAAGGAAATAATAACCGGTAAAGTATAACAAGGGCCAAGAAATTCATACCAAAGATGTGGAGGCAATGGCTTCAACTCCAAGGTAGTAGGCTCTTCAATGGAAGGCTTTGTAGGAGGAGTTGTCCTAAATTCAAGATCCCAAGATACTTTCCGGGGTGCATAATTGTACGACCCCATTCCTTACAAAGAGTTCACACATTCCATGAAGCCATCCATCTTGTCATCGTCAAAGTTGAGCAAGACGGCCTCCAACATATCACTATCATTGATTGTAGCACTTGTTTCATCAACAATAACAAAGGTCATCAAGTCCAAAAAAGAACACACATCATTGCTATTTGGTTGCCGCATGGACTTGCACACATGGAATACCACTTTTTCATCACAAACCCAGAATGTAAGTTCTCTAGCTTCAACATCACAAAGAGCCTTCCCCGTAGAAAGGAAAGGTCTCCCAAGAATAATCGGCACTTCATAATCAACCTCATAATCTAGAATGACAAAATCCGCCAGAAGAATGAATTTATCAACACGAACCAAGACATCTTCAATCACTCCCAAAGGCCTCTTCATAGTACGATCATTCATTTGCAATCTCATAGAGGTGGGTCTTGGTTGCCAAATTCCCGAAGTCTTGAAAACCGAATAAGGTATCAAATTGATACTTGCCCCAAGATCACAAAGAGCTTTAGCAAACTCGGCACTTCCAATTGTATAAGGAATCGTGAAAGCACCAGGATCTTCCAACTTGGGATCCATTGAATACACAATTGCACTCACTTGATGAGTGACTTTGATAGTTTTAAAATTCATTGACCGCTTCTTTGTCACGAGATCCCTCATAAACTTGGCATAACCGGGCATTTGTTTCAATGCTTCAACTAATGGCACATTGATTGAGAGACTCTTCATCATTTGAATGAACTTCTTGAATTGATTCTCACCATTTTTCTTGATAAGTCTTTGAGCGTATGGAGGTGGAGTCTTAGGCAATGGTGCCTTAGTCTTTTGCATTACCGACTCCGGTATGTCAACAATGTGATCCCTAGACGGGTTCACCTCCTCTTGAGTCTCCTCTACACTATCATCAATATCAATACAGACTTCATCATTAGGTTGTACCTCATTGTTTGGGATTTCTTCTTCTTGCACCACTTGCTCATCATCCACAAGTTGCCTTGACTTGAGGTGGGTGCATTCCCATTTCTTCCACTTCTTGTAGTAACGGCCATGGCATGCCCCGTGTTTTCCCACCCTTGTTTACTACCGTGCCACTTAGTAGTGCCCCCTTAGGACGAGAATTTAGAGCTTGAGAGATTTGCCCCATTTGCACTTCTAAGTTGTGGATTGATGTGTTGTGTGAGGCAAGTTGGGCATCCGAATCAGCATTCTTTTCCATAATTTGCTTGAACATATTTTCAATACACCCCATCTCGTTGTTTGAAGAACTTGAACCATGTGAAGGATAAGGAGGCTGGTTGCTCGATTGTTGATACATCGGGGGCCTTTGAAATCCGACCTCCGGTTGCCTTGATTGTTGTTCCATCCGCCTTGATTGTTACCCCCCCCCCAATTTCCTTGATTATTTCCACTCCAATTTCCTTGATTATTGTTGTTATGACAATTCCCTTGATTGTTGTTTCCGCTCCAATTGCCTTGATTGTTAGAATTCCAATTGCTTTGATTGTTTTGAGGTCGCCATTGTTGTTTGCTTGGTCATTGGAAGTTGTTTCTTTTCCCTTGAAAGTTGTTCACATATTGCACTTCCTCCTCCTGTTCATTGTAGGAATCATCTTGCTCAAAACCACTATCTTCTTGAACATAGTTCTCCACTCTATTTTACACTTGTGAACCTTTGATTTTCCTCTTGTTTACCATCATGTTCACTCCCTCCATGGCATTGACTTGCTTGGGATTTTGCACTTTATTTAGTTGGGCCTTTGCTAGTTGCGTCTGTGAAGGTGGATCGTGTTTGGGTCACCTTGTGGAACATTGGCTCGGGATTGCCAAGCCGATGATGTTTCCACCATCTCATCCAAAATCTCACATGCCTCTGCATAAGGCGTAGTCATGAATTTCCCACAGGCAAATTGATTCACTACACATTGGTTGGTTGTGTTAATCCCACGATAGAAAGTTTGTTGAATCATGTTCTCCGTCATATTGTTGTTGGGATATTCCTTAACCATTGTTCTATAATGTTTCCATATCTCGTGTGGTGGTTCATTAGGCTCTTTCTTGAATGCCAAAATCTCATCTCGAAGTGTAGCCATGTGCCCCGGAGAGAAAAACATAGAAATAAACTTTTCTGCCAACTCATACCAAGTGTGAATGGAATGGTTCAGTAATCGTTCCAACCAATCTAAAGCTTTCCCCCGTAGAGAGAACGGAAAAAGCCTTAGCCTCAATACATCCTTAGAGACATTTGTTTGTTTTCTCCCCCAACAAGTATTCATAAACCCCTTCAAATGTTTGTACGCATTTTGAGTTGGAGCACCGGTAAAGAAACCCCGTTGCTCAAGTAAAGTGAGCATCACATTGGTGATTTGAAAAGTTGCCCCCACTAATACGGGGAGGGACTATTGCACTTGCATATCCTTCATTGGGTAATATCCGGTGTGGAGCTGCTCGTGGTGGAGGTGGGGGTAGAGCGGGGACATTGCCATGAGGCACTCGACCTCTTCTATTAGCTTGAGGAACCTCATCAACTTGCTCATCCTCGACGTCCACATTACCCAAAGACAAATTTCCGAGCTCATTGTTTGCCATGGTTGTACCTACGATTTCTCACACAAGTTAGTAACATAGAAGGAAAAGAAGATATTATAAAAACACACCCAAATATATAGCTAACACCGTTTTAAATCCCCGATAACGGTGCCAAAAATTGATAACGTCCACAACACACCTCTATAGGAGTTATGATACGTTCGTATGCAATAGTAATTACCCAACTATGAGTCGGGGTCGAATCCACTAGGAGTTATGATGGGAGTTAGGAGTATATATTTGAAGTAAGCAAATGGGTTATCTAAGATTGCAATTCCACAACAAGGTTTTGTTTCCTATTTCTACTATTATCTAATGAATGCAAGCTAAAGAAAATAGATTATAGATAAATGTTTTTGAGGTTTTTCTGATTGGATTAAAGGCCTAGGGCTGTGACCATAACCTAGGTGTTTGCCTAATAGGATAAAGACATTTATACTTGTTTTATTTATTGGGGTGTATTATACCTCTCAACTCTACTTTACCCACTCAATACCTCTCAGTCAGAGAGTGATTTTGCCCAATTTGGCTTTCTCAAGTCCAAATGGGTATCAAACAAAATAGTTAATATGAGCTCAAGTCTAGTTCTTACTATCTCTAGTTTGAACCCTTTAATTAGGCTAATCAATCTCTCAATTAACCTAATTCCTTGTTAGCCAAGTTATCCTAGACTAGGTCTCTCTTTATCAAGTAAAGACTAAGTCAAATAGGCATAAATCAATGTTTGCAACCATTAATTCTAAAATTGAAGCATAAACTAAGCTAAATAATCAACATCCAATCATAAAGAAGCATAAAAATAATCACCCATAAGGTTTACACACTAGGGTTGGGTTACAACCCTAGTAAAAATCTAGTTACTCATAATGGGATTTGAAGAAAATAAAGAAGAAAAGCTAATAATACTCATAATGGAAGATTAAAATGATTAAATCTAATGTTAAAATACTCAAATAAGCTAAAACTTCCTAAAATAGCTAAAAGAAATGGCCACAACAGCTTTGTATGTTCAAACTTAACCTAATTTTGTGAAACTCGTCTATTTATACAGGGCCAAAAATCGCGGACAAAAATGCCTCTCGAGAGGTTCTGCGGCTGCACAATTCTATGTGCGGTCCATAGATTTCTTCTATTGCCAAGAAGGTGAGTTCTGCGGCGGTGAGGCAATCTTCTGCGGCTGCACAATATTTTTGCGGTCCACACTTCACAAAGGCTCCTGGACTTGGTCGTTTTGCATAGTCTCTAATCTTTGACTCTTAAGCCCAGTTCTGCGGCCGCACAATTCATGTGCGGTCTGCACATTGCTGCAAGTTCTGTTAGATTTTTCTTCTCGGTTTGCAACCGCAGATGGAATTCTGGGTTTTGCAATTTCTTCTGCAGTCCACAATATCTTCTGCGGCCGTAGAATTACTTCTACGGACCGCATATTTGTGCTTCAGTACCCTTTATTGCCTTGTACCTCGAAACACTCCTTTTTGAGTCAGATTCATCTTGATGGACCAAACTTCCAGCATTCCTCCAATTTACACAATTTTTATTAGTTTTGGGAACACAATTCAATATTTTTGGACTAAAACATAAGTTAAAAGGTGCTAATAAGCAGTCAAAATCCCCACTTACCAAGGTGGCGGTCTACAAACTAAGTTTGGATCTTAACTTCCCTCCCGCAAGGCAGAAGAAACGACCGATATCCGAGGCCAGGAACATATTTTTTAGGGAAGAGGTAACCTAGTTACTTAACATAGGTTCAATTCGGGAGGTAAATTTCTCCGATTGGCTAGCTAACGTAGTGGTAGTACCTAAAAAGAATAATAAATTTAGAATGTGTGTAGATTATAAAGATTTAAATAACGCGTTCCCTAAAGACTTTTTTTCGTTGCCAAATATTGATCAAATGATTGATGTTATAACTGGGCATGAGTTAATAAGTTTTCTTGATGCTTACTCCGGGTATAATCAAATTAGTATAGACCTGAAGGATCAAGAGAAGACTTCTTTCGTCACAAATTTTGACATGTATTGCTATAAAGTGATGCCTTTTGGGCTTAAAAATGCCGGAGCCACTTATTAGAGGCTTGTTAATAAGATGTTTGGAAAAACAGATAGGTAAGTCAATGGAAGTTTATATTGAAGACATGTTAGTTAAGTCTTTAATACAAGAGATCATCCGAAACATCTCCAAGAGACGTTTGACATTTTGAGAAAGTACAACATGAAGCTCATTATAGAGAAATGTGGCTTCAGAGTAGGTTCCGACATGTTCTTGGGATTTCTGTTATCTCAAAGGGGGATCGAAGTAAATCCCAATAAAATCATAGCCATCGAGGATATCCTGGACCAGTTGACAAGCGTGAAGGAAGTACATAGGTTGACTGGTAGATTGGCGGATCTAAGCAGATGAATCTCAAGATCTTCAAAAAAGTGCCATCACTTATTTTCACTTTTTAAAATGAAGAACGATTTTGTATGCACTCTGAAATGCCAACAGGCACTGAAGGACCTAAAAGGGTACTTGTCTAGCCCTTCGTTGTTGTCAAAGCCAGGAAAAGGTAACTAACTGTTGATTTATCTGGCGGTCTCGAAAGTAGCGGTAACTGCCATTTTTGTCCGGGAGGAAGAAGGTACACAATATTCCATCTACTATGTTCGTAAGATATTGTCGGGAGTTGAGACACGATATCCGCACCTTGAAAAGCTGGCCTTAGCTCTCGTAGTTGCCTCTCGAAAACTTAGGCCTTATTTTCAATATCATCCAATAGTGTTGTGATAACCTTTCCCTTAAGGATTGTCCGTCATAAGCCTGAGTTGTCGGGCCATTCGGCTAAATGGGCAGTCGAAGTTAGCGAATTCGACATTGAATACAAGCACAGGACTGTAATCAAGTCACAAGTTTTTGCCGACATTGTGACCGATTTTAGTCCGAGATTAATGCATTTGGTTGCTAAAGAATCAGTGCTGATATCGAGAACGATATCAGGAGTTTTATCCCTATTTATGGATGGGGCATCCAACGTAAAAGTATCTGGTCTCGGGGTAGTATTAATTACTCCTTCGGGGGAAACACTTAGACAGGTTATTAGAATGGTGCCATTAACTAACAGTGAAGCCAAAAATGAGGCATTGGTTGCAGGACTTGAACTAGCTCGGGGACTAGGTTCCGAGGTCATCGAAATAAAGTGTGACTTCCAGTTGGTGATGAACCAAGTATACGGAATTTTCGACACCACGAAAGAATGCATGCAACAATACTTGAACAAGGTTCAAGTGTTACTTTCCCAGTTCAAAGAGTGGTCGATCGTCCACATTCCAAGGGAGTAATATGTCGAGGCAGACACATTAGCCAATTTGGGTTTGTCCACAGAATAAAAGGACCTGATTATGGTGCGGTTGTTCTATTGTTGTATTTAGTGTTGGATGTGGACAACTACTATGTAGTTAATTCAACTAACTTGATATGGGATTGGATGAACGAGGTTATTGAATATCTAAGGCATGACAAATTGCCTGATGACCCAAAGGCATCCCAGGAACTGTGGACCAAGGGGGCTCGTTATTGTCTTGTTGATGGAAACATATACAAGAGGTCATTCCAAGGACAATTAGCTCAGTAATTAGGAACATTACAGGCTGACTACGTGATGAGGGAAGTACATGAAGGAGTCTGCGAGAACCATTCTGGTGCAGACTCGTTGGTTCTCAATAGTCAGAGCTGATTATTATAGGCCCCGAATTGAGCAGAAGGCAAAGACATTTGTACAAAAGTACGATAAATGTCAACACCATGCATAGTTAGTGTATCAACCGGCAGAACTCTTGCATTTGGTGGTGTCACCGTGGAAATTCATGAAATTGTGGATGTATATAGTCGGTCCCTTGCCACAAGGACCCGGTAAGGTAAAATTTCTTTTAGTTTTAACTGATTATTTTACTAAATGGGTTGAAGCAGGTGCCTACCAAAAGATCGGCGAACGAGAAGTGATTGATTTTATAATGGATCGTATTGTCTGCCGATTTGAAATACCGAAGTAAATTACTTGTGACAATGGGCCATAGTTTATAGGTTCCAAAGTCACGATGTTTCTGGAACAGCTGAAGATCAAAAGAATTACATCTTCGCCATACCACCCGAGTGCTAATGGATAGGCGAAGTCGACCAACTAGGTAATTATTCAAAACCCTAAAAAGAAGTTAGAAGATGCTAAAGCTAAGTGGCCAGATTAGCTGTCGGGTGTGTTATGGACATACTAGACCACAACGAAGTCAAGCACAGGTGAAACTCCCTAATCACTTGTATACGGTTTAGAGCCTTTGATACCTGTGGAAGTGCGGGAACCGACGTTAAGGTTTTACCGAGCAAACGAAGAGATAAACAATGAAGCATTGCTGGTTAAGCTAGATTTGGTGGAAGAGGATCGAGATCTGGCACATGTGAGGGTGGTGGCACAAAAGCAAAAGATGGAAAGATATTACAACCACAGAGAAAATCTATGATATTTTAAAGGTATGGATTTGGTTATGAGGAAAGTCACTCAAAGCACTTAGTATGTTAACGCCAAGAAGCTAAAATCAACATGGGAAGGACCTTATCGAGTTTCAGCTATAACTAATAAAGGTTCATACAAATTAGAAAATCAAGATGGAGTTAAATTTCCAAGCAATTAAAACGTGACCTACCTTAAAATATATTATTGCTGAAGATCATTGCTGGTACTAAAATATCTGCTGCTCTCTTTCCCTTCGACCAGTTTTTGTCCCAATTAGATTTTTCTGGCAAGATTTTTGACGAGGCAGATATGTAAAGTGAACTACAAAGGAAGGATCATCGGCAAGCTGGTGAATCAACTATCGAGAACTCTGTTGACCTCACTTTAGCATGAGTATAGACAACTCTATATGGATCAACTCGTATGTCAATCAACTCATGGCTGGTTAAATAATCTTTCACTCGATAGCATAACTCATCTCCCTGGACTCTCATTGTTTCCATTGGCCTCTGGAAATAGATTATTTACCCATCCACAAGTTATTTCCATTAATGAGAAAGCAATGCAAAAGCACATTATGAAGAAAGGGTCATTGGTGAATGCAAGACTTCCAGTGTTCGAATTCTCATACTTAGCATTCGAACACTTGGAGGGAAATAATACATGACAAGGCACTAAAATTATTACGAAGATCGGGAATCGAGATCAATGCCTTATCAGGACCGGGGACTGCATAATTAGCCCCGTAGAAATAAGTTGTACAAGTTAGCTAGATGTATTGGTAGTTTTATTTACTTAAGAAAATGAATATTTATGTAAATTTATTTTTAAATATAGATGGGATAAATCAAAGTCCTATTTTTATTGTATTTCATGTCTGAATGATAAGTTTATTAATTTTAGCATTTGAGAGTTAATAAAGACTTCAAATGCTTATGCTGGAATGAACATGATAGGTCTCCCTCAAGAGCACCATGAACATAAGGTTCCGCTCTTATTAAATCCTCATAGTAAATGATGGATTCCGGAAGTGCTTATGCCTGCAATCAAAATCTATTGGATGGGAAAAGATTCCCCAAGATTTGTCAATTAAGCGAAGAAAAATATCTTTTGCACAATACTTAAGCCAAAAGTTTCTTTTATTATGTAAAATGCCAAACTTAATAAAAGGTTTTGGCATAATTACAAAAATTATATAAAAATATATACATCAGTTCTTGCCATCGAAACCCGAAGGTAGAGAAGAGTCTTCATTTTCTGTATTGGAAGAAGGCTGTCCCGCTGTTGGTTCAAGGCCTTTATCTTCTTCAGTTTCTCCTTAAGTTCCCGAATACTAAGAGTTATTATTTGAAGAATCAGATGCAACATGCAGAGCAGGAAGGTTCTCATAAGTGGTTGTCTGCAGCTCGCGGGCCTTGGCAATACATTCATCAATGTTAGCGATGCCTTGTTTGGCCTGCTCCAAGGTTTTCCTCCTCACATGATGTATGGAATATGTTTTCTCGAGGAGGAAATATTCTTCTTGGTCTTGGAGTTTTTTTTGGAGCTTATGAATCTTGGATTGGAGCTTTTCATTTTTAGCTGTCATTGTGCTAATTTTGGAATCGAGCTCAACGTTGGTGGTTCGGTGAAGTCGATTCTACTCCATGACTTTTCTAAGTCTTTCTTCCATTTTTGCTCTCCTCTCCTCGTCAGCATTGTCCTCATCGGTTTTGGAGCGTAAACTAGCTTCCAAGTTATTAACTTGCTCCATGAAGGCAGACTCATGCTCGGCAGTAGCGGTTACAGTATCATGAAGTTTGGCCCACTTAGCCTTAGCATCTTTAAGATCTTCATGTAATTGAGCTGCTTCCTGGATGTTGACCATCCTATCTTGTTCGGACTGCTACAACTGGGCCTCAAGGTCGTCCATTTGAGAAATTTTTTCCTCTAGCACCGGGAGGCGCTCAACAAGTTAATTCCTTTCAGCCAAAAGTTGATCCCGTTCTGAAGTAAACTCTTGCTTGCACAGAATCAACCTTTGCAGGCCCTCGAAAGCAAGAAGGTTGGTCTGAAAAGGGTCAGAAATAGAGTTATTAGTGCAAAGTATAAATTGAAAGAAGATAAAAGTAAGTTAGGTTGTTACCTGTGCCGAGCAGTGCGTGCTGTTGTTTAGAAGATACTCACAAGAGAGAGAATCCATTTTTGTTTAAATCTTTTGCTGAAGCAAGCAACTTCAGGTAATTGGCAAGCTCCAGCGGTTTGGAAAGTATGTGATAGTCATTTGAAACCGTGATGGTGACACTTCGTTTTCCACTAAGGTTGTAAGTGGGTAATGGGAAAGTGTTCCCTAGATCCCAAGGTCGGATGACCATGGGAAGGAACATCTATTGTTTGTTCGGTTGGGCCGGTGGATAGGAAACATCAGGGGTTGAACTCCTTTGACCAGAAGAAACTGTGGGGATTCAAAAATGAGATGAAGCATTTTCTACTGTATCCATTTCCCCTCAGAATCCTCAAACTTCTTATGGCGGTGGAGTTTGAAACTCCCTCGGTAGTGCATCCAGTTGAGCTGATGAAGATCTTTTTCCTCCTTGAAGGGGAGCCTCTCCATCATTGGCTCCTTCTTTATCGTCAAGGACCACTATGGTCAGTCCGGTTGATGTTTCTTTTATTCTCTTCTCTTGAGTCCCAGTCGAGTAAGGATGTTTCCTCTTTGGTTTCTTATTTTTTGGCTGGGGACTCCAGGAGGAGGTACATTCACCGGAAGAGTGAGTAGATTTGCGATCTCTCCTACGGTTAAGGACATTTTGCATTAACAGTTTGGCTTCCACTGGGTTATCAAGATCCTCGATGTCGGGGCAGACGATAGATCCCTTCAGAAGTTCTGTGAGATACAAAAGACAGTTAAATTGCTGCCTAGATATATTGAAATATTGGAAGAAGAATTCTTGTTTACCGTGGGTTTTGGCTTTCCGCCCGTATTTGGGAGCCATTTCCTTCCACTATCGGGATTTTAGTGTAGTGATATCTAGAATGTTCTGTACCTAACGGTCCAGATCATGAACACATGGAAGCTCCCAGTTAGTGGCTGGAATGAAGAAAATAAAAAGTTAGCAAATAAAGAAGTTTTCTTTTAAAACGGAAAGGAAATAGATACCGAGAAACTTAAAGATAAGATTCCATGATTTGGGAAAAGCTGGTGTTGTAGACGGGATGATGTTCCTAGTAGCAATGACAATGAACCATTCCATCAATCCACGGTCATTGTCATCATCAACACTAGTAAGGAGAGCATGATGACCGCATTTGCTAAGATTTAGCGCACCCTCACGAAATATCTTTGGGGAGTAGATGTTCATCATATGTGCGAGATTTAGGGCTTCCCCGATCTCAGAGCACAATTGGCGGAGGCAAGCCACTGTATGCCACACAGATAGGCCTACTTGTGCCAAACATACTTGGTAACAGTGGCAAAACTTTATGATTATTGGGTTATTTCCTTCACCCGCTCTTAGAGTGAAAGGGTATGTGTAAACATACATGAACCCTGGCTTGGAGAATGTAACTCTTTCTACCTCATTGGGGGTGAGGATTTCAACGTTTTTCCAATTATATTCCTCCTTCATGGCAGGAATGCTAAGAGGACGAATGGAAGAAGGGTACCTATGAGCAGATCAGAATCTCTCACTCTTAGAATTTCGAGGTACTTTCTGTTCATGAAGGTCAGATTTCATACTAAGTTTAAGAGGTATGATGGAGTTCACGGTAGGAGATTCGGACTCAGCCTCAAATTCCTTTATTTTGGTTTTTTTGGGCCCCCTCCGAAGAAAAGGCCAAAGTTTCCGAGGGCAGTAGTGCTTGAAGACGTAATTGTGAAGAAACATTTTACTGAGAAAGTTAAATGTTGCAGAAGGGTTCTAAGGAGAATAAAGGAAGAAGAAGGAGTTATGAAAGTAAGGAGTAAAAATAATGAGTAGTGAAGAATTTATAGACGGCAAAAATCATGGTCATGATTACCTCAAAAACTGGAGAAAATATTTACTGAATCACGGAGCAACAAGTGTTCGGTCATTAAATGCGAGATGAGGTGCTTCTTTTCAAGCGTCAAAGACCATTCAGCAACTTTTCCGCCAAAAAATATTTTTTTTTATCTACTTCCCGATAACACTAAGTCGCGTCACTGAAAAATAGGGGGACTCTCTGTATGGGATAAAATTGGTTAGTGACAGTTGGACGAATGATGAAGTGATGCGTGTAATTGAAGATGGGTGGGACATAGGTCAGCAAATAACTGGCATCAGATGTAAGCATGTGACCGATGCTGGATGAATTACGAAGGCGGAGTAGCCGACAATAAAGATTCGAAGATTTGATATCAGATATAATTCAATGAGCAGCAGTTACATGGAATATCAGCATTTATAGCCAACTGTTATGCATCCATCAATGACGGTTTTATTCTCATTCAAGAGGAGCTTGATTTGGGGATCTACTCTCCCTAAATAAGGCTATAAATAGGAGAACTAGCACGATTTGGTGGGGCGAAACACTTTATACACAAAAAAGCTATAATCTACTTTCATATTACTCACAGTCTTAGTTCTTGAACGTTGTTCTCACTCTTGCCATCGGAAGGGCTAAGTTCTTAGCCAGGCTTGTAATATTCTTTAATTTAATTTAATAATCTTATTTTTGTTCTTATATATTTACTAGTTTTGGGTAAAATCGATTCACTTGTCTATAAATCACGATACAAATTCAACTGTATTGTTTAACGAGTAAACACCCGCGCCTTTAAAACACTGGATAAGATCAGTCCTTCAATTTAATTTAAGCTCCTGTACTTCTCAATAGTCATTTGCATACATGCCACATGGACAAAAAAATTTAAAAGGCTAGATCATTTTCCTATGTACTCATTCAATTTTATGCTTTCATTTATTTCATTAACCAAGTACTAAATTTAAAATAAAAATAAAACAATGAAAAAATGGGTATTTTTAATCACTCTTGCATGTTCCCCGAGTGCACTCTCGCCTCAATCGCATTTCCATCACCAACAAAATTTCTTAAATTTTAGGTGAGGGCACCCAGAAAATAAACATGGATAATGTGAAAAAGAGAAATATCTAATGTCAAAAGAGAGTATGTGTGACGAAATATCTAATGTTGAAAAAAAGAAAACGAAGGGCATGAAGTGAGGGTGGAGGAGAGGATGTGAAGCAGCTATTCAATTAACTCCACTTATAATTAAGAAATATTTGTAGACACTGAAATTTTATTGGATGCGCCCATATTAAATTTTGGCTAGACATAAACTCAAGACATACTGGGTTAATAAATTTGAATTTATAAAAGTCAAAATTAAGTGACTTAATTTAAATCCAGTTACATTTTGGTTAGGCATTAATGTGGAGCCCCTACAAGATAAATCCCAATGCATTTTCTTTGAGTCCAAAATTAAAATTAATTTAGGGTTTCTTGGAGACTACTCCACTTAAACCCTAGCTCATACATATATAAAGGAGTGACATACTCCTTCCGAAGACAACTTGACCGGTGAAAGGAGAGAGCTAAAGGTGTTCAATATCTTCCTCTACAAGTCTATAACAAAAAGGAGAGTTCGCGAGAAGTCTTTTCCTCAAGAACAATCCAAAGTGCTGCTCAAAGAACCATTCTACACATCATTAATAGTTCATCCTTCATTCGAGAAAGACACTTCATCACCCCTCCGATCAAGGCGAACAAATCACGTATTAGAATCAAGAGACACAAACAAAGTTGTACTAATAAACACAAATCAATAAAGTAATTATTTATCATATTAATTTTGTTATTGTAGTTATTTGTTTTCTAACTTTTCCCTCATCTCTTTATTTGATAGATCAAATCTACATACTGCAAAGTTGTCTACTGTGATGGCCTTAAAAAGGAGTTATGGTGTTCCATCCAAGAACAAACAAGTAGTGACAATTATAATCTCTAGGGGAAACATCTTATTATGGTTTTCCAACAACTTCCTCAAACGTGCTCCAACTTTAGCAGATTTGAGGATTTGAAAAATTCGTTAACTTCCAATGTGGTTAGTGCCATGGTGATCAACGCAACTAATGTGGATAAGCAACTTGCTATGGTGATGCAAACAGTCAAAGCTTTAAAGAAATTTGTTGAGGACAAAGATCGTCAAATTTTCAAACCCATAAGCAAGTTGGAACTCTACAACCGTGGCGAGTCAAGTCACCATTCAACACCGCAAGCGGAGGTTGCTGCCAAATCTCATGCAAAGTTCGTTATTGTACAAAATGCTGATTAGTCTACTTCAGCTGCAGCGTTATCCATCCAACAACTGCAAGATATAATAACAAACATTATCAAAGCTCAATAGAGTGGACCATCGCAAAACGCATTGCAGTTTTGCGGATCTTACACAAAGCAGATAGATTATTTACCTATGCCAACTGGTTGTCAACCACCAAAGATAACACATTTCCCATTTTGTTGAAACTTGTAGCAGTGTTGGTACAAACGGCGAGCTCCTTGTAAAGAATTTGTTCGTTCGTCGAAAGAAAACGCCTTCGATTGGTTTACAAACATAGAGCCCAGGTCAATTAATTGTTGGGAGCAACATAAAAGTGAGTTCCTCAATTGTTTTGATAGCATTCGTCGTAAATTGACCAACACTAGATAAGGTATAGATTAACCCATAGTAGATTACATCAATCGTTGGCGAGCTTTAAGCTTTGACCGCAAAGATAGGCTCTCGAAAATTTTTGCCGTCGAGACAGAGAATGAAAAGAAGGAATTTGAGCGACCACCAAAACATCAAACTGAAGAAGCCATTACGGAGGAGCAACTTCTGCAAAAGTCTCTATAACAACAAATTCAAATCTGTAATATTCAAGATAAGAATATGGTTACAAATTACAAAATGTAATATGAAGAGTCGACTTGGGTTGCAATCTCCAGAATGTCACTAGATCTGCAAATGACGTCCTCTGGTTCTTCTCCTCACAAATGTCGCTTCAAGGATTCTTGGTTTATTCTTGAAAGGACGGGATTCATCACGAACAGTTTGATGGCCGTCACAAACAATGATTTGAGATTTAGCTATCACGAACAGAAGATTTGGAGCCACCTCTTGGCTTCTTGAGTTGTACTACGTTGTTGAATTTGTTCACGAATGAAGATCGCCAATGTAGAAGAAGACATTAGATGCTTTCTTGGAGCTTCTCCAGCTTTTCTTGATGTTTTTCACTCTATGTTATTATTTTTAGCCGTATGCAAGCTCTATATTTATAATGGTAGAGATAAAGCCAAAAGGTTTTGCTATGATTTGATTGGTCCATTTGAATTATGAACGTATCTCATTTAGTTACACTTTGCATGCTTTTATTGGCCAGTTAACTTGACTAAGTCATGCCATGTCGCTTAATACGTGGCAAGATTTATTGGCCACTTCTTTTGACTTGGCGCCATGTAATTTGACATGTGGCCTTTGTTTGGGCTTTAGAATGTAATTTTAGCCATTTGGACTTCGGGCTAGCGAAACGGACTCATTTTTTGAAGTCCAATTAAATAAGCCAACCCAAATAAAATTAGATTTTAATTTAAATCCATGTTGGACTTCAATAATTAAACTTAATTTAGGCTAACCATTTCTTGAATTTATGAATTTGTCGCAGACTTTAGTCCATAAAATTCTGTATGTGACAAATACCCCAACTTCAAGACTTGACGGTGTAGATTTGCCGAACCTCGATGACTAGGCTTCAATTGGTAATGATGGTCAACTTGGGCCTTGAGCTGACTTAGAATTTCCAAAAGAACGTGCTCGAAATAAACCCCTTAAGCTTTGGGGCTTTAATATGAGCCCATATTGAGTAGGAGCGAGGCAAAGCCGAATTGTTCGTAGCCTGCGGTAATTCCAAACCTCTTTACTCCCTTAATCATGAAACAAAACACATCGTTATCAGAACATGGATAAACTTCAATTTTTTGATTACTCAAAATCTTTTCCGTTGAAATCCTCAATTTGATTCGGATGGAGTTATCACTATCCTGCGATTCTTGCCTCTTTTGAGTTTACCTGCTACTTTCCTACGCCTATAAAAGGGTAGATCATGATGCATAATTATGTATCCAAACTTGTTAAGATACACATTAAGCTCTCTTTGCTGGGTAGCATTTGATAGGTGATTCGCTCTGCGAAATTGTTTGGCTTTCTTTATTATCATTGCTCAGTTTTGTTCCTTTGCTACCTAAAATCTTTGTTGGAGTTCCTGTATCCCTCGTAGCAAGTAGTTCTAATACCTATTAGACGCCCAACTCATGTAGTTAATATATTGCAAGCCAGATGTTTGTTATTTGGACTCCGTTCTTGCACAATCATTAATTTTCATGTCGTTAGCTAATAAACTGAACATTGCCTTTATCGAGAGGTGCGATGATTTACTTCACAGCGAGGTCTTTGGTTCAAGTCATCTACTGATGTTAAGTTATCTACTTTATAATTCTCGCGAGACTTGCCACCTTTAATAGCAATGTCGGAAGCGTAACATCATTCGTCGCAGCAACACCTTGCTTCATTCTAGCGAGGATAAAGTTCTTTTCCAAGCATTAGGACCAGGTACGAACTAAATTCTTGAAACGGGACTATGTTTCAGGTGCTACATTACATATAAAAGTTGCTGCCATTTTTTAGGCGAATTTCAAAACTTGACTTCGAATTCAGTTGCTGATCCTTCATCTTTGCGCGTCTTCACGAGAAAAAAAACATATCTTTTTGTAGATATATTGAAATTGCAATCCGTCTTCGGTGTCGTGAAGTAGACTTCCGAGACTACAATCTACACCAGAATTAGGTTCAAATTCCAAGTGAATTTACACAGGTAATCTTCTGAACTCAGCTTTGCGCGCTGACTACAACAATCATATCTTTATGAAGACACGACCAAACCACAATCCTCTTACACCGTTGGAAAGAGGACTTCTGGGACTACAATATACACAAAAATCAGATCCAGGTTCTTAGTATAATAGTAGATACTCGTTTGAACTCAGTACTTTATTTCTGGTGTTATACTTTTTACAGCTTTTTACGCCCTGACTAAAAAAATCATATTTCTTTGCAGACACGTCTGAACCTCAATCCGTTTATCCCATTTTAAAGAGGACTTCTGGAACTATAACATCCATAAAAATTAGTTCCATATGCTTTTTGGATTTGCACAGATAATACTTCGAACATGATCCTGAATTTTGGATGATTTGCCTTTGACAACTTTAAGTGCCTTGACAAAATATTTTTATTTTTATTTTGTTGGTGCATTGTCTCTTTTGGCAGCGTCGTTTTATTTATTTTAGCTCTTCCATTCTTTCTTTTCTTTTTGTTTGTTGTTCTGGAGAGTTACAACTTGATTTTGATATCAAGCTATCATGGTGCAGTTCAAGGATCACGAAATTCCATATCCATTTCTTGAGATTGCGGGGTATAAAAAAGATCCATACCGAAGTTATTCAACTGAAAGTCAACTTCCCAGTGATTGATGCTTTTCCGCTAATAAGGCAGTCTCCTGACTCTTTGCTTCATCTTTCAGAATGGTCAACGAAGGAGGAATTCGATATCCTCGAAAACTTCTCTAGCAAGGCTACCAACACAAAGGTTCTTCTGTAGAAATCGTCGACTCATGATCATACAACTGTGTCTGCTAGCCCCAAACCTTCTGATGAAGGTCTTGCATCTTGGAGTTATCCTCATTCTGGATTTGGCGAGGTTCAATACACACCTTGCTATTAGGAATGGGTGGAAGATACCCTTCTGCGCAACAAGGAGATGCTGGAATGCACCAAGGTTTACGATGCCATCCTTTCTTTTTTCACATATGACTTCAATAAAAATGTGTTTCAGTCATTTTGCGAACTTTGGCATCCTTCGACTAATACAACTTGTTCTTGAATTGGCGAGATCTCCATTTCACTGTGGGATTTGCGCGTGATAGGAGGCCTTCCTATATGGGATTTTCTACGATGCAGTTGTCCCTTCAGCCCAAGAGTTGATGCAAGCAGTTCAACGTGGGAGGCCATTTCTTCCTAAAACTTGTGCATACTTGCTATTAACATTTTATCGACTTTCAGATGGTGATTCTAAAGAGGTCTCTGTTCGTGATTGGGTGAGCATTTGGTTCAAAGGACCAAACAGATACAAAGAGCCTCCACAACGAGTGTCAAAAAAATGAGCTAACAAGCCAAGGTCGAGTCACAATCCATCTGGCTATCTTGACAAGTCATTTTTGCAGCGAACTGAAGAAGATAATGCTCCTCTTATTGAGTTAGCCATGGAATAATCTCTCAGAGAAGAGACAAACTTGGCTTCTTTCCTTGCATGTTGTCTTTGTAAGTTCGTCCTTCCAACTAAGAAGGTTGATAACATCCATCCTAGCGTATTAAAGGTTTCAAGCTTAATGGCTTATGGAGAGCAGTTTTCATTGGCCATTTAGTCTTAGCGAGCATTTACCAAGGCTTGAGAGAAATCTCAACCTCTTCAGACTTGGGCGCCAACAATATAACTTTTCCTATACATTATGTCTATGGATGGATTAGCGAGTATTTTGACACTCACCACCAGGCTAAGTGTGATCATAGTGGCACTCGTATGTGCAAAATCGCTGGAGAGAAAGTTGCTAAGTACTTTGATCTTCCTGGGGCGCGACGACTGTTTGAAGATGTGGATGCTCGCCATCTTCACCATTTGGCCTTGGTACAACCCAAGGAGGCCTATTGTGGATAAAGGCCAACTTTCCAATTCTTGGAGTGATTAATTCATTAGCCTCCGTTCGAGTTACGTCACCGCTAGGCGTGATGATGGATTCTTCATAAGGCCAAATAACCCTCATAGATTCAATCGGCAGTTTGGTTTCTGTCAAGATATTCCTGGAGATCTTGTGAAACGACAATATGATGGCACTTTAAAGGAACTGGTACAACTTTGGGATTTTGTCACGACCCAAAATCTCACATGTCATGACGACGCCTATCGCAATACTAGCCGGCAACTCACAAATAACCACACATCTTTTATTTAAAACAAACTGAAATAAGATTAAGTAGTAAAAATCTCATAATAACTAATAATTAAAATACCGCAACTCAATACAAAATTCCCCAAAATTCGGGTGTCACTGAGTACATGAGCATCTAAACGAGAACATAGTCTGACTACTAAACACTATCTAGAAAGATAGAACAGTACAAATAAACAGAAAAGAAGGAAATCAAGGTCTGCGGACGCCGAACAACTACCTCAATAGTCTCTGAACAGATAAAGCTCCAAAGCTAGCAGCCGCCGTGCCCCGAAGTACCTGGATTTGCACACGAAGTGCAGAGTGTAGTATGAGTACAACCGACCCAATGTACTCAATAAGTAATAAGACTAACCCTGGGCTGAAAGCAGTGACGAGCTTAGAAAGGTACAGTCCAAACCAGATTACAACAGTAAAGTTATGACAGGAAATATGACAGTAATATCACAAAGAACTCATAATCAAACGGTACACAGTACAAGAATGTAGACATGCTTTCAAGTATTTAACAATTTAAGCTTAACACGGAAAAAATATGCCAAGAATGACTGATATGAGGAATGTCACACCTCTATATCTACATGTCAAAAGTTCATGCCACATGTAATGCATCACAATGATTATGTCACGTACTAACACTCTCAGAGTACTCAATCTGACTGTCTCAACTCTCACTCATCACACTCAGCCACTCAGCACTATACAGTACCTACGCTCACTATCGGTATGTCAGACTCCGGAGGGGCGGATCCTGCCCAAGCGCTAATAGAAAGCCAATTTGGCCTGCTACGGCGTGCAACCCAATCTCATAATAGTAATGCTTATAAGGCATGCTGCGACGTGTAGCCCGATCCATATAATAATAATATATATAAAGCCAAGAAGGCTTGCTGCGGCGTGCAACCCGATCCACAACCTCTCTCACAATATGACTCTCAAGCCCCAACTCAGTCATCAATCTCTCCAGTCTCTCGGGCTCACAAATCTCATGCCAATTAGCCCAAACAATGATATATGATACAATAATAAATAGTAACAGATACTGAAATATGATATGTAGATGATGGATATGACTGAGTACAAAATTTCCATTTAAGCAAATAATTCAACAACATAAAGAACCCCAGTGGGTCTCAACAGGATAAACATATCACCTAATATGATTTCTAACATGGATTGCAGCTTAATTACTCTAACACATAGGGATCACATGAATAGCAACAAGGTTTGATGACTACACATTACCACGGAATCGACCGGGTCACAATTACAACGGTGCATGCCCACACGCCCATCACATAGCAAGTGCGTCACCTCAACACCAACCACATAACACGTATTTCGGGGATTCATACCCTCAAAACCATGTTTAGAAGTGTTACTTACCTCAAACCGTGCAAATATCTACTCCAACAAGTCCTTGCCTCGCGAATCGGCCTCCGCACGACTCAAATCTAGCCACAAAAAAATTAACACAATCAACACGAGCTATAGGAATCAATTCCACATGAATAAGCTAAGTTCTTTAAAGAAAGTCAAAACGTTAACTCAAAAAGTCAACCCCGGGCCCACATCTCGGGATCCAACAAAAATAATAAAATTCGAACACCCATTCAATCACGAGCCCAACCATACCAAAATACCAAATTCCGACACCAAATCGTCACTCAAATCTCCAATTATTACTCCCCAATACATGGGTAAATAATCCCCAATTTTCATCTCAAAAACACCAAATCTATGGGGAAAATATAGTGGGTAATAAATATAATTAGATAAAAACGACCAAAAGTTCCTTACCTCTCCAAATCTAGCAAAAACCCCTTCAAACATCGCCTCAATCCGAGCTCCCAAAGTCCAAAAATGAATATAATCTCGGATCCCTTCAAATATATACTCTGCCCCAGGTATTTCGCACCTGCAAAGCTAGGGGTCGCACCTGCGATCCCGCTTTGGCGGAGAAAATGTCGCTTCTGCGAAGAACACTAGACCCCTGACTATGCGCACCTGTGGTCCCCTCTTCGCACCGGCGGGACCGCATCTGCGGACAAATCATAGCTTATGCGATCCCAGCCACACTGCCCATATCCGCTTCTGCAGAACACAAGACACATCTGCGGGCTCGCAGATGAGGCATACCCCTCACACCTGCAACCCACTAGTGGCCTAGCAAAATAAGCATCTGCAATCCTGAGATGCTTCTGTGGCGTCGCACCAGCGGAAACTCCTTCGCAGGTGCGATTGCACCAGAACTGAAGCTCCAGCATTTTTCCTAAGTCCAATTCTCAACTCGAATTCAATCCGAATCAAACCCGAGGCTCCCGGGACCCCATACAAATATACCAACACCTCCTAAAACACGGTACGAACTCGCTCGAAATCTCAAATCACATAATACAACATCAAAAATACGTATCGCACCCCAATTCAAGCCTATTTAAATAATGAATTTCCAACTTCTATAATCGATGCCGAAACCTATCAAATCACCTCTGATTGACCTCAAATTTTGCAAACAAGACATAAATGACACAACAGACATATTCCAACTTCTGGAAATAAAATTCGAGCAGGATAACCCCAAAGTCAACTCTCGGTCAATCTTCGTAACTCTCGTAACTTCTATTTTTCCAACTTTCGCCAATTCAAGCCAAAATCACCTATGTACCTCCGAATCACTAACCAAACACACTACTAAGTCCAAAATCACCGTACGGAACAATCAGAACCATCAAAACTCCATTCTGGAGTCATTTGCATATAAGTCAACATCCGGTCAACTCTTTCAACTTAGTCTTCCAATTCTGGGACTAAGTGTCCCAACTCATTCCGAAACATCCCCGAAACCAAACTAACCACCCCGGCGAGTCACATAACAACAAATGAGCAGATTATAAGCAATAAATATGGGAACCGGGCTATAATACTCAAAACGACCGACCGGGTCATTACATTCTCCCCTCTTAAATAATCGTTCGTCTTCGAACGGGTCTAGAATCAGTACTTGGAGTCTCAAATAGTCATGGATATCTGCTCCACACCTCCCGCTTAGTCTCCCAAGTAGCCTCCTTGACTGGCTGACCTCTCAACCGCACCTTCACCGAAGCTATATTCCTTGACCTCAACTTTCGAACCTGCCAATCCAAAATGGCCACCAGCTCCACCTCATAAGTCAAATCCCCATCTAACTGAACTGTGTTGAAGTCCAAAACATGAGATGGATCGCCAAAATACTTCTGGAGCATGGAAACATGAAACACTAGATGAACACTAGATAGACTAGGTGGCAATGCAAGCTTTTAAGCCACCTCTCCAATCCTCCCAAGTACCTCAAAAGGCCCAATATACCGAGGGCTCAACTTGCCTTCTTCCGGAACCTCACAACACCCTTCATGGGTGAAAATATGAGTAATAACTTCTCTCCCACTATGTAAGCAACATCACGAACCTTCCGATCGGCGTAAATCTTCTGTCTAGACTGTGACATGCGAACCCGATCCTGAATCAACTTAGCTTTGTCCAAAGCATCCTGTAGATCGACACCATCTCCCATACAAGGCCTCATATGAAGCCATCTGAATACTCGATTGGTAGTTACTGTAGGCAAACTCTGCAAGCGGCAGAAACTGATCCCAAGAACACCCAAAATCTGTGACACAAGCACGTATCATATCCTCCAATATCTGAATAGTGCGCTCGGACTGTCCGTCTGAGTGTGGAATGTTGTACTTAACTCAACTCGCATGCCGAACTCTCACTGCACTGCTCTCCAAAACTACGATGCAAACTATGTGCCCCGATCTGAGATGATGGACACCGGCCCACCGTGAAGGAGAACAATCTCGCATATATAGATCTAAGCCAACCGCTCCAAAGAATAGGTAGTCCCAACTAGAATGAAATGTGCGGACTTGGTCAACCGATCCTCAATCACCCAAATAGCATCAAATTTCCTCGAAGTCCGTGGAAGCCCAACTACGAAGTCCATGGTGATACGCTCCCATTTCCACTCGGGATTCTCAAGCCTCTGAAGCAATCCACCCTATCTGATGCTCGTACTTCACCTACTGACAATTTAAGCATCGAGCTAAAAACCCCACTATATCATTCTTCATCCTCATCCACTAATAGTGCTGCCTCAGATCCTGATACATCATTACGGAACCTAGATGAGTAGTACCACGAACTATGGGCCTCCTCAAGAATCAACTCACGTAGCCCATCTAGATTGGGCACAAAAATCCGAACCTGCATCCGCAACACCCCATCATCCCCAATAGAAACTTCATTGGCATCACCGTGCTGAACCGTGTCCTTAAGGACATGCGAATGGGGGTCATCATACTGACGCTCTCGGATGCGATCATATAAGGAAGAACGAGAAATCACACAAGCTAGAACCCGGCTAGGCTCTGAAACATCTAGCCTCACAAACTGATTGGCCAAGGACTGAACATCTCATGCAAGCAGTCTCTCACCAATAGGAATAAATGCAAGGCTACACATACTCACCTCCTTTCTACTCAAGGCATCGACCACCACGTTGGCCTTCCCAGAATGATACAAAATGGTAATATCATAGTCCTTTAGCAGCTCCAACCATCTCCGCTGCCTCAAATTTAAATCCTTTTGCTTGAACAAGTGCTGGAGACTCTGATGATCCGTAAATACCTCACAAGACACACCGTAGAGATAATGCCTCCAAATCTTCAATGCATGATTGATGGCTGCCAACTTCAAATCATGAACGAGATAGTTCTTCTCATGAGGCGTCAACTGACATGAAACATAAGCAATTAATCTATCCTGCATCAATACACACCCAATACTAATCCGAGAAGCATCATAATACACTGTTTAAGAACCCGATGCTGAAGGCAAAACTAGAACTGGGGTTGTGGTCAAGGTAGTCTTGAGCTTCCGAAAGCTCTCCTCACACTTATCCGACCACCTGAATGGCGCACTCTTCTTGGTCAACCTGGTAAAAGGAGCTGCAATGGACGAGAAAACCTCCACGAAGCGATGATAATATCCGGCCAAGCCGAGGAAACTCCGAATCTCAATTGCTGAAGACGGTCTGGGAAAACTCTGAACCGCCTCTGTCTTATTTGGATCCTCCACAATCCCCTCACTGTACACTACGTTCTCCAAGAACCGAACTGAGCCAAAACTCACACTTGGAGAACTTGGCATAAAGCTTCTCCTCCCTCAACATCTGTAGTACAATCCTGAAATGTTGTGCATGCTCCTCCTAGCTACGTGAATACACCAGGATATCATTAATAAATACTATGACAAACGAATGAAGATATGGTTGGGATACACTGTTCATTAGATGCAAGAATGCTGCTGGGGCATTGGTCACCCCAAAGGACATCACAAGGAACTCATAGTGACCATAGCGGGTCTTGAATGTGATCTTCAGAATATCCGAGTCCCGAATCTTCAACTGGTGATACCCAGACCTCAAATCAATATTGGAGAACACTCTCGCCCTTTGAAGCTAGTTAAATAAGTCATCAATGTGCGGCAAAGGATATTTGTTCTTAATTGTAACTTTGTTCAACTGCCTATAGTCGATGCACATCCGCATAGTACCATCCTTCTTCTTCACAAACAGAATCAGTGCACCCCAAAGAGACACACTAGGCCTAGTGAACCCCTTTTCAAGAATCTCCTGAAGCTGCTATTTCAATTTCTTCAACTTTGTTGGTGCCATACGGTATAGAGAGATTGAAATGGGCTGAGTGCCCGGCACCAAGTCAATGCCAAAATCAATATCCCTGTAGAGTGGCTTGCCCAATAGGTCTGCAGGAATCTCATCCGGAAAGTCTCGCTACTATTGGACATAATCAATAGTAGTAGTAACAACATCAACATCCCTCACAAAGGCCAAATATGACAAACACCCTTTCCTAACCATCCGTTGGGCCTTTAGATATGAAATCACCCTATTGGGAACATAGTGTAGAGAACCTCTCCACTCGATCCTAGGTAACCTCAACATCGCCAACGTCATAGTCTTAGCGTGACAATACAGAATAGCATGGCATGTGGATAACCAATCCATACCTAGAATCACGCCAAAATCAATCATACTAAGCAATAAGAGATCAACTCTAGTCTCCAATTCTCTAATAGTCACCACACTCGACTGATACACATAGTCCACAACAATAGAATTGCCCACCTACATAGATACATGAACAGGTGAGACTAAGGACTCACGGGGCATATCCAGATAACGAGCAAAATATGATGATACATACGAATAAGTTGAACAAGGGTCAAATAATATAGAAGCATCCCTATGGCATCCTGATACAATACATGTGATCACTGCGTCTGATGAAACGGACTCTGGCCTGGCAGGGAAAGCCTAGCATCGAGCCTGACCACCACCAGATAGGCCTCCCCCTCTAGGGCGACCCTTTAGCTTCCTGAGCCCCATCCCGAGCTGGCTGAGCAGGTGATAAAGTAACTGGTGCAGAAGTCATAGCTTGACCCCTCTGATGAACTGGACCTTTCAAGAGACGGAGACAATACCTCATCACATGTCCAAATTCCCCACACTCGTAGTAACTCCGATTCGTCAATGGTGGTGGAGACAGAATCGGGCCCCGAGAACCAGAATAACTGATTGAAGAACCTGGCACAAATAAACCCTGAACTGCTAGAGCACGAGATGAGCTCTGAGCTGGGAAGGCACTGAGATATGACTGTCCCGGACGAGCACTGTTTGTACCATGGCTAGCTAATGCACCACGATGAACCGGACGAGCCATCTGGGCGGGCCTATAAGTCGACCCCTGCTGTGGTTAGACTGCCCTTCAAAATAAACACAACTAAAACCACCCAAACCATGAGGCATCTTGGCCTCCCTTTCCTCAGCTCCTGACTACAGACCTGCTCAAGTTGCCGAGGAATATCAACCACCTCGTCGAACATAGCACCTGATGCAATCTCTCGAGTCATAACAAAGCGCAATCCATAGTTGAGGCCATCAATGAACCTCCTAATACTCTCCCTTTCTATGTAAACCAACCAGATTGTGTGATGAGCCAACTCTGAAAATATCATCTCGTACTGGGTCATAGACATACCCTCCTAGCATAGCTGCTCAAACTACCTATGTAACTCATCCCTACGGGTCGGTGGCACAAACTTCTATAATAAGAGAACGGAGAGCTCGTACCATGTAAGTGGTGTAACACTGGCTAGCCTGCTCCGCTCATAGGCCTCCCACCATCAGAAGGCTACCCCCGACAACTAAAAAGTTGTAAAAGAGACCCTACTAGTCTCCAGAATACCCGCCGTGCGAAGAATCCGCTGGCACCCATCAAAGAAGTCATGAGCATCCTTTAACTTAGCCCCACTGAATGATGGGGGCTTGAGCCTCCCAAACCTCTCTAGTCTCTTATGCTCCTCATCACTCATAGTGGGATCCACTTAGGCTTGAGAAACTACAACCGGATGGGCTGGTAGTACTCCCCGGTGTCTGAAGTTCCTGCACCACTTGCTTTGGAGTACGGCCGGTGGGAGTATTTATTTTTTTTCTTCTCCCTTTGCATTCAAGGAACAGATTAAAAAAATGATTCAACCTTAGACCCATTTAAATGTAGTGGATAACAGCGGGGCTCAAGAATTGATGTGTATTCCAATCATAGGAGCTAGCAGTTGTCGATATGCTCATATTGGTGACGTTATTGTTGTCTGTGATCAAAGAAGTCGTACCAAATATGCCCCTAAAAAGATCAGACCCCCGACCAAAGAAGTGGCTGGCGTGGCCGGAACTGAAACCTCCTAAGCCACGCTAGTGCAAACAGTCAATATCTAGGCCAGAGCCTCCTGAAGGACTGGAATCACAATGGGCATAACTGGTGCCTAAGCTGGTCCCACAAGCTCAACTACATCCTGAATCTACTCATGAGCTGGAGCAACTGGTGGGTCTACAGGTGCTGCTATAACTGCTGTACGAGCTGCATCTCGGCCTCTACCGCGGCCCCGACCTCTCATGGCCCTAGCTGGTGGTACTGGTGGTTGTCCGTCCGACCCGGTAGCACGTGTCCTCACATCTGTGAGAGAATAGAATAACAAAAGCTTAGTTTCCGGAATCAACAAAACTCGCACGACAAGAGTACAAGAAAGTGAAGTTTTCTTAATGGTTCGGCAGCCTCTCGAAGATAAGTACAAACGTCTCCGTACCGATCCGGCTCTACTAAACCTGCTCATGACTCATGAGACCTATGTAACCTAGGCTCTGATACCAACTTGTCACGACCCAAAATATCACATGTCGTGATGACGCCTATAGCAAAACTAGGCAAATCGAAAACTCACAAATAATCACGCATATTTAATTTAAAACAAACAGAAATAAGCTTAAATAGTAAAAATCTCATAATAACTGATTAGAAAAACATCACAACTCAATACAAAATTCCCCAAAATTTGGGTGTCACTGAGTACATGAGCATCTAAACGACAACATGTTCTGATTGCTAAACACTATCTAGAAAGATAGAACAGTACAAATAACCTAAAAAGAAGGAGAATCAAGGTCTGCGGACGCCAAGGCAGCTACCTCAATAGTCCTCGAATAGCTAAAGCTCCAAAGCTAGCAGCCGTCGTGCCTCGAAGTACCTGGACCTGCACACGAAGTGCATAGTGTAGTACGAGTACAACCGACTAAATGTACTCAATAAGTAACAAGACTAACCCTGGACTAAAAGCAGTGACGAGCTCAGAAAGGTACAATCCAAACCAGATTACAACAGTACAATTATGACAAGAAATATGACAGTAATATCATAGAGAACTCATAATCAAATGATACACAGTACAGGAATGTAGACATGCTTTCAAGTATTTAATAGTTTAACCTTAACAACGATAAAACATGCCAAGAATGACTGATATGAGGAATGTGACATCTCTATATCTACATGTCAAAAGTGCATGCTACATGTAATTCTTCAAAATGATAACCTCATGTACTCACACTCTCAGAGTACTCAAACTGACTGTCTCAACTCTCACTTATCACACTAAGTCACTTAACACTCTACGGTACCTGTACTCAATGCTGGTATGTCAGACTCTAGAGGGGCAGATCCTGTCCAAGCGCTAATATAAAGCCAATATGGTCTGCTGCGGCATGCATCCCAATCCCATAATAGTAAAGCCTATAAGGTCTGTTGCGGCGTGCGGCCCAATCCATTAAATAGTAATATATATAAATCAAAGAAGGCCTACTCCGGAGTGTAGTCCTCCAAAGCTAGTAGCCATTGTGCCCCGAAGTACTTGGATCTACACACGAAGTGTAGAGTGTAGTATGAGTCCAACCAACTCAATGTACTCAATAAGTAACAAGACTAACCCTGGACTAAAAGCAGTGACGAGCACAGAATAGTAATAGTCCTCGAATAGCTAAAGCTCCAAAGCTAGCAGTTGTCATGCCCCGAAGTACCTGGATCTGCACACGAAGTGCAGAGTGTAGTATGAGTACAACTGACCCAATGTACTCAATAAGTAACAAGACTAACCCTGTACAAAAAGCAGTGACGAGCTCAGAAAGGTACATTCCAAACCTGATTACAACAGTACAGTTATGACAAGAAATATGACAGTAATATCACAGAGAACTCATAATCAAATGGTACACAGTACAGGAATGTACATATTCTTTCAAGTATTTAACAGTTTAGGCTTAATACGGATAAAATGTGCCAAGAATGACTGATATGAGAAATGTTACATCTCTATATCTACATGTCAAAAGTGCATGCCACATGTAATTCTTCACAATGATAACCTCACGCACTTACACTCTCAGAGTACTTAAACTTACTGTCATAGCTCTCACTCATCACACTTATTCACTCAGCACTGTATGGTACCTGTGCTCACTGCTAGTATGTCAGACTCTAGAGGGGCAGATCCTGCCCAAGTGCTAATATAAAGCCAATCTTGTATGTTGCGTCGTGCAACCCAATCCCATAATAGTAAAGCCTATAAGGTCTGGTGCGGCATGCAGCCCGATCCATGAAATAGTAATATATATAAAGCAAAGAAGGCCCTGCTCCGGAGTGCAGCAAGATCCACAACCTCTCTCGCAACACGACTCTCAAGCCCCAACTCAGTTATTAATCTCTCCAGTCTCTCGGGCTCACAAATCTCATGCAATCTGCCCAAATAATGATATACGATACAATAATAAATAGTAAAAGAGACTGAGATATGATATGTAGATGATGGATGTGGCTGAGTACGAAATTTCCATTTAAGAAAATAATTCAACAGCGGAAAGGACCCTAGTGGGTCTCAACAGGATAAGCATATCGCCTAACATGATTTCTAACATGGATTGCTACTCAATTACTCTAACACATAGGGATCACATGAATAGCAACAAGGTTTGATGACTACACAGTACCACGGAATCGACCGGGTCATAACTACCACGGTGCACGCCCACATGCCCATCACCTAGCATGTGCGTCACCTCAATACCAACCACATAACACGTATTTTGGGGATTCATACCCTCAGAACCAAGTTTAGAAGTGTTACCTACCTCAAACTATGCAAATCTCTACTCCAACAAGCCCTTGCCTCACGAATCGGCCTCCGAATGACTAGAATCTAGCCACAAACAACTAAATACAATCAATAGGAGCTATACGAATCAATTCCATATGAATAAGCTAAGTTCTTTAACAAAACAAAAAGTCAACCTCAGGCTTAGGTCTCGGAATACAACATAATTAACAAAATCGGAACACCCATTCAACCACGAGTCTAACCATACTAAAATTACCAAATTCCGACACCAAATCGTCACTCAAATCTCTAATTATTACTCTCCAATACATGGGTAAAAATATCCCCAAATTTCACCTCAAAAAACCGAATCTATGGGGAAATTCAATGGGTAATCAATATAATTAGATAAAAACGACAAACACTTGCTTACCTCTCCAAATCTAGCGAAAACCCATTCAAAAATCGCCTCAATCCAAGCTCCCAATATCCAAAAATAAATAAAATCTCGGAACCCTTCGAATATATACTATGCCCAAGTATTTCGCACCTGCGAAGCCAGTGGTCACACTTGCGATCCCGCTTTTACGGAGAAAACATCGCTTTTGCGAAGAATACTAGACCCCCGACCATGCCCACCTGCGGTCCCCTCTCCGCACCTACGGGACCGCATCTGCGGACAACTCATCGCTTCTGCGATCCAAGCCACACTACCCATCTCCACTTATGCAGAATACAATACGCATCTACACGCTCGCAGAGGCGGCATACCCCTCGTACCTGTGGCCCACCGGCGACCTAGCCAAACACGCATCTGTGATAAGTGCGGCAAGGGTATTCAGGAATAACGTATTCGAGTATCAAAGGAGACCTATGGGGTGGAACCGCATTATTTGACATCAGAAGTGTTTCAACGACATTGTTTCCTTGAGTATAAGTGGTATCACATTAAGCAAATGCATTCCAAATTCCGTTTTTACTAAAGCATTAGACCCGTATTGAAATTACGGAGCCGTAGCAAAAAGAATCGCCGAATTCAGACATCGTGTGAGAGAGTTATGCCCACTTCCGTGTTGAAAAAAAATAATTTCCCGTCGCCAGCGCCCAGGGTAGCGTGGGGAGCTATCCCTGGCGCTGGGATTTCTTTTAGGTTCTGAAACCAGCGCCCCACGCCATTTGTGGCGCCCGAAACGTTATATACTCATTCGGGGTTCATTTTACCCCATTTCTCTTGGCCGAACTTTGGGGTTTTCCTCCACTCTCACAAGACCTCCAACTCCCCCCATCTTCATGGTGAGTAATCCCTACTAATTTGGTGTTTCATTCCATCAATTCCACCCTAAAACTAATTCAATTCTCCATAAAATACATAGATCTTCAAGAAATTATTTTCAAGAACTCAAATGAGAGTTCTGCAAGATTTCTTTCAAAAGGTAATCCTACACTCTTAGACTTACATGTATGGATATATTATGGGAATATGAGTATGAATTAAGTATTGGAACTTATGGTATGGTGATCGGAAGCCATAAGATCCCAATTTAAATACATAACCATTATAAAGATTGAAAGGTGATTATTTGATGAAATTTTGTTGGTTGGGTGTGGATGAATGGTCATGTATATGATGTTGGAAGTTATGAATTGTTTAAGAATGATGGTGGGATATATTGTTGGATTATAGTAGTAGTTGGATGAACTAATTCAATGGGTAGGATATGTAGAGATTCATGCCTACTAGGTATTTGATAAAATGCCTAAATAGCCTAAACTATGGAATTTGTTACTAGTATTGGTTCCATTGGATGTTGTTATTGTAGATTGAAGTTGCTTAGTGCAGTTGATCGTTGTAGTATCATTAAGGGACGAATTTGAGGTATGTTGGTTAAACTTTCTCTCTTAGAATCGAATTCAATAATGTTCTCGTAAGTTCAAGTATGGTTGGCTCAAGATTTCTAATTTCTATATTCCGGGTTATCTCCTATTAACTTGGCTATTCCGAATGAGTCTTACGTCGAAAGATATATGTTTAAAGTATGGTTTGCCTATTAAAATATTATGACTTTGAGTCGTGTTTTAAATGAAAACTAGATACCAATTGGGTGTGAAAAACTCGATGTGCTTAAGACTCTAAATTGCTCATATGTGTACCTAAAGTCTTGATTGAAAATATCTTGCTTGTTGATAATCTATAAAGATGCTTGAAAATGAAATAAGTAAATTGGGGATATAGAGTGTGGCCAACGTGCCAAGAATTTAAATTATGATTGTGGCTAGTAGTGCAAATGAAATGAGAGGATGCGATAAAGAATATGAAATCTCGACTCAACTGTTTAAAAATTATTTCGAAAATAGAATTGCCTAAAAGTTCTTGTACTCAATTCATGCCCATAAGTTGCTATTTTAACCAATGCTTTGCTTTATAAATATATCCAGTGTGGCTCAAGTTATCACATACTGAGGCGTTGAAATTGTATATTGTCATTTCTCGAAAAGAGTATTGCAAGAATAAATGGTGTATTGATTGTGTATGATTTTGATGTGTGTTTCTATTGCTGGTCGGTATGCCCCATTCTTTGGAAAGAAACCTTTTGTGTTTAAAGTTTCCATTACTAATGAATTTGAGGTATATGATTGCTGTAATATTCTATATGTTGATATTTGATGGTGATCTTTGAAATTGAAAGAGGTGAAAGTGTGGAATATAAAATACGGCCACCGTGCCAGGAATAAAGAATCTTGTGAATGGCCAAATGAGCCAAGGGAATATTGTTGTTGTGAGTGACTAGAAATACTAATGGGAATTTATATAAAGTGAAAGATGTTGAGGTGAGTACAATTAAATTTATGTTACCTTCGTGTGCAAATCAAATAATAAAAATATTTTTGGGAGTATCATTAGCAAAACCGAGGAAGGGTGGGTCATAAGGCCCATACCTGAAACTACATGTGCCGGTGTAGGGGTGAGTTGTGATTATTCCCCTTATTTTGGATAAAATTGAAATATTGGTAAAATTGTGATTATTCCCCTTAATTGGGATGAAACTGGTAATAGCTGTGATTTGGAAAAGTCAACCCACATGGCATATGTGGGAAGACGGCCTAGCTGATCGGGTGGAGATCGGACGCCACATTGAGCAGATGGTGGTACTACCCTTGGTAATAACTTTCTTTCGCATCACATGTCAAACCACATTGATCGTGGGGAGATGGCCTCGCCAATCGGGCGTGATCGGACTCCGTGCTAACAAAGACGGTGGTATATCGGTGCTAATGATCTCCCAACCAAAAATATATATTATTTTCGTATTTTGAAAATTGATATGTTTCAATTGGGCTTTTGGATATAGTTGATTGTGACTTATTGTTTATATGGTTTTCCTTTTCTTATATGGTCATTCTATTTTGAAAGAGGACTTTGATTTATGGGTACTTCACTGGTATTGCGGCACTTTCCTGGTTGATCGACTGCATCTTTAATGGATACAGGTGGTTCCAAAACAGGCGGCATTGATCTGTGATAGAGGTACACTCTCTTCAGCTGACTTGGTGAGCATCCCTTCATTTCACGGTCATGTATCTTTTGTTTCTCATGTTCTTTTTTTTTGAGGTATAACCGGGGCCTTGTTGCCGGTATTTCCATATAACTCTTCAGTTGTACTTAGGGGCTCCGTAGACAGGTTGTGGGTGGTATTTGATGTGGGAAATTGAACTAGAAATATTGGTATTTGGCAAACATATTTTTCATTATATCTATAAACTTGTACTATTTTGGAAATATTGAATGATGCTGTTAATGGGAATGAAATGGAAGTGGTTAATGAAATCCTTTCAGTAATTGATTAAGAGAATACATCTCCTCTTTATTCAGGGTTGAATTTGGGTAGAAGGAAATCTAATAGGCTTGCTCAGCCAGGTTTACTCGGTTGAGCGCCAGTCGCGCTCCCCGAGTTTGGGGCGTGACAAACTTGGTATTAGAGCCTAAGGTTTTAAAGTGTCCTAGGATGTCTCAGAGCCGTGTCTAGTAGAGTCCTTCTTATCGGTATGTTGTCGACCACATCTATAATGAGGAGGCTACTTGGACATTTAGGAATTTCACCTTTCTTTGTTACTCCAGATCGTGTGATAGAGCTCAAGATAGGAAGTTAATTTTGTTGTGATGTCTCATTTTCCAGATGAGTAACTCACGAGTTCGAGACAACGAGGAGAGATTGAAAGAACCAGTTGCTAGGGGAACTGTCCTTGTTCCTATCAATGTATCGCACCACCTGATCTTGTGGTGAGAGCCCCTAAGAAATGAATGAGGATTGTTGGCACCAATAAGCCAGAATATTTTATATGTAAGAAGCGCCACTCAGGTTCATGTTGGATGACTCTTGAAATATGTTATGATTGTGGAAATAGGGGGCATAAGAAGAAAAAATGCCCTAGGTTGGATACACCCATTCCGGTCTACTCGATATGCGGGTGGGAACATTTGGCATCGTGTTGTGAGTATGCTCAGAAGCGTGCTAGGGGTGGTAGACTTGGGAAATTCCAAAGGCCCACACAGCAAACCGGTACAGAGATTGTTACTCCCGCCGTGAAGGTCTGGATGAAGGATAAGGCAGATGCTTATAATCTATGCAAAAATGGTAAATATTAGGTTAGTGGGGCGATTCAGTTTAGCGGACCCCATCCTCGTTGTGTGAAGTGCATGAGATGTCATTGGGGGATATGTCACTGTGGTACTAATGTATGTTTTGGATGTGGAGTAGAGTGGAATCAATTAAGGTACTACCCTATCAATCTAAAATCACCAAGTAAGTCACTCCTTAGTACATCATTATGAAAACGCATAATTTTTCCTTGTTGTATATCCATATTGAAGAGCCTTCATAAACACGGTCTTAACAAGATGCTGAATCACAAAACAATGCATGTACTTAGTTTCTAAATGAGACGCATTATTCGTGAAGCCACTCTATCACAATTTCACTTATTTACAACCTCTTGAGGAATTGAGTTCTATAATGATTTCCTTGGAATGAGTTATAACCCTAGGTTAATACTTCCCACTTCTTCCCTAAATTCTCAACAAGGGACTATACCTGATGAATTTCTTACAGAACCTTTTGATTCAAATGGATAACATTTGCTCACTTATGCTTATGCATGCACCGTCATAAAGTTTACCTATGTGGTATCAAATACAATGCATAGCGGCCTAGTGTTGAGATCCCTCTTGAGCCACTCTTTTTCTCTCCGGTGTATGTGGCTCATATGGTTCGAACAATCACTTCACTCATTTGTGAATATCATCATGAATCATTTTCACTATCTAGTAACATGAGAGCATATCTCAGCACCTATCATATGTGTACTTGTCAATTGAAAGAGGTTACTTGTCTGCATAAAAGTTTCTGGGAAATTTGGGATTTTCACAAATTTGTCACAGGAAGATTTTTTTTTGTTTGCCCATCTCAGTATGACTTTCATGTCCACTTAGATCATTCCGCAGTAAGTAGCTCACTTTGTTCCTAGTATTATAGTTGCCCAAGACGTGGCCTTTTATTATAGCATGAGAGTTATTATGGCAGAAACATGTCTAGCTCATAGTAAAGTGTTCATTCTCTCTAATCAATACATGATTTCATCCCAACATTAAGATGTGCTAGCTACATGATTTCACTCGTGTGTGGTTGAAAGTTAAGCAGCCTTACATCGACTTTTCCTCCCCACTTCAGGTGGATGTTTCAAATTCTGGCACATATGATGAGCAAATTGATTTGAAAGACAAGTTTGTTGTATCTTTATTCCTCTCATATAGGATGAACTATTATGAAGGGTTAAGCTGTCAGAATGATAATAATCTCACAAGTGTTCAACTTTTTTTTCATCCTCATGGGCTTGTGGCATATCTATTCCTTGTGTTAGTTAATGTTAGGAGCGTAATGAAACTCCATGTATTTTGAAACCCATTGTTACATCTCACATTTTCGTACGTTAAAGTTTCGTCTTCAGTTAATCGACATAGATTCGGGGATGAGATTATCTTGAGGTTATAAGCATTTATGCTATCCATAACAAGCGATAAGTAAGTGTCGTGAAGGGTAGAGGGTAAACGACTCAAAGAAAGTGAGTTTCATAGAAGTTTGTCAATTTGGGATAAAATATGGTCCAAGAATACCCCGTATTTATGGACTAGTGCCACACAAGGTACTACATGACCATGATAGTAAGATGTATAAGGTATGTTAAAAGTGAGTAGTATTTTAAGTAAGTTAAGGTAATTCTTAATTATGTGGTTAATTGATTAATTATTGAGTAATGGGAGATTACTTAGTTAATTAAAGAATTATTGGGTGATTAATTAAAGAATTGGATAAGATTAGACTCTCCCCTACGTGGCAGCAAGCCACCCCAAGAATTGTGACTCTTAAGTAATTATATTATGTGGCAAGATTAGAGATGTGAGATTTGGCAAGTCTTAGGAACGTGAGTCACATATCCATTTAATAATGGAGAGCCATTGTAAGTCTTAAGAACATGAGAGTCACATATTCATTCTTAAGAACGTGAGAGTCACATATCCATTCTTAAGAACGTGAGAGTCATATATCAGAATGTGAGAATTTTACCATCTTCAACAAATTCATTTGATAAGGGAGTTATACAGAAAGGCAAAGCCAAGAACGAAGGTAAGGGAATTTGGAAATTCATACGAGACTCCATATTATAATAGTAACGAGATTTTGTGATTCTAAGGGAGTACGATGCAATCTTTCTCAAGAATATCGTACGGATTTTTCCTACTCCAGATATGTTAAGGCTATCCCTTCCTTCTTTTAGCATGATCAATACGATACAAAGGAAACGAGTAAACGCACAATTTTCATAAATGATTCTATTCATAGAAGTATTAGAGATGCCTACGTTCTTGATTCCCCATGCGAAATATTATTTTATCTTCTGTTCATGGGTCTCAGAAAAATACGTATTTGATAAACTTAATCCGAAAGGCATATTGATTTTATGACATTCTGAGAAATCCTATTAACGTATTCCATATGCATTTCATTCATTTATACATGTACATTGACCCATAACCAGATAGCGTTATATATGCGTATATTATACGTATATGGGATATGGGAAAGGTTACGACGTTATATACGCACCACCACCTGATCAGCTGGTACATGTTGATGATCTTGCCTACAGTGGACGAGATGATATGATGGGATGCCCTCAGAAGCTTGATGATGTTAGGTACACCTATACCTATGCATGACACGATATTTATACGCACATGCATGACATTATAAATGTTTCAGGATTTACAAAGTGATTTAGACTTACAGGCGGAATGCCTTATTCCATGTTTCATCTGTCTTTGATGTACTGATTTTTATGCCTTACATACTCAGTACATTATTCGTACTGATGCCTTATTTCCTTGGGCCTGTGTTTCATGCCCGCAGGTGCAGGTAGACAAGCTGACGGTCCCCCTTCTTAGGATCCTTGATCAGCGAGAGTTGGCATGCTCCACTTGATCCGGAGCTGCTTTTGATTTTGGTACGATATGATTGTATACATTTATGGGTATGACGGGGCCCAGTCCCATCATTGTATAATTGTATATTCTATTAGAGGTCTGTAGATAGTATGTATAGTTGGGTAGTATGTGGCCTTGTCGGCTTCCAGTTTTGGATATGTAGTTGTCTATAGCAGCCTTGTCTACTCGCCCTACGTATTTCGCACGTATATGTATATATGTCTTTTGGACAGGTTTTCCTCACACATGTTATGCTCGTAATTCAGCAGATGTTATTCATGTTCATACATTAGTTGCATGCTTAAGGGTGTTTGACATGTAGGACTGGGGCACTAGTCGCGGCCCATCGGTTTGGGTCGTGACACCCATATCACATTTAGGGTGCAAGAATATTCTCATTTCGATTTAAACTAATTTTTCATACATTCTAAGAGGCGACTGGTGTCACGTACTTGGCTATTTCTCTTTGAGGCCTACTATTGCCGAACAAGGAACATATGGAATGAAACAATTGTTGTTGTCCTTTTCATGACTCATAGTCTTCCGAGAATAACTAACGCTAATGTATTTATCCTCTCGACCATGCCTCCCATATGTCACATGTCTAAAATGACTCATTTCTTTTAAATCTCATAATCATGAACATGGTCCCTACATTATCAATGCCTACTAGGTAACTCTATGCCTCATTTGTCGAATCAATGTTGTCATCACAATGATTAACCATGTCAGCACTATTGCTAGTAACCTTCATGTCTCTTAGAATATAACCTCCTGAAATGCCCTGCTCAGCACATTGATGGATTCTTGAAAAATTCCATCCCAATCTCGGATCTCGTTGTTCCTATTTATAGTAACCTATGGGGGTTGAAGGTTCAAACATGTCAAAGAAGAAGCATCATCCTATGATCAAATATATTGGATAGGAATTTTTATGGTCATATTCAAGGTAGCACACCTTAGAGTAATTTTTGGACGTCGCCAAAGGTTTAGTTTGGGTGTTCGACATAGGAATTTAGAGTTGAAGAAAGTGAACGGGTTATTCCCAAGATTTTCTCTATGAATATATTGGGTGAATTGTTAAGGAAGGTAAAGTATGTGTAGTCACATTAGGCCTTAAGAAATCTTGAACGGAATAAGCCAAACTATGAGTATAATGTTTCCCTATTATTGTCATTCGTGTACCCGGTGTTTCATGTGTCTATGTCTAAGGAGGTAGTTGTAAATCCTCTATCTATCATTTTGGTGAAAGCTAGTGAAGGTCAAGTTAATGGATAATTGGATTATGAGGGGTATCTATTTCCCATCCTTGTTAGATAAGTCCGAAAGTTGAGATTGCCTCTGTCATGTGTTATGGCAAAGTCTTTGAGTCGAAGAGGTCACCCCGAAGGCCGAAATTGTTTAGGGAATAAAATGTTCTCACTTGAGTGCATAGTCAAATGATTGTGGATCAAAAGGTACTTTCTTTGTGTTACTATTTAAATATGTGCAGCTCATGTTCAGGTGTCACTTTTGATAATATAATGCCTGCAATGTTGAGATTAGTGCTGCTGATATATATATATTGTGATGCTTTGTCGAGTTGTGGATGTGTTTTTAGGAGTGGTTTTGGTGATTCTCTACCAGGTGGATAGGCCCAGTTACAGGGGAAACTCTGCCGAACTTTTTGGAAATTTATGAAGTTAGTAAAATTGGGAACAATTGGTGTGTGGATGAGGATTTAAGTCACATTGGGTGTCTATGGCGGATTATAACCCTCATTCAAGGATGAATGATCTTAAGCGGGGGAGAATGTAAGACCCCGTTAAAATTTTCTAATGATTTAATATTTTAAAGTGCGACAACGGTATTCGGGAATAACGTATTCGAGTATCAAAGGAGACCTATGGGGTGGAACCGCATTATTTTGAGATCAAAAGTGTTTCAACAGCGTCGTTTCTTCGAGTATAAGTGGTATCACATTAAGAAAATGAGCTCCAAATTCAGTTTTTATTAAAGCATTATATCCGTATTGAAATTACGGAGCCATAGCAAAAAGAATCGTTGAATTCGGACATTGTATGAGAGAGTTATGCCCATTTCCGTGTCGAAAAAAAAAACAATTTCCCGTCGCCAACGCCTAGGGTAGCGAGGGGCCCTATCCCTGGCGCTGGGATTTCTTTTAGGTTCTGGAACCAGTTCCACGGGCAGCGCCCCATGCCACCTGTGGCGCCCGTAACACCATATACTCATTCGGGGTTGATTTTACCCCATTTCTCTTAGCCGAACTTTTGGGTTTTCCTCCACTCTCTCAAGGCGTCCAACTCCCTCCATATTCAAGGTGAGTAATCCCTACTAATTTGGTATTTCATTCCATCAATTCCACCCTAAAACTAACTCAATCCTCCATAAAATACATAGATCTTCAAGAAATATTTTCAAGAACTCAAAGGAGGGTTTTGCAAGATTTCTTCCAAAAGGTAAGTCTACACCCTTAGACTTACATGTATGGATATATTATGGGAATATGAGTATGACTTAAGTATTGGAACTTATGGTATGGTGATTGGAAGCCATAAGATCCCAATTTAAATACATAACCATTGTAGAGATTGAAAGGTGATTATTTGATAAAATTTTGTTGGTTGGGTGTGGATGGATGGTCATGTATGTGATGTTGGAAGTTATGAATTTTTTAAATACATGCCTAATATTGCTACTAGGTGTAGATATTCATGCCTACTAGGTGTTTGATAAAATGCCTTAATGGCCTAAACTATGGAATTTGTTACTAATATTGCTTCCATTGGATGTTGTTATTATAGATTGAAGTTGCTTAGTGCAGTGGATCAGTATAGTATCATTAAGGGACGAATTTGAGGTATTTTGGCTAAACTTTCTCTCTTAGAATCGAATTCCATAATGTCCCCGTAAGTTCAAGTATGGTTGGTTAGCTCCTATAAACTTGGCTATTCCTAATGAGTCTTATGTTGAAAGATATATGTTCAAAGTATGGTTTGCGTATTAAAATGTTATGACTTTGAGTCGTGTTTTAAATGAAAACTAGTATACCAATTGGGTGTGGAAATCTCGATGTGCTTAAGATTCTAAATTGCTCATATGCGTACCTAAAGTGTTGATTGAAAATATCTTGTTGTTGATAATCTATAAAGATGCTTGAAAATGAAATAAGTGAATTGGGGATATAGAGTGTGGCCAACGTGCCAAGAATGTAAGTTATGATTGTGGCTAGTAGTGCAAATGAAATAAGAGGATGCGACAAAGAATATGAAATAAGCCTCGACTCAACTATTTAAAAATAATTTCGAAAATAGAATTGCCTAAAGGTTCTTGTACTCAATTCATGCCCATAAGTGACTATTTTAACTAATGCTTTGCTTTATAAATATATCCAGTGTGGCTCGAGTTCTCATATACTCAGGCGTTGAAATTATATATTGTCATTTCTGGGAAAGAGTATTGCAAGAATAAATGGTGTATTGATTGTGTATAATTTTGATGTGTGTTTCTATTGCTGATCGGTATGCCCCATTCTTTGGGAAGAAACCTTTTGTGTTTAAAGTTTCCATTACTAATGAATTTGAGGTATATGATTGCTGGAATATTCAATATGTTGATATTTGATGGTGATCTTTGAAATTGAAAGAGGTGAAAGTGTGGAATATGAAATACGGCCACCGTGCCAGGAATAAAGAATCTTGTGAATGGCCAAATGAGGCAAGGGAATATTGTTGTTGTGAGTGACTGGAAATACTAATGAGAATTTATACAAAGTGAAAGATGTTGAGGTGAGTACAATTGTATTTATGTTACCTTCGTGTGCAAATCAAATAATAAAAATATTTTTGGGAGTATCATTAGCAAAACCGAGGAAGGGTGGGTCATAAGGCCCACACTTGAAACTACACGTGCCGGTGTAGGGGTGGGTTGTGATTATTCCCCTTATTTGAGAAGAAATTGAAATATTGGTAAAATTGTGATTATTTCCCTTAATTGGGATGAAAGTGGTAATAGTTGTGAATTGGAAAAGTCAACCCACATGGCATATGTGGGAAGACGGCCTAGCTGATCGGGTGGAGATCGGACGCCATGTTGCGCACATGGTGGTACTACTCTTGGTAACAACTTTCTTTTGCATCACATTTCAAACCACTTCGTTCGTGGGGAGATGGCCTAGCCAATCGGGCATGATCGAACACGTGCTAACATAGACGGTGGTATATCAGTGCTAATGATCTCCCAACCAAAAATATATATTATTTTCGTATTTTGAAAATTGATATGTTTCAATTGGGCATTTAGATATAGTTGATTGTGACTTGTTGTTTCTATGATTTTCCTTTTCTTATATGGTCATTCTATTTTGAAAGAGGACTTTTAGCTTTACATACTAGTACTATTCGACAGTACTAACGTCCCTTTTGCCGGTGGTGCTGCATCTTTAATGGATGCAGGTGGTTCCACAACAGGCGACATTGATCTGTGATAGTGGTACACTCTTTTCAGCTGACTTGGTGATCCCCTCTTCATTTCGCGGTCATGTATCGCTTGTTTCTCATGTACTGTGTTTTGAGGTATAACCGGGTCCTTGTTGCCGGTATTTCCATATTACTCTTCAGTTGTACTTAGGGGCTCTGTAGACAGGTTGTGGGTGGTGTTTGATGTGGGGAATTGAATTAGAAATGTTGGTATTTGGCAAACATGTTTTGCATTATATCTATAAACTTGTACTATTTTGGAAATATTGAATGATGTTGTTAATGGGGATGAAATGGAAGTGGTTAATGAAATCTTTTCAGTAATTTATTAACAGAGTACATCTCCTCTTTATTCAGGGATGAATTTAGGTAGAAGGAAATCTAACAGGCTTGCTCAGCTAGGTTTACTCGGTTGAGCGCCGGTCGCGCTCCCCGAGTTTGGGGCGTGAAACTTCTGCGGTGCCGCACCTGCGGAAAATCCCTTGCAGGTGCGATTGCACTAGAACTGAAGCTCCAACATTTTTCCAAAGTCTAATTGTCAACTCGAATTAAATCTGAATCAAACCCGATGCACCGGCGACCCCATCCAAACATACCAACACCTCCTAAAACACGATATGAACTCACTCGAAACCATAAATCACATAAAACAACATCAAAAACACGAATATCACACCAATTTAAGCCTATTGAAACTAATGAATTTCCAACTTCTACAATCGATGTCGAAACCTATCAAATCACCTCTGATTGACCTCAAGTTTTGCCCACAAGTCATAAATGACACAACGGACCTATTCCAACTTCTGTAACAAAACTCCGAGCCCGGTAACCCAATAGTGAACTCTCGGTCAAACTTCCTAATTCTCCAAACTTCTATTTTTCCAACTTTCGCGAATTCAAGCCAAAATCACCTACGAACCTCCAAATCACTAACCGGACACACTTCTAAGTCCAAAATCCCATACGGAGCTATCGGGACCAACAAAACTCCATTCCGGAGTCATTTACACATAATATCCGATCAATTTTTTCAACTTAGACTTCCAATCTTGGGACTAAGTGTCCCAACTCATTTCGAAGCATCCTCGGAACCAAACCAACCACCCTGACGAGTCACATACCAACAAATGAGCACATTATAAGCAATAAATGGGGAAACAAAGCTATAATACTCAAAATAACTAGCCGGGTTGTTACAAATTCATGCACCCGACTTGGTAGTTCTTCAAAGGTTACCATACCACCACATCCCGAGAGGCCCTTAATTACTCGTAGATACACAGATTGGTGGTTAGCTGGTCTAGAATATTTTGTGGGACAAAATAAAATCATTTTAAAATGCTCAAGGCATGATGATATCCCTGTGTCATCCAAAGTTCATCACTCTCAGCCGCAAGATCAAAAAAATTCATCTTCTTCTGTAAAGTCAAAGTCAAGCCTCAAACATTCATCACAAGTGAGCAAGTTGTCTACGAAGTCTGCAACTCCAAAGGGCATGTTAGTGCGAGCTGGTAAAAGAGATAAACCGTTTCCATCGACTTTGAAAATGACTACTACGCCAGACAAAAGAAAGGATCCTCCTACTTCATTTAAGAACAATGATAGGCAAGCATCAACAAAAGAACTTTGCAAGGATAAAACTTCAACCCCCATCTTAGTTGGTGAAGTCACAAATATCAGCGGAGCCACTAGTTCAACAGAAGGAGATACTGATCAATACCGTCGTTGGAAGCGATAGAATAAGAAGGTAAAAGATTCAGAAGATCAAAGTGGTGCGTTTATCGACTTAGACACCATCATTATTGACAACGAGACATTTTTGATGGTTTTCCTAGCTCCACCATGCCATTACCTGAACATGTAGAAGAAGTAAAGTTCATTTCTAATTTTGTTTAATTTCTAGTGGCTCATTTTTTTTATATCATGCTAACTTTTTCTTTTGTTAGAAGCTGGGCTTCGAGGGCGCATCTTCTGACATGTTTGATGACATTTTTGATGACAACGATACCACGAGCCCAAGTTGTCTTGATGTATCTTCTCTTCCTCCTCAAGAAGTTATAGCAAACACAGAAGAAGTCAGAGGTGCTCAAATCAACCTTTCTAAAGCTTCAGGACTTTCAACATGTATGTCATCACTCGATGTTCCTAATTTCGAATTGCAAGAGACAATCTCTAATCTCAAGATGTCTTTCGATTCTAAGATGCGGGGTGTGTTTACCCTAAAAAATGGATAACAATTGAATTTATATGTGGTTTTAAGAATATGTGGATTAATTCAATACATATGATTAATGACGTTAGATTATGCAAATGAAAGACGTAATAAATGGCCAAACCAATGATAATGGTGATTCCGAGCTCGGTTAATGGCTCAATGAGGAACCTGCCTTTGATTCCAAGCTTGCACTTATGAAGAACTTAAGAAAAAAAAATAAGAACTTTGAACAATAAAGAGAAATGAAATAAATTACCTTGGTATGCGTGTTACAATGTGTGTCATGAATAATAAGCTTCCCCATTTATATAGTAGGGAAGTTTTACCCTAAGTACGATTTTAAGAAAGGTAAAAATCTTCCGTTTCGCTAATCATTGATTTTCTGCCTATATGGGCCAAGATTCAAGCCGTGATATCCGGTTGGGCACGGAAATCACAACCCTTTGTTAGTCGTGTGCAGCTGTTTGGTATTGCACTCCGAAGTCTTGATCCTCGAACCAGACCCAGAGGACGTAGTCCCGATACCCGATATGAGGGGCTCCTCGCTCTGACTCTGATTTCTCACGATCACGATCCTTCTCCGTTTACCTCACCGGGGAATCGGGGTGTTCAGTGAGCTCGGCTTTACCCGTATACATATAGTCCCCTTGTTTTTCAGAGAGTAGACTTGCCGAAACGATGGGAAATAATAGATGATTTCAGTCCCTTCCTTCGTACGTTACGATAAGGGAGACAAAACGTCCCATTAGTCACGTCGTTCTGACTTCGGACACGTGTCGCTCACCGGCAGGTTGCCCCCGAATGCGAAGCGTCGGCTGTTTCCCTATAAAAGCTTCCTCATTTTTTCATTTTTCTACTTTTCGACTAAATCATTATCTTCGTGCTTTCCAGCCACCATCAAACCTTCTTCAAATCTTCATATCTTCATCCTTGTTTTTCAATTTCCATAGTAATCTTTAGATTTTTGTCCAGATTTTCTTCAAATCTTCATACTATACTCTTCATCTTTAAAACCCGTTTCTCCAAAACTTTGTGTTCTTTCATCAAATTTGCAAACACTCCCCCAGATGACAATGGACAAAACTGTTACGGCCCGAACTCGGGGAGCGGGATTGACGCTCAACCGAGATAACCCGGCCGAGCAAGCCTACGTGATGCCTTCTATACAACCTTACCCTTGAACAATATAAAAATCAATAACAAATGATATACATGAGAAGAGCAAAGTGCTACACATTCCTTTACCATTATTTAAAGAGGTTCATTTATGATTTCCAAAATATTTTCTATAGATATGATGAAAAATATGTTTGCCAAATACCAACACTTTTAGTTTAATTCCCAACACCAAACACCACCCACACTATGTCTACGGAGCCTATAAGTACAACTGAAGAGTAATATGGAAGTGCCTGCGATAAGTCCCCGGCTATACCTCAAAACACAAAGTACAACATCAAGTGACATCGGGCCCGGAGTAGAGTAGGGCTCACCAAAACCTGCTGAATAGAGAGTGACTGCTAATGAGGACCAAAGTTGCTCGCTGGTGAACCACCTGCATCCAATGAAGATGCAGCGCCCCTGGCAAAAGGGACGTTAGTACACGTTGAATAGTACTAGTATGTAAAGCTAAATGTCCTCTTTCGAAATAGAACGCCAAAATCAGGAGGGGAAACACCATGGAAGCAACAAGTACCAATCAATGATATCAAAATGCCAAGTTAAAACATAACAATTTTCAAAATACGAAAATAATATATATTTTTGGTTGGGAGATCATTAGCACCGATATACCACCGTGTTTTTAGCACGGAGTCCTATCACGCCCGACCGGCTAGGTCATCTCCCCACAGACAATGTGGTTTGACATGTGATGCGAAAAAAAAGTTGTTACCAAGAGTAGTACCACCATGTGCGCAACATGGCGTCCGGTCTCCACCCGATCGGCTAGGCCGCCTTCCACAATATACCGTGTGTGTTGACTTTCCAATTCACAGCTAATATCAATCTCATCCCAATTAAGGTGAATAATCACAATCCATCCCTACACCGGCACATGTAGTTTCGTGTGTGGGCCTTATGACCCACCCTTCCTCGGTTTGCTAATGAGACTCCCAAAAATATTTTTGTTTTGCACACAAGGGAAACAAAGGTACAAATATATATATAAATTTGTTTTTCTTTTATTCACCTCATAACCTTTCACACCATATATATATGTTTATTAGTACTTTCAACCATTCACAACATCATTATTTCCTTGGCTTTACTGGCCATACTTATGATTCTTCTTTCATGGCACGGTGGCCGTATTCCATATTTCACACATTCATTTCTTTACTTTCAAGGATCATCAACATAAACATCAACATCTAGAATATTCCGAAAATCACAACTTTAAGTTCATTAGTAATAAAGGCTTTAAACACATTAGATTCTTTTTCAAAGTATAGAGCACAATGACTTGTAATCACAAAACAAGTTAAAAATCATAAGCGAGTAATACACCGTATCATTTTAAATACTTCTTCACAAAGGGCAATACACAATTTCAACTTTTGAGTAGGTAAGAACTCAAATCACATTGGAAATATTTATAAAGGAGGGCATGGTGATTTACGATTTAAACACGACTTCAAATCAAATGCACTAGCTACAACAACCAGGGTCACGTTTTATATTTTCCTTTAGTTCTTTCAATTTCAAGCATATTTATAGGTCATCAACAGTAAGAGCATTTGGGATCATGACCTTAAACATGAATATGAACAATAGGGGTCTTAGGCGCATTGAGTTTTCTTTTACAATTGGGCATAACAACTTGCAATTAAAAATATGATTGAAATCATAATATTCCGACATATTGGTCACATTGGAATAAATTCCCGAAGGAGAGCACAATATGATAGGAGAATTCGGTACACATTTCTACTACGTATCTTTCAACACAAGTTTATTTGGAATAGTAACATTTGTTCGGGATAACTCGAACCATGGGAATTAGGAACTTGGGCCAACCATATTTGAAACTTACGGGAACATCATGGAATTCGATTCCATGAGAGACATTTAGCCATCATACATTGATTCATAACTTTAGTGATATTAAAACCACCCACTACTCTTACAACTTCAATCTACATCAACAAAATTCAGTTGGACCAATATTAGTAAATATTTCTAGGTTTTTGGTCATTTTGGCATTTTATCAAATACTTAGAGTACATAGCATTCAACTACCTCTAGTAATGATGTTTCTTTATCCCACAATCACTCCTTCCCTCCAATAAGAGATAAAACAACATCCTTTGTCCACTAACTGCCTTCTTAGCACTATTATAATCATCAACGAACTCACATCCACCAAATTTCACTAGTTAACTTATTACAAAATCTCTACAACACCCAATAATCTAGTTTAAGTATTTATGGCTTCCAATCACCATCTCATAAGTGCTAGTGCTTATTCCTTGCTCATATATTCACTAACGATCCATGCATGTAGGTTTAAGGGTGAAAGATTGCCTCTTCTACACCAATCTTGAAAGTCAACTTTTGGGGTGTTCTTGAGATTTTGATGAAATCCTATGGAATCCAATCCAAACTTTGTTGTAACTAGTGATTGAGAAGTGGAATCATCATAAAAACACACTTAAAAACTCACCTTAAGTGTGTATTGGACGCCTTTGCCGGATGGGTGACGGAGAGAAATGCCCTAGACTTGAAATCCCTTTTATATTTCTCTCTCTCCGCTCAAGTATTAATAGGCCCAGGTACAATATTCTTCCACTGGTGCTATCCCTGTGCTATAAGGCTTTAGCTCACTAGTTTGCTAAAATCAGGTACAATATTTTTCCACTGGTGCTATCCCTGTGCTATAAGGCTTTAGCTTACTAGTTTGCTAAAATTTTCAGCTTCCCTCATGTGTTATAGTTGCGCTATGGGGAGATAGCTCACTGTATTTTCTTTAGTCTTATTACTTTGAAATTAATTTCCAAGTGTTTCCCCATTATTACAACACTCAAAGATTAATAAAATAATTATCCCCAAGTATCCACATAACTTTATCCACTCTAGTAATTCTCATGTGGTTCGGGTCTAAATTAAATTGTATTCTTATGCTCGAAATTGCTCGAATTAGCAATAGAAATTCACGGGGCCTTACACATTAGCCTATCTCGGCACCACAAACCTCGAGTTCTTGGTAAAATTTTATGGGGCCTTACATCCTCCCCCGCATAGGATCATTCGTCCTCAAATGAGGAATAAAGTCTGCCCTCAAACACCTAACATAACACAACTCTTCTCTCGCACATCACAAGCTCCCAAATTTGACTAACTCCCAAATTTTCCAGAAATTTTGGCAGGGTTTCCCATGTATTTGGGCTTATCCACCTTCCAGAGAATCACCAAAGCCACTCCTAACAACACATCCATAATTCGGCAAAGCATCACAATATATCAATAACACAAATCTCTATATTACCGGCATTACATTATCATGAGTGATATCTGGACATGAGCTGAACAAATTTAAATCATAACACATAGAAAGTACCGTTCGAATCACAACCCTATGCTATATAACCAAATGAAAATATTTTCTTTCCATAATACCCTCGGCCTTCGAGGTGACCCCTTCAACTTATAAACATCGCCATATCACTTCAACGGAGGCAATCCCAACTTCCGGACTTGTCTAATCAAGGATGACAATTAGGTACCTCTCATAAGCCAATTACCCATTAACTTTACCTTTAATAGCTTCCACCGGGACGATAGACAAAGGATTTCCAACTACCTTCTTTGACGTAAACACACGAAACACGGAGTGTATAGAGAACAATGATGGGAAAACATCATACTCATAGTTTTACCTTTTTCCTTCAAGATTCCATAAGGCCTAATGTGACTACACTCACTTTACCTTTATTAGAAATCCTCATAATATCTTCACTTTCTTCAACTCTAAATCTCTACTTCGAACACCCAAGTTTAAACCTTGGCGACCATTAACTTCCTTCTCCACCTTATTCTACGATATGCTTGAATGAATATGACCATAGGGTTTCCTACCCAATATGTTAGATCATTGAATGATGCTTCTACCTTGACATGTTTGAACCTTCAACCTCCATAGATTTAATACAAAGAGGAACAACAGGGTTCGAGATTGAGCTGGAATTATTCAAGGATCCATCAATATGTTGAGCAGGGGCATTTCAAGAGGTTATATTCTAAGAGACATGAACGTTACTACCAATAGCGCTATCATGGTTAATCATTATGATGACATCATCGATTCAACAAATGGGATATAGCGTTAACCAGTACATATTGATAGCGTGGGACCCATGTACATGATCTCGAGATGCAAAAGAAGTGAGTCATTTTAGACATGTGACATATGGGAAGCATGATCGGGAGGATAGAGACATTAGCATCAGTTATTCTTGGAAGACTATGAGTTATGAAAGGGACAGTGATAATTGTTTCATTCCATATGTGCCTTGTTCGGAAATAGTAAGCCTTAATTAGAAATAGCCATATACGTGACACCAGTCACCTCCTGGAGTGTAGGGAAAATCAGTTTAACTTGAAACGAGAAGATTCTTGCACCATGAATGTGATAGGGGATTCAAAATACATAAAGTTGCATTACGCTCTTAACAGTATTTGACATAAGGAATCTATGCCATAAGCCAGTGAGGTTGAAACAGAGGTTGAACACTTGTGAGATTATTATCATTCTGACAGCTTAACCCTTCCCGATAGTTGATCCTATATGAGAGGACTAGAGATACGACAAACTTGTCTTTCAAATCAATATGCTCAGGCTATGTGCCGGAATCTGAAACATACACCTAAAGTGGGGAGGAAAAGGTCGCGGTAAGGCTACTTAACACGAGTAAAACCATGTAGCTATGACATCTTATTATTGGGATGAAATCATGCATGTGTTGGAGGGGTTCTAAGGGTTAATATGATGCTCCGGGGAGAAAGGCAAATGATAGACCCCTATCCACCTAGGGAGGCAGAAATTTTAAGGACAGTAAACTCTCCGCACATGACAATGACATATAGAAGGACGCGATCTCTCATGGTTATCCAACAAGTGTCGGGAGACTAGCGCAATCTCAAATTTCAGAGAGACCGGACAAGTGACCATTGCATCTGACATGCACACATATAATAGGTGGTGAGATATGCTCTCATGTTACTAGACAGTGAAAAGGGTTTATGACAATGCTCACAAAGGGAGTAAAGTGATTGTTCAACCTATATGAGTCACATGCAGAGGAGAGAGAGAGTGGCTCAAGAAGGATCTCAACAGTAGGCTGCTTTACATTGGATTTGATACCACATATATAAACTTTATGATGGTGCATGCATAAGCACAAGTGAGCAGACGTTATCCATTTGAATCAGAAGGTTCTATAAGAAATTCATCACGTAAAGTCCCTTGTTGAGAATTTAGGGAAGCAAGTGGAAAGTATTAGCCTAGGGTTATAGCTCAATTCAAAGAAATCATTATAGAATTCAATTCCTCAAGAGGTTTTAAGTAAGATAATTGTGATAAATAGGCTTCACAAATGATACGTCTTGTTAAAAGAGTAGATACAGACAACAACTCATAAAGTTGTTCCGGTTTTATCCCAAATTCCATAGCAATATAAGGAATGACATATGACAAAGTGGAATCGGAATCAATAAGAGCATATACATCATGAGATTGTACAGTCAATTTACCTGTAACCACATCTGGAGAAGCCTCTGACCTTTGATGCCTCCTCACAACATAAAACCTGCTGGGCTCTCCCGAGATCTTGATACCACCCCTAGCTGCTCCACGCCTTGTGGGCACAATAGTGCCTCAAGCTGGGGGAGGCATCGTGGATGTAGTAGCTGCAGAACTGGCTGGTTGTGCCGCATCCCTGCCCATGCTCTGGCGAGACGAATGACAATCTCTCTTAATGTGACCCCTCATACCACACTCGTAGCTTACATTGGTACCATAGTGACATACTCCCAAATGGCATCTCCTACACTTCACACAACATGGATGAGGTCCGCTAAACTGACTCGCCCCACTGACCTGATATTCACCTTTTTTCATACATCATAAGCATCCCCCTTATCCTTCCTACAGGCCTCAAATGCGGGAGTAATAATCCCTGTACCGGTTTGCTGTGTGGGCCTTTGGGATTTTCCAAACCTGCCACCCCTAACATGTGGTTGCACATACTCACAACACGACGCCAAATGTTTCTTCCCGCATATCGGGCAGACCGAGATGGGTGTACCCAATCTAGGGAATTTGTTCTTTTTGTGCCCCCTCTTTCCGTAGCCGTAACATATTTCAAAAGTCATCCAACATGTTCCCAAGTGACGCTTCTTCCAAATCAAACAATCTGGTTCATTAGTACCAACAACCCTCTTTCGTTTACTAGATGCTCTCACCACATGATTCGGTGGTGCAGTGACATTGGTAGGAACAAGGACACTTCCCTTAGCAACAAGTTATTCCAATCCCTCCATGGCTTGACGCATTCTCCCAATAAACTCTTGTGCAATCTCCCCCAGATTCAATGGCGGGGTCATTCCCTCTTCGCTGCTCCGAACTCGTGGATTACTCATCTGGAAAATGAGACATAACGAGGAAATTAGCTCCTTATCTTGGGCTCTATCGCATAATTTATAGAATTAAAGAAGTATGAAATTCCTAAATGTCCAACTAGCCTCCCCATTATAGATGTGGTCGACAACATACGATTAAGAAGGACTCTACTAGACATGGCTCTGAGATATCCTAGGACACTTTAAAACCATAGGCTCTGATACCAAGCTTGTCACGCCCCGACCCCGGGGAGCGCGACCGGCGCTCAACCGAGATAACCCGGCTGAGCAAGCCTACTTGATCCCTTCTATCCAACCTTACCCATGAACAATATAAGAATCAATAACAAGTGATATATATGAGAATAGTAAAGTGCTCCACATTCCTTTCCCATTATTCAAAGAAGTTCAATTATGATTTCCAAAATATTACTAGTTTATAGATATGATGAAAAATATGTTTGCCAAATACCAAAACTTTTAGTTTAATTCCCAACACCAAACACCACCCACACTATGTCTACGGAGCCTCAAAGTACAACCGAAGAGTAATATGGAAGTGCCGGCGACAAGGCCCCGACTATACATCAAAACTCAAACTACAACATCGAGTGACATCGGGCCTGGAGTAGAGTAGGGCTCACCAAAACCTACTAAATAGAGAGTGATTGCTAACGAGGACAAAAGCTGCTCGCTGATGAACCACCTGCATCCATTGAAGATGCAGCGCCCCAGGCAAAAGGGACGTTAGTACATGTGGAATTAATAGTACTAGTATGTAAAGCTAAATGTCCTCTTTCGAAATAGAACGCTAATATCAGGAAGGGAAACACCATGGAAGCAACAAGTAACAATAAATGATATCCAAATGCCAAGGTAAACCATAACAATTTTCAAAATACATAAATAATATATATTTTTGGTTGGGAGATCATTAGCACCAATATACCACCCTATTTTTAGCATGGAGTTCGATCACGCCCGATCGGCTAGAATATCTCCCCACGGACAATGTGCTTTAATATGTGATGCAAAAAAAGAGGTGTTACAAAGAGTAGTACTACCATGTGCGCAACATGGCGTCTGATCTCCACCCGATCGGCTAGGCTGCCTTCCCACACATGCCGTGTGGGTTGACTTTCTAATTCATAGCTAATATCAATCTCATTCCAATTAAGGAAAATAATCACAATCCACCCTACACCGGCACGTGTAGTTTCGGGTGTGGGCCTTATAACCCATCCTTTCTCGGTTTGCTAATGATACTCCCAAAAATATTTTTGTTTTGCACACAAGGAAAATACAGGTATGAATATATATAATTGTTTTTTCTTTTATTCACCTCATAACCTTTCACACCATATATAGTGTCATTAGTACTTTCAACCATTTACAACATCATTATTTCCTCGGCTATATTGACCATACATATGATTTTTCTTTCATGGCATGGTGGTCGTATTCCACATTTCACACATTCATTTCTTTACTTTCAAGGATCATCAACATAAGCATCAACATATAAAATATTCCAAAAATTATAACTTTAAGTTTATTAGTAATTAAGGCTTTAAACACATTAGATCCCTTTTCAAAGTATGGAGCAACAATGACTTGTAATCACAAAACAAGTTAAAAATCATAAGTGAGTAATACACCGTATCTTTTTAAATACTTTTTCACAAAAGGGCAATACACAATTTCAACTCTTGAGTACGTAAGAACTCAAATCACATTGGAAATATTTATAAAGGAGGGCATGGTGATTTAAGATTTAAACACGACTTCAAATCAAATGCACTAGCTACAACAACCATGGCCATGTTTTATATCTCCCTTTAATTCTTTCACTTTCAAGCATATTTTTAGGTCATCAACAGTAAGAGCATTTGGTATCAAGACCTTAAGCATGAATATGAACAATAGGGTTCTTAGGCGCATTGAGGTTTCTTTCACAATTGGGCATAACAACTTGCAATTAAAAACATGATTGAAATCATAATATTCCGACACATTGGTAACATTGGAATACATTCCCGAAGGAGAGCACAATATGATGGGAGCATTCGGTACACATTTCTAGTACGTATCTTTCAACACAATTTTATTTTGAATAGTAACATTTGTATGGGATAACTCGGAACATGGGAATTAGGAACTTGGGCCAACCATACTTGAAACTTACGGGAACATAATGGAATTCGATTCTGAGAGAGAAGTTTAGACATAATACCTTTATTCAGCCCTTTAGTGATATTAAAACCACCCACTACTCTTACAACTTCAATCTACATCAACAAAATTTAATTGGACCAAAATTAGTAAATATTTCCAAGTTTTTGGTCATTTTTGCATTTTATCAAACACTCAGAGTGCATAGCATTCAACTACCTCTAGTAATAGTGTTTTTTCATTCAAAATCACTCCTTCCAACCATCAAGAGATACAACAAAATCCTTTGTCCACTAACTACCTTCTTAGCACTATTATAACCATCAATGAACTCTCATCCATCAAATTTCACTAGTTATCTCATTACAAAATCTCTACAACATCCAATAATCTAGTTTAAGTATTTATGGCTTCCAATAACCATCTCATAAGTACTAGTACTTATTCCTTGCTCATATATTCACTAACAATCAATGCATGTAGGTTTAAGGATGAAAGATTACCTCTTGTCGACCAAATCGTTAAAGTCGACTTTTGGGGTGTTCTTGAGATTTTGAAGAAATCCTATGGAATCCAATCAAAACCTTGTTGTAACTAGAGATTGATATGTTGAATTATCATATAAACATACTTAATAACTCACCTTAAGTGTGTATTGAAAGCCTTGGCTGGATGGATGACGGAGAGAAAAGCCCTAGTCTTGAAATTCCTTTTATTTCTCTCTCTCTCCGCTCAGGTATTAATAGGCCCAAGTACAATATTTTTCCACTGGTACTATCCCAGTGCTATAAGGCTTTAACTCACTGGTTTTCTAAAATTAGGTACAATATTTTTCCTCTGGTGCTATCCCTGTGCTATAAGGCTTTAGCACATCAGTTTGCTAAAATTTTCTGCTTCCCACCTGTGCTATAGCTGCGCTATGAGGAGATAGCTTACTGTATTTTATTTAGTCTTATTTCTTTGAAATTAACGTCCAAGTGTTTCCCTATTATTACAACACTCAAAGATTAATAAAATAATTATTCCCAAGTATCCAAATAACTTTATCCACTCCAGTAATTCTCATGTGGTTCGGTCTAAATTAAATTGTATTCTTAAGCTCGAATTTGCTCGAATCAGATATAGAAATTCACGGGGCCTTACACATTAGCCTATCTCGGCACCATAAAACTCAAGTTCTTGGTAAAATTTTACGGGGCCTTACAAAATCATCGAAAACCGTTCCTCAAAAAGTTGCCTCTTCATCTTTTCAACCGGCCGCTAGGTACTGAAGCGGTTTCCCCTGAGGTGTTTGCCCTCGAAATGGCTTCCCCGGTTGTGGCTGCTAACGAACCGGCCGCCGAGCCTCCCTTGACAGCGTTCATTCCCGAGGGCTGCTCAATTCCAGATGACTTTAAATTCGAGAAGCCTTCGCAGAAACATGACCGGGGTGAAGGAGCCTCAAGGTATATATGTTCTGTGGCTGAAGATGCTCTTCTCATAGTTCGTAAGGACTACAATTGGGTATGCCAGAACGTAGTATTCCCTAGGCTCAAGGACGCCGTTACTACCCAAGTGGAGAGGTACTTAAGTATTTACACTTATCTCTTCACACTGGGCCCGATGCAGCCGATCGTACTAGACTTTTGCAAGAGGTACGCTGTGTGCCTTGGGAAAATCCATCCATCATTGTGGAGGATCATAACCCTCCTCCGCTACTTTGTTAACAAAATCAAATATCGTTAATTCACGATCGATCACCTGTTCCGATTATACAGTCCTCGAATGTTCCGCGGGTGACTTATCAAGCTTACCCACCGGGCCAACAATGCCCCCTTTTCGAGTATCAACGAAGATCAAGATCAGGGCTGGCAGTTACTCTTTGTCCGAGTGTAAATCGAGGATTTGATCCCCCCTAAATACATGCCATTCCCTGAGAAGTGGAATGCGTCTCGTAAGTGAAATCTCTTTTTAAACATCAAAATTATTTTTATTCAATTTCTATCTTCTCATTCATGCTTATGGTTGTACAACTGTCGTCCGGGTTCTAAATGCGGTTCTCCGGTTAATGAAATGGATCGAGGGTGTCTATACTCAGATGTCGTACTTCGAGCGCACATGGCGCGGACTCTCAAAGGGCTGATGGGAGGCCCGTTCTCATAGTAAGGCTTCTTTTTGACTAGCCAATACTATGTTTATACCTTTTATTATAGTAACTCCTCTTCCCCTTTTGTTATTCCAGGTTTGCCTAAGAACACCAAATTTAGGCCTTTGGAAATGGATGAGGATGTACCCAGCCCGTTGGTCCCTCCATTGCTTCCACGGAGGGAAAAAAGAAGAGGAATAGAAAACCCTCGGGCTCCCCAGGCTCCGAGGGGAAGAAGCCAAAGAAACGGGCGCTCCGCAAGTCCAGGAGGGGTTCCAGTTCCCGGGTGCCGGACTCCGACTCCCTCCTCTGTCTCAGGGGCGAGCCGGAGGATGAATCTATTTTTGTTACCCACAAGACGATCTATCACAGGGACTCGGATGCATCTGAGGGGATCTGAGATCGATCCCCATCAAACTCAGAAGACCGACGTGGATACCAGGGGTGAAACTTCCCAGGATGCCGGCTCCGCTCCAATGGAAGCGCCCAGCATAATTGAGATCTCAGGGACACCCTCCTACACTGAGTCCATGCTCGAGGAGGACCAAGCGAGAAAGGAGAATTCCAATGAAGGGGTCCATGGTGCGGAAGATCCCATTCACTCCCATTCACCCCGGGTTTAAGAGATCGATTATACTGACTATTTCGGAGGATGCCCGAGTTTTATCCTCTCTGTGGGGGTAGCTAGCTACCTACGGTGCCTGGTGACCGAGGAGGATCATGCAAAAATGAATGAGGTGAATGTGCCATGCCTCTTCAATGAGGCGCAACAAGCGCTGAACCAGGGTAAGGCACCATTTCTTTCCATCAATCTATCGTTATCTTCGTTTGATGTTTCTCACATTTTTCGCCCTTTTGCAGGCCTCGATACATTACCACGAGAGTTTCCTTCGGTACCAGTTTGAAGTCAATCAACTCGACCTCGAGATCAAGGAGCTTGCCCCAAAGAGGGACATGTACAAGCTTCTTAGCGAGTAACAAGAGGGGGTCGCCAAGAACCTTCAGGCCAAGCTGAATGCAGCTCAGAAAGAGGCATCGGCCGTAAGGCAGAACCACGCCGACTTGGTGGAAAGTTAAAAGTTTTTAAAGTTTGAAATGAGGGTCCAGTAGTAGAGGCTAACAACAATACTTCGCAGGTCTAGCAGAAGATCGGCCAGATCAACCAACTCCGCAAGGAGATAGACGGGATCCAAATAATGGCCGACAGGTGGAAAATAAATATGGACCTGCTAGCCTTGGAGAAGGAGACCGCCCATGCCAAGCTATCTTCGGTAGAAGTTCATCTTCGAGTGACAAAGGATAAGGCTGATAAAAGGGCTCAGCAAAATAAGGACCTTCAAGCACGACTGGGCTCGACTATCGCTAAATGGGATGCCCTCGGCAAGGAGCTTGAAATAATAAGGTCCAGGTTGGAAGCAACCTCGGCTGATGCTCATGAGATAGTGGCCCTATACAAGGTTGATGTTGAAGCAGCCGAGGCCCGCCTGAAGACTACTACTGAGTATGTGAGGCGGCTATCCCGAAGGGAGACCCTCGAAGAAATACATGCCCGAGGCTTCTACCTATCTTCTAAGATTAAAGAGGCAAAAAGACTCGAGGTCAAGGCCAAAAAGCTAGCTAAACCCCAAGGTGAAGAGGGCTCCGAGGGCTCAGAAGAATCCGAAGGCCCCGACAGTTCTGGTGACGAGACGGATTCCGGTGAAGACCAGACGTAGATTCATTAGGATTGTTTTGTTTTTTTATCTTGTACATATATTTTTTGAGGCCGTTTTTATTGGGCCTTTGTAAAGATATTCCGAAATATATAAAACATTTCCCTTTTGGAGATTTTCAAATATATTATCTTAGCATCTTTTGATAATTGCAAACATTTCTAATGCCTTAGCACATAATAAAACGTAGTAATAAGTCATTTTTTGGAGGCCCGAACAAGACATGTTCTCGATGTAATTTTTGCTCGAAACTCATGGAAGCTCGGAGTGATCTTCGCCAAAAGGCTACGCTTACTTGGTGCTGAGGGTATGAATGTCACGCCCTGAACCTAGGAGCGAGACAAGCACCCGGTGCCTCACCTAACCTGGCGTACCAAATTGCAACTAAGGGACTCTGAACACATAATGTCATACATTGGCCATGGGGCCACCTTGCAAGACAATTTGCGAAGCAAAATATAAAACTGAATGGAAACTAGCGCTAACTAAACATTAATATAAAGCTAGGCTGAAAAGGCCGTCATAGCTACTACAGCTGACAAACCACCAAATTATACATACCAGGCCTACAAACCCAACATACTGCACTAACCAACAGGATATGTCTACAAGCCTCTACTGATAGATGTACTATGATCGGAACAGGGCCCCGACCTACCCATAACATATATACAGATATACATAAGATGTACACAACACTCTAGACCTGGCAACTCCGAAAGGCGTGGAGCTTACCGATCAGGCTGAACTCGGGAAACACCTACTGAGGAGATCTACTCGTCTGTCTATCTGAACTTGCATGCATGAAATGTAGCGTCCCCGAAAAAGGGACGTCAGTACGAAATAATGTACCGAGTATGTAAGGCAATAACATAACTGAAAATCGAAACTGAACTGATAATATAATAACTGAAAGTAACTGGGAGTCAAAGATGATCTGGAGATATACTTACCTGCTGATACTGACTCAACTCCTTCAATGTAGTAAGTAAAATAATTGTACGGCCTTATAAGGCTCGGTATATATAACTGCTCTGCCGTAGTAGGCTCGCTCATAGGCGCTTGGCCATACTAGGCTAGGTATCTCGACCATGCTGGGCTCGCTCATAGGCGCTCGGCCACAGTAGGCTCGGTATATAACTTTCCATCTGATCAGAGGTTGCCCAATAGGGGCTTGCCCATCGATTATAGCTCGATGGTAATGAAAATACTGTAATACTGTATATATAGGCTTGCTGCTCTCTTGACTGGAAGAAGACAATACTAAAATTGAATATAGAGTCTCGATAAGGAATAATATTGTAACTTATGAGACTAGAATAGTGTGAATAAATTCATGAATATAAACTTCTCTTTTTGTCTCATTACTAACACATGTAGCTACGAGATCATGCCAAAATGAAGGAAGGCTTAGCCTTAACATACCTTATCACAATCTTTCCAATCACCAAGTTGAACTCACCTCTTTGCACCTTAATCTACAAGAACGATAATAATACTATTGTTAAGTTACGAAAGGTACAACTATCGCACAACGAACGACAAACTTATTTTGTATTAAAACGGGCAGCATCTCCCCTATAATCCTTACTTCCTCCAAATTCAAGATAACACCAACAATACAAGAACAGAACAATAACTACATATATACATCATTTTCCAGCCCTATATACACCATCAAATACTACAAAACAGCCCAACACACCCCAATCTCTTCGTACACAAAACGACCACCGTAGTAGTGTCAAACGACCCGAAAATGTTATGATGAACGACCAGCCAACCACCCTACATTTATATGGTGTTTATAAACCCCCTTCCTCCTCCAAAACTCCACAAAATAGTAGTAAAACACGCAGCCCAACAGCAACACAAAACAGTCCACAAAATAGTCCGCTACAAGTGAATAACTCGAACTCACGGCTTCCGATCACCGTCCCGTGAGTTCTTACAAGTATAGAACGACTTACCATGAATTTACAGAAGAAAAATTGGATGAAAGAGAGAAGTAAACGCACCTTATTTGTTGGATAACTCAGCTCTTATCTTGGTTCTTCAAACTCTAGGTTTTACCTCCAATTGGAACTTGAAAGGGAGAGAAAATCAATTAGGGTTTGTGGAAAAGTTTTGGGAGGATTCTTTGCAGAGCTTATGTCTTGTTATTATGCTCTATTTTAAGTCTATATGAAGAAAATAGGCCCTTAAAAGGCCTCTTTGGACGACCCGAAATGGCCCATTTTTGGGCTTTCATTTAAGCAAGTAGGTGACACACCTACTTGTCACCTAGCAGCTTGCGCAGTATCGCACAAATGCCCATATCTTTCTACTCCAATGTGGTATTGACAAATGGTTTAATGCGTTGAAAAATATACTCATAGATCTTTAATTTGATGGGTGGAACACCCCATAACTCTAAGTATATTGGGAGAAAATTGCAGTTACATTTGACCCAAAATTTCAGTAAAACTTATGAGTGTAACTTGTGATGACTTTCATCGACTTTTGTTCCACAACTCGCTTGACATTAAAACATAACACACGGATGTCATACGACTAATATAAATCATAACATAATCCCCTTATCATGTTAATTACCCTAGTCTCACCCCAAAGGTACATGTTATAACATTTCCAACTTGTCGACTTTCGACGAAACATTGTTTTATTTAATTGCTTTAGCTTCTGAACTGTCCAACCCTCTTTGTACTTGTTGTTCATGATCTTCAATATTTGTAACCTCAGAGGTAGCATGATTAACTTACTTTATATACTTTTAAATATTATCTCATTTTTGGTCCTACATTAGTTTGCTTACGACGCATTTTTACGTACGAAAATATAGGGTGTAACATCACTCCCCCTTGGGAACATTCGTCCTCGAATGTTTACTCTTAGAGACTTTGGAAAATTTTGCCAAAGTATCCTTCGTACACTAGGTTAAAACCAACCTGCACGTAGCCAGAAACATTCTATGCATGCCATATATGGCCAATCTTTATAAATAGCAGCAATTTGCCTCACCGACCGTAAATCATAAATATTGAAAGTGAAAAATAAAAGCTTACCTGATGACCTGCTAACCTACATAGAGCTATGTTGTAGCGTCCCATCTCGAACCATATCTTCAGTTTGAAATAGGTGGGGGTATTTAGACTTCATTTCTTCCTCCGATTCCCACGTCATCTCTTCTACATTCTTGCTCCTCCATAAAACCTTTACGGAAGCTACCTCCTTATTTCGTAGATTGCGGATTTGTCGGTCTAGGATGGCAACTGGAATTTCCTCGTATGACAAGTCCTCTGTAATCTATACATCATCCGTGGGCACCACTCGGGTAGGATCGCCAATGCACTTCCGTAGCATAGATACATGAAAAACCAGATGGACAGACTCCAATTTTGAGGGCAACTCTAACTCATAAGCTATTTGGCCCACTCTCCGAATGATCCTATAAGGCCTAATATACCGCGGGCTAAGCTTGCCTTTCTTGCCAAACCTCATCACGCCCTTCATAGGTGATACCTTTATGAATACCCAGTCATTAATCCTGAACTCTAAGTCTCGTCGCCGCACGTCAGAATATGACTTCTGATGACTCTGAGGTGTCAACAGTCGCTCCCGGATAAGCTTTACTTTTTCTATGGCCTGTTGAACCAGGTCTGGCCCATATAACCCAGATTCCCCAACATCAAACCACCCTATAGGAGATCTGCACTTACGCCCATACAAAGCCTCGTACGGAGCCATCTGAATACTGGAGTGGTAACTGTTATTATATGCTAACTCGACAAGAGGTAGATGTTCATCCCAACTTCTTTTAAAATCCAACACACATACTCGTAACATATCCTCGAGCGTCTGAATTGTGCGCTCGGCTTGTCCATCAGTCTGTGGATGAAAAGCTGTGCTGAGATTCACCTGAGTCCCTAGACCTCTCTGAAATGACCTCCAAAAATGTGCTGTAAACTGAGCCCCACGGTCAGATATAATAGAAACTGGTACTCCGTGTAGCCGCACTATCTCCTTAATATATAACTTGGCATAATCTTCTGCTGTATATGTAGATCTGACCGGTAGGAAGTGAGCTGATTTCGTGAGCCTATCGACTATCACCCATATGGAATCGAACTTACGATTAGAACGAGGTAAACCCGTGATAAAGTCCATGTTTATCGCCTCCCATTTCCATGTCGGGATCTCTATAGTCTGCATTAGCCCTCCAAGCTTCTGGTGCTCTATCTTCACTTGCTGGCAACTAGTACATTGGGCGACAAACTCAGCAATGTTCTTCTTCATATCATTCCACCAGTACACATCCTTAATGTCATGATACATCTTCGTCGACCCAGGATGGATGGAATACCATGAATAATGTGCCTCTGACATAATCCTATCTCGTAGCCCTGCTACATCTGGAACACACAAACGACCCCTATATCTGAGAACCCCATCTCCCTTTAGCTCTAACAGTGGTTTCTTCTGCTGCAGAACTCGCTCTCTCAGCTCGACCAACTCTGGGTCCTCGTACTGCCTTTCCTTGACTTCCGCTATGAGGGATGATTTTGTAGTGTTTTGGAGTACAACTCCACCATTCTTAGAATCTACTAACCGAATCCCCAATGAAGACAATTGATGAATCTCTCTAGCTAATTGTCTTTTCTCGGGATCTACATGTGCTAAGCTACCCATAGATCGACGACTTAATGCATCTGCTACAACATTAGCTTTCCCTGGATGGTAGAGAATGTTAACATCGTAATCTTTCAATAACTCAAGCCATCGCCTCTGTCACAAATTCAACTCTTTCTGCTTGAAGAAATATTGTAGGCTTTTATGATCAGTAAATACATCAACATGAACACCATATAAATAATGCCGCCATATCTTAAGTGCATGGACAACTGCAGCTAACTCGAGGTCGTGGGTCGGATAATTCCTCTCGTGCTTCCTCAACTGCCTTGAAGCATACGCAATTACCTTCCCATGTTGCATCAGGACACATCCTAACCCGACACCTGATGCATCACAATACACGGCATAACCCTCTAGACCCTCTGGAAGTGTTAGAACTGGAGCTGAGGTCAACCTGTTCTTAAGCTCTTGGAAACTCCGCTCACAAGCTTCTGTCCATTGAAACTTAGTTTCTTTCTGTGTCAACTTCGTCAATGGGGCCGAAAGGGAAGAAAAACCCTCTACGAACCTCCGATAGTATCCTGCTAAGCCTAGAAAGCTACGAACCTCTGTCGGAGTGGTAGGTCTAGGCCAATATTTCACGGCCTCAATCTTCTGAGTGTCCACCTTTATCCCTTCATTTGATACAATATGCCCCAAGAATGCTACAGACTTCAACCAGAACTCACATTTAGAAAACTTAGCATACAACTTATGATCACAGAGGGTTTGGAGTACCGCTCGCAGGTGGTCCGCATGCTCATCCTCTGAACGGGAATAAACCAGAATATCATCAATAAATATTATCACGAACAGATCTAAAAATGGCCGGAATAGGCTATTCATCAAGTCCATAAATACAGCGGGTGCATTAGTCAACCCGAAGGACATGACAAGGAACTCGAAGTGGCCATATCGGGTCCTGAAGGCTGTCTTCAGAATATCTTTTTCCCGAACTCTGACCTGGTGGTACCCCGACCTCAAATCTATCTTTGAAAAGCATCTAGCCCCCTGCAACTGATCAAACAAGTCATCGATCCTTGGAAGTGGATACTTATTCTTAATAGTTACCTTGTTCAGCTGCCTATAATTGATACACATCCTCGGCGAGCCGTCTTTCTTCTGCACAAATAGTACTGGTGCCCCCCAAGGTGAGGTACTGGGCCTGATGTAACCTTTCTCCAGCAAATCTTTTAACTGCTCCTTCAACTCCTTCAATTCGCCAGGTGCCATTCTATACGGAGGGACGGATATTGGTTGAGTTCCTGGAAGCAAATCGATGCTAAAATCAATCTCTTGCTCTGGAGGAATACCTGGAAGCTCATCTGGAAACACATCTGCATACTCTTTGACTACGGGAATAGACTGAAGTGTAGGTATCTCAGCATCTGCATCTCTAACTCGCCCAATATGATAAATGCACCCTTTTGCGATCATTTTCCTCGCCTTCAGATAGGAAATAAACCTACCTCTGGGTGTTGGTGTATTACCTACCTATTCAAGGACTGGCTCACCCGAAAAATGAAATCTGGCTGCCTTTGCTCGGCAATCAACTGTGGCATAGCAAGCTGCCAACCAGTCCATGCCCATGATAGCATCAAAATCCATCATCTCTAGCTCAACTAGGTCAGCTGAGGTCTGACGACTACAAATTGTCACCGTACAACCTCGGTAAACCCGTCTAGCAATAATCGATTCTCCGACCGGTGTAGATACCGCAAAAGGATCACTTAGTATTTCAGGCACTATACCAAAATTCCTCGCGACAAATGGGGTAATATACGATAAAGTAGATCCTGGGTCTATCAAAGCATAAGCATCGTGAGAGCAAATGGTTAATATACCTGTCACAACGTCTGGTGAAGACTCCTGGTCCTGTCGACCCGCTAAAGCATAGATACAGTTCTGATTACCACTTGAACTGGAACGTCTACCTCTGCCCCGACCTCTACCAGCCGAAGACTGAGACTCGCGCCCTGAAGGATGCACTGACATAGAAGATCCTGTTGCTGAACTCGCTGGTTGTGCCATTCCCCCCGAATATCTATTTGGGCAATCTCGCATCATATGCCCTGGACGCCCACATGTATAACAAGCATCAGAACTTGCTCGGCATTGGCCCAAGTGTCCTCTACCAGAGATGTCACACCGTGGAGGAAATGACCATGTCTGCGCAGATCCTCGCTGTCGCTGCAAACCCGACGCCCGTGAGCTCTCACCTGGTCCTGACTTAGTATAACGGTCATACCTGTAACCCTGTAACTGAGGTAGCAGAGGCCTAGGTGGCCATCCGAAGTACTGGGTCCTATAACTACCCTGATATTGCTCCTAAGACCTGGGAAATCTTATCCTCTTACGTTTCCCTTGCTCAGCCCTCTCTGTACCCTGCTGCCGACGCCTACCCCTTTCTATATTCTGGGCGAATGCCTGAATCCGAGAGATATCCATACTATCCTGCAATGCAGCGGTGGCACATGCCTCGGTTAACTCTGGGGCTAACCCTGCTATAAACCTGTGAATCCTGTCCCGCATAGTAGCAACTATGGATGGTGCATATCTGGCCAATGAGTCAAAACGGAGACTATACTCTCGAACACTCATATTACCCTACTTGAGGGCTAGAAACTGATCGACTCGAGCCTGTCGGATCTCCCGTGGTAAGTACTGGTCAAGGAAGGCATCTGAAAAATTCTCCCAAATAGCTGGAGGTGCATCACGTCCCCTGGACCTCTCCCATCCCTCATACCAAAGGATGGCTATATCTCGGAGTCGAAAAGCTACTAGCTCAACTGCCTCTTTCTCCGTGGCATGCATAACACGAAAGATCCTGTGAAGCTGATCTATGAAATCCTGTGGGTCCTCCCTCTGATCTGTCCCCGTGAACTCTGGGGAACTCAAAGCAATAAACTCTCGGACCCTTGAACTCCCAGACCCCTCAGAAGTTCCTGCACTAGCTGATGCCCTAGCCTGTTGCTGGGTAGCTACCAACTGTGTCAACAAATGCACCGCACTCCTTAAGTCCCGATCTGATGGAAGTGGAAGGGGAACTGGATGTGCGGTTTCCCTAGGAATCTCCGTAGTTGGTGGAGGAGCCGGTAATGGCTGAGTAGGGGTCTCACCTTGAGCCTCAGACTGGGCCCCATCTACTGGGGGTACCTTGCTGGTCCCCTCACCTGCTGCTGTATCTCTCCTCTGGCTAGCCGTAGTCTTCCTAGTCACCGTCATCTGTGCATGCAAATACCAACACATAAGTTTAATTCAAATTTCCTATAACTCAGTTCTATAGCACGATTTAGATTTCAAAGAAGGGTAACCAACTCCTAAATGCCCTGTAGTTCCCTGCTTATATAATGTGGTGCACAACACATCTATAAACAAGACCCTACTAGACACGGCTTGTAGACTTCCTAGGACAGAACTGCTCTGATACCAAGTTTGTCACGCCCCGAACCTAGGAGCGAGACAAGCACCCGGTGCCTCACCTAACCTGGCGTACCAAATTGCAACTAAGGGACTCTGAACACATAATGTCATACTTTGGCCATGGGGCCACCTTGCAAGACAATTTGCGAAGCAAAATATAAAACTGAATGGAAACTAGCGCTAACTAAACATCAATATAAAGCTAGGCTGAAAAGGCCGTTATAGCTACTACAGCTGACAAACCACCAAATTATACATACTAGGCCTACAAACCCAACATACTGCACTAACCAACAGGATATGTCTACAAGCCTCTACTGATAGATGTACTATGATCGGAACAGGGCCCCGACCTACCCATAACATATATACAGATATACATAAGATGTACACAATACTCTAGACCTGGCAACTCCGAAAGGCATGGAGCTTACCGATCAGGCTGAACTCGGGAAACACCTACTGAGGAGATCTACTCGTCTGTCTATCTGAACCTGCATGCATGAAATGCAGCGTCCCCGGAAAAGGGACGTCAGTACGAAATAATGTACCGAGTATGTAAGGCAATAACATAACTGAAAATCGAAACTGAACTGATAATATAATAACTAGAAGTAACTGGGAGTCAAAGATGATCTGGAGATATACTTACCTGCTGATACTGACTCAACTCCTTCAATGTAGTAAGTAAAATAATTGTACGGCCTTATAAGGCTCGGTATATATAACTGCTCTGCCGTAGTAGGCTCGCTCATAGGCGCTCGGCCATACTAGGCTATGTATCTCGACCATGCTGGGCTCGCTCATAGGCGCTCGGCCACAGTAGGCTCGGTATATAACTTTCCATCTGATAAGAGGTTGCCCAATAGGGGCCTGCCCATCGATTATAGCTCGATGGTAATGAAAATACTGTAATACTGTATATATAGGCTTGCTGCTCTCTTGACTGGAAGAAGACAATACTAAAATTGAATATAGAGTCTCGATAAGGAATAATATTGTAACTTATGAGACTAGAATAGTGTGAATAAATTCATGAATATGAACTTCTCTTTTTGTCTCATTACTAACACATGTAGCTACGAGATCATGCCAAAATGAAGGAAGGCTTAGCCTTAACATACCTTATCACAATCTTTCCAATCACCAAGTTGAACTCACCTCTTTGCACCTTAATCTACAAGAACGATAATAATACTATCGTTAAGATACGAAAGGTACAACTATCGCACAACGAACGACAAACTTATTTTGTATTAAAACGGGCAGCATCTCCCCTATAATCCTTACTTCCTCCAAATTCAAGATAACACCAACAATACAAGAACAGAACAATAACAACATATATACATCATTTTCCAGCCCTATATACACCATCAAATACTACAAAACAGCCCAACACACCCCAATCTCTTCGTACACAAAACGACCACCGTAGTAGTGTCAAACGACCCGAAAATGTTATGATGAACGACCAGCCAACCAACCTAAATTTATATGGTGTTTATAAACCCCCTTCATCCTCCAAAACTCCACAAAATAGTAGTAAAACACGCAGCCCAACAGCAACACAAAACAGTCCACAAAACAGTCCGCTACAAGTGAATAACTCGAACTCACGGCTTCCGATCACCGTCCCGTGAGTTCTTACAAGAATAGAACGACTTACCATGAATTTACAGAAGAAAAATTGGATGAAAGAGAGAAGTAAACTCACCTTATTTGTTGGATAACTCAGCTCTTATCTTGGTTCTTCAAACTCTAGGTTTTACCTCCAATTGGAACTTGAAAGGGAGAGAAAATCAATTAGGGTTTGTGGGAAATTTTTGGGAGGATTCTTTGCAGAGCTTATATCTGGTTATTATGCTCTATTTTAAGTCTAATATATGAAGAAAATAGGCCCTTAAAAGGCCTCTTTGGACGACCCGAAATGGCCCATTTTTGGGCTTTCATTTAAGCAAGTAGGTGACACACCTACTTGTCACCTAGCAGCTTGCGCAGTATCGTACAAATGCCCATATCTTTCTACTCCAATGTCGTATTGACAAACGGTTTAATGCGTTGGAAAATAGACTCATAGATCTTTAATTTGATGGGTGGAACACCCCATAACTCTAAGTATATTGGGAGAAAATCGCAGTTACATTTGACCCAAAATTTCAGTAAAACTTATGAGTGTAACTTGTGATGACTTTCATCGACTTTTGTTCCACAACTCGCTTGACATTAAAACATAACACACGGATGTCATACGACTAATATAAATCATAACATAATCTCCTTATCATGTTAATCACCCTAGTCTCACCCCAAAGGTACATGTTATAACATTCCCAACTTGTCGACTTTCGACGAAAGATTGTTTTATTTAATTGCTTTAGCTTCTGAACTGTCCAACCCTCTTTGTACTTGTTGTTCATGATCTTCAATATTTGTAACCTCAGAGGTAACATGATTAACTTACTTTATATACTTTTAAATATTATCTCATTTTTGGTCCTACATTAGTTTGCTTACGATGCATTTTTACGTACGAAAATATAGGGTGTAACAATGAATCCCCTGAATATAAGTGTTTTGTGTTTGGCGTTAAGGTGACGCACATGCTAGGTGATGGGCGTGTCGGAATGCACCGTGTGAATTATGACTCAGTTGTTTCTGTGGTAATTTGTAGTTACCTAATATTGTTTTTATCCATGCGATTTCTACGTGTTAGAGTAATTGAGCTGTGATCCATGTTAGAAACCATGTTTAGGCTATATGCTTATTCTGTTGGGACTTCCTGAGGTCATACTCATTATGTTGTTATCCATGCTGTTAAGTTATTTGATTAAATTGCAATTACATACTCAGTCATACTCATTCATTGCATATCATATCTCATTCTCTCCTATCATTTGTCTCACATCATATTATCTTTGTTTCGGCCTATTGGCATGAGATTGTGAGGCCGAGAGACTGGAGAGATTGATGACTGAGTGAGGCCGAGGGCCTGATTGTGAGGATGTTTATGGGATCGGGCTGCACGCCGCAACAAGCATTATTGATTTATGCCATGATTGGATTATATTAGCGCTTGGGCAGGATCCGCCACTCTGGAGTCTGCACACCCACAGTGAGCGCAGGTACCTACTGAGGGCGAGTATCGAGAGCGAGTGCTGAGGGATTGGGAGGACTGAGTGACTGGGAGGACTGAGTGAACTGATACTCTGAGAGTATGCATATGGATTTATCACTGTGTTGCATTGCATTCGACATGCACACTTGACATCCAAGAATAGAGATGCATTTTTTCCTCATGTTATATGGTATTGCGTCATTCATGACTTTACATACACATTGACATGTAGGCATAGAGATGTACTTTCCTCATGCCATTTGATAACGAAACATCTTACCTGTTGTTGAAGGTTTTTGGGAAAAATCACAATTTTTTAGATTTACTCATATTTTGGTGATTTCAGTAAAAGATTTAGGTTTTCACTGTTATACTTGAAAAGCATGCATATTTTCCGGAATTATGAACGAGCTGTGCATTATATCTCTGAGTTATTTCTTGTACCAGTTTTATTATATTGTTATGAGTTGTTATTGGCTATTGGTGTTGGACTCTGACCTTTGTCCCAGCTCGTCACTACTTTCAACCTAAGGTTAGGTTTGTTACTTATTGAGTATATGGGGTCAGCTGTACTCATACTACAATTCTGCACCTTGCGTGCAGATTTGGATGTTGATGATGCTGAGTATGGCAAGAGTTGGCATTGAAGATATACCTGCATTCCGGTCATAGCTGCCTCTTGTTCTTGGTAGCTTTAGAATTATTAATATGTTCATTTATATTTGAAACAGATGATGTATTTATTTCATTCCATCTTTGTAAACTCAAAATCTTAGAAGCTCATGATTTGTACTACCAGTCCTTGGGAATTATTTTTTGTATAAAAGTTCAGTTGTATTATTATTTCTTCTCTTAATGAATCTCGTTTGAATTGGTTTATTGTTAACTGGATTACCTAGCGGGTTGGGTTAGGTGCCACCACGGCTGGTTGCAATTTTGGGTCGTGACAGAAGCCCTTTCCGTGCATTGTTTTAGCTATTACTGGTTTTTGCACTCTTCTTTCAATTTTGATGGCCTAGAATAGTTGCAAGAATTTCGTTGGCAGTAACGTTCTTTTTTTCAGAAAACCTATGAGTTAGTTGTCATTTTGTCTTAATATTCTTGGTTGAAGTGCAAGTTATGTTGAATCTCGGTTAAGCAACTATTTGTCAATTGTGACATTATTTGGAACATCATTTTCATGGGACATGACTACATTCAACAAATATTACACCGGGTTTAGGCCGATGAGAATAATATTTTGAGGCCACGACGACCCGAATGACACCCCAATCTGGGCCCGAAATAACGAGGCGATGACGAAAGCTAAAGAAAAACAAAAGACGAGAATATGAATATCCATACTTTAGGAGGAAACACGGTTGGCCACTGGAGTTGCTACCAAGTCGGCGTTCCCATTCTAATGTCTTATTGCTATATGGCATACACCATCCGAGCCTCCAAAAATATTTTAATCATTTTCAAAAGAGTATTTTTCTATATTATCTTTTAAACGATTTTCCAAAACTATTTCCTAAAAATAATTTCCCAAACACATTTTTCAAACTATTTCCAAAAACAATTTTCCAAAAACTTTTCCAACTATTTTCAAAACAATCTTCCAAAAAATATTTCTTAAATAAGATCATTTCAAGAAATAAATTAGTTTATTATTCACTTTATATGCTATTAGCAATTTTATTTCTCTTGTCATGCGATATATTATCATACAGAGTCGCTTTCGGAAGATGACACCTACAGACGAAACCTACCCCTGTAAAATTCCTGATTCGTACTTCCCGTTCTTGGGTGAACCTAAAACGTAAAGTATAGTGAAAACGTAGATAGATATCATGCTTGCTTGTTATGATACTGTCTAATTGCTAAACACTTAGGGTGAATTGCATATAGTTAATAATCGGGTTAATTTGCAATGTGGTACGTTAGGTGATTCATGGTGTAATGACTCAGACGGTCTTTTTGAGTGTCATAGCCCCGTTCCCCTATTCACTGCTTATTTTATGCTTAATTATTTTTATGTGACTTGTCGGGGTAGTTGGTTCAGTTCCGGGGAAGTTTCGGAATGAGTTGATACACTTAGTCTCAAGGTTTGAAAGCTTAAGTTGAAAAGGTTGACCGGATATTGACTTATGTATAAATGGCTCCAGAATGGAGTTTTGATAGTTCCGATAGCTCCGTTGGATTATTTTGTACTTATGAGTGTGTCCGGATAGTGATTTGGAGGTCCGTAGTTGATTTAGGCTTGAAATGGAGAATGTTGGGAACTTAGAAGTTTTGGAAATTTAGAAGTTTGAACGAGAGTTGACTTTGTAGTTACCAGGCTCGGATTTTTGTTCGGAGAGTTGGAGTAGGTCCGGTGTGTCATTTATGACTTGTGTGAAAAATTTGAGGTCAATCGGACGTAATTTGATAGGTTTCTGCATAGATTGTAGAAGTTGGAAATTCTTAGTTTTTGTTAGGCTTGAATCGAGGTGCAATTCCTGTTTGACTTTTGAGCCGCACCTCGGCCACTACCGTAGCCCCGGCCTCCTATGGCCAGAGATCAGCTAGGTCGTGTATTAAAGGGTTTGGGGCCAAAAAATATAAAATTACAGAAGTGCCCAGAACTGAAGCGCAATATTCGCATTTGCGAAGGAAAGTTCGCATTTGCGAACCTTGGATTTTCTGTTGATAATCTCTGCGATGGAGGACTTCACATTTGCGAAGGTTGACTGTCTGGTTTGACTTCGTATTTGCGGCCCTAATTTCGCATTTGCGACCAGCAACTCGCAATTGCGACCCTTGAGGCCAATTTTTCAGATTTCTGCTTTTCAGCCCCTTTTTGCCTTTCTTCACCGTCACTTCTAAATCATATAAAACCTGCAAAATAGAAGTAAACGACATTAAACAAACTATTTTATCAGTCAAACATAGCAAAAATCTAAGATTAAAGATGAGATAAGTTGGTAAATTACCAACTTATCAAACTCCCAAACTTAAACTATTGCTTGTCCTCAAGCAATCAAAGCAAATCTCTTTCCATTTAATCGACTCAATAGTGCATCAATATCATAACAAGTCAAAAGATCAAATTTAAGTACAAACATATGATTTTGATTGGTAGCAACAATTAATCCAAAGCATATGAAACACTAAAAACTTCTCATTAATTTCTTTACAATTCAAGTGCTCAAACATCATGTTAATCAAAGTAGCAATCAAGTCATGATGCTAAAGTTTCAATATTTGCCTCTTTATCATGTATAACTTTCCCTTGTTCATTCCTGCCAATTGAAAATGAGATTAAATTCACAACTCAAATCGCAAGTGCCCTTACACTTAAGAAAGAATTCCACTCTCATAAATTACAATTCAAAACATAAATGGGATATCAAATGGAAAGAACTAACTCTCTCTCTCACAAAGATGTTCAAATGCACACAAGTAGTACCATAGGCTTGCCCTTCATGTATTTCTGCACTAATTAGGACAAACATGGATCAAAATCAATTGCCCTTCATGTTTAGGCTTTTGGTTAAGGTAGGGCACAATTTTGGTTAGAATGACTCAAAATCTCCTTAAGCACTACAATCTTTCAACAATCAAAGTACACTTCCTTCAAGAACTTTTCCACCCTTTATTCAATTTTCATTTCATCACCTATTCTTTCATTTATTCACAATTCCTTATTTTTCCTTCCCATTTTTTATATTTGTTTTTTCAAATATCAAGGAAGGTTCCACTATATTATTTTTGTGTTTTCACCCGTTTCCTTTTTAAGCAACTTCCACATCATAACTTTTCCAACCATCACCCCCAAACATAGGCTTTTAGCCTATATTTACACTTTCAACGTACTTAGAATGGTGGGGTGCCAAAGGATAGATCAATAAAGAACAAAAGGTTAAAGTTTGTAACATGGTTGCCAAAGAAAAGGTTAATGGATCAAAAGGGGTTGACTAGAAAGACTATGCACGGGTAGGAAATTTAAGGCAAAAGAGCGGTCCAAGGAAGACCTAACATCATTTTCAAACCAAATTAATCTAGTATTTCGCCTTGAAGTTGTCGGCTAAGTTCTAGACTACAAATAATACAAAAGAACTCAAAATAAATCTCACCACACATGGCACATGAAAACTCGAGTGGAATACAAATCAAAAATCCAATTAAAACTATTTAACTCAAAGAAGCCGCATATAGCCCAAGAAACTATTTAATGAATCAAAGAGCCAAAAGTTGAGTCTAAAAGTCATGACAATAACCCTTAATTCAATCATTTTTCTTTTTCAAAGATCCAGAATTCATATGACCAAGTTTAAATCATGTTGGTACCAAGCAAGCCACAAATTGGCCAATGGACATAAAATCCCAACTCATGCCACTTATTCTTCTAAATTAGCAAAAAAGATATCTAAAGTACAAGACTAATTCCCTTAAGAAAGAAGTCCCCTAGCTATCCATCATCGGGAAAAAACGACATAATAATTTACCAAAAATACCCGATTCAAAAGAAAATTGATATCCTCGGAAAAAGAACCGTGGTATATAGAAAAACCAAGGATATTGCCAATAAAATATAACATACTATATATATACATAAAAAATCAAGAAACTAGTAAACATGAAGTAAATGAAACACACTATATAAAAAAATCAAAAAACTAGTAAACATACTAATATAACACATCAGATTGAAATAAAAAATATCAATCTACCATATCAACAGTTATACAAGAAGCCACCCCCAACTAGAAATGTTGCAATGTCCTCAATGCAAGTGCTCTCCTCGCTGTCAGACTCAGCCACAACCTCCTCCTCTTGCTCGAACCAATGAACTTGTTACGACCCCAATTTCCCTCCACATGATGTCGCAATGGCACCTACTCTCTGAAACTAGGTAAGCTGATTACTATAACAATTAAGCCATTTATTAAAATTGATCATTTGGAACAGAGTTCAAAATAAGCACTGAAACAAAAGTGGAATAAGCCTACGCGACAATAACCATAACAACCTCCCAAGATTGATATTACAGAGTCACAAAATCTAGATGCGTGCATGGAATGATCTCAAGGATCTAAATACAATACTATTCAAATGAAAACTGATAGTACAATGTAAGGAAAGGACTCCAAGGGACTACGACGACCAAGCAGCTCTACGTTGAATCCTTGTGATCAACAAGCTAACTCTGCCCGGGTTCGATATCTCCAAAACCTGACTCTGCACAAAAATATGCAGAAGTATAGTATGAGTGCACCATGATCCATACCCAATAAGTATCAAAACTAACCTTGATGGAGTAGTGACGAGGTTCAAGTCAAGAAATTCACTAGGCAAAATAACTTGTGCAGTATAGAAGTATAAAGCTAATAATGGAAAGCAGAAATCTATAAATGGAAACAAGAGTCAACAAGCGGTATAAACAGTAAAGTAATAAGAACATTATGATGTATCGTTGAACCCAAATAAGGAACACCAAGGAGAACCAATTAATCAAGCCATTCCAACACATGTTTCACAACGAAATCACCCCGTGATACTTTATCTCATAGTCACACGTCACGAGTCTCAACCCACCATCATATAATCACGGCACCTTGTACCCTCATCTTGAAACACAATCGCACGAACATCTCACGTGCCAATATCTCAATTTGCCTGGCATGATCAGAGGCTCACATTCACAATCTGCCTCGCATGGTCACAGGCCACAATCACAATCCGCCTGACATGATCACATTCTTGATAGCAACATGAAACGGATAATACAAGGACACATGGGCATGATCAATGAATGTTAAGTTTCGTACTCCTGAGCTAGTATAAGTGGCATGCTAATGTGTCTGCTTGCGCGAGTGTACTATTGCAGCCCAAGTCAACAAGTAATATCAATGACATCGAGTAGCTCATTAGAAGCAACAAATCAAGTCGTGTAAGGTGCATGTCATACATATGGAAAAACACCATCACACAAAAATAACCAACACAATGTACCCGAGCCATCATACATCATCCCTGCCAGTTTCCACCCTTATCTCTCTGATAGCCACCCGTATCACTCCGCCATGACAATATCATTATCCACCCTTATCTCTCTAATAGCCACCCATATCACTCCGTATAATTTCTACCCTTATCACTCCGTCCGGATAATAACATAATAGCCACCCTTATCAATCCGTACATTCAACAACAGTGAGATACCACCCTTATGCCCCGCATAACAACAACGGTGAAATACCACCCTTATACTCCGCATAACAACAACCTAACCACACAACAATTTGCAATTACTAACATCACAACAACACGACGTATCAACTTGTGCCATAAATGCCCATAGGTCACAACCTCACCAAAGATCCAACAATATCAATATTACTAATATAAATAGCCCACGACTCAACACGATGTGTATAGAATCTCAATAACAATAAATGAGCGGGAAAGTAACTCAACAAGGAACAACACCCCCCTTTAAACACAACTTCAATTAAAATAAATTAATGCCTTTCGATAACCTCAATTCCAATTAAATGTTTAAGGATAAACTCGATAGTGAAAGTATTTCTATGAAATGGAAAACTTCGGATTTCTAGTGTATGAATAGGTTAACAATGAAAGAGATGGCACAGACTAGCAACTAGGTCAAAATGCATGAGAATAACCCGACAACAAAAAGGATATCATGTACAACAATTTCAACTGAAAGTAACTCGAAGACAATAAAAGAAATAATGGTAAAAGTGGTAACAACTTCAAATAAAACATATGAGAGCACACTCGACAGGTAAAGAATGTGACATGTAAGGACGACCTCAAATAAAGAATGTGATAGCATACACGACGAATAAAAGATACAAGATGCGCTAACAAATTCCAAATAAATACATGAAAGAGGCCTAAGAGTCTAAATCGGTCCATTTTCTACATATAAGCTCGAGAATGTACTCGTCACCTCGCGTACACGGCTTTCATATAACACAATTAGCACAAACGACTCAAATCCTATGGGGTAATTCCCCCACACAAAGCTAGGCTAGGTACTTATCTCAAAGAAGCTAAACCGATACTCTAAAATGACCTTCTCATATGGAACAACCTCCGGACGGCTCAAATCTAGCCAAAATAACTTAATATCATAAATAAAAACCATAGGAAATAATTTCGGATAGTAAAGCTTTGATCTTTAATTAAAACTAAAAAGTCAACCTCGGGCCCGCACCTCGGAACCCGACAAAATTCTGAGCTCGCTTTACAGGCGCTACTCTGGCTGTAGTACGAGCCACACCTCAGACACTACCGCAGCCATTGCCTCACGCGGCCCTATCTTTTGGTACTAGTGGCCTTCCACCTGATCCGGTCGTAGGTGTCCTCACAATCTATGAGAAAATAGAAGAGTCAAGTTCAAATTTTAGAAATAACAAATCTGCACGACAAGAATACAAGAAAGTGAATTTTCCTAATTGTACGGTAGCCTCTCAAAGATAAGTGCCGATATCTCCAACCTATCTGCAAGACTCTACTAAACTTTCTCATGACGCGTAAACCTTTAAACCTAGGGCTCTGATACCAACTTGTCACACCCCAAAATCCCAACCCGTTATGATATCGTCTAACTCACTTGCTAAGCAAGCGAACATAAAAATTAAGAACCAAAAAAACATAAATATATATAAATAGCATAAATCTTAAATCTCAATGCTACAAAAAATACTGCTAATATAAGATAAAACCCCCAAAAACTGGTAAATACGAAGTTATGAGCTCTACAACAGAATATAAGTCAGAAAACTATATAACAATACTGTCTAAACTAAAAAAACAGTATATAAGAAAAGACAAGCCAAGACTGTGAGCGAAAAATGCATCTCTACCTCGTCTATCGATACTCAGCTCAACAAGTAACGCTGCTACTAATAACTAGTATCAACACCTAGATCCGCAAAATTAAGTACAGAGTGTAGTATGAGTACAACCGACCCAATGTACTCAATAAGTATCGTAACTAACCTCGACGAGGTAAAAGAAGAAAGAACTATAACTGATACCTACTATAAGCTATACAGTTTCATCAATTTAACAAGCACAGAACAATGATGAATCAAGTCATAAATCACAGAAAGAACCCTTTGTGCATGTGTGCGTGTGCAATTACTCAAGCTCGATGTGCAGAAAATGATACAGTATATAAAGATGATATGCAAGTAAATTAGGTAATTTAACCATGGAAATTACAAGTAAAGATGAAATGCAAATCCAGACAAAACACTGGCAAGACTATCCTCAACCTTTCCATATCCGTACCAAACCACTGATCAGTTTTCTCAATATTCGCATTTACACTATCAAGAGAAAAATATGAGAGGGTGACCCTATAGGATTGATCTATATCCATATGCAAGCATGGCCAATTCAACGTGCTACTAGCCCAGTTTGGTCACAGGCTCAATATCATAATCCTCCCGGTGTGGTCACAGGCATAACAGTTCAATCCGTCAGGTATAGTCACAAGCATAATAACACAATCCGCCTCGCGTGGTCATAGACATAACAACACAATCCGCCCCACGTGGTCACAGGCATCCAGTCCAAATCATATCACACAGAAGCAAATATATAGGAATACATGTATATGGGGAATGAATATCAAATCTCATACTCATGGACTGGTATAATGGCATGCTAAAGTAGGCATGTGCAAAGTGTGCTATCATAGCTCAATTCAGCAATTTCATCACAGAAATAACAATTATCAAGTTCATTCAGAGATTTAACATCTATATAGCCTCAAACATGGCTCAAGTAGTTCACAACAAGGTTACAAATATGAGAAACATTTTAGCTTAATGCTTAATAGTCAAATCTAGGCATATCATAGCCTAAGCATTACCCGAGCATGGATAATTACCCTGGTGCTCGCACATGGGCTTAAACCCCACACATATGTGCACTCATTGCACGTAGCTATCACAAATAATTCAGGCAACTAGTGCCTCAACCAAGTTTAGATAAGATACTTACCTCAAGCAAGCAAAATCACTCCTCTAACAAGCCCTACCCATGTGTATCGACCTCCGGACGATCCAAATCTAACTAAATCAACTTAATATAATAAATAAAAGCCATAGAATTGATTTGTAATGATAAAACTAAGTTCTTTAACAAAAATCAAAAAGTCAACCTCGAGCCCGCACCTCGAAATCCGACAAAATTCACAAATTCTGAACACCCATTTGATTATGAGTCCAACCATACAAAAATCATACAATTCCGACCTCAAAACGACCTTCAAATCCCCATTTTTCATTTCTAGAAAAGTTTCAACAAAATCCCCATTTCCTCTACTTCAAATCACCAAATAAATGATAAAACAATGATGGAAACATGATAAATGAACAAATCCAAGTCAAAAACATTACTCGGATCTAAGACATGAAACTCCTCTCCAAAATTGCCCAGAACCGAGCTCTACAACTCCAAATATGATATAATAACTCTAACCCTCAAAATAGGATTTAAAACATGCTTCCTAGTTATTACCCTTCGCGATAAAGACCCTCGCGATCGCGAAAAACAGAATCTCTAGTAGAAATATCCTTCTTCGTGAATGCGATAACCAAGTCGAGAACACGATGCCCAGTAACTAACACCTATGCATTGGCGGACCACCACACGTAATCACGAGGAACAACCGTGTGCAATTCCTCAAGCCTCCCCTTCCTTCTCCGCGAATGTGTCCCCTCGCTCACGTTCGCGTTGAACAAAAACCCAAAGCTTCGTGATAGCGATCGCGTCATTCTCCTACGAACACAATGAACATCACCTAACAACAATAACTCTTAGCGACCGCAACCCTTTCCTCACGATCGCGAAAGAGGAAACCAAATGCACAGAAATCAGCAGCTCCTGTAAGTCCAAAATAAATCCAAACTTGATTTGAATCATACCCGAGGCCCCAAGGACCTCGTCCGGATATACCAACAGGTACCAAAGCAAAATACGAACTAACTCGAAGCCTCAAATCAAATCAAACAACATCAAAATCATGAATCGTATCCCAATTCAAGCCTAATGAAGTAATGAACTTCCAACTTCTAAAACTAAAACCGAATCACCTCCAAACCAATTCTGAATGACCTCAAATTTTGTATGCAAGTCCCAAATGACACAACAGACCTAATCCAACTCTCGAAATCGAAATCCGAACCCGACATCAATAAAGTCAACTCTCGGTCAAACCCCTCAACCTTCCAAACCTTCAACTTTCCAACTTTTGTCAAAAAGCCTCAAACCAACCTATGAACCTCCAAACCAATATCCCTATTTGGACATACGCCTAAGTCCAAAATGGCTATACGAAGCTATCGGAACCATCAAAACTCTATTGTAGAGTCGTTACACAAAAATCAAATTCTGATCAACTCTTCCATCTTAAGCTTCCAACCTTGGGACTGAGTGTTCCAATTCACTCTGAATCATCATCGAAACCAAACCAACCATCCAGACAAGTCACAAAACCACAAATGAACGTAGAATAAGAAATAATAGGGGAACAGAGCTAAAATACACAAAACGACCTTGTGGATCGGGATGCATGCCGCAGCAGGCCATATTGGCTTTACTATTATTATTATTATTATTATTATTATTATTATTATTATTATTATTATCATCATCATCATTATTATATTATTATTATTATTGTTATTATTATTATTATTATTATTATTATTATTATTATTATTATTATTGTTGTTGTTGTTGTTGTTGTTGTTATTATTATTATTATTATTATTATTATTATTATTATTATTATTATTATTATTATCATTATTATTATTATTATTATTATTATTATTATTATTATTATTATTATTATTATTATTATTATTATTATTATTATTATTATTGTTGTTGTTGTTGTTGTTATTATTATTATTATTATTATTATTATTATTATTATTATTATTATTATTATTATTATTATTATTATTATTATTATTATTATTATTATTATTATTATTATTATTATTATTATTATTATCTTATTCTTTGATTTTTAGTACTACATATTATTTTCTTTGGTTTGATTATCTTACAGTTTTATTATTTTGTAGTCGGACATACCAGCAGTGAGCGCAGGCACAATGATATGTACACATGCTTTGGTGAGGGGCATTGATGCCAGGCACCCGTATAGTGTTGAGTGATTGTGTGTGTGATAAGGTGGGCATTTGAGACAGACAGCTTGGGTATGTTGAGAGTGAGAGTATCTGGGGATACCACCATATAATCATTCATTTGACATGTATACTTGACATGTAGGCATAAAGATGTATTATTCCTCATGCTAGCTGTAACTGGCATGTTCTTATTAGTGTTGTGCTAGAATTTTCATACTTGAAAGCATATCTAAATTCCTGTAATATGATTGAGCACATTTTGATAATTACTTTGAGTTACTTATTGCTATTGTCATCATTATATCCGTGTTGTCGTTTATATTGGTTTTGACGGTCTTCTTCCGAGCTCGCCACTACTTTCAGCCTAAGGTTAGTTCTGTTGCTTATTGAGTGCATAGGATCGGTTGTACTCATACTACGCTTTGCACTTCATGTGCAGATTCAGGTACATTTGGACGTGGTGATTGCTAGATCCATATTGGTGCCAGCATTTAGAGACCTCGAGCTAGCTGCTATGACATTCGTAGACCTTGACTCTCTTTCCTTTATTTTTCTTGTTACTGTTCTATTGTTCAGACAGTTGTACTACAGATTTGGTTTATATTCTCATACTCAGTAGTGCTCATGTACTCGCTGATACCAGATTTTTAGGATGGTTATATGAGTATTATTATAGTTTTCATTATATAGTTATTATATTTCAGCTATTAAGTTATTAAACCATGTTTATCCAAATGCTTAGTTATTTTGTGAACTGTTGACTGGCTTCGCATGGAGTGTTAGGTGCCGTTGCGGCCCCGGTTGGAGTTGGGTCGTGACAATAACTTCGATATCATAAAGCATGAGCTACAACATCAAGGAAGCTAAGAAATTAAGCAAAATGAAAATCAGTTATTTTTTATTATCCCAAAAAATAAAATTTATGCAAAACCCAACCACAAAGAATTTTTTTTATTTGAAGATATTTTTCATGTATGACTTAACGTATGCATGATTAAAGAAAATGCATGCATGTAAAGTAGTGGTATGGGAGCTATGTATAGTAGCTATTATTGATATTGAATGGTATTCATATATGTTACCGATTAAAAGTTTCAAAGATTTATATTTGATGCACTTGTGGTATATGTACGGCCAAGCAGGGCTAAGAAGGTCCATTATGTTGTATATGGTTAGTTGTTGAGCTATGTTGTTATTGGTGCCCGTGTGGGAGATTATTCTTGATAGGTTAGAATTTTTGGATAGTCTCAATTACAAGGGAAACTCTGCCAAATTTTCTAAGAATTTGAAGGGTTAGCTAAATTTTGAAGTTGTAAAGAAGTTGAGACTTTGGAGAAGAATATAAGATCAATATGAATCGACGAATGATTAAGTATGGTGATTTAAGCAATAACGAGGATTACTTCTTGAATAAAATAACTTATAAAATATTCGAGGACAAATATTATTAAGTGGGAGAAAATGTAGGGTCCCGAAAATAAAAAACAGTTTCCAAATGTTATAAGGTCATTAAGAGGTCAGACGTGTACTAATTATATTTGTTTATATACGAGTGTTAATTAATAATATGAAAGATATCTCATGAACATAATAGCAAGTGTACGAGGTGTATTTGTAGTAATATAAGGCCTAAGGAGAGCCCTTGGGACAAGTCAACTGGTTATTATATATATATATATATATATATATATATATATATATATATATATATATATAAGGAGTTATGTGGTGAAAAACCTATCAAATTAAAGATATTCGAGTCGAGTTTCTAACGCTTCAAACCGTTCGTCATTTGGACATTATCAAAGGCTGGCAGTGAATTACTGCCATAGCGTCCGGGTCCGCGTCCGGGCTTAGAGGAGGAGTGAACTGGGGATGTGAAGCCTCTAGGGCAGCATCCGAAACCTAGAAATTTGGCCCTATAAGTACAAGGTCGACGAGAGAGATTATTTTGAGCTTTTGGGGTTAGGGTTCTGGAGATCAAGAGGCGATTTTAAGCTCAAATCAAGTCCAACTAACTTAGGTAAGCTGTTAATAATGTTTTGGGTTAATTCTTACTCAATATACATTAGTTCTAATATCGTTCTTACATATAACTACTAGATTTCATCATCAAAGCCTCAAGAACACAAAAATCGCCAAAGTTATGATTTTTTAAGATTGATCTACAAGAGGTAATTTTAATGCTTCAAACTCGTTTATTATGAGTAGTTAGAAGTATTGGTAGCATTTGTTACAAGTTTTAATAGTTGAAATATTGAATTATAAAACTATAGTTCAAGGCATGAATAGTATTTTGCGAAGATGAGAGAGAAGATGAATAGTATTCGTGAAAATGAATTTGATGAATACAATGAACCTATGAAATTGTTTGTTAGCAAAAGTTTAAAGTGATCAACTAAGTAATCACACGAATTGTATATTTTGCAAGTTTTGATTAAGAAAGACGTTGAATAGTAACTTGGTGACATTGGACAATTAATATAGTATCATTAATGAATTTGAGTGGGTATTAAATTATAAGAATGAAGTTGAATAGGCTAGCATGTGAACCTATTGGACGATTTGAGTTGTTAGAGACTTGTAGCCGACTTATGAGTCTTAAATGTATATTGATCAATACTTTTGGTTATATTTGATATAATTAGGATATCTAATTGTATATATCGACTTGTTTGTTATATTTGAGCATTTTAATTGATATTGGAACAATGGAAGAGAATTGAGATCTTGTGAATGGTATTAAAGCGAAGGCGAGGTAAGTTGATTAAAACTTATCTTCTTGAGGGATTTTGTTTAAAAGTATATTTTGAGTTAATGCTTAAGTTGTTTGCAAATGTGCTTTCGTGCTTGTGGGGACAAACAAGTGTGGATGTTTTCATGTACTACAATATTTTGTTGCATATGTAGTTTCATGTTATTTTATAAAATTTTGTATTAAATCTTGTTGGCAAAATGACACTTAAGACAAATGTTATGAGTTTTTATCAAAATGTACGTATTGATAAGAGTATAGATATTTGAGGGCTAAGGATAAGTTTTCATGAAAAGTATTTCTTTTGGAACTTGATAAATAGAATAGCATTTGTGGTATCTTTTTAAAGATTGATGTTAAATTGCTAAAGGCTTTAACATGTAAAAGGTTGTTTCATTGATTTTTGTTCTAAAAGTTTGGATTGTCTATTAATTTTATGATTTGATAAAAATAGACCCTTTGAGGCTATTATGCTATGAATCTATTTTGGAATATCAAATATTTTGGGAGTTACAAGTGGAGACCATTGAGATTGGTTCGAATGTTGAGTTCATTACCATGAAACTACACGTGCCGGTTTAAGGGACACATTCCAAACCTAAGCCGAGGTTTGTGGGATAAGTCCCCCAAGTGGGGCAAATGTAATATATTAGCATGGCTGAGTCGATTCGTGTGGCACTATGATGAGATGACCTGAGCGAGTAGGGCATATGATACTTGCGGCTAGGTTGATCACCTAGTTGACCATATTCTTATATCGGTGTCGGTATAGTGATTGTAAGGCCCCTTAAAATTTTACCTAGAACCGGGGGTTTCGTGGCGCCGAGGTAGGCTAATGTGTTTGCGGAATGTAGAAAATCTTAGGATGTCTCGGAGCTGTGTCTAGTAAATCCTTCTTATTGGTGTGGTGTGGACCACATCAATAATTAGGAGGCTACTTGGGCATTTAGGAATGTTACCCTTCTTTGATGCTCTAGAACGTGTGATAGAGCTGATTGTATGACTGTTCCTCCTTTGACTCGTACATTGCTCTAATTTTCAGTATATGGCGCCTAGGAAGAAAGCAAGAATTGGCCAAGGAGCTAATGCCACCCAGGAGTGGCAGTTGATTCTATACTTGATGATGCGGGTGAGCACCCGAGGGGTGAGGACATTCCCCCAACCGCAACAATGCTTGATTCAACTATTCCTGCTCAGACTACACCAATTCCTACAGCTACTAAGGGTGCAGCGATTCCTCCAACTGATACTCCAGTCCTAGCTCCAGCCTCAGTTCGGGTCCCAGTGTTTCTTATTGTGACCTTAGGTGCGCCGTACAGATTGTTGCTCAGATAGTGGCTTCCTAGGCCCAGAGATCGAGTATTTCACATGTTTTTTCTAGCAAGCAAAGGTATTTTGCTAGTTCCAGGGTGAATACGTTTCTTCAGTTGGATCCTCCTGTGTTCATGGGTACTAATCCCGAGGAGGACCCCTAGGACTTTATTGATGAAATGCACAAGACTCTCTGAGTTATGCGTGCTACTGAGACGGAAGCAGTGGAGTTGGCTTCCTACCGCCTGAAAGGGGTGGCATATTCTTGATTTAAGCTGTGGGAGGAGTCCTGTGAGGAGGGGAGCCCTCCAGCAAGGTTAAATGAGCTTACCGATGCCTTCAATGATCATTTCTCTCCTGTCGAGACTAAGGCAGCCCGTGCCGTTGAGTTTGAAAGCCTAAAACAAGGTAGCACGAGTGTGTGGGAGTACCATATGAGAATGATTGGGTATTCTTGAAGGTTTCCCCCATGAAGGGTATTATGCAGTTTGGTAAGAAAGGGAAATTGAATAAGAGGTATGTCAGACCGTACAGAATCATTCGGAGGATTAGTCAGGTGGCTTACTTACTTGAGCTACCACCAGAGATGTCATTGGTGCACCCGGTGTTTCGTGTGTCTATGTTGAAAAAGGTAGTTAGAGACCCCGCACTCATTGTTCCGGTTGAGACTATTGAGGTTAGTGTAGAATTGACTTATGAAAAGATACCAGTTGCCATTTTTGATAGGCAACTCCGAAAGCTGAGAAATAAAGAGATTGCCTCTGTGAAAGTGCTATGGAGAAACCACCAAGTTGAAGAGGCCACCTGGGAGGCCGAGGAAGAGATGAAGAAGAAGTACCCTCATTTCTTTGAATAACTATGTAATTGTTTCTATGAAATATGTTTCCCTTGTACAGTTTATGTTAAGGATGTTCCTTTCATAATATAAGATTTATGATGTCATGGTCGATGTTGTTTGCATGTTGTGTTACATCGTTGTGTTCTGGTTATGTTGTTAGGACTGGTGTCTGGGATTCTCTGGCAGGTGGATAGGCCCGGTTATAGGGGAAACTCTGCCGAAATTTCTGGAAATTTGGGGAGTTAGTTAAATTTGGAATTGCTAGTGTGTGAATTAAGAACTTAGTCGCTTTGGATGTTGATAGTGGATTTTGACCCTCATTCGAGGAAGAATGATCCTAGGCGAGGGAGGATGTAAGGCCCCATAAAATTTTACCTAGAACTCGGGGTTTCGTGGCGCCTAGGTAGGCTAATGTGTTTGAGGATTTTAGAAATTCTTCACGGCTTGCAAGTTTGCCGCCGTATGGACTTTTTGGGTTGTACAGTGCATCTGGTAGTTGAAAGAAAAATTTTCTTGAACATGGCATTTCTGCCATCTACTATGAAACCGCAAAACCTCTTCGCGGACCGCAGATCGGCCGCAGAATGCAACAGAACTTCAGCCAATTTTTGAAGATCATTATGCGGTTCATTATGCGACCGCATAACCATTTCGCAGGCCGCACAATTCATCGCAGATTCAGCATGAACATTCCGGGAGGGAGATTTCGCGGCGCGTTATGCGACCGCATAACTGTTCTAATTGTTTGTGCTTTCTTTTTCTCTGGATACTAAGATATTTTGAGACCAAATAAGGAAATGCCTTTCTGGTTATTGCTCAATGATTAGGGTAAAATTGTATCCCTTAGGAATCGGACAGCATAACGGTCGCAGACCTGATCAGGCCCGCCCAGTTTTGGGACCATTTTTGTGGTTCCCTTTGCGGACCTCATATTCATTTTGCGGTCCGGTCTGTGACCACAGATTCAGTTTCATAGGCTTAAGTGTGGGAAAATTTCACCCGATCCCATTTTTATAAAACGACTTTGGGGGTCATTTGGGCTGGTTTAAACGACTATTTTAGAGAGAGGGGAGTATCTTAGAGAGAGAGAAGGAAGCTCCAACCCCTTTGCTCATCAATTCTTGCCCAATCTTGAAAATTCAAGGGAATCACTCACTAGGACATCAGCTATCCAGGTAAGACCTTGTTCAAAAACCTTCACGCGATTTTTATGGGTTAAAGTAAGTTGTGGAGTTGTAGATGGGACATGCATGTGCCATTAGGGGGGTAGTATATGGGGTTGTTGAACTATTTCGGATAGATTCTTGTTGAAATTTGTTGAGGGAGGAAAGGATTACCATTGTAGAAACCTTGTATTAAATTTTGCATGATAAGTGTTCAACGAAATTCCCAAGAGACTTATATCATGAAAATCCTTCTAATTTTGATTCGATTTTATCATCTTCCTATAGATTAAAATTACAAGGATTATTTGGACGTTGTTGTAAATTAAGGAAAGCTCAACCGAGGTATTTTGGCTAAAATTCTCTCTTAGAATAGAATCCCACGATGTTCTCGTATGTTTCAAATATGATGGGCTAAGCTTCTATTCCTCAAGTTCCGAGTTATTCCTTATAAATTTGACTTTTCCGAACAAGCTTGTGTCATAAGTTATGAACTAAAAATGTGTGTCAAATGCTCCTATCATATTATGTTCTCCTTTGGGATTGTATTCAAATGCCAATGTGTCGAAATATTATGATTTCAATCATGTTTCAATTGCAAGTTATTATGCCAAGTTGTGGAAGAAAAATCAATGTGCTTAAGACTCTTATTTTCTCCTATATATACATAAATACTTGATTAGAAATCCCTTGTTGTTGATAATCCATGATGATGCTTGAAAGTGAAAGGAGTGAGTACGAAATATGAGCCGACGTGCCAAGAACGAAATTACCTTTATGGCCACTAGTGCCAATGAAATTGAAAAACGTGTGAAAGATTATGAAATGAGCAATAAATTCTATGTATAATAAATATTTTGGGAGTATTGTTTAGTCACCAAGGAGGGGTAGGTTGAAATAGCCTAACTCCAAAATTACATGTGCTAGTGTAGGAGTGATTAAGAGGTAAAATCCCCGTATTGATGTGATGAGATTATTCCTCTTGAATGGAATGAGAATGATGTATTGAGATTATTCCAATAAATTGGGATGCGATGGATGCTAGCGGAATGTGATGTCGACCCACACGGCATTATGGTGAGACGGCTTAGCCGATCAGACTGAGATCGAATGACATGCCGTGCACATTGTGGTGTTGTGATTGGGTGACTTTGGATGAGATGGCCTAGCCGATTGGGCCGTAATCGGAATCTGTGCTATAAACCAGGTGGTATATCGGTACTAAAGATATCCCAACCTAAAACATTGTTATTTACTTGAAATTTATCTTTCTCTTAACTTGACATTTTTACATTGTTTGAGGCTCTCATTTCTTCCATGTTCTTTCTCATTGTATTGTTACTCGTTCTATTGATAGGGTATTTAGTCTTACATACTAGTACTATTCTATATGTGCTAACGTCCATTTTGCCAGGGGCGCTGCATCTTTAATGGATGCAGGTGGTTTCACAGTAGGCGGCATCGATCAGTGATACTGTTACACTCTCTCCTCAGCGGACTTGGTGAGCCCCATTTCATTTGGGGGTCTTGTATCTTTTGTTCCTTATGTATAGTGTTTTGAGGTATAGCCGGGGCCTTGTTACTGGCAACATCATATTACTCTCTTGTATCCATTAGAGGCTCTGTAGACATAGTGTGGGTTGTATCTTGGTTTTGAAAAAGTAAAACTAAAGATGTGGTATTTGTATTACATGTTTCCACTTCTAAACTATGAATAGGTAATGTAATATTTTGGGTAATCTTGAATGAAGTTCTATTAGTAATGAAATTGGTGTTGTTCAGGGAATATTCTCATCTTCTCTATATTCATGGGTAAGTTCGGGTAGAAAGCATCTAGTAGGCTTGCTTGACCGAGGTATCTCAGTTGAGCGCTGATCGCGCTCCCCGATGTCGGGGCGTGACAAACTTGGTATCATAGCCTAAGGTTTTGAGGTGTCCTAGGATGTCTTAGATCCGTGTCTAGTAGAGTCCTTCTTATCGGTGTGTTGTCGACAACATCTATAATTAGGAGGCTACTTGTGCATTTAGGAATAATACCTTTATTTGATGTTCTAGATCGTGCGATAAAGATAATTGTAAGACTGTCCCTCCTTTAACTCATGCATTGCTCTAATTTTCAGTATATGGAGCCTAGGAAGAAAGCAAGAATTGGCCAAGGAGCTAATGCCACCCAGGAGTGGCAGTTGATTCTATACTTGATGATGCGGGTGAGCATCCGAAGGGGTGAGGACATTCCCTCAACCACAACACCGCCTGATTCTACTATTCCTACATAGACTGCACAGATTCCTACACCTACTGAGACTACTGAGGGTGCAGCGATTCCCCCACCTGAAGCCTCAGTTCCTGGTCCCCGTGTTTCTGATGGGGACCTTAGGAGAGGCATACAGATGTTGGCTCAGATAGTGGCTTCCCAGGCACAGAGATCGAGTATTTCACCTGATTCTTCCAACCAACAAGGGGATTCTGTTAGTTCCAGGGTGAACAAGTTTCTTCAGTTGGATCCTCTAGTGTTCACGGGTACTAATCCCGAGCAGGACCCCCAGGACTTTATAAATGAAATGCATTAGACTCTCTGAGTTATGCATGCTATTGAAACAGAAGCAGTGAGATTGGCTTCCTATCACCTGAAAGAGATTGCATATTCTTGGTTTGAGTTGTGGGAGGAGTCCCATGAGGAGGGGAACCCTCCGGCAAGGTGGAATGAGTTTGTCGTTGCCTTCATTGATTATTTCTTGCCTGCCGAGACTAAGGCAGCTCCCGCCACTGAGTTTGAGAGCCTAAAATAAGGTAGCATGAGTGTGTAGGAGTACCATATGAGATTTGCGCGCCTGTCCAAGTAAGCTATTTACATGTTGCCCAGTATGGAGGCTGGTGTGCGTCGGTTTGTGAAGGGCCTAGGCCCTTTGGTTATTAATGAGGCTGCTACAGCGGCCCTGAATTCTAATATGAACTATGGAAAGATTGTGGCATTTGCTCAAGCCATAGAGACTCATAAATTGAAGAATAGAATGGAGAAAGAGGGTAGCAATAAGGCCCGGTCCGCGGGCAACTTTACTGGTTCTTCCGGTGGTGGTGGTCTTGGTAGGTCAGTATTTAGGGGAGGGTCATTAGGGCCATCCCAGTCCTTTGCTTAGTCTTTAGTCAGTGCATAGTCATCAGGGCCCAGTCAGCAACAGTGGAGTCATTTCAGGCCCGGTCAAGGCAATAGGGGATCCTACCAACAGGGTCGGCATGGTGGGAGATTCCAGCAGCACTGGAGGCCCACATGCCCTAGGTGTGGGAAAATGCACTTAAGGGTATGCTACATGGACCTACTCATATGCTTCGGGTGCGGTGTGAGGGGTCACATTCATAGAGATTACCGTTCGTCCTGCCAGAGTGTGGGCAGGGGTAGGGCACAACCAGCCAGTTCTGCAGCTACTACATCCATATCACCTCCTCCAGCTTGAGGCAATCCCACACACGTAGGGCATGGTGAAGCTAGGGGTGATGCACAGAGTTCTGGAGGACCTAGCCGGTTCAATGCTATGAGGGATCACCAGAGTTCAGAGGCTTTTTTAGATATTTTCATGGGTATATTGACCGTGTAATCTCATGATGTATATGCTCTTATTGATCCCGGTTCTACTTTTTCGTATGTCACTCCTTATGTTGCTATGAAATTTGGGACAGAACCGGAACAACTCCATGAGCCGTTCTCTGTATCTATTCTAGTTGGCGAGTCTATTGTGGTCGCACGAGTTTATAGGGATTGTGTTGTCACAATGCAAGGTCGGGATACCATGGCCGATCTCATTAAATTGGGGATGGTTGATTTTGTTGTAAAAATGGGGATGGACTGGATTTATTCATGTTTTACCAAGCTTGATTGCCGAACCAGAACCGTTAGGTTTGTATTTCCACATGAGACAGTTATAGAATGGAAGGGGGATGATGTGGTGCCGAGGGGTAGGTTTATTTCTTACCTTTAGGCCACGAAGATGATCAACACGAGGTGTATTTACCATTTGGTCCAGGTTACGGACATCGATGTTGAGGCACCTACACTTGAGTCTGTGCCAGTTGTCAATGAATTCTTGGAGGTCTTTCCTGATGAGCTCCCTGGGATTCTACCAGACATGGAGATCGATTTTGGGATTGATGTGATGCCAGGCACGCAGCCTATACCTATTCCACCATACAGAATGGCACCCTAGAGAATTGAAGGAACTAAAGGAACAATTGAAGGATTTGTTAGAGAAGGGTTTTGTTTTGTCTGGCCGAGTGTGTTTCCTTGGGGCGCACCGATTCTCTTTGTAAGGAAGAAAGATGTGTCACTAGGATGTGTATTGACTATCGATAGCTCAACAAGGTCACAATCAAGAATAAGTACTCACTTCCAGAGATAGATGACTTGTTTGATCAATTGCATGGTGCTAAGTATTTTTCCAAGATTGACTTAAGCTCGGGGTATCACCAATTAAAGATCAGGGAGCAAGATATTCCAAAAATAGCTTTTATGACTCGTTATGGGCACTTCGAATTTTTTGTGATGTCTTTTGGGCTGACGAATGCCCCGGCAGGTTTCAAGGATCTATGAGCCGAATCAAGCCTTTTCTTGATTCCTTTGTGATGGTCTTCATTAACGATATTATTTTATACTCACGAAGCCTAGAGGACTATGCCGATCATCTTAGGGCAGTTCTGCAGACTCTATATCAGCACAAATTGTATGCGAAGTTTTCAAAATTCAAATTTTTGCTTGAATCTGTCACATTGTTGGGTCATGTCGTCTCCAAAGAAAGAATTAAGGTTGATCCTCAGAAGATTGCAGCTGTGAAGAATTGGCATAGATATACAACTCTAACAGATATTCGTAGTTTCTTGGGCTTAGCTAGGTATTACAAGAAGTTTGTGGAGGCGTTCTCTACTCTTGCCTCTCCGTTGACTAAATTGACACAGAAGGCAATTAAGTTCCAATGGTCAGATGCTTGTGAAAAGAGCTTCCAAGAGTTGAAATCAAGATTGACTACGACACCAGTGTTGACCTTAACCGAGAGTACCTATGGGTTTGTGGTATATTATGATGCTTCAAGGATCGGACTTGGATGTGTATTTATGCAACATGCAAAGGTGATTTCTTATGCTTCAAGACAACTTATGAATCATGAGAAGAACTATCCAACATATGACTTCGAGCTTACGGCGGTGGTTTTTGCATTAAATATTTGGCGTCATTATTTGTTTGGGGTCCATGTGGATATATTCATGAACCATAAGAGCCTTCAATATATTTTCAAGCAGAAGGAATTAAATCTAAGGTAGAGAAGTATGCTTGAGTTACTCAAGGACTACGACATCGATATTCTATATCATCCGGGGATTCATAAACATAAGACCATGGCTTTTTCTCTTGACACGGATGATGGTACACCAAGGTACCAAGAGCGATTATGTGTTCCAAATGTAGATGGTCTCCTGGAAAGAATCATGACTGAGGCTCACAATTCCAGGTATTCCATGCACCCAGGCTCTACAAAGATGTACCCTGATCTTAAGGAGATCCACTGGTGGAATGATATGAAGAGGAATGTAGCGGACTTTGTGGCAAGATGTCCAAATTGTAAGCAAGTGAACGACGAACACCGAAGGCCCGGTGGGCTAGCATATAACATAGAACTTCCAATGTGGAAGTGGGAGATGATCAATATGGACTTTCTGGTAGGACTACCTCGCACTCCTCTCAAGGTCGACTCAATTTGAGTGATTGTGGAGCGACTCACAATATTAGCACACTTCTTACCTGTTAAGGCTACCGACACAGCAGAACAACATGCTCATTTGTATATCAGGGAAATAGTCAGGTTGCATGGCACTCCAGTTTCTATCATCTCTGATCAGGGGGCACAATTCACAGCTAATTTTTGGAAGAAAGTTCATCAATGTTTGGGTACTCCAGTGAATCTTAGTACAACCTTCCATCCACAGATAGACGGCAGGCAGAGCGGATTATTCAGACGCTCAAGGATATGCTGCGCGCTTGTGTTCTTAACTTCAACGATAGCTGGGATGATCATTTTCCACTCATAGAAATTGCCTGAAACAACAATTATCATGCTAGCATTCAAATGGCACCGTTTGAGGCTCTATATGGAAGGAGATGTAGATCTCCTATTGGATGGTTTGAAATTGGAAAAGTAGAGTTGATAGGGCAAAACCTCGTACATCAGGCTGTGGAGAAGGTTAAGATCATTAAGGAATGGTTGAAAACTGCCTAGAGTCATTAGAAGTCCTATTCGAATGTACGTCGTAGGGATTTGGCGTTCAAAGAGGATGATTGGGTATTATTGAAGGTTTCCCCCGTGAAGGGTATAATTGTAAGGCCCCATAAAATTTTGCAAAGGAATTTAAGGTTTCGTGGTGCCGAGGTAGGCTAATATGTTTGAAGATTGTAGAAAATGAGCCACTGTATGGACTTTTGGGTTTTACAATACATTGGGGAGTTGGAGGAAAATTATTGCAGAACATGGCATTTCTGCAGTCCATTACGCGACAGTAGAATTACTCTGCGGACCGCAGATCCGCCGCGGAGTGGAACAGAAAAGGGGCAAATTTTGAAAACTATTTTTGCCGGCCACATAATGATTTTGTTGGCCGCATAATAATTATGCTACCGCGAAATTACATCACAGAATGGACCAGACCCAACCTAGAATTTGTAAATCATTTTGTAGCCATTTTGCTGGCCGCATAACCATTCTGCTGGCCACAAATCTATTTTGCTGACCACGTATCTATTATGCTGGTCACATATCCGTTCTACTACCATATAATTGAACCACATAATTGACTTTGGGGGAAATATTTGGAAATTTTATTACCCGACCACAATTTGATTAAAAGTCATTGGGCCTCTTTTTTGAGCAAAATTCTGACAATTTTAGAGAGAAGTGTGAGTATTTTAGAAAGAGAGAGGGGAGAAGGCCTAGCCATTCTAATCAACCATTCATGCTCCAATCTTCAAGAATCATGGATGTCGCTCACTAGACGATCATCTATCCGGGTAAGTCCTTCTCCCAAGCTTTCATGCAAGAGGTTATGGGTTTAAGTATGTTGTGAGGTTGGAGATAGGCCATGCATGTGACAGTAGGTGGTAGTATGTGGGGTTGTTGAACTATTTTGGGTAGTTTATTGTTGAAATTGGTTGAGGGAGGAAGGGATTACCATTGTAGAGCTTTGTAGTCAATTTTGCATTTTAGGTGTTTGACAAAATTCCTAAGAGAGCTACACCATGATGATCCTTCTAATTATTATCCGATTTTCACTATCTTCCTATAGATTGTTATTGCTAGAAGCGTTAGGACATTGTAGTAACTTAAGGAAAGCTCAAGCAAGGTATGTTGGGTAAACTTCTCTCTTGGAATCGAATTCTATGATGTTCCCGTCAGTTTCAAGTATGGTTGGCACAAGTTCCTAATTCCCATATTCCGAGTTATTCCTTATATATTTGAGTATTCCGAATAAGCTTGTGTTGAAAGATATGTACTAAAAATGTGCACCAAATTCTCCTATCTTCTTATGTTCTCCGTAGGGAATGTATCCCAGTGTGACCAATATGTCGAGATAGTATAATTTCAAATCATGTTTAAATTGCAAGTTGTTATGCCCAATTGTGAAAGAAAACTCAATGCGCCTAAGATCCCTATTGTTCATATTTATGCTTAAAGACATGATTCCAAATGCTCTTATTGATGATGATCTATAAATATGCTTGAAAGTGAAACACATGAGAGTGAGCTATAAAACGTGGCCATGGTTGTTGTAACTAGTGCATTTGATTTGAAGTCGTGTTTAAATCGTAAATCACCATGCTCTCCTTTATAAATATTTCTAATATGATTTGAGTTCTTACATACTCATGAGTTGAAATTGTGTATTTCCTTTTGGGAAGAAGTATTTCAAAAAGATACGGTGTATTATTCGTTTATGATGTTTTACTTGTGCTGCGATTACAAGTCATTGTGCTCCATACCTTGGAAAGGAATCTATTGTGTTTAAAGCCTTCACTAATGATGAACTTAATGTTATGATTTCCGAAATATTATATATGTTGATGTTTGTCATGATGATCATGGAAAGTCAAGAAATGAAAGTGTGGAATATGAAATAGGGCGAACGTGCCATGAATGAAGAATCATATATATGGTCAAGAGAGACAATGTAATAATGATGTTGTGAGTGGCTAGAACTACTAATGAGTCTATATACAATGTGGAAGGTTACGAGGTGGATGTATTTGTATTTCTGTTTCCTTTGTGTGCCAAGCAAAAACATGTTTTGGGGAGTATTGTTAGTCACCGAGGAAGGGTAGGTTGAAACAACCTAACCCCGAAACTACACGTGCCAGCGTAGGAATGGGTTGTGATTATTCCCCTTATTTGGGATGACATTGATGTGATGAGGATATTTCCCTTAATTGGAATGAGATGATTTCTAGAAAAGGGTGATGTCAATACACAGGACATTGTGGTAAGACAACCTAGTCAATCGGGTCGAGATCGGACGCCATGTCGCAAACATGGTGGTGATTTTGATTGTGATTACACCTCCACCTGCATACATTAGGGTGAGACGGCGGGGCTGCTTTGTGTATAAATTGTGATTGTGATTACACCTCCACCCGCATACATTAGGGTGAGGCGGCGGGGCCACTTTGTGTAGATATTGTGATTGTGATTGTGACGGTGATTGGATGTCTTTGGGTGAGACAGCCAAGCCGATCGGGCCATGATTGGACTCCGTGCTACAATCACGGTGGTATATTGGTTCTAATGATCTCCTAACCAAAAATAATATTATTTTCGTACTTTGAAAATTTTTCTGTTATAACTTGACGTTTGGATATCATTGATTGTTACTTATTGCTTCCACGATTTTCCCCTTCTTATATTGTCATTCTATTTATAAAGAGGACATTTAGCTTCACAAACTAGTACTATTCCACATGTATTAACGTCCTTTTTGCCGGGGGCGCTGTATCTTCATTGGATGAAGGTGGTTCGTCGGCGGGCAACTTTGACCCTCGTTAGCACTTACTCTCTATTCAGCAGATTTTGGTGAGCTCTACTCTGTTCTGAGCCTTATTTCACTTGACATTGTACTTGGTGTTTAGAGGTATATCCATGGCCTTGTCGCCGGCACTTCCATATTACTCTTCTTTTGTACTTAGAGGCTCCGTAGACATAGTGTGGTTTGTATAGTGGTGTTGAAAAAGTCAAACTAGGTATGTTGTAATTGTATCACATGATCCACTTCAAATTATGAATGTGTAATATATTTTCGAAATTATGAATGAAGCAACTAATGGTAATGGAATTGGTGTTGTTCATGAAATCCTCTCAATGGTTAATTAATGAAATATATGTTCTCTTTATTCATATATGAGTTTGGGTAGGAGGTATTGTACATGCTTGCTTGATCGGGGTATCTTAGCTGAGCGCCGGTCGCGCTCCCCGAGGTCGGGGCATGACAATAATGCGGTTTGGTAAGAAAGGGGAATTGAGTCCAAGGTATGTCGGACAGTATAGAGTCATTCGGAGCATTGGTCAGGTAGCTTACAGGCTTGAGCTATCACCAGAGTTGTCATTTGTGAACCATGTGTTTCATGTGTCTATGTTAAAGAAGGTAGTTGGAGACCCGACACTCATTTTTCCGGTTGAGACTATCGAGGTTAGTGAAGAATTGACTTATGAAGAGATTACAATTACCATTCTTGATAGGCAAGTTCGAAAGCCGAGAAATAAAGAGATTGCCTCCGTGAAAGTGCTATGGTGAAACCAACATGTTACAGAGGCCACCTGGGAGGCCGAGGAAGAGATAAAGAAGAAGTACCCTCATTTGTTTGAAAAACTATGTAATTGTTTCTATGAAATTGCTTTCCATGAATTAAGTTTCCCTTGTACAATTTATGTTAAGGATGTTCCTTTTGATAATATAATATTTATGACATCATGGTCGATGTTGTTTTCATGTTGTGTTACATTGTTATGTTGTGGTTATGTTGTTAGGACTAGTTTCTATGCTTCTCTGACAGGTGGATAGGCCCAGTTATAGAGGAGACTCTCCCGAAATATTTGGAAATTTGGGGAGTTAGTCAAATTTGGAACTGCTGGTGTGTGAATTAAGAGCTGAGTTGATTTGGATGCTGATGGTGGATTTTGACCCTCATTCGAGGATGAATGATTTTAAGCGGGGGAGGATGTATGGCCCCGTAAAATTTCACCTAGAACACGGGGTTTTGTGAGGCCGAGGTAGGCTAATGTGTTTGAGGATTGTAGAAATTCTTCGCGGCTCGAAAGCTCTCCGTCGTACGGACTTTTTGGGTTGTACAGTATGTCAGAGAGTTGAAAGAACAAATTTGCATAACATGACATTTCAGCGGTCCACTATGCGACCGCGGAACCTCTTCACGGACCGCAGATCGGTCGCAAAATGCAATAGAACATGAGCCAATTTTTGAAGATCATTATGCAGTCCATTATGCGACCGCATAATCATTTCGTGGGCCTCACTATTCGTCGTAGATTCAACATGAATATTTCTGGAGGGAGATTTCGCGGCGCATTATGCGATCGCATAACCGTTCTGCGGGATGCATATAGGTTGCAGACCTGACCAGGCTTGCCCAGTTTTTGGACCATTCATTTTGCGGTCCGGTCTTCGACCGCCAACCCAGTTTCGTAGGCTTAAGTTTGGGAAAATTTCACCCGATCCCATTTTTATAAAACGACTTTTGGGGTCATTTGGGCTAGTTAAAATGGCTATTTAGAGAGAGGGGAGTATCTTAGAGAGAGAGAGAGAGAGAGAGAGAGAGAGAGAGAAGGAAGCCCCAACCCTTTGCTCATCAATTCTTGCCCAATCTTGAATATTCAAGGGAATCACTCACTAGGCCATCAACTATCTGGGTAAAACCATGTTCTAAACTCTTCATGCAATTGTTATGGGTTAAAGTAAGTTGCAGAGTTGGAGATGGGCCATGCATGTGCCATTAGGAGGTAGTATGTGGGGTTGTTGAACTATCCCGGGTAGATTCTTGTTGAAATTGGTTGAGGGAGGAAAGGATTACCATTGTAGAAGCCTTGTATTAAATTTTGCATGATAGGTGTTCGACGAAATTCCCAAGAGACTTATATCATGAGAGTCCTTCTAATTTTGATTCGATTTTATCATCTTTCTATTGAATGAAATTTCTAGGAGTATTTGCACGTTATAGTAAATTAAGGAAAGCTCAAGCGAGGTATGTTGGCTAAACTTCTCTCTTAGAATCGAATCCCATGATGTTCTCGTAAGTTTCAAGTATGATGGGCTAAGCTTTTATTCCTCATGTTCTGAGCTATTCCTTATCAATTTGACTATTCCGAACAATCTTGTGTCGAAAGTTATGAACTAAAAATGTGTGCCAAATGCTCCTATCATATTATGTTCTCCTTCGGGATTGTATTCAAACGTGACCAATGTGTCAAAATATTATGATTTCAATCATGTTTCAATTGCAAGTTATTACGCCAAATTGTGGAAGAAAACTCAATGTGCTTAAGACTCTTATTTGCTCCTATGTATACTTAAAAGTCTTGATTAGAAATTCCTTATTGTTGATAATCCATGATGATGCTTGAAAGTTAAAGGAGTGAGTACGAAATATGAAATACGGCTGATGTGCCAAGAACAAAATTACCTTTGTGGCCACTAGTGCGAATGTAATGGAAAGATGTGTGAAAGATTATGAAATGAGCTATAAATTCTTTGTATAATAAATCATTTGGGAGTATCGTTTAGTCACCGAGGAGTGGTAGGATGAAATAACCTAACCCCGAAACTACACGTGCCGGTGTAGGAGTGATTGAGGCATAAAATCCCCGTATTGATGTGATGAGATTATTCCCCTTAAATGGGATGAGAATGATGTGTTGAGATTATTCCCCTTAATTATAGGACGAGATGATTGCTAGCGGAAAGTGATTGCGAACCACACGGCATTATGGTGAGATGGCTTAGCCGATCAGGCTGAGATCTGACGCCATGCCGCGCACATGGTGGTGTTGTGATTAGATGACTTTGGGTGAGATGGCTTAGCCGATCGGGCCGTGATCGGAATCCGTGCTATAAATATGGTGGTATATCAGTACTATAGATCTCCCAACCTGAAACAATGTTATTTACTTGAAAACAACGCTAAAAACACGAATCACCCTCTGATTCAAACATAATGAACTTGAAACTTCAAATCTCTACAACAGATATCGAAACCTATCAAATTAAGTCCGATTGACCCCAAATTTGTACACAAGTCATATTCAACATTATGAACCTACTCCATCTTCCGGAATCGGAATCCGACCGCGATATCAAAAAGTCCACTTCCAGTCAAATTTCCCAAAAATTCAACTTTCGTCATTTCAAGCCTAATTTAGCTACACGCCTCCAAAACACCATCCGGACATGCTCCTAAGTCCAAAATCACCCAATGGAGCTAACGGAACCGACGAAACTCCATTCCAGATTCGTCTTCACATAGTTTCAAATACGGTCAAAATCCTAAGACTTAAGCTTCCGTTTTAGGGACTAAGTGTCCCAAAACACTCCGAAACCACGAACAAAACCTCCCGACAAGTCACCTAAGGAGAAAATGATACAGGGGAAGTACTAAATAGGGGATCGTGACTGTTACTCTCAAAACGACCAGCCGGGACATTACAAGAGGTGGCATAATCTTTGTTTGAGCTGTGGGAGGAGTCCCGTGATTAGGGGCGCCCTCTGGCAAGGTGGAATGATATTACCAATGCTTTCATTGATCATTTCTTTCCTACTGAGACTAAGGTAGCCTATGACGCTGAGTTTGATAGCCTAAAACAAGGTAGCATGAGTGTGTAGGAGTAACATATTAGATTCGCGCGCCTGTCCAAGCATGCCATTTACATGTTGCCCAGTATGGAGGCTGGAGTGTGCCGGTTTATAAAGGGCCTCAGCCCTTTGGTTATTAATGAGGCTGCTACAGCTGCCTTGAATTCTAATATGAACTATGGGAAGATGGTGGCATTTTCTCAAGCCATAGAGACACGCAAATTAAAGAATAGAATGGAGAAAGAGGGTAGCAATAAGGCCCGGTCCGCGGGCAACTTTAGTGGTTCTTTTGGTGGTGATGGTGATTGGCCATCCCAGTCATTTGATCAATCTTCAGTCAGTGCATAGCCATCAGGGCCTGGTCAGCAGTAGTGGAGTTGTTTCAGGCCCGGCCATGGCTAGGATCCTACCTGTAGGATCATCCTGGTGGGAGATTCCAGCAGCAACTGATGCCCCCACGCCCTAGGTGTGGGAAGATGCACTTAGGGGTTTGCTACATGGACCTACCATGCTACGGGTGAGGTATGAGGGGTTACATTAAGAGGAATTTTCGTTCATCCCGCCAGAGTGTGGGAAGTGGTACGACACAGCCAGCCAGTTCTGCAGCTACTACGTCCATAGCACCTCCTCCAGCTCGAGGCACTCCAGCACGCGCAGTACGTGGTGCAGCTAGGGGTGGTGCACAGAGTTCGGAGGACCTATCCAATTCTATACTATGAGGGGTCGCCACAGTTTAGAGGCTTCTCCAGATGTTGTCACAAGTATATTGATTGTCCAATCCCATGATGTATATGCTCTTATTGATCCCGGTTCCACTTTGTCGTATGTCACTCCTTATGTTGCTATGGAATTTGGGATAGAAGCGAAATAGCTCCATGAGCCATTCTCTCTATATACTCCAGTTGGTGAGTCTATCCGGCTGCGCAAGTTTATAAGGATTATGTTGTCACAATGCATGGTCGGGATACCATGGCCGATCTCATTGAATTGGGGATGGTTGATTTTGATGTGATAATGGGGATGGACTGGCTTTATTCATGTTTTGCCAAGCTTGATTATCGATCCAAAACTGTTAGGTTTGAAATTCCAAATTAGGTAGTTATTGAATGGAATGAGGATGGTGTGGTGCCGAAGGGTGGGTTTATTTCTTACCTTAAGGCCACGAAGTTTATCAACAAGGGGTGTATTTACCATTTGGTATGGGTTACGGACATCAATGCTGAGGCACCTACATTTGAGTTTGTGCCACTTGTGAATAAATTCCCGGAGGTCTTTCCTGATGACCTCCCTGGGATTCCATCAAACAGGGAGATCGATTTTGGGATTGATGTGATTTCAGGCCGCAGCCTATATCTATTCCACCCTACAGAATGGAACAGGCAAATTGAAGGAACTAAAGGAACAATTGAAGGATTTGTTAGAAAAGGGTTTTATCCGGTCGAGTGTGTTGCCTTGAGGTGCACCGGTTCTCTCTATAAGGAAGAAAGATGTGTCACTAGGATGTGTATCGACTATCGGCAGCTCAACAAAGTCACGATCAAGAATAAGTACCCACTGCCAAGGATAGATGACTTGTTTGATCATTTGCAGGGTGCTAAGTATTTCTCCAAGATTGAGTTAAGGTCGGGGTATCACCAATTGAAGATCAGGGAGCAGGATAATCCAAAAATAGCTTTTAGGACTCGTTATGGGCATCCTTCGAATGTTTGGTGATGTCTTTTGGGCTGACGAATGCCCCAGCAGATTTCATGGATCGTATGAATCGAATCAAGCATTTTCTTTACTTCTTTCTGATAGTGTTCATTAACGATATTATTGTATATTCACGAAGTCGAGAGGACCATGCCGGTCATCTCAAGGCAGTTATGTAGACTCTGTATCAGCACAAGTTGTATGCGAAGTTTTTAAATTGCGAATTTTATCTTGGATCTGTCACATTCTTGGGTCATGTCGTCTTTAGAGAAGGAATCTAGGTTGATCCTCAGAAGATTGTAGTTGTGCAGTATTGGCCTAGACCTATAACTCCAATAGAGATTCACAGTTTTTTGGGCTTAGCTGGGTATTACATGAAGTTTGTGGAGGGGTACTCTTCTCTTTCCTCTACGTTGACTAAATTGAAGCAGAAGGCAGTTAAGTTCCAATGGTCAGATGCTTGTGAAAAGAGCTTCTAAGAGTTTAAATCAAGATTGACTACGACACTAATGTTGACCTTACCCGAGAGTACATATGGGTTCGTGGTATATTGTTATAATTCAAGGATCGGACTTGGATGTGTATTGATGCAACATGGAAATGTGATCTCTTATGTTTCAAGGCAACTCATTAATCATGAGAAGAACTATCCAACACATGACTTAGAGCTTGTAGTAGTGGTTTAGAACTATCCAACACATGACTTAGAGCTTGTAGTAGTGGTTTTTTGCATTAAAGATTTGGCGTCATTATTTTATGGGGTCCATGTGGATATATTCACGGACCATAAGATCCTTCAATATATTTTGAAGTAGAGGAATTAAATTTAAGGAAGATAAGGTTGCTCGAGTTACTCAAGGACTACCACATCGATATTCTATGTCATCCAAGGAAGGTTAATGTTGTGGCGGATGCTCTTTGCCGGAAATCCATGGATAGTTTGGCTCACTTGGAGGCATATCAAAGGTCGTTGGCCAAGGTATTTCATCGGCTAGCTAGTTTGGGAGTTCTTCTTGCGGACTCTAGTGAAGTGGGAGTGATTGTGCAAAATAGGGCTCAATCATCGCTTGTTGTGGAAGTCAAGGAGAAGCAATACGAAGATCCGTTCTTTGTACGATTGAAGGAGGGGATTCATAAATATAAGACCATGGCTTTTTCTCATGGCATGAATGATGGTACACTAAGGTACCAAGAGTGATTATGTGTTCCAAATGTAGATGGTCTCCGACAAAGAATCATGACCGAGGCTCACAATTCCAGGTATTCCATGCACCTAGGCTCTACAAAGATGTACCGTGATCTTAATGAGATATACTGGTGGAATGATATGAAGAGGAATGTAGCAGATTGCTTTGCAAGACTAAGAATTCCAATGCTCTTTCCAAATTGTCAGCAAGTAAAGGGCGAACACCGAAGGCCTGATGGGCTGGCACAAAACACAGGAATTCCAATGTGGAAGAGGGAGATGATCAATATGGACTTTGTGGTAGGACTACCTCATACTGCTTGCAAGTTCGACTCAATTTGGGTGATTTTGGGTCGACTCACGAAATCAACACACTTCTTACCTGTTAAGGCTACCGACATAGTAGAACAGTATGCTCAATTGTATATCAGAGAAATAGTCAGGTTGCATGGCACTCCAGTTGCTATCATCTCTGATCGGTGGGCACAATTCACAACTAATATTTGGAAGACATTTCAGAAAGGTTTAGGTTCTCCAGTGAATCTTAGTACAGCCTTCCATCCATAGACCGACAGGCAGGCAGAGCGGACTATTCAGACGCTCGAGGATATGTTGCGTGCTTGTGTTCTAGACTTCAATAGTAGTTGGGATTATCATTTTCCACTCATAGAATTTGCCTACAATAGCAGCTATCATGCTAGCATTCAAATGGCAACATTCGAGGCTCTATATGGTAGGAGATGTAGATCCCCCATTGGATAGTTCGAGATTGGGGAAGTAGAGTTAATAGGGCCAGACCTCATGCATCAGGCTATGGTGAAAGTTAAGGTCATTAAGGAACGGTTGAAAACTGCCCAGAATCATCAGAAGTCATATTCAGATGTACGTCGTAGGGATTTGGAGTTCCAAGAGGATGATTGGGTATTCTTAAAGGTTTCCTTGGTGAATGGTATAATGCGGTTTAGTAAGAAAGGGGAATTAAGTCTGAGGTATGTTGGACCATACAGAATCATTTAGAGGATTGGTCAAGTGGCTTACAGGCTTGAGCTACCACTAGAGATGTCGTTGGTGCACCTAGTGTTTCATATGTCTATGTCGAAAAAGGTAGTTGGAGACCCGACACTCATTGTTCCGGTTGAGACTATTGAGGTTAGTGAAGAATTGACTTATGAAGAGATACTAGTTGCCATTCTTGATAGACAAGTCCAAAAGCTGAAAAATAAAGAGATTTCCCCCGTGAAAGTGCTATGGCAAAACTAACCGGTTGAAGAGGCCACCTGGGAGGTCAAGGAAGAGATGAAGAAGAAGTACCCTCATTTGTTTGAATAACTATGTAATTTTTTCTATGAAATTGCTTTATATGAATTATGTTTCCCTTGTACATTTTATGTTAAGGATGTTCCTTTTGCTAATATAATATTTATGACGTCATGGTTGATGTTGTTTTCATGTTGTGTTACATTGTTGTGTTGTGGTTAAGTTGTTAGGACTAGTTTCTTAGGTTCTCTGACAGGTGGATAGGCCCAGTTATAGGGAAAAATCTGCCGAAAGTTCTAGAAAATTGGGGAGTTAGTCAAATTTGGAACTACTGGTATGTGAATTAAGAGTTGAGTCCCTTTGGATGCCGATGGTGGATTTTGACCCTCATTCGAAGATGAATGATCCTAAATGGGGGAGATGTATGGCCCCATAAAATTTCACCTAGAACTTGGTGTTTCATGTAGCAGAGGTAGGCTAATGTGTTTGAGGATTGTAGAAATTCTTCGCGGCTCACAAACTCGCCATCGTATGGAGCTTTTGCGTTGTACACTACGTCGGGGAGTTGAAAGAAAATATTTGCAGAACATGACATTTTTGCGGTCCACTATGCGACTACAGAACCTCTTCGCGGATCGCGAATCGGTCGCTTAATGAAATAGAACTAGAGACAATTTTTGAAGATCATTATGTGGTCAATTATGCGAATGTATAATCATTTCGCGGGCCGCACAATTCGTCGCAGACTCAGCATAAAGATTTCCAGAGGGAGATTTTGCAGCGTGTTATTCGACCGCATAACCGTTCTTCGGGACGCATAACGGCCGCAGACCTGGCCAGGCCTGCCCAGTTTTGGGACCATGTTCTCGTAAGTGTCAAGTATGATGGGCTAAGCTTTTATTCCTCATGTACCGAGTTATTCCTTATAAATTTGACTATTCTGAACAAGCTTGTGTCGAAAGTTATAAACTAAAAATGTGTGCCAATGCTCCTATTATATTATGTTCTCCTTCGGGATTATATTCAAATGTGACCAATGTGTCAAAATATTATGATTTCAATCATGTTTCAATTGCAAGTTATTATACCAAATTGTGGAAGAAAACTCAATGTGCTTAAGACTCTTATTTGCTCATATGTATACCTAAAGTCTTGAGTAGAACTGCCTTGTTGTTGATAATCTATGATGATTCTTGAAAGTGAAAGGAGTGAGTACGAAGTATGAAATACGGCTGATGTTCCATGAACGAAATTACCTTTGTGGCCACTAGCGCCAATGAAATGGAAAGACGTGTAAATGATTATGAAAGGAGCTATAAATTCTTTGTATAATAAATGTATTGGGAGTATCATTTATTCACCGAGGAGGGGTAGGTTGAAATAGCCTAACCCCGAAACTACAAGTGCCGGTGTAGGAGTGATTGAGGGGTAAAATCCCCGTATTGATGTGATGAGATATTTCCCCTTAAATGGGATTAGAATGATGTGTTGTGATTATTCCCCTAATTTGGGAGGAGATGATTGCTAGCGGAAAGTGATGTCAACCCATATAGCATTGTGGTAAGACGGCTTAGCCGATCAGGCTGAGATCAGACGCCACATCGCGCACTTGGTGGTGTTGTGATTAGATGACTTTGGGTGAGATGGCTTAGCTAATCGGGCCATGATAGGACTCCGTGCTATAAACACGGTGCTATATCGGCAGTAAAGATCTCCCAAACTGAAACATTGTTATTTACTTGAAATTTATCTTTATCCTAACTTGACATTGTTATATTGTTTGAGGCTCTCATTGATTCCATGTACATTCTCCTTGTATTGCTAATAGTTCTATTGAGAGGGTGTTTAGTCTAACATACTATTACTATTCCATATATACTAACACCTCTTTTGCTGGGGGCGCTGCATCTTTAATAGACGCAGGTGGTTCCATAGCATGCGCCATCATTCAGTGATAGCGTTACACCCTTTCCTCAACTAACTTGGTGAGCCCCACTTCATTTCGGGGTCTTGTATCTTTGTTCCTTATGTATAGTGTTTTGAGGTATAGCCGGGCCCTTGTTGCCGGCACTATTAAATTACTCTCTTGTATCCATTAGAAGTTCGTAGACATAGTATGGGTTGTATCTTGGTTTTGGGAAAGACAAACTAAAGATATTGTATTTGTATCACATGTTTCCACTTCTAAACTATAAATGTGTAGCGTAATATTTTGGGGAATCTTGAATGAAGTTCTAATGTTAACGAAATTTATGTTGTTCTAGGAATCTTCTCATTGTCTAATTATTAGAATACATTTTCACTTTATTCATGGGTAAGGTCGGGTAGAAAGCAACTAGTAGGCTTGCTTGACCGGGGTATCTCGGTTGAGCGCCGGTCGCACTCCCCGAGCTCGAGGTGTGACAAACTCGGTATCAGAGTCTAAGGTTTTAAAGTGTTCTAGGATGTCTCGGAGCCATGTCTAGTAGAGCCCTTCTTATCGGTGTGTTCTCGACCACATCTATAATTAGGAAGCTACTTGGGCATTTAGGAATGTCACCCTTCTTTAATGTTCTAGATCGTGTGATAGAGATGATTGTAAGACTATTTCTCCTTTAACTCGTGCATTGCTTTAATTTTTAGTATATGACGCCTAGGAAGAAGAAAGAATTGGACAAGGAGCTAAAGCCGTCCCAGAAGTGGCAGTTTATTTTATACCTGATGATGCAGGTGAGCACCCGAGGAGTGAGGACATTCCCCCAACCACAACACCGCCTGATTCTACTATTCCTGCTCAGACTGCACCAATTCCTACACCTACTGATGGTGCAGCAATTCCACTAACTGATACCCCAGTGTTTCTGATGGGGACCATAGGGGAGCCGTGCAGATGTTGGCTCAGACGGTGGCTTCCCAGGCCCAGAGATCAAGTATTTCACCTGCTTCTTCTAGCCATCAAGGGAATTCTGCTAGTTCCAGGGTAAAAAACTTTCTTCAGTTGGATCCTCCAGTGTTCACGGATACTAATTCCGAGGAGGAACCCCAGGACTTTATTGATGAAATGCACAAGACTCTCCAAGTTATGCGTGCTACTTAGACGGAAGCAGTGGAGTTGGCTTCCTATCACCTGAAAGAGGTGGCATAATCTTTTTTTGATCTATGGGAGGAGTCCCGTGAGGAGGGGAGCCCTTCCGCAAGGTGGAATGAGATTGTCGATGCTTTCATTGATCATTTCTTGCCTGCCGAGAGTAAGGTAGCTCGTGCCATTGATTTTGAGAGCCTAAAACAAGGTAGCATGAGTGTGTGAGAGTACCATATGAGATTCGCACGCCTGTCCAAGTAAGCCATTTACATGTTGCCCAGTATGGAGGCTAGAGTGCGCTGGTTTGTGTATGGCCTCAGCCCCTTGGTTATTAATACTGCAGCTACAGCTACCTTGATTTCTAATATGAACTATGGGAAGATGGTGGCATTTACAAGTCGTTCTCTCTATATACTCTAGTTGGTGAGTCTATTCTAGCCGCACAAGTTTATAGCGATTGTGTTGTCACAATGCATGGTCGGGATACCATAACCGATCTCATTGAATTGGGGATGGCTGATTTTTATGTAATAATTGGGATGGACTAGCTTTATTCATGTTTTGCCAAGCTTGATTGTCGAACCAGAACCGTTAGGTTTGAATTTCCAAGTGAGATAGTTGTTGAATGGAAGGGGGGTGATGTGGTGCCGAAGAGTAGGTTTATTTTTTACCTTAAGTCCACGAAGATTATCTACAAGGGGTGTATTTACCATTTGGTCCGAGTTACGGACACCGATGCTTAGGCACCTACACTTGAGTCCGTGCCAGTTGTGAATGAATTCCCGGAGGTCTTCCTTGATGAGCTCCCTGGGATTCCACCAGACAGGGAGAACCATTTTGGGATTAATATGATGCCAGGCACGCAACCTATATCTATTTCACCCTACAGAATGTCACTGGAAAAATTGAAGGAACTAAAGGAACAATTGAAGGATTTGTTAGAGAATGGTTTTATCCGGTCGAGTGTGTCACCTTGGGGCGCACCGGTTCTCTTTGTAAGGAATAAAGATGTGTCACTAGGATGTGTATCGACAATCGGCAGCTCAACAAGGTCACGATCAAGAATGAGTACCCACTGCCAAGGATAGATGACTTGTTTGATCAATTGTAGGGTGCTAAGTATTTCTCCAAGATTGACTTAAGCCCGGGATATCACCCATTGAAGATCAGGGAGCAGGATATCCCAAAAACAGCTTTCAGTAATCGTTATAGGCACTTCGAAATTTTGGTGATGTTTTTTGGGCTGACGAATGCCAGACAGCTTTCAGAGGTCTTATGAATCGAATCACGCCTTTTGGTTTACTCCTTCTGATAGTGTTCATTGAAGATATTATTGTATATTCACAAAATCAAGAGGACCTTGCTGATCATCTCAGGGAAGTTCTGCAGACTCTGTATCAGCACAAGTTGTATGCGAAGTTTTCAAAGTGCAAATTTTATCTTGAATTTGTCATATTCTTGGGTCATGTCGTCTCCAGAGAAGGAATTAAGGTTGATCCTCGAAAGATTGTAGCTGTGAAGAATTGGCTTAAACCTACAACTCCAATAGAGATTCGTAGTTTTTTTGGCATAGCTGGGCATTACAGGAAGTTTGTGGAGGAGTTCTCTACTCTTGCCTCTCCGCTGACTAAATTGACATAGAAGGCAGTTAAGTTACAATGGTCTGATGCTTGTGAAAATAGCTTCCAAGAGTTGAAATCAAGAATGACTATGGCACCGTTGTTGACCTTACCCGAAAGTACAGATGGGTTCGTTGTATATTGTGATGCTTCTTGGATCGGACTTGGATGTGTATTGATGCAACATGGAAAGGTGATCTCTTATGCTTCAAGGCAACTCACGAATCGTGAGAAAACTATCCAACACATGACTTAGAGTTTGCGGCAGTGGTTTTTGCATTAAAGATTTGGCATCATTATTTGTACGGGGTCCATGTGGATATATTCACGGACCATAAGAGCCTTCAATATATATTCAAGCAGAAGGAATTAAATCTAAGGCAGAGAAGGTCGCTTGAGTTACTCAAGGACTACCACATCGATATTCTATATTATTGGTTATTCTTGAAGGTTCCCCCCATGAAGGGTATACTGCGGTTTGGTAAGAAAGGGGAACTGAGTCCGAGTATGTCGAATCATACAGAATCATTCGGAGGATTGGTCAGGTGACTTACAGGCTTGACCTACCACCATAGATGTCGTTGGTGCACCCGATGTTTCATGTGTCTATGTTGAAGAAGGTAGTTGGAGACTCGGCACTCATCGTTCCGGTTGAGACTATTGAGGTTACTGAATAATTGACTTATGAAGAGATTCCAGTGGCCATTTTTGATAGGCAAGTCCGAAAGCTGAGAAATAAAGAGATTGTCTCCGTGAAAGTGCTATGGAGAAACCAACCGGTTGAAGAGGTCACCTGGGAAGCCGAGGAAGAGATGAAGAAGAAGTACCCTCATTTGTTTGAATAACTATGTAATTATTTCTATGAAATTGCTTTCTATGAATTATGTTTCCCTTGTGCAGTTTATGTTAAAGATGTTCTTTTAGGTAATATAATATTTATGACGTCATGGTCGATGTTGTTTTTATATTGTGTTACATTGTTGTGTTGTGGTTATGTTGTTAGGAGTGGTTTTTGGGATTCTCTGACAGGTGGATCGGCGCAGTTATAGGGAAAACTTTGCCGAAAGTTTTGGAAATTTAGGGAGTTAGTCAAATTGGGAATTGCTAGTGTGTGAATTAAGAGCTGAGTCGCCTTGGATGCCGATGGTATATTTTGACCCTCGTTCGAGGACGAACGATCCTAAGAGGGCGACGATGTAAGGCCCCGTAAAATTTCACCTAGAACCCGAGGTTTCGTGTCGCCGAGGTAGGCTAATGTGTTTTAGGATTGTAGAAAATCTTCGCGGGTCGCAAGCTCACCACCGTACAGAACTTTTGGGTTGTACAGTATGTCAGGGTGTTGAAAGAAAAATTTTGCAGAACATGGCATTTCTGCGGTACACTATGCTACCGCGGAACCTCTTCGCGGACCACAAATAGGTCGTAGAATGCAATAGAACTTGAGCCAATCTTTGAATATCCTTATGTGGTCCATTATGTGACCGCATAATCATATCATGAGCCGCACAATTCATATCAGATTCAGCATGAAACTTTTCGGAGGGAGATTTCGCGACGCGTTATGCGATCGCATAACTGTTCTGCGGGCCGCATAATGGTCGCAGACCTGACTAGGCCTGCCCAGTTTTGGTACTATTTTTTCGGCGCTCTTTGTGGACTGCATATTCGTTTTGCAGTCTGGTGTGCGACAGCAGACCTAGTTTTGTAGGCTTATTTTTGGGAAAATTTCACCCGATCCCATTTTTATAAAACGACTTTGCGGGTCATTTGGGTCGGTTTAAATGGCTATTTTAGAGAGAGGGGAGTATCTTACAGAGAGAGAAGGAAACCCTAACCACTTTGCTCATCAATTCTTTCCCAATCATGAAGATTCAAGGGAATCACTCACTAGGCCATCAACTATCCGGGTAAGACCTTGTTCTAAAACCTTCATGCAATTGTTATGGGTTAAAGTAAGTTATGGAGTTTGAGATGGGCCATGCATGTGCCATTAGGGGGTAGTATGTGGGGTTGTTGAACTATTCTGGGTAGATTCTTGTTGAAATTTGTTGAGGGAGGAAAGGATTACCATTGTAGAAGCCTTGTATTCAATTTTGCATGGTAGGTATTCGATGAAATTCCTAAGAGACTTATATCACGAGAATTCTTCTAATTTTGATTTGATTTTATCATCTTCCTATAGATTGAAATTGCTAGGAGTATTTGGGCATTGTAGTAAATTAAGGAAAGCTCAAGTGAGGTATGTTGGCTAAACATCTCTCTTAGAATCGAATCCCATGATGTTCTCGTAAGTTTCATGTATGATGGACTAAGCTTTTATTCCTCATGTTCCAAGTTATTCCTTATAAATTTGACTATTCCGAACAAGCTTGTGTCGAAAGTTATGAACTAAAAATGAGTGTCAAATGCTCCTATCATTGTATACGGGTAAAATCTATTTTGTAGTATATCATAGCATCCGATATGGCAGGCTGGGCTCGGGACATTGCAATAAAGGACTGAAGATCGGCCCCAAGCCCCACCGGATTAACAACCGGGAGCAAACACCTGCCTTCGATAACACCGAGGAAATGACTCCGGAATCGGTCCTGGCTCAAACGACCTCAAAGAAACATTGTTAGCATTACAAAAGACCGAATTATCCGTGACCGGTCGGATATTACGGCGGGAATCGCGGCATGTATCAATAGGGAACCGACAACCAGCAAATGAAGAGATTCTTTTACCTTTTATAGAATTGTATCTAAAGTAGGACTCCTTTACTATATAAAGGGGGTCTGATAATTTATTGACATATTGTAACACACATTCCAAAGCAATACATTATTATTCTCTTTAAGCTCTTATTCTTCTGTGTCGAGATATCGATCGAAGTACATTCAGCTCGAGGGTGGCTAACGTTCCAAGGCTGAAATTGTATAATTCGTATGGTTTGCTTTTACTTTACCATTGTTTATTTCAATTTCAATCTAATTTATCATTTTGTGTCAAGTTAATCCACGTATCTTTAAAATCATTTACAAATTCAATTGTTATCCGATTTTGAAGGTAAACAGTTTGGCGCTCACCGTGGGGCTAAGTATAATAGTGGTTATTTGATACACATCTTCATAACACACACTACTTTACACTTGTTCTTTGAAGTGTCTATAATTTCAGGTTAAAACTTAAAATGTCAAACTCTCAATCAGCACCCCCACATGTTGACAATGAGTCTGGTCATCACGGTGAAAACAACAACATAGCGCGCGGTGACGAGGTACCGCCCGTTGATCCCATCAAAATTCCGGTCGCGGACCCGATTGACGCTAATTCATATATGGCTATCAACACAAGCCTACCTACTGATCCCGAGAATAGCGTATGTGGTGGAGCTTGATCTGCAACTCAAAATACACAAAACATTGGAGTTGACGGGATCAGTTTACAGGTGATCTTTGAAATGCTACAGGCTCAACAGGCGGCGATAGATTAGTTATAGAACCTAAGCCGCTCACCGAGCAGAATTAAACCTGATCCGTCCCGGGAAGTCAACCGTAGGGATGAACCGGTCGTAGAGTGGTCGGATGAAAATAAATCGGGGACTAACCCCGAGATCATAAAGATGCTCGAGGAATAGACAAAAATGGTAGAATAAGGAGAGAAGAAAATCGAAGCTGATGACAAAAAGGTGGAAACCTATAATTCTTGGGTCGACCAAATCCCAGAAGCACCGCCGATATTGAAAGGCCTGGATTCCAAGAAGTTCATGCAAAAATATTTTCCTCTGAGCGTGGCTCCAAAGCCGATCCCTAAGAAGTTCCGCATGCCCGAGATTCCTAAGTACAACGGAATGACTTATCCAAATGAGCATGTAACCTCCTACACATGTGCCCTCAAAGGGAACGACTTGGAGGATGATGAGATCGAGTCTGTCTTGTTGAAGAAGTTCGGAGAGACCCTGTCAAAAGGAGTTATGATATTGTATCAAAACTTACCTCCTAATTTTATTTATTCATTTGCTATGCTTACAGATTCTTTCATGAAAGCACACATCGGGGCTATCAAAGTCGAGATCAGGAAGTCGGATCTTTTCAAAGTAAAATCGAAGGATAATGAGATGCTCAGAGAGTTCATGTCCCGATTTCAAATGGAACAGATGGACCTGCCACCAGTTGCTGATGATTGGGCCCTTCAGGCTTTCACCCAAGGACTCAACATTCAGAGATCGTTGGCTTCACATTAGTTGAAACAAAACCTGGTCGAATATCCGGCCGTCACTTGGGCCGATGTTCATAAACGATATCAATCAAAAATCAGGGTCGAAGATGATCATCTTGGAGCCCCATCCGGGTCCGTGTATCCCATCAGAACCATCGACAGAGTCAAGAGAGACATCGATCGCGAACAAAGATCAAACAGAGATCGGTATCAGTCGTACAATGGAGACCGAAGAAGTAGTGGGTCCGGGCTTAACTCTATGAGAAATGAAAGGAGAAGTGATCAAGGTAAGATCAATCGGGGACTCATGAGCAAAAATAGCTTCGACAGGCCCGTCGGGCCTAAAAAACAACCGATATTATCGGAATACAACTTCAACATCGATGTCGCCGCTATTGTATCTTCCATCGGACGCATCAAAGATACCAAATGGCCTAGATCTTTACAGTTCGATCCATCCCAAAGGGGTCCTAACCTAATGTGCAAATATCACATCACTCATCGCTACAGAACAGAAGACTTCCGATAATTAAGAGAAGAGGTGGCCCGACTATTCAACAACGGATACCTCCGAGAATGCCTGAGTGATCGGGCCAAGAACCACTTCATGAACAGGGATTCTAATAAGAAAACTGAGTAGGAAGAACCTCAGCACGTCATTAACATGATCATTGGTGGGGTCGACATTCCCTATGGACCGATGCTGAAGCGCACCAAAGTATCCATCACAAGAGAAAAATGAACTCGGGATTACGTACCGGAAGGAATCTTGTCTTTCAACGACGAAGACGCTAAGGGGATCGTGCAGCCCCTCAACGATGCACTGGTAATATCGGTACTCGTAAACAAATCTCGAATTAAGCGTATGTTAATTGATCTAGGTAGCTCAGCCAACATCATCAGATCAAGGGTGATGGAACAACTCGGCCTACAAGACCAGATCATGCCTGTGGGCCGAGTCTCAACGGTTTCAACATGGCATGTGAGACAACTAAAGGGGAAATAACGTTAACGGTGAACGTCGCCAGAACCGTGTAGGAAGCAAGTTCTATGTAATCGAAGGGGATATAAGATACAATACTTTGTTTGGGAGGCCATGGATTCACAACATGAGAGCAGTACCCTCGACACTGCACCAAGTGTTGAAATTCCCAACACCCGGAGGAGTCCAAACAGTTTATGGGGAACAACCAGCTGCCAAAGAGATGATCGCGATCGATGACGTGATCGCGGCATCCACATTCTCGATATCTGAGGATCCGAATCTTATGGTCAAAGATAGGGCCAAATAGCAATCACTGATACCAGCCTTGACAGAATCGGAGGGACGAAGAGTAGACGAGGACACCGACTACGGAGTCCCCAGATCTTTCATCTCCCCGATGATTCTGACACTACAAAATCAACGGTCGAGGAACCGGAACAAGTCGTACTAACCGAACACTTGCCCGATCGAAAGGTATAACTGGGCACGGGGCTATGCCCCAAGCTCATGAAAAAACTCATTTAATTTCTTATAACTAACAAAGATTGTTTCGCTTGGTCCCATCTTGATAGGACAGGGATCCCGTCGGAGATCACCACTCACAAGCTAAGCCTCGACCTGAAGTTTCACTCGGTCAAGCAGAAGAGGAGACCCAGTCCGAGGTCAAACATGCTTTCATCAAGGACGAGGTATCTAAACTCCTTAAAATAGGGTCCATTCGGGAGGTTAAATACCCGGATTGGTTAGAAAACGTAGTGGTAGTCCCTAAAAAAGGGAGAATAAATTAAGAATATGTGTAGACTATAAGGATCTGAATAAATCATGTCCTAAGGACTCCTTCCCTTTGCCCAACATCGATCGCATGATCAATGCCACAGCCAGCCACGATATCCTCAGTTTTCTCGATGCCTACTCCAGGTACAACCAAATACGGATGAACCCGGGTGATCAGGAAAAAACCTCTTTCATCACTAAGTACGGCACATACTCCTATAACGTGATGCCATTCAGATTATAAAATGTCGGTGCCATATACCAACGCCTAATAAACCAGATGTTCGAGGAACAAATAGGAAAATCAATGGAGGTTTACATTGACGATATGTTGGTTAAGTCCCTGCGGGCAGAAGACAATTTAAAATATTTGCAGAAAACCTTCAGCATATTAAAGAAATACAATATGAAGCTGAACCCGAAGAAATGTGCATTTGCAGAAAACCTTCAGCATATTCATGGTATCCAACCGTGGAATTGAGATCAAAGCCATCGAAGATATCACGGTTGTGGACAACGTGAAGGTCATGCAAAGATTAACCGGACGCATAGTTACCCTGGGGTGATTCATCTCGAGGTCCTCCGATAAGAGCCACCAATTCTTCTCACTATTGAAGAAGAAGAACAACTTCTCATGGACCCCGGAGTGCCAACGGGCCTTAGAGGAACTCAAGTGGTATCTATCGAGCCCACTGCTGCTTCACACACCGAAGACAGACGAACAACTATACCTCTACTTGGCAGTATCAGAGATAGCGGTAAGTGGAGTCCTGGTCCGAGAAGAGCAAGGTACGTAATTTCCAGTTTACTATGTTAGCAGGCCTCTCGGTGAGGCCGAAACTAGGTACCCTCACCTACAAAAATTGGCGCTCGCTTTGCTAAGCACCTTTAGGAAGCTGAAACCATATGTTCAATGTCATCCTATATGTGTTGTGACTACTTACCCATTGCAAAATATAATGTAAAAACCCAAGCTCTCAGGACAATTGGCCAAATGGGCCGTGGAGATCAGCCTGTATGATATTGAATATCGACCCCGAACAGCCATTAAATCTCAAATATTGGCGGACTTCGTGGCCAACTTTACGTCGTCCCTAATACCCGAGGTCGAAAGAGAGTTGTTGGTGAACTCGGAGATATTTTCAGGGATCTGGACCCTCTTTACAGACGGTGCCTCGAGCACAAAAGTGTCCAGACTTTGCATCGTATTGAAGCCACCAACATGCAATGTAGTTAGACAATCTATTAGGACTATGAAATTGACTAACAACAAGGCCGAATATGAGGCCATGATTACAGGTCTTGAACTAGCCAAAAGCTTGGGGGCAGAGGTGATCGAATCTAAGTGCGACTCCCATCTGGTGGTAAACCAAGTTAATGGGACATTCAAGGTCAGAGAAGAAAGAATGCAAAGGTACCTGGATAACTTGCAGGTAGCATTACATCGGTTCTAAGAGTGGACTTTGCAACATGTACCTCGGGACCAAAATAGTGAGGCCGATGCCCTTGCTAACTTAGGATCGTCGGTCGAAGATGACAAGTTCAACTTGGGGGCATTCGTACAACTCATGGGATCGGTAGTGGACGAAGGCCATGCTGAGATTAACTCAACGAGTCTAACTTGGGACTGGAGAAACAAATATATAGAATATCTGAAGACTGGAAAACTGCCCTCGGATCCAAAAATATTGAGGGCCCTGCGTATGAAGGCAGCCTGGTTTACTTTGTCCGAAGACAGAACCATGTTCGGAAGAACATTTGATGGCCCGCTCGTGATATGTCTATGACCGGGAGACACCGAGTATGTTATTAGGGAAATCCACGAAGGCACCTGTGCAAATCATTCAGGCGCTGAATCATTGGTTCGAAAAGTAACCATAGCCGGCTACTACTGGATCAATATGGAAAAGGAAGTGAAGGCGTTCGTATGAAAATGTGATGAACATGCTCCGACGATTCATCAACCCGGGGAGCTACTGCATTCGGTTCCGTCACCATGGTCATTCATGAAGTGGAGAACAGACATCGTTGGCCCCCTTCCATTGGCACCCGGTAAGGCTCAATTTATATTGTTTATGACTGACTATGTTTATAAGTGGGTGGAATCCCAGGCATACGAGAAGGTCAGGGAGAAGGAGGTCATCGAATTCATTTGGGACCACATCATATGCCGGTTTAGAATGCCGGCCGACATTGTGCGCGACAACGGGAAACAATTCATCGGCAGCAAAGTAAGCAAGTTTCTCGAAGACCACAAGATCAAAAGGATCCGATCAATACCCTATCAAAAGGATTGAGAGGTATTACAATCGAAGGGCCAACCTTCGACACTTCAATGTCGGGGACTTGGTGTTAAAGAAGGTCACACTAAGCACCCAAAACCCGAATGAAGGGAAGTTGGGGCCGAACTGGGAAGGACCATATCAAATTATCAAGAACACCGAAAAAGGATCGTACAAATTCGGAGCAATGAATGATTAACAAATAATTGAAACATAACTCACTTGAAGAGATACTACTGCGAAGGTACGACCCCATTCATTCCTTTTACTTATTTTTGAACTAACACTTATAGGTAACCATCAAGGAATGACATAATATTTAGGCTTGAAAGCACGTGTTGCACTCTTTTTCCCTTGAACCGATTTTATCCCAAATGGGTTTTTCGGCAAGGTTTTTAATAAGGCAACAGTAAATCATGCTAACATAGAACTGAAGGTCGGTTACAAGCCGGTATCGAAGATCACGACAGCAGTATTCGAGGCCTCTCTACGATCGGCCCCGAACACTGGGGGCATTACCCTCGGATAATGACTTTAGTAAAGAAAGAAACTTTGTGATTGAATGGTCTCGGCTCGATCGATAGGATTTACTATAAGGGACAAACGGTCAAATGAAATGTGACCGCATAGACTGTTCGAGCCCTGACACAAAGCTTGTACACATATGTAACTATTACGCACAAGAATAAAAATAAGTCTCTACCTTGCGGATAAACATCTTGTCCCTTAAAAATATTTTCTTTTTACTTAAGGAATTTCCTAATTTCGATCCCCAAAAGGTAGCGAGCCCAAGGGCTGCCTTTATCCGGGTTCAAACAATCACTCTCACTCGGGGACTGCCGTCAAAAGACAAACTCGGACAGCCCGGGCTATCAGAGCCCGGGGGTACAAGACATATTAGGATATGCCCGAACTTTAAAGACTACGGCCATCCCCATTTGGGGACTATTATCTTAGGCAAACCCGGATAACTCGGGGTAACAAACCCACTAGGCAACACCCGTACTAAAAAGGCTATGGCCATATTAAAACGGCTCGGAGACATCCGAGACCCATAACAAAAAATAAGGCCTTCAAAATTTCTTTACCAGTTCTAAAGGCTACTCTCGGCAAAGTATAATCTAAAATATTATAAGTACTTTGAAAAAGTTTTCGATCATACCAAACCCCCATGATGCCTTAAACAAAATAATTTCAAAGGCAAGGCATGTTCGAACCTCCAAACATGACCTAACTATTTCATACTAAGGCATTTCGATCATTGCAAATATAAATAATAAAGCAAAGTACACAACAAAACTCAGAGATTGTCGAAGGGAAAAACAGGCCTTATATTATATATACATATAGTCTTTAAACGGCTTGGTCTTCACCGGAGCCCGCCTCGTCGCTAGGGTATTCAGAGTCTCCTTCACCCTCAGATCTGCTCGAACCCTCGGAGTCTTTCTCGGGATAAGCCAACCTCTTAGCCTCGGATTCAATCCCTTTAGCACTCTCAATTTCCACCGATAAGTCGAAACACCAAGCGTGAATTTCCTCGAGGGCCTCCCTTCGAGATTGCGGATTTTCGTGCTTGATGATATCCCTCATTCGATCCTGGGCCGCCTCGGCATCAGCCTTATATTGGGCCACCATCTCGTCGGCACACCACAACCACCTACTTGGCCATTTTCGGCTCCTTGGTAAGAGTTTCTCAATCAAAGACGGCCGAAATTAGCCAAGACTGGAGCTTCTCAACCTTTTTGTCCTACACCTCGGCCTTTTCCTTTGCCACTCAAAGCTGGACCTCAGTTGAAGTTAGTTGCGCCCGAGTAGTCTCCTTTTTCGAGGCCAGACGGTCCATCATACCTCTCCATTCTTCAGCCTCAGCCTTGACTGTGTCCATCTCAGCTCGGAGGTGGTCGATCCGATCGATCTTCGGTTGGACATGCAAATTTCGACCGTTAGTCACCGAGTCTATCTCATCATCACTAACTTCAAATATTTTTACCTGTTCATCCAGTTTGATGCTCCTTTCGATCCGCATCTAGCTCAGCTCGGAGGCTCTTAGCCTCCCCGTCACGCTGCTCGCTGAGAAGTTTGTAACTGTCTCTCTTCTCAGTAAGCCCTTGGACCTCGGCTTCAAGATGGTTCAGCTCATCCCGATATCGAAGAAAAGTTTCATGATAAAGCACCGAGGCCTGCAGACATAAAGAAAAATGTTAAGGTTATCTATGAATTAGTCTAAGTAAAAATAAAATCTTTAAAAGATAGCTGAAGTTACCTTGTTAAGCACTTGTTGTGCTTCATTGAATAGGCAAGGCACATCCACCTCATTAATCTTGGCTTGATCTTCCTCGGTCACCAAACACCGAAGGTAACTGGCCACCCCTACATGGGCAGAGAGGACCCAGGCATCTTCCGGAATAGAGATGACGATGGATTGCTTCCGGTCAAGATCCACGCTCGGAGTCGGGAATCGGTTGATCAGTTTCAGGCTTGAGGAAGGCCCGCTTGTTCCTAAAGATGAACTCTTCTTTGGCACCTCTAAGTCACCCAATCCGGTGACGTCCTCCGTGGCAGGAGAATCCACACCATCGAAAAAGCTGCGGAGGGGGTCGTCCTCCACATGGGCCCCCTCTTTGGGGCGTGCCTTCACCATTTGGGCCTCGTTAAACATGGACTCGGTGAACGAGGGTGACTCGGTGATGTCTATCACACCAAGTCCTTCCTTCGGGGCATTGCCTGCATCTCGGGAAGCCTCGGCCCCAGCCTCCTCGTCGGCCTCCCTAACTTGAGGAAGATCGGCCTCGCCTCTCTCCGGTTTGGAGGCCGCTTGCCCTTCGAGCTGCGACGGTACGCTGGCCACCAGATCGAAGGCTTTTCCTTCTTCTTCGGATTTATCCCTCAGTCGATAGTGAACACGAAGACGGTGCCCGAGCACTGGTGCTTTCTTAGGATTTACACACCAGCCTTCTCCTTGGATTCTTTTTCTCCGAGCTCAGAGAACTCGGAGCCCTTTTCCTTTTCTTCTCTTCACCCTACCTCAGAGCATGGGAATCGGTGGGGAAGTTATCGCCACCGGATGGGGGCCTCAGTTTGACATCTTTGGATAAACCTACAAAAAGAAACAAAACAAGTGAGAAATTAATGATGCAAAAAGGAACCCAAATATTACTTACTCATGAAAGGGATCTCACCATGTGAACGGGCCTCCCATCGGCCCTTTGAAAGCTCGCGCCATGAACGCACCACCACAGAACACCAATAAGAAGGAAGGAAAAAAGCGATAAATTAAATTTTTGAAGCAAAATTATATTTACGTGACATATTCCACTTCTCAGGAAATGGCATATGCTCATCTGAAATCAAGTCCGAAGTCCTCACTCGGGAAAAATGGCCTAGCCAGCCTCGATCCCAATCTTCATCAATACTAGAGAACGGGGCTTTATTGGCCCGACACGTGAGCTTGATCAGTCCCCTCGGTAGAGTCTGTGACTGTATAAACACATGAGGTGATCGAGGGTGAACGGGTATCCTTCGATCTTGCTCACAAAGAAACGGAGAAGGATAACGATCCTCCAGAATGAAGGGTGAATTTGACCGAGGCATACCTCGTATCTCTTGCATAAATCGATGATGACCGGATCCAAGGTGCCCAATGTAAAGGGATAAGTGTAAACAATTAAATATCCCTCACCGTGGGTGGTGATGTCTTCGTCGGGTTCGGGAATCACTACATGCTTGTCAACCCAATTGCAATCCTTTTTTACTGTAGAGAGAACATCCTCGATGATTGAGCAGATGTACCTCGAGACCTCCACGCACCGGCCTTGTACGGAAGAAGGCTTTTCAACCTTAAAATCAGCATTGACCGGGCACCCCCCGGGGATGAACATTTTCAGAGGAGGTTATGGTACTGGTTCCTAGATAGCAGTACGCGAAATGGTCTCCTCGGTAGCCGGCCGCAAGGTAGAAGGAGTTTCTTTCTGGGGAACGGTTTTTGAGGTCTTCGCCATTTCTTTGAGAATGGAAGAAAAATGAGGGAAAATATGAATTCAAAGGTGTACAATTGACGGTTTGAGATGAAGATGAATGAGAGCTCTTATAAAAGATCTCAAAAAAAACCAGAATATAAGTGCCTGGAAGTATTAAAATTCCTTAGGTACGAGAGTAGAAGGTTTGGACATAAAGTTTGAATGAACAAAGGAAGGGGTATTTATAGTCTTTTCAGCAATGGTTCACATCCAGGAATGGCCGACCAGCAACTGACAAGCATTTAATGCCATTAAGACTGAACTGATGATATGTTTCGATTATTTTGTCATTTCTGTCACGATGTATCGAAGTAAGAATCGGAGGCTCGTATCGTTTCTCGTCATCTACTCTCTGAAAAATAAGGGGACTATCTGTATACAGATAAAATCAAGCTCGTAGTATATCCTAGCATCCGATATGGTAGGCCCGGCTCGAGACATGGCAATAAAGGACTGAAGATCGGCCCCAAGCCCCACCAAGTTAGCAACCGGGACCAAACATCTGCCTTCGATAACACCAAGGTCGTGACTCCGGAATCGGTCCTGGCTCAAACGACCTCAAAGAAATATTGTTAGCATAATAGAAGACCGAAATATCCATGACCGACACGTATCAATAGGGAACCGGTAACCAGGAAATCAAGAGATTGTTTACCTTTTATAGAATTTTACCTAAAGTAGGATTCATCTACTATATAAAGGGGGTCTGATAATTTACTTCACATATTGTAACACACATTCCAAAGCAATACATTATTATTCTCTTTAAGCTCTTATTCTTTTGTATCTTGATATCGATCAAAGTACATTCGGCTCGAGGGTGGCTAACCTTCCAAGGCTGAAATTGTCTAATTCATATGGTTTGCATTTACTTTGCCATTATTTATCTCAATTGCAATCTAATTTATCATTGTATGTCAAATTAATTCACGTATCATTAAAACCATGTACAAATTCAATTATTATCCGATTTTGAGGGTAAACAATCATATTATGTTCTCCTTCGGGATTGTATTCAAACATGACCAATGTGTTGAAATATTATGATTTCAATCATGTTTCAATTGCAAGTTATTATGCCAAATTGTGGAATAAAACTCAATGAGCTTAAGACTCTTATTTTATCCTATGTATATGTAAAGTCTTGATTAAAAATGCCTTGTTGTTGATAATCCATAATGATGCTTGAAAGTGAAAGGAGTGAGTACGAAATATGAAATACGTCCGACGTGCCATGAACGAAATTACTTTTGTGGCCACTAGTGCCAACGAAATGGAAAGACGTGTAAAAGATTATGAAATGAGCTATAAATATTTTGTATAATAAATGTTTTGGGAGTATCGTTTAGTCACCGAGGAGGGGTAGGTTTAAATAGCCTAACCCCGAAACTACATGTGTCAGTGTAGGAGTGAATTAGGGGTAAAATCCCCGTATTGATGTGATGTGATTATTCCCCTTAAATGGGATGAGAATGGTGTGTTGAGATTATTCCCATTAATAGAGATGAGATGATTACTAGCTGAAAGTGATGTCGACCCACATGGCATTGTGGTGAGACGGCTTAGCCGACCAGGCTGAGATCGGATGCCATGATGCGCACATGGTGGTGTTATGATTGGATGACTTTGGGTGAGATGGCTTAGTCGATCGGGTCGTGATCGGACTCCATGCTATAAGCACGGTGGTATATCAGTACTAAAGATCCCCCAACCTGAAACATTGTTATTTACTTGAAATTTATCTTTCTCTTAACTTGACATTATTATATTGTTTAAGACTCTCATTGATTCCATGTTCTTTCTCATTGTATTGTTACTCGTTATATTGAGAGGGTGTTTAGTCTTACATATTAGTACTATTCTATATGTACTAACGTCACTTTTGACAGGGGCGCTGCATCTTTAATGGATGCTGGTGGTTCCACAACAGGCGGCAGCGATCGTTGATAGCGGTACACCCTCTCCTCAGCTGACTTGTTGAGCCCCACTTCATTTCGAGGTCATGTATTTTTTGTTCCTTATGAATAGTGTTTGGAGGTATAGCTGGGGCCTTGTTGCCGGCACCATCATATTACTTTCTTGTTACCATTAGAGGCTCCGTATACATAGTAAGGGTTGTATCTTGGTTTTTGGGAAAGTTAAACTAAAGATGTATTTGTATCACATGTTTCCACTTCTAACCTATGAATGTGTAATGTAATATTTTGGGGAATCTTGAATGAAGTTCTAATGGTAACGAAAGTGATGTTGTTCAAGGATCTTCTCATTATCTAATTAATGGAATACATCTTCACTATATTCGTGGGTAATGTCAGGTAGATAGCATCTAGTAGGCATGTTTGACTGAGGTATCTCGGTTGAGCACCGGTCGTGCTCCCCGAGGTCGGGACGTGACATTGATCCCAGTGAAAGGTAAAGAATAATTTTCTTATGTTTAGGCCTAAGGAGCTGAAATGATTTCAATGACTTAAAGCAAATGGAATGATTTTTTTTAAAAGAAAATATACCACTAGGCTGGATGCCTAGTAGCTAATATATAAATAATAATCCAAAACTGGAATCCAATGTTTACAATTTGTCCACGAAACAAGGCTAAAGGATGTAAAGCTAAAGCTATCTACACAATGAAACCTAAATATTACAAGTGATAAAATAGACAACTCCCAACATGTGGTGATAAGTGTATCCATAAGCCAAGCGCAAAACCTCAATGTAGCACCTCCAAAGCTCTTACCAGGCGCCAAGTTTTACATTCTATAGGACAAGGCAAATGTGAATCTCCAAGCAATATTATCAACCTTTGGGTTGACCAAGCATCCAAGCAGTATGCATATGCAAACATCCAAACTCTGAATATCATAATACAATATGAGAATAGTCTCCTCCCTATGTCAATGACACGCGTAGAGAAGTAGCCTTTCTTCTGAATCAAAGGATGAACCATGAGCTGCCAGTAGCAGCCTGTATGTAGGCTGCATTCCTACATTTTAATCAACCAACATGCACTGCCATAACACCTCCAGAATGGGCATGTTAACATGCCAATACCACTGGACAATGTCATTACAGTACACATATACACAATAGCAGACACAGAGCTTTTAAAACCGTTGGATCCCAACTTATGTTCACCATCTAAGGCTTCAGTAATAACTAATAAATTAGAGAGCTATGAACCAACTGAGCGCATATCATGTAGTGAATACATAACCAGTATACAATGCATAGGACATACGATGACCTAAAGCTAGACATGAAGGCATGTTGTGCCCTTATATGATGAGAAATCCACTGTCTGATTGCACAACTACTTCCATATACCTTTAGAACAGCACCAGAATGAGGATGATTACATGATAGTACCACTGGAAAGCACCCTAATAGTATATAGATTGCCTCTATAACAAAACAACAAACAAGAACAGGCATTAAGAAAAATAACACACTCATTAATCAGGAGCTCTTCTTTTAGAAATCCTAACCCTAAGGTTAGGAGTCTGTGACTTGTCAAGATTGATTAGTCTCCTCCCTGCACTTGGAAGTTCAAAGAAAGAATGAAACTAGATTGTACCTGCAAAAGAAAACAGATGGTTAGCTAAAACGTCTGCCACAATGTTGCCCTCCCTTAGTACATGCTGGAATAGCACATTGAAGTGCTCCTTCATCTCTTGTATCCTCCTCACTTCAGCTATAATACACCATGGTTGATCCCATTCTCCTTCAATAATCTTCTTCAAGCCCAATGAATCAGTTTTCAATATGAGAGGGCGTAGCTCATGAACCACACAATATGCTAAGCCTTCTTCAATTGCCTTAACCTTAGAAACAATATTTGTTGTGTCCTCCAGTTGCTTTGCTCGTGCATATACCAAGTCACCTTCACTATCCCTCACACAGAAGCTTATGGAACTAGGTCCTAGATTGCATTTTGAAGCTCCATCAGTGTTGCACTTATACCATCCACTATGAGGCAGATGCCAAGTTACCCTTCTAGTCACCAACATTGGCTTATATCCCTCAAAGAACTTGACCATGTCTGGCCAAAGATAAGGAATACTAAGAAGCCAATTATACCTTGTCTTTCCTAAGAAGTGTAAGGTCTTGTTGATCTCTTGAATCACTCTATTAATAAATACTAAACCACCATTTCTATTTGTGTTTCTCATTTTCCAAAGCTCCCAAGTGACAATAGCTGGTACAACTTGATATAATGGCTTAAGTATTGGGCAGCATGCAGCATTCCGCCACTCTCTAATAACTTAATGCACCTGTACTAGCTTAAAATTAAGCCATGTCGCATTCATAAATGTCCTCCAAACTCTAGTAGCAGTATCGCCAGACAGGAACAAATGATCAAATGATTCCTCTTGTGGATCTTGAAAACACCAACACTTAGACTTATATACATGCCCCAGTATTCTCCACATATCATCAATAGCCAATTTGAATCTCCATAGCCTCCAAAGGAATAAAGAAATCTGGAAGGGCAGACTTTTAATCCACATATGCTTGAATTCCTAATTAATGTTGGCCCTATGTCTCACTTGTTGTCATGCATTACTGACTGTGAACTTTCCTAAAGTTGTATGTCTCTACCAAGGCTCGTCCCAGCAACCTCTAGTGTCTTCAAACTACACTTACTGTGTAATATGTTATCCAATATCCTTAGGAAAGGATTGTTCAACTAACTGCTCATTCCAGTCATCTCCTTGCCCCAAGTCTGCCACTTCTTGAAAGTCCTCAATGATGTGAAAATCAGGTGGCACTACATGATATAAAGATCCTAACCCAATCTAGTTTTCATGCCAAATATTTGTAGTACCACACTTCATCTCCCTCCAAATTTCATATTCCACCTCTTGCCTAGCATTTAACATTTGCCTCCAAACATGAGAACCTTGCCTAAATTGTACCACTGTTGGTATGTCCTTCTTGCAATATTAGTTCCACATAAAGTTTGACCACAATGACTTTGTAATCCTAAATCTCCACCACAACTTTGCAGACAGTGCCCTAGATACATCAAATAAGGATCTGAAGCCTAACCCTCCTTCCTCCTTTGGGAGACAAAGCTTCTGCCATGAGAAACATTGTCTACTCCTGCCTTTTTCCTTATTGCTCCATAAGAACCTTGCAAATAACTTATGCAAGTGTTCCAATATGTTTTTGGGAGGATCCAGAACTAAGAGTAAGTGCACTAGCATGCTTTGAAGCACACTACTGATCAGTGTAGCCTTGCCTCCATAAGATAACAACTTTCCTTTCCATGAATGTAGCTTGGCCTTTACCTTCTATACAAGATCATCATAGTGGTCTTTCCTACTCCTGGTATAGAATATTGGACACCCTAAGTAGATGAAAGGGAATTCACCCTTAGACAAGCCAGTAATATCTCCCACTGTTTTAACCTAAGCAGTTACCACATTAGAGTGAATGTAATATGAACTCTTTGCCTTGTTGATGAGCTGGCCTGAGATCTTCTCATATATACAACACTGCCATAATCTTCTTCAATGAATCTGGATGAGCTGAGGCAAAGATAATTGTGTCATCGGCATATGCAAGATGGTTCATGGATCAGTCCACTTTGGTATTCCAAAACCCCTAAAAGAATTGTCATCAAATAATTTGTTCAGCGATCTAGACAACTCTTCTGTTGATAGTATGAATAATGCAGGAGATAATGGATCTCATTGCTTCAACCCTCTAGTAGACTGAAAGAAGCCTGAAGATTGGCCATTCACCAAGATTGAGTACCAGTTATTTGACAAAAAATTCCATATCATGATGATAAAATATTCAGCAAATCCCATCTTCCTTAACACATGAAGCAAGTACTTCCAAGATACCCAATCATATGCTTTAGCCATGTCCAATCTAGTCACTATATTAGCAGGCTTGCCCCTTAACCTGATGTCAGTAACAATCTTCTGAGTGAGGAGTATGTTTTCAAAAATACTTCTTCCTTTCACAAAGCCAGACTGGTTGGAGGATATCAAAGAAGGTAAGAACTTTTCCAGTCTATCATGTAGGACTCTAGACATCACCTTGTTGATGAAATTGCTCAAGCTTATGGGCCTCAAATCTGAGAAAGTCTGAACAATTGGCTTTTTTGTAAGTAACTCAAGGTTAGTGTGTGTGATAGATTTAGCCAGTGGTGCTCCCCCAAAGAAGTGCAATACCGTGTTATGAATATCAATACCAATCCCAACATACTTGATTGAATGTACCAGTGAATCCATCAGGACCACTAACACTCTCCCCACTAAGTCCAAACACAACAGCTTTGACTTCTTCAAGAGTAGGATATCTACATAATTCAAGATTCCGCTCCATAGTCACCATAGCAGGCACATTGTCTAGTAGAGTGAAGTCAGAAGGATCAACTTCTTTAGTGAATTGCCTCTGGTAGAATTCCACAGAAGCAGCAACCATATCATCTTGGCTTTCAACCCAGACTCTATCCCCTTTTTGTATTCTTTTCAATTGCAGCTTCTATCTCTTGCCATTAACATGATTGTGGAAGAATCTTGTATTCCTATCTCCTTCAGCAAACCATGTCATCCCAGCCTTCTGCTTCCAGTATTGCTCTTCTATGCTTAAGTATCTCTTCAATTCAGCTTGTGCTTTTTCAAGCACTATTCTATTTTCAACTGTAGGTTCTTCTTTCAAAAGCATCTCCTTCAACTTCACAATGTCTTCCCTAATAGAAAGTTGTTTAAATATGTCTCTATATGTCTCCTTGCTCCATTTATATAGATAAATCTTCATCCTTTTTAGCTTTTGCTTGAACATGATATATGGGCCTCCAATATAGTCAGAAATCGAGTTCTGCCTAACCACTTCCTTAAATGTTTCATGTTTGGCCCAGAAGTTTAGGAACTTAAAAGGCTTGATGATGTTAGTAGCTTGTTCACCACAGCTCATGAATAGAGGGGCATGATCTGATCTAGTCCTAATAAGATGTTCAACACCAATGGTAGAGAATAGATTCTGGAATGGTAAGTTCGCAAACACTCTATCCAGCCACTTAAAGATACACTTCGCATTTGGTCTACCATTCCACTAGGTGAATGGACTTGCTTTGTAGCCTAAATCAAAAAGCCCATAATAGTTCACACAAAAGGCAAAGTCTTCATATTCAGGAGGGTGAACTGGCCGCCCCCAATCTTCTCATATTCATGTAGCACAATATTGAAATCACCACCAACAACCCAAGGAAACTCCATATCACTTGCAAGAAAATACAGATTATCCCACAATTCCATCCTCTCAGGTAAAGAACATTTAGCATATATAAAAGTAAGCATGATGTATTGACCAATATCCTGATAATACAGTTTGATAGTCACCTGCTGTTCAGTATCCATCACTAATTCCCACACCACAGCAGCATCAAAGAAAATCCAAATCTTCCCATTAATGTTAGACATAACAACATCGATATTAAGTTTTCTTTTATATCATTGAATATGTCTTTAGTTCTAAAAGGGTTCCATCAAAGCAACTACGTAGAATCCATGTTCCCTATGCATATTGATCACTCTTTGAAATGCATGTTGAGTTTTAACAGACCTTATGTTCCATATCAAGGTCTTGATCATCATTTGGTAAATGAGACTGCCCTCTTTGGCATAATTCTTGTAGGTTGAGGTATTTCTTTAACTTGACCTTACTTCTTGCCCTTCGTACCACTTATGCCAACAACTCTTGGAGATAAGTCTGCATTTCTAGTAACTGCCTTGAAATTGCCTGCAGTAGATTCATCTTCTCCCTCTTCCTCAATCTCACCTTGTTCTACCTCTACATTCTGAAGGTCTAGAGGTGCCACACAGTGAATGATAATGTCATGTAGTATTTGGTTAGGTTATTTCAATGGGACCTTGATTTGAAGCTACATAGGCTACCCAGTTCCTAAGGCACAGGCCACTAGCAATGCCTCAATTGTACCTGAAGACTTAGGAACAATAGCCTGCTCATGTGACACCCTAGTCACCTTCTTTAATCACTGGTTATGTTATTCCTTTGCTCCTAAAGTCTCCTGCATCACATTGAATTGCAATTCATGGACTAAGCCCAGATTAGGGTTTATTGTAGTAGTAGACACTGCAATTACTGTTCCATTGGATTCCTTAGGCTTTCCATCAGTTGTTTTATTGTCTGACCACACTATATCATCTAAGATAATTGTAGGAGCCTTGTTATCATGTCCTACACCATTACCATCCATCGCATGAGCTGCAGCTGTAAAGAAACTCATGGCAGTGTTGCTAGGGCTTACTGTTCCATTGCCTTTCTCCTTCCCTGAAGCTTCTTCGCCTGCACCCTCATTGATTCTAGCTTCTACTAGTGATCCTACACATACTCCAATTGATTTTTTTGTATTCTGATCTATGCTTTGATCAAGAGCTTTAATAGTTTCCTGCATCCTAGGGTTTACTGTAGCTTGTGAATCTACTGTGCCAGGCTGCTTTACATGATCATTTCTGTGAGCATCAGCAGCATTGTTAAACTCCATCTCCTCACCTTCTTTATCCCATGATGTGCATCTATTTCTTGTTGCATCAGTTGTTCCAATTCCCTTTGAGCTACCATTCTTTTGTTGTTCTTGTGGTATCAACTTCCCTTGAAGAGCCTCCCATCATGTGTAAAGGAAATTCTTGGCAAGAATGGTTAGTTATCTCATTAAGTACCTCTTTAGGAGTTCCAAACCTTCTTTGAACCCAATCCACATTTCTTTCCTTTTGCGTGTCCACCCCAAATCCAATAGCATTAGGATTAGAGTTAGGGTTGATTTCTTTAGCCGCTACAGTAGAACTCCCATTTCCTTTAGGATTTGGACTGGTGTGTGGTACATTCTCCTGTTGCTTTTTCTTCTTGTCCTTTTTGGATTCATTTACTAGTTGTTGCTTCTCATTTTCTTTAAGAGTGTCATCTCCTTTTCCATTCGGAATTTGTAAGATTAGTTGTTCAATCTCTTCAACCTCAAGAGCATCAAACTTGTTCTTTATAGTAACTGTTTTAGCATTGTTCTTCCCGTTGACATTGCTAGCTCCTTTTTCTTATGAAGCTTCAATTATATGGCCCCTATTATCTATTTGATACTTATTCTTTATTCTTTGCATCCACTTCTGCTTGGCAGGATTTACAATTGGTTTTCCCACTACGTTTCCACTTATGAGGACCTTGGTTGATGCAGCAGCAGTACCAACTATCTCCTTGCCAATACTTTGATCTTCAACAACTTCTTCATACTTCTTATGCAACTCAGGATGAATCACCCAACAATTAACTTCATAGTGACCTTGTTTCTTACAAGTCTTACAATATTTCGAAAGATAATCATACTTGATTTTAATCCATTTAGATTCCTCCGGCACAATTTCATCCTCTTCTTCAACTATTTTAATTCTTTGAGGGAATTTAGCAAGCAAATTCACCTCCACTTTCACCTTTGCACAACTAGATCTAGTACCATTTTGTGTTGCTAAATCAACATGTAATGGATTACCTACTGCTCTTTCTAATGAAAGCACAAATTCCTTACCAAAGAAGTTAGGTGGAAACTCTGGGAAACTAATCCAAGCAATTGCAATAGGAGTCTCCTCTTCAGGCTTCCACCAAGGGTTCCACTTCATACGTCTCATCTGCCACATCTCTCCTTGGGTTTTTAGGTAGAAAGCAAGCTTTGAAAGTAGATGAATATAATCTTGCATCAATGTTAGTCTGATCAACACATGATTATCTTCAATAAGGTCAATTGAGCTCGCTCCTTTAAGTTCACATTGAATTGGAATCACCTTACATAGCTCTTGTATTGGCTTCCCATACAAAAATTTTCCCAAGACTGTCAGTCGCAAGCCTTGTTTCACAATTGATTGCTTCACTTCTTACTCCTTCCATATAATAATAGGCTTCCCAAGAAGATATTCTACTGGTTTTATGGGCATGAGGGGTAGGGTTTACATGGCGGCATTTAATGAACTTGGTTGTAGTAATTTTGCGTAGTTTGTGGGTGGATTAGTGTTTGTAGAGGTTGTATGTGGATGTGGGGATGGTAGGGACGACTGACCAACCTCAAGAGGAGGCTGGCCAGTGGCTGGAGTAGCCATTAAAGGCTTTGCAAAGGCTTCAAAATCAGTGGTCTCCTAGTCGTCTCCTTATCGCTAGAGCTTAGGGCTTATTCAATAGAATGATTATGTATGATTTTATTCAAAATTTTGTATTGATATAGATATTTTAAAAGTTTATATTGTGGGTTATATTTCACTTGTCTTTTATTTAAAATGATAAAGATCATGAAGTGATGAAATTACTTACCATTTTATACCAAATATTTGTGCATTATTTCTATAAAGTTTGTCCCAAGAACATAAGTTAGAGAGAGTCTATGACACTTATTGAGTACTATGGTGGTGTACTCAGCCCTTAAGGGCCCCTCTTTAGGGTCCTGCTTTCTTTACGTGTTTTAGGATGAGGTGTAGCTGTATAGGGTAAAATTGGTTCATATTAAATACTCGTATAAAAGAGCAACACGTGGAACCGGAGATAGATGGAAAGCGAGACAGGTGGAAATCAAGACAGGGGGCATCAGTTTCGGTTGGCACCGGGAAGACCCCAAAGGGAATATTGCTAATGAAGACAAATGAATGCCTGCCAGCCGAAATATTCAATGAAGAATGTTCTACAGTATTAAATACACAATCCGTTATAGAGAATCATGGCATTCATAGTCTGTCGTTACACATTCTTCAATGTCCCCCATAATTGTCATTTAAGAGGGGCTTGATCCTAGGACCTTATTCCCTAGGTGCAACTATTAATAGTGACTTCGACAGCCATTATAGAGACACGAATTTTCTGATAAACTTATGCTACATACTACTTGAAAAGCTTAATGTACTTTTTTCTTGTCTATTGATATTCATATTACTGCCTTCGGAAGCTTTGCTCCCGGAACCAAGCTAGTTGTTGTCTTATCTCGATTTCAATGCTAAGTCTTACATTTTATTAAATTAATTTATCATTTTGGGATCAAATCGATTCGCTTGTCTATAAACCACGTTACAAATTCAAATATACCATTTTACCGGTAAACAGTTTGGCGCCCACCGTGGAGCTTAGACAGTTGCGTAATTGGGTTGATCCTTGTATCTATTACTAACTTGTTTAATTCTTTGTTTATTAGTGAAAAATCATCAAAAATGGCAGATAACGATGTTAACATCACGCACAATGCTGAGACCCAGGGAAATCAGCCTCAACACGAAGATTTGGTCAAAGAAACCCACAACATTGGGGATGAGGCCACACCGGTCCATGGAGGGCAATATCCACGACTACAGACAAGCACCTTGCGGAAACAGTGAAAATCCTGAGGGAACAACAAAAGGCTATTATGGGCCATCTTTTGTGACCTGATCAGGTCATGGTGGAGTAGAGGCAGGCGTTGTTGGGTGCTTCCAATAATGTGAATGGAAGAGATCCAGTTCCTCCTGGTGCTCCCGCAAACCAAACAACACAAAGGGTTGATAACAATACCCCAAGAGGTGAGGTCGGCTTTGATAGGGCCAGGGGGAACGACAGCGAATCCGATAACAATAACGAGAATGATCCCTTTAAAATCGAACTCATGCGGTTTATGAGGGAAATAAATGCCCAAATGGATCAAATCTCGGGCCCACCACCAGTGTTGAAAGGACCGGACTCAAAGAAATTCACCCAGTTGCCGTTCAAACCAAGTGCGGAACCGGAGTTGATCCCGAAGCAGTGAAAGGAAACGACTTAGCTCCGTACGAGATTGAGTTATTCTTGTTGAAGAAGTTCGGGGAGACCCTCACGAAAGGGGCCCTGACATGGAATTCACTTTTACCCGAGTACTCAATAGATTCCTTCGAGATGCTCACGAATTCTTTTATCAAGGACCATGCTGGGGCCAAGAAGGTACAGGCCCGAAAGGTTGATATGTTCAGAATTGTGCAAGGAGAGTTCGAATTGCTGCGAGAGTTCGTGACTAGATTTCAAAAGAAAAGGATGTTATTACCGATCGTGTTGGATGAATGGGCAGCTAAGGCATTTACTAAAGGGATGAATCCGAGGAATTCGGACACTTCTCAAAAACTAAAAGAAAGTATGCTCGGGTTCCAGGAAACAACATGGGCAGATGTCCATAACCGCTAAGAGTCGATGAGAAGAATAGAGGATGACGAGCTCGATTTCCCGGTATCAACCAAGGGTCGGGACCGAGAAAAGAATAAGGAAAAGTTGAAGTATGATTTCGATGTCGTCTTTTGCCCTACGAAAGAGCCATAGGACACGGCAGAGGTTTTCGGTCGGTGGATAGATTCGCTACCTATAGGAGAGTTGATCGTGGCCAGAATAACAGATCGTTACACGACAAAGAGGTATCGGGCTCCCAGGATTCCACCTACCCCAGATTGTCCAAATATAACTTCAATGTCAGCATAGTGGAACTGGTATTGGGGATGAGGAACATTAAGGAAGCACGATTCCCGAGTATTATGAGATCCGACCCCAGTCAGAGGTATCCTAATCTATGGTATGAGTACAATGGGATAAACGGCCACTAGACCGGGGACTGCCGATATTTGCACGAGGAGGTGGCGACAACGTTGAAAAATGACCATCTTAGAGAATTCTTAAGCGACCAGGCTAAGAACAACTATGGCCGCAAATGGGATAACGCGTAACCCTCAAAAGCAGGAGAACACCCTCCTCGTCTAACAATCAACAAGATTTTGGGGGGGGGAGGGGGAACGAGATTAATGGTTTAACCTTTTAAGCAGCGAAAAAGATAAAGGTTTCGGTAACCCATATCAAGAGACTCTGAGAAGTCGCCGAGGACCATATCACTTTCACGTATGAGGACACAGATGGACTCCTACTACCGCACAACGATGCCCTAGTAATTTCTCTTAATGTTTTAGATTTTAAGATTAAATGTGTTTTGGTGGACCTAGGGAGTTCAGCCAATATTATCCAATGGAGAGTGCTGGAACAAGCCAAGTTGACTGGAAGCATCTTTCCGGGCACAAAGCTCCTCATCAGGTTTAATTTAGCAAGCGTAACAACCCGGGGGAAAATTATGCTGCCCACAAATGCTGAATGGGTAACAAAGACGACCCTTTTTGAAGTAGTAGACGGCGATATGTGCTACAGTATTATTCTTGGAAAATCGTGGCTACACAATATGAAGGCTATGCTGTCGACATACCATCAACTTCTGAAATTCACAACTCCGGAGGGAATTAAACAAATAAGAGGAGATCAACCGGCGGCAAGGAAAATGAAAGCATCTCAGTTTCCAATAGCAAAGAGAAGGAGCATGGGACATAGCAATTACAAGAACAGATGCTTGCTCCCGAACTGAACGAAGTCAACAAGGGGGGAGGGGTCGTCAGAATCCTATCAGGTACCAAGATATTTCCAGGTACAAGAAGAAATGAACACAACCAAATCCATAACGGAAGAACTCAAGCAAGTCGCATTATTTGAGAAATTCTTGGAGAGGAAGTTATACTTAGGGACAGGATTAAACAGGATTTATAGAATTTCTTAAATTTAACATTTATTGTTTTGCGTTGTCTCATGCGAATATAACAAGTATTCTTCCAGAGGTGGTCATGCACAAATTAAGCCTGGATCCTGACATCCCTCCGATAAGGCAGAAGAAACGCCCTATTGGCAAGGTCAGAAACAAATTTGTCAAACAAAAGCTAACTCGATTGCTTGATATCGGTTCAATTCGGGAGGTAAAGTATCTTGACTAGCTAGCTAACATAGTAGTAGTTCCAAAATGAATAATAAATTTCGTATGTGCATAGATTATAAGGATCTGAATAAGGCATGCCCAAAAGACTCGTTTCCATTGCCAAACATTGATCAAATGATTGACGCGATGGTTGGGCATGTGTTGATGAGTTTCCTCGATGCCTATTCGGAGTATAACCAAATCAAAATGAACCTAGAGGATCAGGAAAAAACTTCGTTCATAACGAACTTTGGCACATATTGCTATAATGTGATGCCTTTCGGGCTTAAGAATGTCGGAACCACTTATCAGAGGCTTGTGAATGAAATGTCTGAAAAACAGACAGGAAAAAATCGTCAAATTTTACATAGATGATATGTTGGTTAAGCCTTTGAACGCAGGTGATCATCTTAAACACCTACAAGAAACCTTTGACATCCTAAGGAATTACAACATGAAGCTTAACCACAAAAAGTGTGCATTCGGAGTCAGCTCCGGTAAGTTCTTAGGGTTCCTGGTGTCACAAAGGGGGATCAAAGTCAATCCCGTGAAAATTAAACCCATCGAGGACATCCCCGACCAGCTATCAAACATGAAAGAGGTTCATAGGTTAATTGGAAGATTGGTCGCTTTAAGCAGATTCATTTCTCGGTCTTCAGAAAAATATTATCACTTCTTCTTACTTCTGAAAAAGAAGAAGAACTTCGAATGGACTCCGGAATGCCAGTAGGCTCTGAAAGATTTGAAAAGGTATTTATCGATCCCATTACTATCAAAATCGGAGGAAGGCGAGTAGTTGTTGATTTACTTAACAGTCTCGGAGGTAGAGGTAAGTGTCGTTTTAGTCCGTGAAGATGAAGGTACGCAATATCCTATCTATTATGTTAGTAATATTTTAACGCGAGCGAAAACTCGCTACCCACATTTGGAAAAGTTTGCCTTAGCTCTCACAGTGTCGATCGAAAGCTTAGGCCTTACTTTCAATGTCACCCGATAGTCAGGGTGACAACCTTTCCCCTGCGAAATATCCTTCACGAACCTGAACTTTCAGGTCGACTGGTCAAATGGGCAGTCTAAATGAGTGAATTTGACATAGAGTATAAATCCAGGACTGCGATCAAGTCGCAAGTTTTGTCCAACTTTGTGGCCAATTTCAGACCTGGATTGCTGCCTTTGGCCACCAAAGAAGCGGTGATGGTGTCAGAAACGACATCGAGAGTCTGGACCTTGTTCACGTACGGAACTTCTAACGTAAAAAGGCTCGAGCTCGGGGTAGTACTAATCATGCCCTCGGGAGAAACCCTGAGGCAGGCCATAAGAACTGTTCCCTTCAATAACAATGAAGCCGAGTATGAGGCTTTAACTGTAGGACTCGAGCTGGCCCAAGGACTGGACTCCGAGGTCATAGAAATCAAATGTGATTTCCAACTGGAAGTAAATCAGGTTTACGGGATCTTCGATACCAAAGAGGAACGTATGCAACAATATGTAGTGAAAGTCCAGACGCTGCTCACACGGATTAGGGAATGGTCAATCACCCACATCTTGAGGGAAGAAAACAAGGACGCAAACGCACTGGCCAATCTGGGTCCGTCCACAAAAATGAAAGGATCAGACTCCGGTACGGTCGTACAGCTTATGCATTCGGTATTGGATGTGGACGGTTATTATGAGGTAAACGCGACAAAACTTTGGTCTGGGACTGGAGAAATAAGATCATTGACTATCTCGAGCACGAAAAACTACCCGAAGAGCCCAAAACAGCCCGGGCGCTACGCACTAAAGTAGCTTGTTACTGCTTTAGGGGAGGCCAATTGTATAGAAAGTCTTTCCAAGGCCCGTTAGCCCAATGTTTAGGAGCCTCCGAGGCTAATTACGTCATGATACTATTGGTATTAATTGGTTCATATTAAATAAGAACCAATTAAACCCCCGAGCGCTACGCACTAGGTTTAGGAGCCTCCGAGGGTAAAATTGGTTCATATTAAATCCTCGTATAATAGATAGACACGTGGAACCGGAGACAAATGGAAAGCAAGACTGGTGAAAATCAAGACCGGGGGTAGCAGTTCCGGTTGGTATCGAGAAGCCCCCGAAGGGAATATTGCTAATAAAGGCAAATGAATGCCTACAACCCGATAAAATTCAATGAAGAATATTGCAGTATTAAATACACAGTCCGTTATAGAGAATTATGACATTCATAGCCTGCCGTTACACATTCTTCAATGGCCTCCATAATTGTCATTTAAGAGAGGCTTGATGCTAGAACCTTGTTCTCTAGGTGCAACTATAAATAGTGAGTTCAACAGCCATTATAGAGACACGAGTTTTCTGACAAACTTATGCTACATACTACTTGAAAAGCTCAATAATACTTTATTTTTTGTCTATTGATATTCATATTTCTGCCTTCCGAAGCGAACCAAGCTAGTTGATGTCTTATCTCAATTTTCAACGCTAAGTCTTATATTTTATTTAATTAATTTATTATTTTATATCAAATAAATTTACTTGTCTATAAACCACGTTACAAATTCAATTGTATCATTTTACAGGTAAACAATAAAATGTGAGGTGTGGACAGGGCTAGGATGACTCTCTTTTCGAGGTATGATGAAGCACCACTTTTATCTCGTAGTAGCTATCGTGTTATTTCTTATGTTCTTTTATTGGAATTATTTCAAGTGTTAGTTCTATTATTTGGTATATAGGCTCCATAAATAGTTGTGTTGGATTGTAAAAATAGGATTGCGGACGTCATGCATAAATGAATAATTATTTAATTTGATTATACGGAGTATCATTTTTATGAAAAGTTTCATGTATGATTTTGAAAATAAAAAATATTTTGTGACTTGATTTGAAAATATATAAGATTTTCAATTGGTTCCGCAATTATATTTGGTCTTGACATGTGGATTGGTGCGTACAGGTCGGGTAGTGTGACGGGTGTCGGACACTTGAATTTGGGTAGTGACACTTTTCAAGGAAATATGTACCCTTTTTTATAGTATAACTAAGGTTATGGTAGAGTATCGTCAAAGCAACCTAATGGACTTCTAGGGTTTCAGCCCAAATTTCGTATGGACTGCTTCGTTAAAATTTTGATGTCTATAACCCATTTTAAATTTTTTTCTTAAATAAATGGGATTGAGAGAATAGATATGCAAGGCATTGTGGGTGAGTCCCAGCAATCTCTTTACTGATTTCAAGAGTGAAGTTATGTTCGAAGTTAACAATACCCGGGAGTGTCTGTGAGAAGTGGAGAGAGAATAGAAGCAGAGGGGGAAAATGAGTGAGAACGATTAGTGAGATGGAGATAGGGAACGAAGCGAGATGTAGTTGTGGGTCCCACGATAGACATTTGTCAGTCAACAAGAGCCCCACATCATACATTTGTCAGTCAACAAGAGCCCCACATCATACATTTGTCAGCCAAAGAGAGCCTCACGCAACTGACAATACGCGTATCACACGGAATAAAAAGTTTCCTTATGCAGTTATGCTAGATTTGGCCGAATTTTCTTAGTTGGAAAGAAAAATTACCAATCCAACCCTGACTTTAATAAAGACAAAATTAATTCTTTTCTCCTTTGTCTCTCTTCTTAGTAGCACCTTAGTCAATAAATTGGAGGCATTAGATTAGGCAGAAAAAAAAAAGAACTGGAGTCATTAGACAGCACTCCTAAACAAAGATGTTTTATTTCCAAGTATTATTCACAAAGGCAGTTAAGCATTTATAACAAATAAATACATTCTTTTTGTTCTAAAGTGTGCTGAAAAATAAGTGTGAGAAACAAATGGCAAAAGGCAAAAAAAAAAGGTAACTATTTACAGTTCCAGATTATAAGAAAAAGGAATTGCAGATCACTGGTAAAACCGGTAGTTCTTAGCTTGTTTGATAAGAGTCCACATCCCTCCAATGGGTGATAAAACAGTCAGCAGTATGCCAACTATGATGCAGAACTAGAATTTATTTGGAAAAAGAAAACAGAAAAAAGCCAAAGTAAGTTACAGAAATAAAATAAACCATGAAATTAAATAAGAATAGTTATAAAATCAAATTAAATTTTACTTACCCAATTGATAAACCAAGAAAAGCCAAACCTTTTGGGCTTTACAATGATAAGCCAAATGATGCAAGGAAGCTGCAGAAAAAAGGCAAGGTCAATATTGGCTGATAACTTAATTGGTTCATAAAAACGTAACAAAACTGGTGAATTCCTTATGTAATATACTTACGTAATACGATGTTGGGGCCAGAGCAAATCCACCAAAAAATCCCATTAGGCCACCAAAGAATGGTATGGTCAGACCCACGAACAATGTTAATGCTACAATTGGAAAAAGATAAAATAATAGAATGAAAACAACTCACTCCAATATTTTTCTTTTAAGTAAATAACCAAATTAGGGGCTAGAAAGAATTATGAGTGCGTCTCCCTATAACTTACCAACAAATGTAGTACGCACACCGAACCGAAGGAGAGTGGATGGTTTTAGTCTCATTGATTTCACGGCATATGTCTCTATCATGTCAAACACGGGCATTGCGAAAACCTGCAAGTGTTGTTTTTCAAACAAAAAATGTGTTCAAGCTTTCAGATTGATGAGATGACGAGATAAATTAACACTTACTCTCTGATGAATTAGCAAAATTAAAGGTAGGTAGGTACCTGGTAACTTCCAATGACATGAACGACAACAAACAAGTTAGCTGCAGCAATAACCCAAGTAGGTTTTTCGAGTGAAAGCAAGATGTTATCCTCAACGACGTTACCAAAGGCCCAATAGCCAATGAAAGCGACAGGGAGATAACAGACGGCGACGATGAGATAAGCGACCCATACACCTTTCCACATTGGACCTTTGGAAGGTTTTTCGGGTGTTGAAGGAATGGTGGCTTGAATCTCAAGGACCACATTGTGGCCAGCATAGGCAAAAGCCACATCTCCAAGTGCACTCAAGAACATGAAAATATTATCAGATGTCTTTTCACACCTAAGTTCATAGCTCACTTCTCTGCCTTCAATCCCTCTCCCTACAGACGCTGCCCAAGCAACAATCGAATATGTCAAGGACATGACCGCTGCAGCCAAGGACACCAACGATATGGAATTGAAATTTGGCAAATGAGAAAGTACAAAGTGGACTGAGGAGAATATTATGATGAAGTAGGTCAGCTTTATTGGTTGACAATCAGGGCAAACTGTTTCGTGGAATTTCTTCAACGACTTGCCACCTGTTACCATGTATATTATGCAAGAACTCACGTCCACCACTATTTGTTGGGGTACAACAATCCAAAGTCCTAGTTTTTCACCAAAAGCATGTTGACCTAGCTCGTGGTACCTATCAAATCTCTTGCCATGTACCATTTCATGCATCTCTACCATTTGCCAGATTGTATAAAATGTTATTGCCCATGAAAGCAGCATTACTGTCACCCCAGGCCCCCTGTAACATTGATCAATTCTTCACCATTAGAGAATGACGGTGATTTAATAAAAACAAAAAATAATCCCCAAACGGGATAAGAATCGATCCATATAAAAGATACTGATACATAATTCATTGGAATGTCAGTAAATCCAAAATCTCCAGACATAATATGAAGAGAAGGAATAAGCAAACTCAGAAAATCAAGAACGTTTTGTCGTTCTTTAAAATTATCTGCACAAATAAAGCATTATAGATTAAAAGGATGTTATATATTAGAATCGTGCATGCAACAGATCCAAAGAGAGACAACTTGTTTAATTCTTGGTTATCTGATCTATCCAAAAAATTTGTGATCTCAAATATGAACGAGAACATAATTAAGAGTATAAAAGAATATACTTTCTCCATTTCATTTTATGTTTTCTAGTTTGAGCCAAGGTTTAAGAATAAAAAGAATACTTTTGAATCTTGAAATATTAAACTAAATCTATATATATATATATATATATATATATATATATATATATATATATATATATATATATATAATATCATGATACTTTTTAAATATTATAATCTTAAACACGACATGTCATTCCTACGAGGGAGTCGGGAGTGTTATGAAGGGTAAAAAGTGAATGTCGGAATTAAGAATTTAATAAATATAGAAGGGTGATATTATTTTTGAAATATGCTTAAAAAAGTAAGACACATAAATTAAAATGTAGGGAATAATGCACATAAACGAACAATTATTCTGGACTAAAATTGATATAGGAAGAAAGAAAAAGAAACGCAAATCCCCCAGAAAAGAGAGATAACAAAACAGAAAACATACCATCCCATCTCAGACATGGCATAAGGGAGACTGAGGACACCAGCACCAACCATGGCAGTGACATTATGAAAAGTAGAGTACCACCACTTCGCATTTCGATCGGATGTGATGGGAAGCCATGCATCTATGGCTTTCTCCTCCTCTGTTCTGGTATCTTTCTCTTTTTCATTAGCATGAGCCATTGGTTTTCTTTCTTTCTTTATTTTTTGTTGGAATAGATATCTTTTATTTTTTTCAACTGTGCATATATATTGTTCACGTGGAGAGTTTGATTATCCACAAAATTATATTTCTTTATCACTTTGTGGAGGGAACCGAAAATGTAAAACAAGAATTAAAATAGATAAACAGGGAACAAAGAAGGACTCAAAGTGAATATAGAGTCCTTAGTTTTATTAACCCCAAAACGAAGCACATGCAGTTCCCTCACTGTATGCGCTTTTCTAACGTGCTCTTATATATACGTTAAGAGGCCCGAAAATGACGACTCGTTTTACAGGCTATTGCTGGTTCCGAATGTCCAGAGAACTATTATGTCCAAAAGTTATCTAACTCATCTAATTACCACAAGATTGTTTAAAACCTAAAAAATAGGCCAAATATTAACCTTAAAATTCCCTAATAATAAGGGTTTCCAAATTGTGGACAAAAATTTTCAAAATTGTGCGTCTCATAAATTTCTTTCGCTAACTCAACCACCTATATTGTCATTTTAAATTTATTTTATCAAAACAATTTGTTTCGCTAAGTCAACCTATTTTTAGTATTTTCATTAGTTGTTATGACCCAAAATACACAAGCTGTGATGGCACTTAACCCACCCCGCTAGGTAAGCCAACAGTCACATAATAATAATAATAAAATCAGTTAAATATAATCTAATAACGTAACAACGAAAGAATGTCATAAAAATATATGATAAGTGAGCCAAAATGCTACTACAACCAATCCCAAAATCTGGTGTCAACGAGTACCCGAGCACTACTGAATAACAAGGTACAAGCAAAATCCTCTAATACAATTGTCTGAATGTAAGAACAGTAAAGATAAAGATAACAGAAAGAGGACTTCAAGGACTGCAGACGATATGGCAGCTACCTCGTAGTCTCCCAAAAGTCCGGAACAACTCAAGCCTGGAAATCACCTCGACCGGATGTACTTGGATTTACACACGAAGTGCAAAGTGTAGTATGAGTACAACCGGTCCAATGTACTCAATAAGTAACAACACTAACCTTGTGTTGAAAGTAGTGACGAGCTCAGAACAACAGTCCAATACCAATTCCAATACCCGATAACAGTTCAGAATATAAAGGATAAACTGTAGAAACAGTAGCTCAATAATATCAAGTTCAGCTTGGTCACATTTTAGTAATTTAGGCATGTTTCAAGTATAACAATTAAAGCCCAACACAGATAAAGCAGGTCAATTATCAGGTAACATGAGGAAACTACATCTCTATGCCTACATGTCAGGTATACAGGTCAATCAACAGTATCAGAGTAGATCCATCAAGAATATTTACACTTAGCACTGTACGGGTGCCTGGCATAACTGCACATTATCAAGCACATATGTGAAATACTATGCATGCGCCCATTGCTGGCATGTCAAACTCCAGAGGGGCGGATCTTTCCCAAGCGCTAATTATAATCATTTAGCCCAATAAGGAGGCATGGTGCACGCATCGCCCCAAAATAATAACACTTAGCCCAATATGGGCTTAGCGTACGCGTCACCTCAAAATTAGTACCAAACCGGCTCTAAGGCCCAAACTCAATCATTTACTGTTCAAGTATGAGATAAACACATCTCAAATACTCAATTTAACAGTTTTACCCTTTAGCGGTATCAACAATATGTGAGGAATCAAATAAGAAGTACTCACGCAGAGATATCATACATCGATATAGTATCATGACTGAGAACATGTGTGCAAATAAGGTATATAACTTAGAAACAATAAGAATAGCCCTATCAAGTCTCAAATAGTTAGCACATAGACTAGACATGATGTCTAACATGATTTACAGTTCAAATAATCAAACAAGAAGAGGGAACGCGGGGATAACATGATATGATAGCAAGACAAGCCCGGTAATAGCCTAGAGGCCTCCCAAAACCATGAATACACCGGTGCACACACACACACGTCACCTAGCGCATATGTAACCCCAATATCTTTCATATAACATAGTTCTCATGGTTAAATACCCTCAAATTCAAGTTTAGAAATGTTACTTACCTCAAAGCGCACAACTCAAAGCTCCAACAAACCCTTGCCTCACGAATCGACCTCCGAACAACTCGAATCTAGTCGCAAACAACTTAAGATAATCAATACAAGCTATAGGAATCAATTCCTATGATAAAGCTTAGATCTTTAACCAAAATCAAAAAGTCAACTACGGGACTGCACCTCAAAACCCGACAAAATTCACAAAATCCGAAAAACCTTTCAATTACGAGTCTAACCATGCCAAAATCATCCAATTCCAACCACAAATCCACCCTAAAATCCCCAAATCTACTTTCTAATACATAGTCCAAAATTCCCCAAATTTTACCTCAAACACACATAATCTAGGTGTAAAATCAATGGGTAAACAATAATTATCAATAAAAGTTATGAACCTTCACTTACCTCTTCAATGGTAGCCAAAACCCTCTTCAATAAAAGTGACGCTTTTCATTCTGATTGTTTTTGTATTTTAACGTTTTGTTTGAAAGAAAAAATAGAAAGAATCCGATGTGAAAGAATTTTTGGAATTGTATTTAACTCAAACCCTCGTTTTAATCCTTCTGCCCAGGCTTTTCGCACCTACGCTCCCATCCACCGCACATGCGGACAAACCATCGCAGGTGCAGAATTTCATTAACATCCTGACCATCCGTTTCTGCGGAAAAATACTTCGCACCTGCGGAAGCGCACCTGCGCTTAAGCCTCTGCTTCTGCGGCTCCAGACATTCTGGAAAACTTTGCTTCTACGGTACGATATGCGCTCTTGTGCATGCGTACCTGCGCCCTCAACTCCGCATCTGCATAAAACCATGCCTCCTTACCTCTTCGATTCTGCGCTCCTCTCGCAGGTGTGGAAAATTCCTCGCATTTACCCAGCCTCAGCCCAAACTGCTTCTGCGACCCTAGGGCCGCTTCTGCGGTCTCGCACCTGCGGCCAAAACCATGCAGGTTCACACTAGAAGCTTTAAGCTTAAGCAATTCCTTAAGCCCAAAACTCAATTCGATTTCAATCTGAATCATACCTGAGGCCCCCAGGATCCCATCCAAACATACCAATAAGTCCTAAAACATGATACAGACTTATTCGAAGCCTCAAATCATGTCAAACAACATCAAAACAACGAATCAAACCCCAATTCAAGCGCAATGAACTAATGAACTTCCAACTTCTAAGACAAATGCCGAAACGTATCAAACCAACTCCAATTGACCTCAAATTTTGCTCACAAGTCATACATGATGCAATGGAACTATTACAACTCCCGGAACCACAATTCAAACCCGATATCAAAAAAGTCAACTCTCGGTCAAACTTCTCAACCTTTCAAAGCCTTTAACTTTCCAACATTCGCCAATTCAAGCCAAAATGACCGATGGACCTCCAAATCAATATCCGGACATACTCATAAGTCCAAAATCACCATATGAAGCTATTGGAACCATTAAAACTCCATTCCGGAGTCGTCTACACAAAAGTCATACCCGGTCAACTCTTTCAACTCAAGTTTCCAACCTTGGGACTAAGTGTCCCAATTCACTTTGAAACATCCCCGGAACCAAACCAACCACCCCGGCAAGTCACATAAACACAAATGATTATAGAAAAAGTGATAACTGGGGGAAAGGGGCTACAATACATAAAATGACCGGTCGATCATTATATTCTACCCCTCTTAAACAAATGTTCATTCTCGAACAGGTCTAGAATCATACCTGGAGTCTAAAATAGGTGTGGATATCTACTCTGTATCTCCCGCTCGGTCTCCCAATTACCCTCCTTGACTGGCTAGCCTCTCCACTAAACTTTCACTGAAGCTATATTCTTTGATCTCAACTTTTGAACCTGTCAATCCAAAATGGCCATCGGCTCCACAAGTCAAATCCCCATCTAGCTGTACCGTGCTGAAGTCCAAAACATGAGATGAGTCACCATAATACTTTTGGAGTATAGAAACATGAAACACTAGGTGAACACCCGATAGACTAGGTGGCAATACAAGCTTCTAGGACACCTCTCCAATGCTCTCAAGCACCATAAAAGGGCCAATATAACGAGGGCTCAACTTGCCCTTCCTTCCAAACCTCATCACACCCTTCATGGGTGATACTCTGAGCAATACCTTCTCTCCCACCATATATGCGACATCATGAACCTTCCGATTAGTATCTTCTCTTTCTAGACTGAGATGTACAAAATCGATCCTGAATCAACTTGACTTTCTCCAAAGCATCCCGAACCAAATCAGTACCTAACAACCTAGCCTCTCCCGGCTCAAACCAACCAACTGGAGATCAACACTGCCTCCCATATATGACCTCATAAGGAGCCATCTGAATACTCAATTGGTAGCTGTTATTGTAGGCAAACTCTGCAAGAGGCAGAAACTGATCCCAAGAACCCCTGAATCCATAACACAAGCGCGTAGCATATCCTCCAAGATCTAAATGGGGCGCTCGGACTATCCGTCTGTCTGGGGGTGGAATTCTGTACTCAACTCAACTCGTGTGCCCAAATCTCGCTGCACTGATCTCCAAAACTGTGATGTGAACTGCGCGCCCCGATCAGAAACAATGACACTAGCACACCGTAAAGGTGAACAATCTCATGGATATAGATCTCAGCCAGCCGCTCTGAAGAATAGGTAGTCACAACCGGAATAAAATGTGAAGACTTAGTCAACCGGTCCACAATCACCCAAATTGCATCAAATTTCTTCAAAGTCCATGGGAGTCCAATAACGAAGTCCATGGTAACACGCTCTTATTTCCACTCGAGAATCTCATGTCCCTGGCCTCTGATGCTCGTACTTCACCTGCTGACAGTTAAAATGCCGAGCCACATACCCCACTATATCTTTCTTCATTCTTCTCCACCAATAGTGTTGCCTCAATTCCTGATACATCTTAGCGGCACCTAGATGAATGGAATATCGCGAACTGTGGCCTCATCAAGGATCAAATCATGTAACCCATCCATATTGAGCACACAAATCCGACTTTGCATCCGCAACACCCCATCATCCCTAATAGAAAACCTCATTGGCATCACCGTGCTGCACTGTGTCCTTAAGAACAAGAAAATGGGAGTCGTTATACGGATGCTCTCTGATGCACTCATACAAAGAAGGCCGAGAAACCACGCAAGCTAGAATCCGACTAGGCTCTTAAAAATCTAACCTCACGAACTTATTGGCCAAGGTCTGAACATCTGATGCTAGCGGTCTCTCACCAACTGGAGTATATGCAAGGCTACACATACTCACGGTCTTCCTACTCAAGGCATCAGTGACGACATTGGCCTTTCCGAGATGATACAAAATGGTAATATCATAGTCTTTTAACAGATCTAACCACCTCCGCTGCCTCAAAATTAGATACTTCTTCTTAAATAAGTGCTATAGACTCCGATGATCTATAAATACCTTACAAGGCACGCCGTAGAGATAGTGCCTCCAAATCTTCAATGTGTGTATAATAGTTGCTAACTCTAAATCATGAGCGGTGTAGTTCTTCTGATGGGGCTTCAACTGGAGCTAAGCATAAGCAATCACCCTACCCTACATCAAGATACACCCAATACCAATCTGCGAAGCATCACAATAAATCATATATGAACCCGACGTTAAAGGAAAAACTAGAACTATGGTAGTGGTCAAGGCAATCTTGAGCTTTTGAAAGCTCTCATCACACTCATCAGACCACCTGAATGGGGCACCCTTCTGGTCAATCTAGTCAAAGGTGCACCAATGGACGAAAAACCCTCCACAAAACGGCGATAGTATCCGGCCAAGCCAAGAAAACTCCGAAACTCAATAGGTGAAGACGATTTGGGCCAACTCTGAACTGCCTCAATCTTCTTCGGATCTACCTTGATCCCCTCACCGGACACCACATGCACCAAGAATTCCACACAATCAAGCCAAAACTCACACTTGAGAATTTAGCATATAGCTTCTTCTCCCTTAACGTCTGGAATATAATCCTCAGATACTGCTCATGATTTGCCTTGCTGCGTGAGTACACCAGTATATCATCAATGAATACTATGACAAAAGAATCAAGATATGGCTGGAATACACTATTCATCAGATGCATAAATATTGCTGGGCTGTTGGTTGGCCCAAAAGACATCACAAGAAACTCACAGTGACCATAGCGGGTCCTGAATGCCATCTTCAGAATATCAGAATCCAGAATCTTCAACTAGTGATACCCTAACCTCAAATCAATCTTAGAGAACACTCTAGCACCCTAAAGTTGGTCAAATAAGTCATCAATGCGCGGTTGTGGGTACTTGTTCTTAATTGTAACTTTGGTCAAATGCTTGTAATCAATGCATATTCGCATGGTACTATCCTTCTTGTTTACAAACAGAACCGGTACACCCCAAGGCAAAACACTAGGCCTAATGAATCCCTTATCAAGTAGCTCCTGAAGTTGTTCTTTCAATTCCTTCAACTCTATTGGTGCCATATAATACGGAAGAATAGATATGGTCTGAGTGCCCAGCACCAAGTCAATACCAAAATCAATGTCCCTGTCGGGTGGCATGCCCGGTAGGTCTGTAGGAAACACATCCAAAAAGTCTCTCACTACCGAAATGAACTCAATGATAGGAGTATCAACACTAACATCCCTCACAAAAGCAAAATATGATAGACATCCCTTTCCAACCGTCCGTTGGGCCTTCACATATGAAATCACTCGACTGGGAACATAGTCCAGAGAACCTTTCCACTCAACCCTAGGTAATCCCAGCATCGCCAATGTCGCGGTTTTAGTATGACAATCCAAAATAGCATGACATGGTGACAACAAATCCATGCCCAAAATAACGTCAAAATCAACCATGCTAAGCAGTAAAAGATTAACTCTCATCTCTAATTACCCAATAGTCACCACACATGACTTATATACACTGTCCACAATAATAGAATCACCCACTAGTGTAGATACATGAACATGCATAACTAAGGAATCACGTGGCATATCCAAATAACGAGGAAAGTATGATGATACATATGAATAAGTTGAATCAGGGTCAAATAATATGGAAGCATCCCTATGGCATACTGAAACAATACATGTGATCACCGCGTCTAAAGCAATTGCCTCTGACCTGGCGGGAAAAGCATAACATCGAGCCTGACCATCACCTGATCGATCTCCCCCTCTAGGGCGACCTCGAACTGCCTCAGTCCCACCCCGAGTTAGCTAGGCGGGTGATCAAGAAACTGGTGTAGTGGTCATAGACTGGCCTCCCTACCGCACTGGACCTCTGTAGTGTTGGGGGCACTACTTACTCACATGCCTAACTCTCCACAGTCATAACAACCTCGAGCTGGAAATGACAATGGGGCCTGAATTGGACACTTAGAACTAGAATAGCCACCGGAAGAACCCAGTATTGATGAACCATGAACTGATGAAGCACGGGATGAACTATAAGCTGGGAGGGCACTATAAGATGACTGACTCGGACGAGCACTGTATGAACCATGACTAGCTGATGCACTAGGATGAACCGGACGAGCCATTTGAGCGGGCATGTAAGGATGACTTCTGATGTGACTGAACTCCAAATGAGGTACCATTGAAACCCCAAAACCACGAGGCCTCTAGACTTCCTGCTCCTCGTGCTCAAGCCTGCAAACAGACTCCAAGCGCCTAGCAATCTCTACCACCCGGTCAAAACTAGCATCCGTCTCGGCCTTTCGGGCCAAACTGTAATGTAGGCCATAGTTGAGGCCATCAATGAACCTCTTGATCCTCTCTCTCTCTCTCTCTCTCTCTCTCTCTCTCTCTCTCTCTCTCTCTCTCTCTCTCTGTGGGAACCAACCATATAGCATGACGAGCCAAATCTAGAAATCTCATCTCATACTCGGTCACAATCATATCTCCCTAGTGTAGCTTCTCAAAATCTCTACGCAGCTCCTCCCTACGAGTCTGTGGGACAAACTTCTCTAAAAAGAGAATAGAGAACTCATGCCATGAAAGTGGCGCTGCTCCAACTAGCCTGCTCAACACATAGGCCTGCCACCATCTGTAGGCTGCCCTAGTCAGCTAAAAGATGGTAAATGCAACTCCACTAGTCTCCAAAATACCCGCTGTGCAAAGAATTCGCTGACACTGGTCTAAGAAATCCTGAGCATTCTTTGATTCCTCCCCGCTGAACTCTAGAGGCTTAAGCCTCCCAAATCTCTAGTCTCTTCTACTCCTCATCACTCATAGGTGGGCCAACCTCGGCCCAAGCAGCAGCAACCGGCTGGGCTGGTAGTATCCCCGGTGTCTCGAGTCCCTGAGCTACCTGCTCTGGAGTACGAGCAACGGGAGTCTGAGCACCTCCCCCGGCATGAGAAGTGGCTAGTGCAGCTAGAACTGAGACTGCTGAGCCAGGCACGTACACACAGTCAAAATCTGGGCTAAGGCCTTCTGAAGGCCTGGGATCACAATGGACATAGCTGGTGCCTGAGCTAGTCCCACCGGCTCAACCACATTTGGTATCTACTCCTTAGCGGGAGCAACTGGTGGCTCCACAAATGCTGCGCTAGCTATAGTACGAGCCACACCTTGGCCTCTACCATGGCCCCGACCTTTCACGGCCCTAACTGATGGTATAGGTGATCGTCTGCCTGATTTGGTCGCACGTGTCCTCACCATCTTGAGAGAATAAAAGAGTCAAGGTTCAAACTTCAGAAATAACAAATGTGCACAATAAGAATGCAAGAAAGTGAAGTTTTCGAATAGTTCGGTAGCCTCTCGAAGATAAGTACAGACGTCGCCGCACCAATCCGTAAGACTCTACAAAACATGCTCATGACAAGTGAGACCAAAGTAACCTAGGGCTCTGATGCAAACTTGTCACGACCCAAAATTCACAAGTCGTGATGGCACATAACTCAACCCGCTAGGTAAGCCAGCAGTCACATAATAATTATGGAATCGATTAAACATAATCTAATAATTCAACAGCGGAAGAATGTCATAAAAATATCTGAGAAGTGAGCCAAAATGCTACTACAACAAACCCCAAAATCTGGAGTCAACGAGTGCCTGGGCAATAATGAATAATAAGGTACAAGCGAAATCCTCTAATACAGCTGCTTGAATGTAAGAACAGTAAAGCTACAGATAACAAAAAGAGGACTTCAAGGACTCCGGATGATATGACAGCTACCTCGTAGTCTCCCAAAAGATGGCAACAACTCAAGTTTGGAAATCACCTCGACCGGATGTACCTAGATCTGCACGCGAAGTGTAGAATGTAGTATGAGTACAACCGACACAATGTACTTAAGAAGTAATAACACTAACCTTGGGCTGAAAGTCGTGACAAGCTCAGAACAACAATCCAATGCTAATACCAATAACCGATAACAGTTCAGAATATAAAGGATAAACCGCAGAAATAGTAGCTCAATAATATCAAGTTCAGCTTGGTCACATTTCAGTAATTTAGACATGCTTTCAAGTATAACAGTTAAAGCCCAACACAGATAAAGCAGGTCGATTATCAGGTAGCATGAGAAAAGTACATCTCTATGCCTGCATGTCAGATATACATGTCAATCAACAGTATCACAGTAGATCTATCAAGAATATTTACATTTAGCACTGTACGGGTGCCTAGCATAAATGCCCATCATCAAGCACATATGTGAAATACTGTGCATGCGCCCACTGCTGGCATGTCAGACTCCGGAGGGGCGGATCCTGCCCAAGCGCTAATTATAATAATTTAGTACAATAAGAAGGCCTGGTGCACATGTCACCCCTAAATAATAACACACAACCCAATATGGGTCTGGCGTACACATCACCTCAAATCGGTATGAAACCAGCTCTAAGGCCCAAACGCAGTCATTTACCGTTCAAGTCTCAAATAAACACATCTCAAATACTCAGTTTAACAGTTTTACCCTTAAGCGGTATCAACAACATGTGAGGAATCAAATAAGAAGTACTGAGACAGAAATATCATACATAGATATTGTATCATGACTGAGAACATGTGTGCAAATAAGGTATATAACTCAGAAACAACAAGAATAGCCCTATCATGTCTCAAACAGTTAGAACATTGCCTAGACATGATGTCTGACATGATTCATAGTTCAAATAATCAAACAAGAAGAGGGAACGCGAGGATAACATGATATGATAGCAAGACAAGCCCGATAATAGACTAAAGGTCTCCCCAAACAATAAACACACTGGTGTACGCACACACGCCCCTCACCTAGTATGTCACCCAAAATATTTCATATAACGTTGTTTTCAGGGTTAAATACCCTCAAATATAAGTTTAGAAATGTTACTTACCTCAAAGCACGCAACCCAAAGCTCCAATAAATCCTTGCCCCACGAATCGGCCTCCGAACGACTCGAATCTAGTCACAAACAACTTAATATAATCAATACAAACTATAGGAATTGATTCCCTATGATAAAGCTAAGAGCTTTAACCAAAATCAAAAAGTCAACCCCGGGCTCGCACCTCAGAACTCGACAAAATTCACAAAATCTGAACACTCATTCAATTACGAGTCTAACCATACCAAAATCATCCAATTCCAACCACAAATCGACCCTCAAATCCCCAAATCTCACTCTCCAATACATAGTCCAAAATTCTCCAAATTTCACATCAAACACACATAATCTAGGTGTAAAATCAGTGGGTAAATAATAATTATCAATAAAAGGGATGAATCTTCACTTACCTCTTCAATGGTAGCCAAAACCCTCTCAAACGTCGCCCCTAGCCGAGCTCCCAAAGTACAAAATGAGAGAAATAACTCAAGCCCTCATTTTAATCCTTCTGCCCAAGCTTTTCGCACTTGTGTTCCCATCCACTGCACATGCAGACAAACCATCGGAGGTGCAGAATTTCATTAACATCTCGACCATCCGCTTCTGCGAAAATATACTTTGCACATGCGGAAGCACACCCGCGCTTAAGTCTCCGCTTCTACGGTTCCAGACATTCTGGCCAACATTGCTTTTGCAGTCTGATATGAGCTCCTGTGCATTCGCACCTGCGCCCTCAACTCCGCATCTGCGGAAAACCATGCCTCATCACCTCTTCGCTTCTGCGCTCCGCTGCCCGCACCTGAGAGCTCGCAGGTGTAGAAAATTCCTCGCACCTGTGCATCTGCCCAGCCGCAGCCCAAACCACTTCTGCGACCCCCAGAGCCATCACTGCGGTCTTGCACCTACGGCGAAAACCACGCAGGTGCGATCACAGTAGAATCCTTAAGCTTCAGCAATTCCTTAAATCCAAAACTCAATCTGATTTCAATCCGAATCATACCCGAGGCCCCGAGACCCCATCCAAACATACCAACAAGTCCTAAAATATAATATGAACTTAGTCGAAGCCTCAAATCACATCAAACTACATCAAAACTACGAATCAAAACCAAATTCAAGCCTAATGAACTTAAAACTTCGAACTTTTAAAATAAATGCAGAAACATATCAAACCAACTCCAATTGACCTCAAATTTTGCACACAAGTCATAATTGATGCAACTGACCTATTCCAACTCCCGTAATCAAAATTTGAACCCGACATCAATAAAGTCAACTCTCGGTCGAACATCTTAACCTTCAACTTTCCAACTTTCGCCAATTCAAGCCAAAACGACCTACAGACCTCCAAATCAATGTTCGGATGTACTCCTAAATCCAAAATCACCATACAAAGCTATTAGAACCATCAAAACTTCATTCTGAAATCGTCTACATAAAAGTCAAACCCCAATCAACTCTTTCAACTTAAGCTTCCAACCTTGGGACTAAATATCCCATTCACTCTGAAACATCCCTGGAACCAAACCAACTACCCTGGCAAGTCACATAACAACAAATAAACATAGAAAAAGAGATAAATGAGGTAACGGGGCTACAATACCAAAAAAGACCGACCGGGTCGTTACATTAGTATTGCAGCTTGCACATATATGATATTCATTACACATAAACTGCTTAAATATTTTTATTTGATTAAGTGTATCCATCACTTCCATGAATATATATATACATATATATATATATATATATATATATATATATATATATATATATATATATATATATATATATATTGATCACGCCCAACTATGCCTTATAAAAAGGACTAAGCGGTAGTTGCAAATATAATCCGGTTTACAAGTCCAGAGTCGAATCCCACGGGGAATTAACCAACTAATATATATATATATATATATATATATATATATATATATATATATATATATATATATATATATATATATATTATCACGCCCAACTATGCCTTATAAAAAGGACTAAGCGGTAGTTGCAAATATAATCCGGTTTACAAGTCCAGAGTCGAATCCCACGGGGAATTAACCAACTAATATATATATATATATATATCACCCGCAACTATGCCTTATAAAAAGGACTAAGCGGTCGTTGTAAATATAATCCAGTTTACAAGTCCAGAGTCGAATCTCACAGGAAATTAACCAACTAATCATGCCACTAGTTTCACAAGAATTCAAGTAATCAACCTTCATAAATATTAAATAATTATTTTAGTGGTTACTAACTAAGTGCATATAATTAAAATGATGTAAATTTATAACTAACAGAGTAAATATTGTAAACAAGTATAATGATCTGGTCGGTCGTTTTGTGTATTGTAACATCGTTTCCCTATTTATCGGTTCATCTATGTTCATTTGTGATTATGTGACTTGTCGAGGTGATTGGATTGGTTCCAGGGAATTTTTAGAGTGAATTGGGACACTTAGTCCCAAGGTTGGAAGCTTAAGTTAAAAGAGTTGTCCGGAGTTTGACTTTTGTGTAGACAACTCCGAAATAGAGTTTTGATTGTTCCAATAGCTTTGTACGGTAATTTTGGACTTAGGCGTATGTCCAGATATTGATTTGGAGGTCCGTAGGTTCGTTTGAGGCTTTTTGGCGAATGTTGGAAAGTTGAAGGTTTGGAAGATTGAGAAGTTTGACTGAGAGTTGACTTTCTTAGTATCGTGTTCGGATTTGGGTTTCGGGAGTTGGAGTAAGTCCGTTGTGTCATTTATGACTTATGTGCAAAATTTGAGGTCAATCGGAGTTGGTTTGATATGATTCAACATTTGTTTTAGAAGTCGGAAGTTCATTAGTTTCATTAGGCTTGAATTGGGGTGAAATTTGTGATTTTGATGTTGTTTGATATGATTTGAGAAATCGACTAAGTTTGTATCATTTTTTAGGACGTGTTTGTATGATTGAATGGGGCCTCAGGGGTGATTCGGATTGAAATCAGATTGAGGTTTGGAATTAGAAAAATGTTGTTAGCATCAGTTCTGGTGTAACCGCACCTGCGAGGTTTTTGCCACAGGTGAAGAGCCGCAGAAGAGGCTAGGTATGCACAGATGCAAGATTTGGGAAGGACGCCTGGGAGCGCAGGTATGGAGGTCAATCCGCAAAAGCAGACGCGCTTCTGCACAAGTAGTTCCGCAGAAGCGAATTTTGACTTGATGGACTACGGACCGCAAATGCGGACGGATTCCGCAGGTGCGGACGCGCAGAAGTGCGAGGTGGACCGCAGGAGCGGACCCACAGAAGCGGGATTTGGGCTGCAGAAGCGGTCAGTTTCTATTGGACTTCACATAAGCGAAGTTTTCTCCGCAAAAGCGGTATCGCAGGTGCGGTTATTGAGTCCGCAGATACGAGAATGCTGGACAGGTTAATAAAATCGAGGATTTGAGTTATTTCTCTCATTTTGGACTTGTGGAGCTCGGCTAAGGGCGATTTTTGAGAGGGTTTTGGCTACAATTGAAGAGGTAAGTGAAGATTCATCTTTTTTATTAATAATTGATGTTTACCCATTGATGTTTACACCTAGATTATGTGTGTTTGAGGTGAAATTTGGGGATTTTTTGGACTATGTATTGGAGAGTGAGATTTGGGGATTTGATGGCCAATTTGTGGTTGGAATTGGATGATTTTGGTATGGTTGGACTCGTTATCGAATAGGTATCTGGAATTTGTGAATTCTGTCTGAGGTGTGAGCTCGATGTTTAGTTTTTGGGTTGACTTTTTTATTTTGATTAAAGACCCTAGCTCGAGGAATTGTTTCCTATAGCCATTATTGATGAAATTAAGTTGCGTTTAGATTCGAGTCACTCGGAGGTCGATTCGCATGGAAAGGGTTTGTTGGAATATTGAGTTGCGCACTTTGAGGTAAGTAACATTTCTAAACTTGGAATTAAGAGTATTTATCCCTGGAAGACGTGTTATTTGTGATGTGTTGGGGTGACGCACATGCTAGGTGACGGGTGTGTGAGCGTGCACCATGGTAATCATGATTTGATTGATTCTTTGCACTGTGTTGTTATCAAGTCTTGTTCTATCCGTGAAATTCTTACTTGTTAGAGTAATTGAACTGCGATTCATGTTAGAAATCATGTTTAGGCTATGTACTTATTCGATTGATACCTAATGAGGTTATTTCTGTTGTTTTGAGTTATCTGCTTTAACTATAATTAAATACTCAGTCATGATTCTTAATTTGCATATCATATCTCAGTCTATGCTATCATGCACTGTTACATCATATGTTATTATTGTTTGGGATAAGTGGTACGAGATTTGTGAGCCGTTGAGACTTGAGAGATTGATGACTGAGGTGGGCCTGGGAGTCGAGTTGTGATTGTTTTTGTGGATAGGGTTGCACGCCGCAGCAGGCTTTATTGGCTTATTTATTTTTGTGGATCGAGTTGAACGCCACAACAGGCATTATAGGTTTTATACTAGTACTTGGGCAGGATCCACCCCTCTAGAGTCTGATATACCAGCAATGAGCGCGGGCACAATGATATATATACACGTGCTTTGGTGAGGTTCATTGATTCCAGGAACTCGTACAATGCTAAGTGATTGTGTGTGAGTTGTGTGGGCATTTGGCAGACAATTTGAGCATTTTTTAGAAGTGTGAGCACTTTGGGAATATCACCGTGAAATTATTCATTTGACATGCATATCTGACATGTAGGCATAGAGATGTACCATTCCTCATGCTAGCTGTAACTGACATGTTCATATCAGTGTTGGGCTTTAATTGTTGAAGTTGAAAGCTTGTCTAAATTTTTGTAACATGAACGACCTGATTACGATAATTTCTCTGAGTTGTTTATTGTTTCTGTCATCATTAAATTTGTGTTGTCATTATATTGGACTCTGATTGTCTTCTTCTAAGCTGGTCACTGCTTTCAGCCTAAGGTTAGTTCTGTTACTTATTGAGTACATGGGGTCGGTTGTACTCGTACTACACTCTGCACTTTGTGTGCAGATCCAGGTACATCTGGATGTGGTGATTGCTAGATTTGTGCTAGTACCTTCTTGGGAGACTTTGAGGTAGCTTCCATGACGTCCGCAGACCTTGAGTCTCTTTCCTTTTATTTTCTTCAGTACTGTTCTATTACTCAGATATTTGTACTAGAGTTTTGGTTTATGCTGATAGTTAGTAGTGCTCATGTACTCGTCGGCACCAAATTTTAGGTGGTTGTAGTAGTATTTCAGTTTTTTTTGTATTAGATATTTATGAGAGTTTTGCTGATGAGTTTATTAAAACATGTTTTATTTAAATGTTTAGCTTTTATGTGATTGTCGGCTTGCCTAGCAAGTGTGTTAGGTTCCATCACAATAGGTTAGGATTTTGGGCTGTGACAACAAGAGTGGAAAAGTTAGGGTTATGATTTCCCCAATTATCGGAATCTTCCCTGCTAAGTTTCCTATTAATTCGCCTAAGTATTTCTACCGATCGTGAGTACTTTGGGTGTCGTAATTCTCTTCTGAGAAATTACCACAATTTACTATACTTATTCTTCCGAACTACGCTAGTTAGCACTAATTCACCGCTCACTACGATCGCACCAAGGTTTCGTTATTCCTAATCCCACCTTTAAACCATCTGTATTGATTCTTCATATACATTAGGAGTGATATTGTTCAACAACTACCTAAATGTGTACCTTATTCCAAGCAATACAGACTAAATAGGCACAGTTAATTAAGAGCTCTTCAATTAACAACAATGAACACGTAGTTGAACAAGTAGAGACAAATCAATGGCAAATTTCTATTAAGCGCAGTAACAGTTAGCACATAGCCCAGACATGATGTCTAACATGATTCGCAGTTCAAATAATCAAACAAATATAGGGGACGTGGGGGTAACATGGTATGATAGCAAAAAAAACCCATTTTAGCCTAAAGGCCTCCCCAAACTATGAACAAAGTCGTGCACACACACACGCTAGTCACCAAACGCGTACGTCACCCCAATATCTTTCACATAACGTAGTCCTTAGGGTTGAATGCACTAAAATCCAAGTTTAGAAGTGTTACTTACCTCAAACCGCACAAATCACAACTCCAACAAGCCCTTCCCACGCTTATCGGCATCCAAATGACTCAAATCTAGTCACAAACAACTCAATATCAATAAATAATGCCGAAGGAAACAACTTCAAACAATAAAGTTTTGATCTTTATCAAAAATCGAAAAGTCAACCCTAGGCCCATGCCTCGGAACTTGAAAAAATTCATAAAATCCAAACGCCCATTCAATTACGAGTCCAACCATTTAAAAATCATCCAATTCCGACCTCAAATCGACCTTCAAACCTCCATTTTTTATTTTTTGAAAAGTTTCCACAAAATCCCCCATTTCCTCACTTTAATTCACTATTAATATGCTAAAAATGAAGATGGAATCATGAAATATTAACAAATCCAAGTCAAAAACACTTACCCCGATCCAAGATGTGAAAATTCCTTCCAAGATTGCCCAAAATCGAGATCTACAACTCAAAATATGAAAATGGTACTCTAACCTTAGATTTGGAATTAAATATTTGCTGCCTAGTTGTTCCTCTTCGCAATCATGGAAATTCCCTCGCGATCACGAAGAACGAAAATGCTACCCTAAAATAATATGGTTCGCGAATGCGAAGATGCAATAGCAAACACGATGTTTACCAGTACCAGCTCTTCGCGAGCGCGTCTCCAGCTACGCGATCCCATAGGCTTGAAGCCTTACACCCTAGCTGACAACTCCTCTTACATGAACGCATGATCCTTCTCGCGTTCGCGGTGACCTGAGACCACAAAGCTTCGCGAACGCATGCCCAATATCGCAAACGCGTAGAATAACTTCCACCAGTCACCAAACAACCCTTTGCGATCGCGGACCTTCCCTCACGATCGCTTATAAGGAAACCAGAACCATATATATCAGCAGTCCTACATGTATAAAAATGAGTCGAACATGATCTGAATCACACCTGAGGCCCCCGGAACCCCATTCAAACATACCAAGAAGTCCTAAAACACAATACGAACTTAACTGAAGCCTCAAATCATATCAAACAATACCGAAATCATGAATCGCACCCCAATTCAAGCTTAATGAACTTATGAACATCAAACTTCTAAAACTAATGCCGAATCATACCAAGCTAACTTCAATTGACCTCAAATTTTGCACACAAGTCACAAATGATACAACGGTCCTATTCTAATTACTGAAACCAAAATCTAAACCCGATATCAACAAGGTCAACTCTCGGTCAAACTTCTCAACCTTCCAAACATCTAACTTTTCAACTTTCGCCAATTCAAGCCAAAACGATCTACGGACCTCCAAATCAACAACCGGACATATGCCTACGTCCAAAATCACCATACAAATCTATTGCATCAAAACTCCCTTATGGAGTCGTCTACACAAAAGTCAAACTTCGGTCAACTCTTTCAATTTAAGCCTTACTTAGGACTAAGAGTCCCATTTCACTCTGAAGCATCCCCGGAACCGAATTAACCACCCCAGTAAGTCACATAACCATAATTAAACATAGAAGAAGCGATAAATAGTGGAACGGGGCTACAATACCCAAAACGACCGACCGGGTCGTTACATATTCATTTGAAATAGAAGGTCCTACAAGAAACTCATCAAGTAAAGTCCTTTGTGGAGAATTTGGAGAAGCAAGATGCAAGTATTAACAAAAGGTTGTAACTCTATCAAGGAAATTATTGTACAACTCAATTCCTAGGAGTTCAGATGTAAGAGAAATGTGATAAAGATGTTCCACTAATGATGCATCTGGTTCAAAAGTATGTACATGCAGTGTTTTCTGACTCAGTGTCATGTTAAGATCTTGTTTATGTTGTCTCTTCAGTATAGATGTCCATATATAACAGGGGAAGTAATATAGTGTTCATAATTATGTACTTTCGTATATCGAATCGTGATTGGGCAAGGAGTGGCTACAGTAACATATTTTGAGAGGTATAGGGCCAATGAAGGCCGTGCTCAAGAATTTTATCGTATAATGGGTTATTGTCGCATTGTATGGTGCCTCGTATAGCAAGAGACGTAGATCTCCCATCGGATGGTCTGAAGTTGGTGTACTAAGTTGATAGAGCCAGATCTCATTCACTAAGCTATGGCAAAAGGCAAGATCATCAAGGAATGGTTGAAGAAGGCTAGAGGTCATCAAAAGTCATATTCAGATGTTCGACATAGAGATTTGGAGTATGAGGAAAATGAATGGGCGTATCTAAAGATTTTCCCCATGAAAACGTTATGGGATTTGTTAATAAAGGGAAATTGAGTCTAAGATACATTGGGCCATATAAAATCTTGAAGAAAATTGGCCAAGTAGCCTATGAGCTTGAATTACATCAAGAGTTGTCCTCCATGCATCCCGTATTTTATCCCTGTTGAAGCAAGTGATTGGGATCCGTCACTCATTGTCCCTATGGAGAATGTTGGAATTAATAAAGGTTTGACATATAAAGAGGTTCTTGTTGCCATCTTTTGTAGACAAGTTCGAAAGCTGAAAACTAAGGAAGTTGCATTCCTTAAGGCATTAACGGATATGAAGAGGAGATAACCTCGCTTATTTGTAGGACAAGGTAATAGTATGTAAAGACTATTGGAAGCTCTCTTCTCTCAGGTATTATGTTTTATGCTCATGTATGTGCGCCTCCATGGCGTGGAGCAGTTATGCAAGTTAAAAATAATGAAATAGTAAGAAATGGTTTGTTTGGTGCTATGTATACTTACGGTGCCTTTTATGGCATGTGGATATATTTCTTGGGTTGGTTTATTTGGCTCTCTGACAGGTGGATAGACCTATATATAAAGGAGACTCTGACAAAATTTTTGAAAAGTTGGGGAGTTAGTTAAATTTTGAAGATTTAAGGCTTGAGGGTAAGTTATGAATGATTAAGATAATGGTTTAGGGATAAGGAGAATGACTTTGTACTTAGCTAAGACTTGTGGGGTCCTCAGGACATTGATTAAGGGTTGTTAACCTAAAGGAGATAAATAGGTGGTAAGAAAACTTAAGTACTCTCCCTAAGGATGGAAAAGTCCAAGATCCAACATTCGAGGACGAATGTTCCTAAGTCGAGAAGAATGTAAGGCCCCGTAAGAAAATTTCCATTGATTTAAGATTTTATAGTGCACCAACGATAATTGGGAATAATGTTTTTGAGTTCTAACGGAGACCTATGTGATAGAACCACATTATTTTAACATGAAAATACGTATGGAAAGTGTTTTGGAACATATTAAGGAGGTTTATAAGTGGAAAGAAGTTGTTTGGAACAAGTTGGAAATATTAAGTGGAAAAGGTGTCTTAATTTGCACAGCACCTGCTTCTGAATGGGTATAACTCTCATAATATAAAGATAGTTTCCATGAATGTTTCCCCTAGAGTGTAGCCCTTCGAGTCTAGTTTCAAACGCATCAAGTCGTTCGTCATTTGGACATTCCTACTAAAGGTTATGATCAAATTAGTATTGTTAGACCACCCAGTTATTTTGGCGGACAGCAAAGCAAGGCTCGCTTTGCCAGACCGTGCGCGGATCCTATCTTCCCTTGCATGTAGTGGACAGCGAAGTGAGGCTCACTTTGCCAGACTGGGCACGCCCCATCTTAAGGTTCTTTTAAGTCATTTCGGGGGATCATTTTCCCCATTTCACTTGGATGAATTTTGGAGCTTTCCTCCACTCTCTCAAGACCCGCAACTCCTCCCATTTTCAAGGTAAGAAATCCCCGCTATCTTGGTGTGAATCCTATCATTTCCACATTAGAACTGACTCAATTCACCATGAAATCCTTAGATTTTCAAGAAATTTCTTCAAGAACTCAATGGAGGGTTTTGCAAGATTTCTTCCAAAAGATAATCCTACACCCTTAGACTTACATGCATGGATTTATTATGCGAATATGAGTATGAATTAAGTATTGGAACTTATGGGATGGTGATTGGAAACCAAAAGTTCCCAATTTAAATTCATAACCATTGTAGAGATCGAAAGGTGATTATTTGATGGAATTTTGTTGGTTGGGTGTGGATGGTTGGTCATGCATGTGATGTTGGAAGTTATAAATTGTTTAATAATAATGGTAGGATAAATTATTTGTAAATGGTGGTAGTTGGATGAACTAATTTTATGGTAAAGAGATGTAGAGATTTATGCATACTAGGTGTTTGATAAAGTGCTTAAATGGCCTAAACTATGGAATTTATTACTAATGTTAGTTCCGTTGGATGTTGATATTGTATATTGAATTTTTTTAGTGTAGTGGATCATTGTAGTATCATTAAGGGGCGATTTGAGGTATGTTGGCTAAACTCCCTTTCTAGAATCGGAATCCATGAGTTCCTTGTAAGTTCCAAGTATGGTTTGTTCAAACTCCTATTCCTATTGTTCCGAATTATTTTCGATGAATGCTTTTACAAAATGTTTATGTACTCGAGTCATGTTCCAATTTCCCCTATCATATTATGCTCCCCATAGTGGAAAAATATTCAAATATGGTTGTTGTAACTAATGCATATGATTTGAATCCATGTTTCAATGGTAAATCACCATGCTCTCCTTTGTAAGTGCTTTTCAATGTGTTTTGATTTCTTACATGCTCATGAGCTTAAAATATAGATATCATGCTCCCCTTGGGAAAAGTATTCGAAGAATAAATGGTGTATTAATCTCATACAATTTTAACTTGTGTTTCGATTGCCACTCATTATGCTCCACTCTTTGAAAGAAATTCAATGTGTTTAAGGCACTCATTACTAATGAACTTAAAGCTATGATTTCTAGAATATTCTATCTATTGATGTTTATGATAATGATCCATGGAAGTAAAGAAATAAAAGTGTAAAATATGAAATGCGGCCATCCTGCCATGAATGGAGAACAATAGGTATGGCCAAGAGAGCTAATGAAATAAAGATGCTGTGAATGGTTAAAAAAGATAATGAAGTGATAGATGGTGTGAAAGGCTATGAGATGAATGCATTTATATTCTATTTCCTTTATATACAAAATATTTTTGGGAGAATCTTTAGCGAGACGAGGAAGGGTGGATTGTAAAGGCCCACACCCGAAACTACATGTGCTGGTGTAGGAGTTGATTGAGGGGTAAATCCCAGTCATATTGTGTTGATATTATTCCCTTTGATTGGGATGAATTTATTGCTAGCATCATTCCTTGTCCCCATGTCGACCCACACGACATTGTGGGAAGACAGCTTAGCCGATCGGGCAGAGATCGGACACCGTGCCACGCACATGGTGGTTCCTCCTTCTTATTATTATATTTGATTCGTATCTCCATGTCGATCCATATTCATTTGTGGTGAGACAACTTAGCTGGTAGAGCGGTGATCGGACTCTGTTCCATAGGCATGGTGATGGTGTTGTGTTTACATGTGCACCCGAATACTTTGGGGTGAGACAGCTTAGCCGGTCGAGCGGTGATCGGACTCCATGCCTCGTGCATGGTGTGATGATTGGTGGCTAATGATCTCCCAACCAAAAATGTTAATGCTTATTTGAAAATAGTGTACATTTTAACTTGGCATTTGGATATTATTGGTTTTTTTCTTGCTCCTTTCATGATTCTCTCCTTCTTATGTTGGTATTCTATTCCATGAGAGGGTATTTATCTCTACATACTAGTACTATTCCATATGTACTAACGTCTCTTTTGTCGGGGATGCTGCATTTTTAATGTATGCAGGTGGCTCCGCAGTAAGTGGCTTAGGCTTTTGATAGGTGTACCTCTTTTCGGCTAATTCGATGAGCCTTATTCTACTTCGGGGACTTATGTCATTTGATTTTGCAATTGTGTTTTGAGGTATAGCTGGGGCCTTGTCACCGACATCTCCATACAACTCTCCTGTCATTTAGAGGCTCCGTAGACATACCGTGGGTTGTGTTTTTGAGTGGGGGAAACTAATTAGAAACGTTGCTGAAATTGTCGGATGTTTCCTCTTCTAACTATAAATTTGTAATATTTTTGTAACTGTTAATGAAGCTTCCTTGAGTAATAAATGTTGTTGTTGTATATTTTATTCTCTCATTGGCTTAACTCTGGGTATTAATCTTAGAATTGTTCATGGGAAAGGTTGAAAGATTGGCACTAAGTAGGCTTGCTTAACTAGAGTAACTCAGTTGAGCGCCGGTCCCGCTCCCCAAGGTTAGGGCGTGACAATATATGAGATTTAACATCAAATTCATGAGAATCAAAGAGGAATTTTGGGGATTTTTGTCAAAGTTTTAGAAAATAAATATTTGTGCTTTGAGAGTCGATTTAGACTCTGATTTGAAAATAAAACACATGTATAGACTCATGGGGTTATGGGTGGTCGGAATCTACCCTTGGACTCGGGTTTTAACCAGGCGGGCCCGGGATTGACTTTTGTTGACTTTTGAAGAATTGTGTAAAGATCATAGCTTTATCTATCATAATTGATTTCTCTTGCATTGTTTGATATTATTAAGTCATTTTTGGTTAGATTTGAGTCTTGCGGAGGTGGATTTTAGGGGAAAAGCTAATTTTGATGGTTGATTTGGCCTAGTTGAGGTAAGTATATTATCTAACTTTGTGTGGGGGAACTACCCCTTAGGATTTGGGTTGATTGTGTTATTCGTATTATGTGAAAGACGTGTACACGAGGTGACAAGTGTGTAAAGGGGCTTATATGTGGTATTTTTGACGGGTTTAGACTTTTAGACTTCTTCCATGCATTTAATTGAAATTTGTCATAACATGTTATATCTTCTATTGTTGAATTTGCTCTCACATGCTCTATTTGATGTTGTTAGCATAAGTTCTATCTTTATTTGTCAAAGTTTGCTCTTATATTCTTTAGTTGAAGTTGCTACCTCTCTTATTTACTTGTTACCTCTTTATTTGTTGAGTCATTTTATATGAAGTTGTTGATTATTAAGGTATCTTTCCTCGTTAAGTATTCCTCATTCATTATTGTTGTTATTATTGAGATTCTTGTTCACATTGTTGGTTGAGCCGTGGGCTATATGTTGTGGTAATATTGATAATGTTGATTTTTGGCAAGTGTTGTTGCATAAGGGCACATGTGGTGCGAGTTGATTATTGTGTTGTGATATTGATACTCATATGCTCATATATGGATAGGGGTTGATACGCATGCGATGAGATAAGGTGGGATTGATACGCATGTTGCTAGTAAGGGAATTACTTGAATCCACGCGGTGAGATAAAGGGGCTAAAATGCGTGTAGCTATTTCAGGAAAATTGTTTTCAAAATAAATGTAAGGCTCACGCGGTGATACAAGGAAGATTGTGATTATGACTTGTGAAATGAGATTGTGAGGTGTGGTACTTCGGTCGTGATTCTTGTTGTACATCCTTTGTTAAAAGGTTTATTGGTTGAATAGTTTTTGTTATTTCTTCATTTGTCTTACTTATAATTTGCTGTATTTGATTATTTGTTGTTCATATCATGTGTTCACTCCTTGTTGCCTTTATTGCCTCAAATTTTGTTGTTAGTCTATATTGCACTGCTTGGCTATCATTCATTTTCTCGTTTTTCGTTATTAGTCTATATTATACTCTCTACTTCATTTTTCTTGTCCTAGTAGTTGTCTTGACCTGGCCTCGTCACTACTCTACCAATGTCAGGCTTGATGCTTATTGGGTATCATTGTGGTGTACTCACGCCATGCTTCTGCACATTGTTTTGAAGATCCAGGTACATCTGCTAGTGCCGGACGCTAGTGATCATTCAGTTATTTCTGGAGACATTAAGGTATACCTGCTCGACGCTCGCAGGCCTCGGAGTCACCTTCCATTTTTTCCTTTACTACTGTATATCCTACTATCAGACAGTGTTGTATTAGAGATTTTAGTACATTTCTGTAAAGCTTATGACTCAGTTCCACCGAATTTGGGGATTTTGTTACTGATGTTCCATTTTGGAGTTATTATGAGCTTTATTGGTTTATTTTATTATCTTGGTTGTTATTTCTATTAAACTATCAATGAATGTTAGCCTTACCTGGTCTTAGAGACTAGGTGCTATCACGACATCCTATGGTGGGAATTTGGGGTCGTGATAAGTTGGTATCAGAGCTCTAGGTTCATAGGTGTTACGAGCCACAAGAAAGTTTAGTAGAGTCTTGTGGATTGGTACGGAGACGTCTGTACTTATCTTTGAGAGGCTATGAAACTATTAGGAAAAGTCAACTTTTTTGATTCCTTATCGTGCAAATTTGTTGATTTCGAAATCTGAGTCTTTGTCTTTCTATTCTCTCACATATGGTGAGGACACGCACTGTTGGATCAGATGATCAGACATTCGTGCCCCCAGCTAGAGCCACGACCGAGGCCAGGGCAGAGGCCGAGAAGGGGCACGTGCTGAAACCAGAGCACCTGCTCGAGCAGCGATAGAGGTGCCAACAATAGCGCCAATTGGGGGACAAGCACCCGAGACGCCTATTATTGTCCCTGGACTTCAGGAGACCCTAACACAGTTTTTGAGCATGTTCGACACTCTACCTCAGGCGAGATTGATTCCCCTTGCACCAACTACATCTCAGGCTGGGGGAGAAGCTCAGACACCCATGGCCCATACCCCAGAGCAGCGGGTCCACATTGATCAAGTCCCGAGAGTCATGCCATCACAACCCATTATACCGGTTCAGCCTGAGGTTATTCTAGAGGCATCTAAGGAGGAGAAGAGGAGACTTGAGAGGTTCAAAAAGTATGATCTTCCTACCTTCAGTGGCATAACTACCGAGGATGTGCAGGGTTTTCTAGAGAAGTGCCACCTTATTCTCCGCACCATGTATATTATGGAGGTGAGCAGAGTTGCTTTTACTACGTTTCAGTTGTCAAGAGCAGTGTATCGGTGGTGGCAGGCTTACGAGGAGGGTAGGCCAGCTGATGCAGCCCACTAATCTCACTGCGTGGCTTCAAGTAATTCGCTTACTAGCAACAGGCGTATCAATCCCACCTTATATCACCGCATGCGTATCAACCCCTATCCTAAGACCACCTTATCCCACCACATGCGTATCAGTGATGGAAGACTTATGAGAAGGGTAGGCCAGCTAGTTTGTGATGCCTTGGAGAAAGTCAAGTTGATTCAGGATCCACTTCGTATAGCCTAGTCTAGATAGAAGAGTTACAATGATTGGAGGGCTCGTAATGTAGCAATTATGGTGGGAGGGAGGGGTTTGCTTCGGGTTTCACCTATGAAAGGTGTGATGAGGTTCGGGAAGAAGGGCGAGTTGAGCCCTAGGTATATTGGCTCTTTTGAGATCATTGAGAGAGTTGGTGAGGTGGCCTACAGACTTGCATTTTCCCCCAGCTTATCGGCAGTTCACCCGGTGTTCCATGTTTCCATGCTCCGAAAGTATTATGGTAATCCATACCATGTATTAAATTTCAGCTCACTCCAACTGGATAAGGATTTTACTTATGTTGAGGAGTCGGTGACCATCTTGGACAGGTAGGTCCGAAAGTTGAGGTTAAAGAACATTACTTCAGTGAATGTTCAGTGGAGGGGTCATCCGGTCGAGGAGGCGACCTGGGAGACCGAGCATGACATGCGGAGTCGTTTCCTCACCTTTTTGTCACTTCAGGTATGTCTCTATGCACGTTCAATAGTTTCAAAAGGTATGATACTCCTACCTTCAGTGGCACAGCGACCGAGGATGCACAAGGTTTTCTAGAGAAGTTCTATCGTATTCTCTGCACCAAGGGTAATGTGGAGGTGAGCAGAGTTGATTTTACTACATTTCAATTGTCAGGAGAAGCATATCGGTGGTGGCAGGCTTACGAGGAGGGTAGGCCAGCTGATGCAGCCCCGCTCACTTGGGCTTAGTTTTCAGAGATGTTTTTGAAAGAGTTTGTTCCCCAGACCCTTCGTGATACATGTCACACAGAGTTTGAGAAACTGCATCAGGGGACTATGTCGGTGTCAGAGTATGCTATTAGACTCAATGAGTTTTCCCGACATGTACCTACATTGGTTTCTATAGTTAGAGAGTGAGTCTGTGATTCATCGAGGGGCTCAATTATAGTCTTAGGTTCAGCATGGCTCGAGATTTGCAGACGGACACTCCGTTTCAGTAGGTTGTAGAGATCGCTTAGAGGTTGTAGGGTATGCAAGGCCGAGAGAGGGAGGAAAGGGAGGCCAAGAGGCCTCGAGATTCTGGAGGATATAGTGGTACCCGCGTATCGGTTACAGCTTGTCATGGCAGAAGCTATGTGAGCTACCCAGTTCATTCAACACTTCCAGCTTCTAGCGGTGTTCTTGCTATTCCGAGGCTCAGGTTGCCATTTTTCTCAGCCACTTTTCAGTGCACCTCCTGCACGGGGTGCCTTCAGCGGTCAGCCCAGCCGACCAGGCCCGAGCCAGTCTCATCAGCCACGCCCACCGAGAGCTTGTTTTGAGGTGGTGATACCATATATATGGTGAGGGACTTCCCCAAACTCAGGAGGGGTGCCCCTCCATAGACTACACAGGGTCCACAGGGTTCACAATGTTACACCCCATAGTTTCATACGCAAGAATATGTCAAAAGTCAATTGATGTAAGCTTAGAAATGAGATCATCTTTGAAAGTAAATTGATTAAGTTAATCATGTTACCGTGGAGGTTAAAAATATTTAAGATCTTGAATAACAAGTACCAAGATTATTGGAAGGCTTAGAAGCTAAACTAATTAAAGAAAATAAATTTCGTCGAAAGTCGATAAGTTAGGAATTTTATAACATGTAATTTTGGGGTGAGACTAAGGTTATTAACATGATAAGAAGGTTATGTATGAGTTATTTTAGTCGTATGATAGTCCTGTGTTATGTTTTGAAGTCAAGCGAGTTGTGGAACAAAAGTTGGGAAAGGTCATCACAAGTTACATTCATAAATGTGCTGAAAATTAGGTCAAATGTAGCTGAGATTTTCTCCCAATATACTTGGAATTACAGGACGATCCACCTGCCAAATTGAAGAACTACGAGCCTAGTTTCCAAGTCATTTAATCGTTTGTCAATACGACGTCGAAATGGAGAGATATTTGCATTTTCATGAGACTGCGCAAGTAGCTCCCTTTGGGACCCACAAAGTCGAGGATTATCTTGATATATATAAAGTTGCATCCTTCATCCCTAAGGCTCATTTTGACCCAAATCAGATCTAAAAAGTCTCTCTTGACATACTAAACACATACTTAGAATTTTGAAGCAATTCCATCATCCGTAGCTCAAAATCAAGACGCGAACACATCAACGCGATCCTTATGACATAGGTAAGACTTTGTCGTCCTCCTTTCTCCTTATAACTAAAGTTTTGGGTAAGATCTTCATGGCTAAGAAAGATCGTAACCTCTGTGTTTTTGTTATATAAGCATAAGTAAGGGTGTGGATCAAAGGGAACAAGGTTTGGAAGCAAGAACACGAGAGGTATGTAGGGTTTTCGCATTTTCGGCATGATTTGGTTTAGCTATGCTCTAGACCTTCTTCTTGATCTGTTAAGGGTTCAGGGGAAATATCAGCATATATTGTGTCCTTGTATATTATTCAATCCTATATGTTAATTATGGAAGAAAATAGTTTAGCTTGGAACTTCAAAACACAACAAAAACAAAAGGGAAAATATCCTATTTGGCCTATGCCATCCGGACTTCTGTTTGTTCCGTTCCTTTGATGTTTTTATGTACACCTAAACCCCATATGATCCTAATAGCTTGTAAAGTTGCTGCCATGTGACCAGGAGGTCATGGGTTCGAGCCGTGGAAATAGCCTCTTCCAGAAATGCAGGGTAAGACTGCGTACAATAGATCCTTATGGTCCGGCCCTTCCCCGGACCTCGCGCATAGCGGGAGCTTAGTGCACTGGGCTGCCCTTTTGACACTTGATAGAAAGATGTGGAGGTCGAGTATTAGGGTTGTAGGTTAGGAAGTAGTTGAATCTTTCCTTACTTCGTACCATTATGAGACCTGTCTGTTAGGGTTTGTGTTTAAGATAGCTAGTGGCAATGTGGTGTCTTACTATTTCACTTTTCAGTGCAGGACCTATTTACTAGCTATGATTTTTGCTTGGCATCTTTCTTTCGGGTTTCATGTTGTTCCTATTTTTTCCTATGATTTCTGTGATGATACTAATATTGTCTCATTTTGTCTTTTTGTTTTCTTGAGCCGAGGGTCTTTCGGAAATAACCTCTCTACTCCTTCGGGGTTGGGGTAAGGTCTGCGTACACACTACCCTCCCCAGACCCCATTAGTGGGATTTTACTGGGTTGTTGTTGTTGTTGTTTCATGTGTTGATGCTTATTTATTCCTAAATCATATTTAGACTTTCATGTCACAAGCTAGCATTATGAGTCGACATTATATTCACAATTCTGTTTTGTCGATCATTTGACACTATTATAGATAACTATATCTTCTTTTATTTGATGTTATCATCTTGGCCGGGTATCCATTCCCGTGTATATTGTGATGCTAGCTATTTTTGTGGGGATCATCCAATTTTGGGAAAAACTCTGCCGAAAATTTTTGAAATTCAAAGAGTTAGACAAATCTTGAGTTCCTTGGTTCTAAATTTATTATAGAGGGATCCTAATGAGTTAATTAGCCTTGGTATCTCATGTACATACTTAGTTTCTCCCTAAAATGGGGATAGGATCCTCCGTCCAACTTATGGACGACGAGTGTCAGATTACGATTGTGATTCTCTTTATGGTTTCCTTAATGATCTCTTGAGTCCATATGATGTTGCCACATGTGTTATGCATCATACATACTTACATTGATTTTGTTGGGGGGGATATATCCCATAACACTAGCGAGACCTATTGATTATAAGCTGGGGGGAGATAGCCCATAACACCAGCGAGGCCTATTGATTATATGCTGGGGGTAGATAGCCCATAACGCCAGTAAGGCCTATTGATTATATGCTGGGGGGATAGCCCATAACACTAGGCGAGCCTGTTGATTATATATTTACCTGCTAAGGGATATAGCCCATAACACCAGTCAGGCATGTTATGTATGGGTATATAGCTAGAGTTTGCATTGCATGACTATACGTGAGGCTAATTCATTTTTATAGTTACCTGATTGGGGGGGGGGGATATAGCCCATAACACCAGACAAGTACCAGTTCAGATAGTTGTTCAGTTTCAGCATAGTTTTAGCGTAAACTTCGATTTAGTTTCAATCAGCTGCTAGTTTAGAATCTTGTTTAGCTTTCAGCTTATATTTAGATTTCCATCTTACATTCATACTTTAGTATGATTTACATATGCTTTCTACCTTACATACTTTGTACATATCATACTCACGTCCCTTCTTTGGCGTTGCGTTTCATGCCGCACTGGTATAGATAGATCAACGTTTGAGCCACATTAGTAGGCCATCCACCAGCTGTTGGATTCAATCCGCTTACTCCCAGAGTTACTTATCTTTTGGTATGTGTACATTCAGCTAGTTTGGGTATGACAGGGCCATGTTCTGTCCAGTACTTTTTCAGTTCAGCACTCCTAGAGGCCTGTAGAAATGAATATGTGCAGTTAGTATGGTTTTATATGTCAACTTGTGTTAGCCTTGTTAGATTTCTGGATTATACATTTCTTATCAGCTATGCTTATGCTTGTTCAGTTTATCCATTTATCTTCATGATTAGTAAATTATCTGCAAGTTTCGTGATGATCGGCACTTAATGTCGGCTAAATGTCACTGTCGTATGCTGGGTTATTACAAACATGGTATTAGAGTAGTTCAGTGCTAGGGTGTCTACAGGTCGTGTCTAGTAGATTCTTATTTATGCGTGTGTCGCACGCCACACTTATAAACAGGACACTACATGGCATTATAATATAGTTGTCCTTCCTTCTTCTCTAGATCATGTCGTAGAGCTGAGTCATAAGAACTCAGTATAAAGCTTATGCCAGATTGTGTATGCACTAGAGGTGCAAGTATTATAGTAGAACTTTAAGGTGTGGATGTAAATTCCACCTATGTGGAAGGAAGGTTATGAAAGTGACAGAAGATGCGATGCGAGATTTAAAGGTAAGTAGGTAAAGGTGAAGAGAGTATGAGATACTCAATTACGGAAGATTGTAGATAGTCCAGACTTCAAATATAGGACTAGAAGCATCGTGATTCAGTATCCAGAACTAATAGTGGTGTCATCAGTAGCATATCTTCCAGTCTATGGTTTTCAGGTACCGAGAGGTCTAGTTACGAGAGTAAAGAAGAGTCGGAGGCGACATGATGTCTCACTTGAGGTTCAATAATAACATAAGAAAATCTATGGTGCTAGCAAGTTAAATGAAGGTTGCGAGTAGTATGATAGATACATGTAGGTCTCAAGCTAAAGTATGGTAGAGCGACAAAGTTATAGGTAGAGAAGAGTAAGGAGAAGAAAAGGTGAGTGAGAAGGTGACAAGAATAGGTATGACCTCAGGATTAAGCCCATCAAAACGAGAGAGCTGATGGTTTTCGTAAGTTATAGAAAGCTCAGTATAGCTTGAATAAACTCAAAGGAGTTTAAGACTAGAAGCATTTAGAAGAGATGGAATGCTGCCCTTGTAGAAGAATATGAGTGTGAGTGTAATAAACGATAAGAGGATGATGTTTAGTAGTATAGCTTTCGATTGAAGTAATGATTCAATGAGAAGGGATTTTATGAATTGCACGGGATTAGAATACTTCCCATAAAATGAATCACATTGAGATTGCTATAAAATATAGTTATTGAAGTATAGTATCGTCCCTAAGGTGGTTCAAGCAAATAACTTCAGATGTTAGCCGACGAGACGTGAGCCCTAGTGAAAATGTATTACATAAGAAGCTTCAAGTTATCACTAGTGGATTATAGTCAACATTAATGTGAATCGGTCCAATGCACTGGGCTCATCTCATGGAGGGAAAAGCCAAAATGTAGTTGTCTTGTTCGCTGCCTCGACGCATTCCCTTCTCTCCCCGGTATCGTCCCACACAGAAAGAAAGAGCGCAGAGCCCCGGCCCCCTTATGTTATGGAAGAATTGAGCTTATTGCTGGGCTGGTTATTCAGAGCCAGCAATTGGCTGTCGGATTTCGTCCCGCAACTAGAAGAAGATACAATAGATGGATAAGAGTTCCAAAGTATGATATGAGATTAGGCTGCCATTCTTAAGATGAACTATAATGAGGAAGCATTAAAGGACTTAGATTTATACATATAGGATAAGCAGCGAGAGAGTAACCTGTAGTTGGGTACCAGACCTCAGTAATAATAAACCGGAGTCAGTGTTATGGTATAGTATGAACTATCTAGATGCAGTACATCCATAAGGATAGATAACCGAGGCTATGAAATTGAATATAGCAATAGTCATAAGTTCGACAAATTACCAAGCAAAGAAATTTAGTATACCTATAGATGCCCAGAAGAACAGCTTGTCATAGTTCTGTATATGTTCACAAAGTGAGTCCTAGAGATTGGCTAGAAGTAAGAGGAAAAAAAGAGAAGAGTCGCACGGCACGTGTACAAGGACATAGTCGTACGAGCTACTGTAAGGCCCCATAAATATTTCACCTAAAACCCAAGGTTTCGTAATGATGGGGGTAGACTTATGCATTGTTGATTGTAGATATTGGGGAGTTGAAGAAACTTTTTGGGATGAAGAGTGCATCAGGGAGTTGAAAATTTATTTTAGAAGTGTAGGTCATTTATTCAGTCCATTCTGCGGTTGCAGAACTGGTATGCGGACCGCATATCGGCCGCAGACTAAAGCAGAGAGCTGGGCAAAATTTCAGACCATTATGCGGTCCATTATGCGACCGCAGAAGCATTATGCAGGCCGCATAACCCATCGCAGACCTAGTATGAAAATTTCCGGAGGGAAGTTCTACGGCACATTATGCGACCGCAGAACAGGTATGCGGACCATAGACTGGCCGTAGAGTGGGGCAGACTTGCCCAGTTCTGGAGGGCCATTATGGAGCCCATTTTGCGGACCGTAGAAGCATTATGTGATCGCATATGCGACCGCAGATCTGTGACGGGGCTTCATTTTTCTAATTATCTAACCTGAACCCATTTTGTTTATCTAGCCTAAGGGTTCATTTTTTGGGGATCACTTGTAATTTTAGAGAGAGGAGAGAACTATTCTAGAGAGAGGAAAGGGAGGGTTTAGGATTTCACTTCTCTACCTTGATCGAACCTTGGGATTCCATCGGAAAGAACTTCCCAGGGTTCCAAAGAGGTAAACATTTCTTTTCCCAATTCTTCAATTTTGGGTTTGGGGTTGATTATGGGTTATAAGGGTAGATTTATCACATGCAAGAGCTAGTAGGGCTTGTGGGGAAGTTGTTGAACACTCTTGGGTGGTTTTGTTGTTGAATTGGTTGAGATAAAGGTTGGGTCATAGTTGTAATAGCCCTTGTCATACGAATTTCTCTAATCGTGCTTGTAATTATCCACTCCCGCCTATAGACTGGCATCGTTAGGAGTGTTGGGGCATTATTTTGCTTTACGAAAAGCTCTTTCGAGGTATGTTGGCTAAACACTTCTCTTAGAATTGAACCCTACAATACTCATATATGTCCCGTGATGCTTATTATAAATTGAATTATTCCAAATAAGCCTTGTGTCAAAATAAATATGCGTTAAATATGTATTCCAAAGATTCTTGTTATGATGATTTACCGTTTGAGAATGTGGTTTAAGTATTGATTGTGTGTTATTGTGTTATGATTTAAAAATGTGTTTCTAACGCAAATTATCATGCCAAATTGTGTGAAAGAAATCACATGTGCCTAAGAACCTAAATTGCTCAAATATGTGTTTAAAGTCTTGATTTGAAAGGCCTTGTTGTCGATTATCCACAATGGTATTTGAAAGTGAAAGAAGAGAACATGAACTATGATATGCGGCCAACGTGCCAAGAACGATATTGCGTCATGGCCATTGGTGCCAACGAAATGAATGATATACAAAAGATTACAAAATAAGTGATAAATCCTTTTAATAGTAAATGTCTTGGGAGTATCGACTAGCCACCGAGGAAGGGTAGGTCAAAATAACCTAACCCCGAAATACACGCGTCGGTGTAGGAGTGATTGAGGGGTAAATCCCCGTGATAATGTGATAGGGTTGTTTCCCTTATATGGGATGGGATTGATGTGTTGAGTTGTTTCCACTTAAATTGGATGAGATTATTGCTAGCGAGATGTGATGTAATGTCAACCCACATGGCATTGTGGTGAGATGGCTTAGCCAGTCGGGCTGAGATCGGACGCCATGCCGTGCACATGGTGGTATTGTGAGTGTATGTCTCGGGGTGAGACGGCTTAGCCGGTCGGGCTGAGATCGAACTCTATGCTAAAACACGGTGGTATATCAGTGCTAAAGATCTCTCAACTTAAAATACTGAAATTTACTTTTCCCTAACTTGACACCTTGTTACCATTTGATCCTCTTATTGATTTCCTGTTTCCTTCTCTGTTTACTGTGATTCGTTCTATTGAGAGGGTGCTTAGTTTTACATACTAGTACTATTCCATATGTACTAACGTCCATTTTGCCGAGGGCTCTGCATCCTTAATGGATATAGGTGGTTCCATAGCATGTGGTATTGATCAGTGATAGCAGCACACCCTCTCCACAGCTGACTTGGTGAGCCCTACTTCATTTTGGGGTCCTGTATCTCTTATCCTTTGTACATAGCATTTTGAGGTATAGTCTGGGCTTTGTTGTCGGCACTGTCATAGCACTCTTTTGTTCCTGTTAGATGTTCCGTAGACATAGTGTGGGTTGTATCTATTTTTGGGAAGGTTAAACTAAAAATGTTATAATCGTATCATTTGTTAAACTTTAACTATGATTGTACAATGTTTTGAAGACTTGTTAATGACGTAACTAATGGAAAAAAAATGGTGTTGTTCATATGACTTCTTACTAACTAATTAATGAAATGCATTGTTCTCTTTATTTATGGGTGAGTTGGGTAGATGGCACTGTGCATGCTTGCTCGACCGGGATAACTCTATTGAGCATCGGTCGCGCTCCTCGAGGTCGGGGCATGATAGCTACATGATAGAAGGTAGCAATAATTATGAGATTGGAAGAATTCTGACCATAGGTCGTGGTTTGAGAAAGAGGCCTAAAGGGGGGAAATGCCTTGGCCTTTAGATTTATTCACAGAACAATTGCCTAGATGGCACGAAGAGTATTAGAGTATTCGTAAGAGCTGTAGTTTATGAGACTGATAAGAGCATTAGCCAACATTCGAGCACGAATGTTCCAAAGGGGGGAATAATGTTACACCCCATGTTTTCGTACGTAAGAGTACATCGCAAGTCAATTGATGTAAGCTTAGAAATGAGATCATCGTTGAAAGTACATAAAAATGGTTAATTATGTTACCGTGGAGGTTACAAATATTTAAGATCTTGAATAACAAGTACCAAGATGGTTGGAAGGCTTATAAGCTAAGTGAATTGAAGAAAATTAGTTTTGTCGAAAGTCGATAAGTTGGGAATGTTATAACATGTACTTTTGGGGGTGAGACTAAGGTTTTTAACATGATAAGAAAGCTATGTATGAGTTATTTTAGTCGTATGATAGTCGTGTGTTATGTTTTGAAGTCAAGCGAGTTGTGGACAAAAGTTGCCAAAGGTCATCAAAAGTTACATTCATAAATGTGCTGAATATTAGATCAAATATAGTTGAGCCTTTCTCCCAATATACTTGGAATTACGGAATGATCCACGTGCCAAATTGAAGAACTACGAGTCTTGCATTAAACCGTTCATCAATACGCGATCGGAGTGAAGAGATATTCATATTTTTGTGAGACTGCAAGAAGCTCTCTTTGGGACCCACAAGGTCGACTAGGGTGGGCAAGTGGGCCGGTCCTGGGCCTAAACGGGCCAAGCAGGCCGGTCCAAATGGTCCCGGGCCCAGGTCCGGACCCGATCCCAAATTAAACGAGCCAAACGGTCCCAGGCTAAATGGTCTTTTATAGGGACCGGGACCGTTTGGTCCCGGGCTAAACGGTTTCGGCCCGCGGGCTAAATGGGCTAAGTGGGCCTAACGGATTTTTAAAAAAATTTAAATAGAAATTAGAGACAAAAGGATGTTAAAAAAAATATCTAAGGCAATGTTTTGTAAACCAAATATAAAAAGTTTTTTACATATTCAAAAGAATCAAAAGCTTAAAGATTTCAAAGCAAGCTCCATGTATAGTTTGTTGGGATAAAGAAAAACTTATCCTTTTATGGTCAATTGAAATGTATAAATAAGAGTAAATCAAATATAAAAAGTTAGATAGTAGTGGGCCCGAGACAAAAAGGTTTGTCATGACCTAGAAAACATATCATCATTCGAGAAAGCATATCACTTTTCTAAAAGCATATCCTTATTTGTCTATGTCTTCTTTGTCTATTTGCACGCCTCTTCTTCTTTCCTTGGTCTTCTTCCCCAACAACATATGTATACAACAACATATGTATACATATTAAATTTTTAATTTTTTTTTTAAGTTGACCGTTGGGACCGTTTGGCCCGCGACGGGACCGGTTTCGGTCCCTGGCGGGCCAAATGGTCCCGGTCCTGGCGGACTCAAAGCATAGGACCGGCCCACGAGACCGAACTAGGCCCAATAAAAGCGGTCCTAACGGTCCTGACCCATTTGGCCCGCGGTCTCGGGCCGGTCCACTTGCCAGCCTTAAGGTCGACTGAGGATTATCTTGATATATAAAGTTGTAGCCTTCATCTATAAGTCTCATTTAGACCCAAATCAGACCTAAAAATTCTCTCCAGACATCCTAAATACATCCTTAGAGTTTTGAATCAATTCCATCATCCACAACTCAAAATCAAGAAACGAACACATCAATTGTACATAACCGAACACATCAATTGTAAGACTTTGTCGTCCTCCTTTCTCCTTATAACTCGAGTTTTGGGAAAGTCATTCGTGGATAAGGAAGCATGTAACCTTTGTACATATGTAAGGGTGTGGATCAAAGGGAACATGGTTTGGAAGCAAGAACTCGAGAAGTATGTAGGGTTTTAGCGTTTTCGGCATGATTTGATTTAGCTACGTTCTACCCTTTCTTCTTGATATTTTATGAGTTGTTCAAGGGAAATATCATCCTGTATTGTATCCTTCTATATTATTCAATTCCATATGTGAATTATGGAAGAGAATAGTTCAGGTTGGAACTTCAAAACACAACAAAAACGAAAGGGAAAATCGCCAATTTGGCCTATGCCATCCGCACTTCCACTTATTCTGTTCCTTTGATGTTTTTATGTATACCTAACCCCCATATGATCCTAATAGCTTCATTTAAGATTATATAAGCTTAATTTTTATGTGTTGATGCTTAGATTATTCCTAAATAATATTTAGACTTTCATGTCACATGTTAACCACTATGAGTCGACATTACATTCACAATTCCGTTTTGCCGATCATTTGACACTACTGTTGATAACTATGTCTCCTTTAGATTGATGTTATAATCTTGGCCGGGTATCCATTCCAGTGTATATTGTGGTGCTTGTTATTTTTTATTGGGATCATCTAGTTTTAAAGAAAACTCTACCGAAATTTATGGAAATTCGAAGAGTGGGACAAATCTTGAGTTCCTTGGTTCTAAATTGATTATAGAGGGATCATAATGAGTTAGTTAACCTTAGTATCTCATGTAGATACTCATATTCTCCCTAAAATGGGGATAGGCTCCTCCGTCCAACTTATGGACGATGAGCGTCAAATGACGTTTGTGATTCCGTTTATGGTTTCCTTCATGATCTCTTGAGTCCATATGATGTTGCCACATGTGTTATGCCTCATACATGCTTACATTGATTTTTCTGGGGGATATAGCCCATATCACTAGCGAGACCTATTGATTATACGCTAGGGGGGAGATAGCCATAACACCAGCGGGGCCTACTGGTTATATGCTTGGGGGAGATAGCCCATAATGCCAGTGAGGCCTATTGATTATATGCTGGGGGGGAGCTAGCCCATAACACCAGCTGAGCCTGTTGATTATACATTTACCTACTGGGGGGATATAGCCCATAACAACAGTCAAACATGTTATACACGCCTATATAGCTACAGTTTGCATTGCATGACTATACATGAGGCTTAGTTCAGTTTTACAGTAACCTAATTGGGGGGATATTGCCCATAACACCAGACATGTACCAGTTTAGATAGTTTTTCAGTTTCAACACCGTTTCAGCTTAAACTTCGGTTTTGTTCCAGATCAGTTGCTAGTTCTAACTCTTATTTAGCTTTCAGCTTAAATTCAGATTTCCATCTTACAGTCATACTTTAGTATGCTTTAAATTTGCTTTCCACCTTACATACTTTGTACATATCGTACTCACGTCCCTTATGGGGTGATGTGTTTTATGCCGCGCAGGTACAAATAGGTCAACGTTTGAGCTACATCAGTAGGCCATCCACCAGTTGTTAGATTCACTCTGTTTACTCCCAGGGTTACTTATCTTTTGGTATGTGTACAGTAAACTAATTTGGGCATGACGGGGCCCTGTTCCGTCCAGTACTTTTTCGGTTCAGCATGCCTAGAGGCATGTAGATATGCACTTGTGCAGTTAGTATGTTTTTATATGTCAGCTTGTATTAGCCTTGTCCGCTTTCAAGATTGTACAGTTCTTATCAGCTATACTTATACTTGTTCAGTTTATCTATTTATATTCATGATTAGTAGATTATCAGTAAGTTTCGTGATGATCAGCACTTAGTGTCAGTTATCCGTCACGACCCTAGGATGGGTCATGACACACAAGCCATGGTTGTTGCTCCAATTGCCGCTCCACCTACACCGCTAGCTAGGTGTGAAGGTCAGGAGGGTAAAGTTCGCCCTAGAGGGGGAGGCCAGGCTTGTTTCTATGCTTTTCCTAGTAGGACGAAGGCGGTTGCATCAGATGTTGCCATCACAAGTATTATTTCGGTCTGTCATAGGGTTGCATTAGTCTTATTTGATCCGGGTTCCACTTATTCATATGTGTCATCTTACTTTACTCTGTATTAGGATATATCTTGTGATTCTTTGAGTGCTCATGTATATGTGTCCACGCTTGTGGGAGATTCTATTATTGTGGATCGAGTTTATCGGTCGTGTTTAGTCATTATTGGTGATTATGGGACTAGAGTTGATATGTTGCTACTCAATATGGTGGACTTTGACGTGATCTTGGGCATGGATTGATTTTCACCCTATCACGCTATTCTGGACTGTCACGCCAAGACTGTGACATTGGCTAGCCAGGTTTGTCGGGGTTGGAGTGGAGGGGTACATTGGATTAAATTCCTAGCAGAGTTATGCCCTTTCTTAAGGCACAGTAGATGGTTGAGAAGGGGTGTGAAGTATTTCTAGCCTTTGTAAGGGATGTAAGTGTTGATACGCCTGCCATTGAGTTAGTTTCGGTAGTAAGAGATTTCCCAGATGTGTTCCCGCAGACCTACTAGGCATGTCGCTTGATAGGGATATTGATTTTGGCATTACCCTGGTGTCGAGCACTTAGCCCATTTCTATTCCACCATATCATATGTCACCAGTGGAGTTGAAGGAGTTAAAGGAACAACTTCAGGAACTACTCGAAAATGGTATTCATCCGGCCGATTGTTGCACCTTATGGTGCGCCGGTTCTGTTTGTGAAAAAGAAAGATGGTACTATGCGGATGTATATTGATTATAAGTAAGGTTACAGTGAAGAACATGCACCCATTACTGTGTATTGATGACTTGTTTGACCAGCTTCAGGGTGCTAGAGTTTTCTTGAAGATTGATTTGAGGTCAGGGTATCATCAGCTAAAGATTCGGGATCCGGATATCCCCAAAACTGCTTTTAGGACTCAGTATGGTCACTACGGGTTTCTAGTGATATCATTTGGGCTGACCAATGCCCTTGCAGAATTCATGCACTTGATGAGCAGTGTATTCCAGCCATACCTTGATTTATTTGTCATCGTTTATTGATGACATCTTGGTATATTCTCGCAGCCGGGAGGATCATGAGCAGCATTTGAGGATCATGCTCCAAACCTTGAGGGAAAAGAAGTTGTATCCAAAATTCTCCAAGTATGAGTTATGGCTTGATTCGGTGGCATTTTTGGGTCATGTGGTGTCTAGTGAGGGGATCAAGGCAGATTCGAAGAAGATTGAGGCAGTTCAGAGTTGTCCTAGACTGTCTTCAGCTACTGAGATTCAGAGTTTTCTTGGTTTGGCCAAATATTATCACCATTTTGTAGAGGATTTCTCATCCATTGCTGCACCTTTGACTAGATTGACCCAGAAGGGTGCTCCTTTCAGATGGTCCGAGGAGTGTGAGGCGAGTTCTCAAAAGCTCAAGACTACATTGACTACAGCCCCAGTATTGGTGTTGCCTACAAGTTTGGGGTCGTACATTGTGTATTCTGATGCATCATATATTGGGCATAGTGCGGCGTTGATGAAAGACGGTTGGGTAATTGCCTACATGTCTCGGCAGTTGAAGGTTCATGAGAAGAATTACCCTGTACATGACATGGAATTGGCAGCTATTGTTCATGCATTAGAGATTTTGAGGCACTATCTGTATGGTGTTCCATGTGAGGTCTATACCGACCACCGGAGTCTCCAGCATATGTTCAAGTAGAAGGACCTTAATTCGCGACAGTAGAGGCGGTTAGAGTTGCTGAAATACTATGATATATCTATTTTGTATCGTCCTGGGAAGGCCAATGTGGAGGCCTATGCCTTGAGTAGAAAGGCCGAGAGTATGGGCAGTTTGGCATATTTACCAGCATCAGGGAGGCCACTAGCCATGGATGTTCAAGACTTGGCCAATCAGTTTGTGAGACTGGATGTTTTGGAGCCCAGCCGGATTCTTGCTTGCGTGGTTTCTTGATCTTCTTCGTATGAGTGCATCAAAGCGCGTCAGTATAACGGCCCCCATTTGCAAGTCCTTAGGAACACAGTGCAGCCCGGCGATGCCAAGGTGGTTTCTATTGGAGATGATAGGGTGTTGCAGATATAGGGCCAGATATGTGTACCAGTGTGGATGGGCTGCGTGAGTTGATCCTTAAGGAGGCTCACAGTTCGCGGTATTCCATTTATTCGGGTGGCGCCAAGATGTGTCAGGATTTGAGCCAATAATATTGGTAGAGATGAATGAAGAAAGATATAGTAGAGTATGTGGCTTGGTGCTCGAACTGTCAGCAGGTGAAGTACGAGCATCAGAGGCTGGGCGGTTTGCTTTAAAGACTTGAGATTCCTGAGTGGAAGTAAGAGCGTATTACCATGGATTTTGTTGTTGGGCTCCCACGGACTTTGAAGAAATTTGATGCAATATGGGTTATTGTGGATAGGCTGACCAAGTCGGCATATTTCATTCCAATGGTGACTACCTATTCTTCAGAGCAACTGGCTCAAATCTACATCTGGGAGATCGATCATCTTCATGGTGTGCCGATGTCCATTATCTCTGATCGAGGCACATAATTTACATTGTATTTATGGAGAGTCATGCAGCGTGAGTTAGGCACACAGGTCTAGTTGAGTACAACATTTCACCCCCAGACGGACGTGTAGTCTGAGCACACCATTTAGATCTTAGAGGATATGCTATGCACCTGTGTTATAGATTTCGGGGGTTCATGGGACCACTTCCTACCTCTTGCAGAGTTTTCCTACAAGAACAACTACCAATCTAGTTGGTTTGATCCAGGAGAGGCTAGATTGTTGGGCACTGACTTTGTTCGAGATGCCTTGGAGAAAGTCAAGTTATTTCAGGATCGGCTTTGTGTAGCCCAGCCTAGACAGAAGAGTTACACTAATCGAAGGGCTCGTGATGTAGCATTTATGGTGAGAGAGAGAGGGTTTTGCTTAGGGTTTCACCCATGAAGGGTGTGATGAGGTTCGGGAATAATTGCTAGTTGAGCCCTAGGTATGTTGGTTCTTTTGAGATCCTTGAGAGAGTTGGTGAGGCGGCCTACAGCTTATTGGTAGTTCAACCGGTGTTCAATGTTTCCATGCTCCGGAAGTATTATGGTGATCCGTCCCATGTATTAGATTTCAGCTTAGTCTAATTGGACAAGGATTTTACTTATGTTGAGGAGCCGGTGGAAATCTTGGACAAGCTGATCCAAAAGTTGAGGTCAAAAAACATTGCTTCAGTAAAGGTTCAGTGGAGGGGTCATCCGGTTAAGAAGGCAACCTGGGAGACAGAGCATAACATGTAGAGTCGTTATCCTCACCGTTTTGTCACTTCAGGTATGTCTTTATGCATGTTCGAGGATGAACGTTTATTTTAAGATGGGGGAGATTGTACCGACCCGACCGATCGTTTTGTGTATTTGAGTCCTGTTTCCCCTTTTGATATTTCACACATGTGTATTTATGGTTTTATGACTTGTGGGGTTGTTTAGTTTCGTTCCCGGGAGGTTTCGGGTTGATTTGGACCCTTTAGTTCTTGGTTTGGAAGCCTAAGTTGAGAATGTTGACCAAAGTTTGAATTTTGTGAAAACGACCTGGGAACGGTTTTTCGATGGCTCTGATAGGTTCGTAATGTGATTTTAGACTTGGGCGTATGTCCGGAATCATATTTGGAGGTCCCTAGGTTGATTTGACTTGTTTTGCCGAAAGTTGGCAATTTGAGGTTTAGAAGTTTTTCCAAGTTTGACCTTAGATTGACTTTTGGCAATCGGGTTCGGAATTTGATTTAGGGACTTGGAATAGGTCCGTTTTGCTATTTAGAACTTGTCTGCAAAATTTGGTGTCATTTGGAGTTGGTTTGATAGGATTCAGACGCTTGGTTGCAATTCTAGAGGTTCTTGAGTTTTAATTTGAAATTCATGTGTTTTGATGTCTGATTCGTAACTCTATATGTTATTTTTGTGTTTTGATCGTGCAAGCAAGTTCGTATAATATTTTTAGAACTGTGTGGATGTTTGGATTGGAGCCCCGATGGCTCGGGTGCGTTTCGCACATGTTTCAAAATAGTTTTAAACTGAAACAGGTTGTTGATGTGCTGGTGTATCTGATGTCTCAATTGCGAACACCAACATCACAATTGTGATCTTAGCAGGGGGTCTCATGTGTCACATTTTTGATGCCTGGATCGCACTTGCGAAGCCCCTGTCGCATTTGCGACTTCCTAAACAGACTGTCAGTGCCGCATCTGCGAGGCATTCTTCGCAATTGCGAGGGTTCGCAATTGTGAACACAGTGTCGCATCGACATCTGCAACTGAACAAAAGGTCGGAAAGTCAGGATTTCATCTCATTTCTCTCATTTTAGAACCGTAGACTCGGTAGGAGGCGACTTGGAGAGGGGATTTTCATCTACAATCATTGGGTAAGTAGTTTTAATCAATTTCTAACTTTATTTCATGATTATATATGAGATTTAACATCCAATTTTGGGGATTTTTGTCAATGTTTTGGAAAATAAAAATTTAGGTTTCGAAAGTAGATTTGGACTCAGATTTGAAATCAAAACACATGTATAGACTGTGGGGTTATGGGTAGTCGGAATTTACCCTTGGACCCAAGTTTTGACCGGACGGGTCCGGGGTTGACTTTTGGAGAATTGTGTAAAGACATAGCTTTATCTATCGTAATTGATTTCTCTTGCATTGTTTGATGTTATTAATTCATTTTTTGTTAGATTTAAGTCATGTGGAGGCGGAGTTTTGGGGAAAAGCTATTTTTGATGGTTGATTTGGCCTAGTTGAGGTAAGTATCTGGTCTAACTTTGTATGGGGGGACTACCCCATATGATTTGGGTTGATTGTGTTATTCGTATTATGTGAAAGACGTGTACATGAGGTGACGAGTGTGTACAAGGGCTTATATGTGGTATTTTGACGGGTCTAGACTTTTAGACTTCTTCCATTTATTTAATTGAAATTTGTCATAACATGTTATATCTTCTATTGTTGAATTTTCTCTCACATTCTCTATTTGACGTTGTTAGCATAGGTTCTATCTTTATTTGTCAAAGTTTGCTCTTCTATGCTTTAGTTGAAGTTGTTAGCTCTCTTATTGACTTGTTACCTCTTTATTTGTTTAGTCATTCTTATTTGAAGTTGTTGATTATTAAGGTATCTTTCATAGTTGAGTATTCCTTATTCATTGTTGTTATTATTGAGATTCTTGCTCACCTTGTTGGTTAAGCCGTGGGTTATATGTTATGGTAATATTGGTATTGTTGATTTTTGGCAAGTGTTGTGGCATATGGGTACATCTGGTGCGAGTTGATTATTGTGTTGTGATATTGATACGCATGCGGGTGGTATAAGAATAGGGGTTGATACGCATGCGGTGAGATAAGATGGGATTAATATGCGTGTTGCTAGTAAGGGAATTACTTGAAGCCACACGATAAGATAAGGGGGTAAAACGTGTGTAGCTATTTTAAGAAAAATGTTTTCAAAATAAATGTAAGGCTCACGCGGTAATATAATGAAGATTGTGATTGTGACTTGTGAAATGAGATTGTGAGGTGTGGTACCTCGGTTATGATTCTTGTTGTACATCCTTTGTTAAAAGACTTGTTGGTTGAACATTTTTTTATATTTCTTTATTTGTCTTAGTTGTAATTGTGTGTATTTGATTATCTGTTATTCATATCATGTGTTCACTCCTTGTTGCCTTTATTGCCTCAAATTCTGTTGTTAGTCTACATTATTGCATTGCTTGGTTATCATTCATTTCCTCGCTTTCCGTTATTAGTCTATATTATATTTTGCTCCGTTTTTCTTTTCCTAGTAGGTGTCTTGACCTGGCCTCAGCACTACTCTATCGAGGTTAGGCTTGATACTTACTGGTTACCATTGCGGTATACTCATGCTACTCTCTATACATTTTTGTGTAGATCTATATATATCTGCACGTGCCGGGCGCTAGTGAACATTCAGTTATTTCCGGAGACTTCAAGGTATACCTACTTGACGCTCGCAGGCCATGGAGTCACCTTCCATTATTTTCATTACTACTGTATATCCTACTATCAGACAGTGTTGTATTAGAGATTTTAGTACATTCTTGTAGAACTTATGACTCAATTTCACTGGTTTTGGGGATTTTGGTACTGATGTTCCGTTTTGGAATTATTTTGAGCTTTATCGGGTTATTTTATTATCTTAGTTGTTATTTATGTTAAACTATCAAGGAATGTTAGGCTTACCTAGTCTTAGAGACTAGGTGTCATCACAATATCCTACGGTAGGAATTTGGGATCATGAGAGGTTCATAGTATAAGAACAATGCACAAACACTTTAAAGAAGAGCTTCAGCATAGTTGAGAACAAACCTAGCTGGGTGAGTAACATATCCTGTAACTTATTAAGGTAAACAGGTCATACTAAGTTAACGGTTGGGCAAGTAAAAACTTATAACATAGCATCTCAACAAAGTTCAATACATGATTGGATACAAGTTAACATGACAATCATATCAAAATAGTGTGAAGCCATGGCTAAGCCTAACAGTTGGAGTCATGAGAATAGATCATTCTAAGCAAACCTTTACAAGCAATATTCACAAACCCAAACTAGTATGTTACCACAATAAGGTCAGAATTGTGACACATAGGTGAAAATATACAATCCTTTTGACTAATGTCGGGTGATGGTATGCGAACTTAACCAAATTAACAATGGCAGGTGTGGATTCAGGTGCAAAGGTTTATACCATAAAAGCAGAAGTATCACAGAACTCAACTAGTCATCACATGGCAAGTGTCAGTTCTCACTATAGAGTTTTATCCCAATCAAGTTACGTTCATTCATGAATTCAAGTTCATAACACATTATCAAGGTTCATTGTATGGATAAATTATCACGGAGGTCACATAGAGATCATTATACTGCAATGGCATGAGCAGGCTGCTATTTAGAGTCTGACAAGTTAACATAAAAAGTAGGAATTAAACCAGAACAGCAAAACTTCATAGGTGTCAAAATAGTTCAATGTGGTAAGTGTTGACAGTGTTTCAAAAACGTTTAGGAGCCTGATTTTATTCCATAATAACATATATTGAACTAATTACTTGACTAACAGATCATGTGTTATATTTACCAATATAGGATTTAACTAGTCACGAAGCTCTGAAAGAGTCTAAAGGCAACAACTATATAGGGGGTAGGGTCATTAAACATGGAGAACCAGCAAGTTATCATTCTCACACTACTAATTAAAGTGGATAGATTGAATACATGACATGAAGCACGGGGATTCTATCTATAAGATTAACATATTGTCACAAGTAGGAGGGTTGAATAACCTAGAGGTACAGAAACACAAAGATAAGCTTAAGAACATGATTTCAGTTTACCTAGTATCATTGTTCAAACAGTAGTGGTAAATCATGTACAAAAATTACTCTTATCTTAGTCACAGAAGCATAACAGGGTCGATCACAAAAATATTACTTGACTTAGAGTCATTTTTACTAACTGAGTCATGAAAGTTAAAGTTTAATTATGTGTATTCAATAACATAATAAATGTGGCATATTTCAATTAGAAAGTTCCTAAGTTAACAATGAAAATAGCATGCAACGATTGGTTATAACAAACACAAGTTCATGTCATCAACAACTAACATAAATGATGGAAAATTAGTTAAGAAATCACAAAGAACCATATGAGTAATTCACAGTAAAGAGAGGGGTTAGGAGGCATTGACCTTCTGCAAGGCAGCAAATCAAGTAAAAAGTGTTCAATAGCCGTTTAGGGATCCAAACTCAAGACCAATACATCAATCAACTCAGAACAGTAGAAAAGAAAGGAAAACATAAAATCAGAGAGTGCTTAGTGAGGAAACCTTAATCTTTAACCTTTTTCTTTCTTTATTTTGTATTTCAGATAGTATTCGATGGATGTTAGGTGAAGGAATTGAATGCCCCTTTTTATAGTGGAATTCAAGTCTTGGGTTTCGATCGATTTCAAATCTATAGTGTGGTGTGACGATTTCATGGATGATGATAGCAATGGAGGTGAAAAATAGAAGCAAAAGAATGGGAAAAGCAGTGTAGGATTTACCTGAAAAGAGTCAACAGTTAAAACCATCGAACCAGCGGTCAAACCCCAATGTCTAGAGGTCAATGCATTTGACCTCTAGATAAGGACTAATGATTAGGGCGAAGACACGGTCATGCATGCCATGGATGTGAAAGAACGATGTGAGAACCGTAACACGATTTAGCTCTAGGGTTCAAATTGGGGCTTTTTGAATTTTGGTGATAAAAACAAAAGTAATCAGCATGATTCGCGGATGTAGGGCACAAATTGAACGTTTTGAGGCTCGAATTTGTGACCTTGCACAAATTTGTGCAAGGTTTCTGGTGATTGATGGTTTGACATATGAGAGAAAGAAGAGAGAAAGGGGAAAGAGAGGCGGCCGGGTAGGGTTTTCAAATGAATGATGGTTTAGGGGTGTTAGGTTAGTTTAATGTGAAAGATGAGATATGGCCCGTTGGATTATTTGATCAATGGCCTTGATATTTTGGCTAACAAAAGTTATTATTTTGGTTTTTGATAAAACAATTGGTGGCTGTTGGATCTTTGTAATCCAACGGTAGGGATGAGGTAGGGAAAAGATTTTAAAAAGAAAGGAAAACATGCAAATTAATATGGACCATTGATGCTCTAGGCCAACGGTCCAGATTCTTTGTGTTTGTTTTGTTAGTGTGGTAGATAGGCAACGTGGCGTTATGCCATTGGCTGAGAGGAAGTGATATGGATTGCCAATATGGAGTAGGAAGGGTAGGTCTGAACTGGGTTGGAGCATTTGGGCTTGTGTACTTGGGCCAAGCACTGCTGAAATGGACTTTAACATTTGGCCACATTGAGTTTTAATTGGTTAGTTACAATTGTAGCCTTTTCAGCTTTAAACCCCTTTAAAATTAACTTAATTAGGCTTAATTAATCGTAATTAAATACAATAAAATTTAATCATCAAATACATCATAAAATACTATAATAAATTAATTATTTGTTAAAACACTTCATTTATTAAATTGTGAACTAATTTGATTAATTGAAAGTAAAACGGTAATTTAAAGACTAATTCATTAATTTAACTGTAAACTTGTTTATTAAAATACCAAGGTTATTTTAATATTTAAAAATAGTAAGACTAATTTATTATATAAGATTTAATATAAAATTGTTATTAATTCTACAATACTATTTATTATTATCTATAATATTTTTAGAAAAATAAGTATTATTGATTAGAAAATATTTTACCACATTTATTACAAGTTAATAAGCATAATTAATTTAATTTTAAAAGGGAGGGTCAAAATTTATTGTCAACAACTACCTCTCTTTGACCGGAGACGATAGAAGAGTTTTCGGGCAAAGAAATTAACTCAAAAATCAATTTTGTCCTGACTCTAGGCATGTATTACATAGATGGTGCATGGGACTGGAAATATCATGAGTTAGAGATTAATGGCCAAATTATAGTTTTGAATCGCCTACATACCTCGGGCATAATGAGGATCAGGCCTCATGTAGTTCTGGAATGATGATCTGGAGAGGGTAGCACTTGCAGGAATTGCTCCAGTATCGTGTTATGAAGATACTGCAAGATGGAAGGATTTTGGAACCCGAATGACTTCGCAGAATGTAGCTTGATTAGGAAACTTTGAGAGACTTGATGATTTTTGAGTTCTACTGATCGAATTGAGCTGGAGTTGGATCCTTGGCTCACTTATGAGTTTGTTGTCCTCATAGCGGTGTAACTTCGTTTGCTATTTAGAAGAAGTTCCGCGTTGTAGTGTTTGATCCTGCAAAAGAAGCTACACACATAATCATATATCATAATGCCAATACGTTAAGATATGATGTAAATATGCAGGAATGATGATGCCTGGCTACCGGCTAGCCATTATTGGGATCTTGGGGTGATAGGATGTTTGAATTTGAATTCTCAAGCTCTGGAGCATTATTTAGGATGCCGGGGATGGGCCTTTGAATTTGACTCTATTTTTAGCCGGGTTGTGTACCGTTCTGCAGCTATCGGAGCATTTGAATCTCCAGGCGATGGGAGTATCTCCACGCGATGGGAGTTATTGACTTTGAATTTAAAATCTCCGCACGACGAGAGTATCTCCGCGAGATGGGAACAGTTGACTTTAAATGTAAAATGCCTGTAAGTTGCATAAATAAAAATGTCAAAAAACAATCAAGATAAAATAGAGAAGTAAATGATCATGCCTAAGAGATACTCTTGACTACAGAACTAATTTGCGGTCGTCGATCGGCGAAACATGTGGCGGAATTGGATGGTCCATTCTTTGATTGGCGGAGTCGGCGACAAAGTTTGCAACTATAAACTTGGAATCTTTGATATGTTGGAGTGACGGTGCAATATGTGCGAAGTTCTTCAGTTGGCGAAGCAAACAGTTTTCTATATATAAGGCTCTGATTGGCAAAGTCGACGGCCCTTTATGTACAATATGCTCCGACTGGTAGAGCAGACAGTTTGCTACATACAAGACTCCGATTGGCAGGGCCGGTGACTTGGTATGTACATGGTGCTCTGATTGGTAGAGCAGATGGTTTGATATATACAAGGTGCTTCTAATGCGTCGAAGACTCGACTTCGGAGTACCTGCAAAGAATCTGAAATTATTCCTTAACCATATGAGAAAATGAATTGAACAATAAAGGAGGGATATTGGCTTCTGAGGTTGTAGTGTGTCCATTATATATCCCGGTGTGCTCCGATATCCTTTGGTTCTTGTCAATCCTGTGCTCAAAGAGAAATTCTTAGTAAGGGGTGTTGATTTGTATTGATTGTAGACCTGACCTTGCCCCAGATCTGGCGGGTTGTACCAAGATGTTCGGTAGGTGGAAGATTAGAATTTTCTAAAGATATTTTGAAAAATCGTTTATGTTTAAGGAAAATGTCATTGTTCCGATTTATAACATGTTTAGAAGTTCCTTCCGGTTGGAGTGTCATTTCTTCATGGCTCTGTCTTCTTAATGACGATCTTCTGGATATGCCAATGATGACGTAGCTTCTTGCCATCACGATCACGTCCTAATCTAAACGAATGCATTACAAAGGCTTTCCTAGGGTTAAGACCGAACTTTTTCAGGTTGCCTACATATTCGAGTGGAATCATGTCTAAACGTAGTTCGAGGATGATGAAATAATGAAATAAATTATGATGATAACCAAACCTGAATCAGGCAGCCTACGTATCCAAATGGAATCAGACCAAAATGTAGTTCGATTACAATAGATGCAAAGTGGTAAGAAATTTGAAATGAAATGGACGAGTCTCACTCAGACTACCTACGTATCCAAATGGAATCAGGACAAAACATAGTTCGATTACAATAGATGACTGAATCCGACATGGATTGCCTATGTATTCCTACCAAAGGAAATCATGTCGTGGCATAGTTTCGAGTATATACAAAATGACATTTGAATTTTCTATTACAAGAGGGGGAGGGAGACCGGACCCTACGTGGGTTGCCTACGTATCCCACTGCGGGAAGTCAGGTCGAGCGTAGTTCTATTACAACAAAACCCTAACTCTATTGTCTTCAAATGTAGTATCTCTTGACTGCATCTGAGTTAATAGACTTCGTACTGATTGATGGGGGAATATCTAAGATCGATGCTCCACCCGACAAATCTCGATGGACCACATAAAGACCCTACCAATTTGGTGCAAATTTCCCCTTGGCCTCTTCTTGATGGGGGAATATCTTCTTCAAAACCAGTTTGCCCGGTGCAAACTACCGAGGTTTTATTTTTTTGTTGATCGTGTTGGCCATCCTATTTTGATACAGCTGACCATGACACACTACGTCCATTCTCTTTTCATCAATGAGCATGTGTTGTTCTTGCCTAGCATGTATCCATTGTGCATTATCTAGCTTGGCTTCTTGTATAACTCTTAAAGATGATATCTCGACCTCTGCGGGTATCATAGTTTCTGTGCCATATGCCAACATATATGGCATTGCCACAGTAGATGTCCTCATAGTAGTGCGGTAACCTAGTAAGGCAAAGAATATCTTCTCGTGCCACTACATGTTATTGTCCACTATCTTCCGCAAGATCCTCGTGATGTTTTTGTTGGATGCTTCAACTGCTCCATTCATTTGTGGCTTGTAGGTTGTGGAATTACGATGGATGATTCTGAACTTCTCGTTGATCTCCCTCATGATATCATTGTTGAGATTCGCTGCATTGTCAGTTATGATTGACTTTGGAATTCTGAATCTGCAGACTGTGTTTTTCCGAATGAAATTTTCCACCACCTTCTTCGTGACAGCCTTGTATGTAGAAGCTTCGACCCATTTGGTAAAGTAGTCGATGGCTACTAGGATGCGATGATGCTCGTTGGATGAGGTAGGTTATATTGGTCCAATAACATCCATACCCCAAGCGGCAAATGGCCAAGGAGAACTCATTACATTTAACTCATTTGGTGGAACCTGGATGAAATCCCCGTGAATCTGAAACTGGTGACACTTCTGCACGTAGCAGATGCTATCACTTTCCATGGTCATCCAAAAGTATCTGGACCTCAAGATCTTCTTTGTTAGGGTGAAACCATTCATGTGAGACCCCCACGTTCCTGCATGTATCTCTTCCAATAATCTTGTTGCTTCAACGACCTCTACATACCTTAACAGTCCAATGTCCGGGGTCCTCCTATACAAGACTTCCCCATTAAGGAAAAAGTGATTTTTTAGTCTTCTTAATGCTCGCTTCTGACCATTGGTGGTATTTTTTGGGTATTCTTGATGTCGTGGTACCAGGGCTTACCATCTGGCTACTCATCTATATTGAAACAATATGAATGCTGATCTCGAACCTCTATCTCGATGGGGTCGATGTAATTCTTGTCTGGATGCTGGATCATAGATGACAAAGTTGCAAGAGCATCGGTGAACTCATTATGGATTCTGGGAACATGCTTGAACTCGATATTGGTGAACTTCTTACATAACTCCTTTACGAGTGCAAGTATGCAAGGATCTTGACATTCTTGGTGGTCCATTCCCCCTGAACTTGGTGTATCAGCAAATCAGAATCTCCTATGACCAAAATTCATTGATGTTCATGTCGACTGCCATCCTAATCCTGAGGATGCATGCTTCATATTCCACCATATTATTTGTGCAAGGGAACCTTATTTTAGCTGAAGACGGGTAAAGCTGTCCCGACTCAAAAAATTAGGACTGCCCTACTCCCTTGAAATTTGTGGCTCCATCGAAAAACATTCTCCATCCTGGATATGACTCTGAAATGTCCTCCCCTACGAACAATACTTCTTCGTCTGGGAAATATGTGGTGAGTGGCTCGTAATCCTTATCCGCCGAGTTTTCTGCAAGATGATCGGTCAATGCTTGTCCTCTAATAGCTTTTTGTTTCACGTATATGATGTCAAACTCACTGAGAAGAATCTGCCATTTGGCCAGCTTTCTTGTAGGTATCAACTTCTGCAAGTTGTACTTGAGTGGTTCGAGTCGGGATATCAGATGTGTGGTATATGCCGATAGGTAATGTCTTAAATTTTGAGCGATCCAGGTCAAGGCGCAGCAGATCCATTATAATAAGGTGTATCTGGCTTTGTACGGTGTAAATTTCTTGCTCAGGTAATAGATATCTTGCTCCTTCTTTCCAGTCTCATCTTGTTGTCCCAAAATGCATCTAAATGCATTATCCAAGACGGGCAGGTATAGTAATAGCGGCTTCCCAGGTTTAGGAGGAACTAACACTGGTGGGTGCGACAAATACTCCTTGATCTTGTCGAAAGCTTTCTGGCATTCCTTTGTCTACTTCGTAGCGGTATCTTTCTTTAGCAACATGAAAATCGGTTCACATATTTCTATTGGCTGAGGTATGAACTAGCTTATGTAGTTCAGTCTCCCTAGGAAGCTCATCACATCCTTCTTGCTTTTGGGGGAGGCAAGTCTTGAATGGCATTGCTTTTTGAGGGATCCATCTCTATTCCTTTTCTGTTGACGATGAAACCTAACAGTTTTCCTGCAGGGACTCCAAATGCACATTTTTGTAGGGTTTAACTTCAAACTATACCTCCGCAACCACTCAAAGAACTTCCTCACGTCACTCAAATGATTCTCAATCTTTCGAGACTTGATGATGATGTCATCCATATATACCTCAATCTCCTTGTGGATCATGTCATGAAAGAGGGTCGTCATGGCCCTCATGTAGGTAGCACCAACATTCTTGAGACTAAACAGTATGACACTGTAGCAATAAACTCCCCGTGATGTGGTGAAGGTAGTCTTTTCCACATCTTCTTCGTGCATCAGAATCTGGTGGTATTCAGTGAAACAATCCACGAATGATTGTACTCATGTTTCATGCAATTGTCGATAAGGATATAGATATTTGGCAGAGGAAAGTTGTCCTTGGGACTGGCCTTGTTGCGATATCGGTAGTCCGCACATATCCTGATCTTCCCATCCTTCTTTGGTACCGGTACGATATTTTCCAACTAAGCAGGGTAATTGGTGACCCTCACCACATTCGCTTCTATCTTCTTGGTGACTTCTTCTTTGATCCTTTGACTCAAATATGGCTTGAACTTTCTAGGTTTCTACTTGACTGGCGGTCTGGCGGGATCGGTAGGCAATTTGTGCAAGACGATGTCAGTACTCAGTCTGGCATGTCATCATATGACCAAGCGAATACATCTATGTATTGTCAAAGGAGCTCTACAAATACTTCCTTCTGTTCTGCCTTCAGATGGATGCTGATTTGAGTCTCTTTCACAGATTCTTCACTTCCTAGGTTAATCACTTCTGTTTCTTCGAGGTTGGGATTCTTTTGGCTTTCTAGCTGCTCGATCTCTTGCAGGAGGTTCTCATGCATCATACTCTTGTCGTACTCTTCGTATTCCAAATCATTTTGCTCAAGGGTTTCGTTACATGTCATAATTGCGGAACGCGGGTTTTTATCTATTTGATTACTGAAAAGAAAAACCGAGTATAAATAAAGGGAAATATAAATTCGTGATGATTTCGAGAAAATAATTCTTTTATTTCATCAAAAGGAATGTCTTAGCGTTCAAAGAGGAAAATTAACCAAAAAGTACAGGCATGGTTCAGGCCTCAATTGACCATTCATTTTTCTTCAAAATAACTACAATTCCACACTACCAAGACTCTCGACGAACCAGGGATAGTCTAGCGGTCCAATTCTACAATGTCTCTCCTGGTTCGGCACCCCGAATGGCCGATATATTGATATCATCTTGGCCGTAACACTCATTAATCATGGCCACGAACAATATTCCCATCTCGTCAATGATATCATCTTCTAGTGGTGAGCTCTGACCCGGGCCCGGAATATGCTTTGGTGCAAAAAGCTTCTTTCTAGGCTTACCGTTATAGTTTCTTCAAGTTGTAGGTTGATACCCCAAGCCGGCGGTGCCTTTCTTCCCTTTCAGTTCTATTGGCTCTGTTATCCCGTCTAATCGGGCTCCCAGCCCGGTTCTTGTCGATACCTATACTTCATCATTTCCCGCATTACCATCTTTGACCTATACGGTGACTACATACTGTGATTACACTCATTCTTTTCTATTTATGTTGCTTGCATGATCTCGACCGCATGGAAAGTGACCCCATCTAATCCTTCTATGAAACGAACTGCATGCTCCAAGTAAGCTGATAGGCTCTATTCTCCATGTATCATAATCTCTTGGCAATCCCCACTGGAATTTCATACATTGATGGAGAGTGGAAGGAACTGCCCCTGCCATATGTATCCAGGGCCTTCTCAGTAGCAGATTGTATGAAGATGAAATGTCCATCACTTGAAACAATATCAGGAACTCAACATGTCTAATTTGCAAGGCTAAGTAGATCTCTCCGATGACATACTTCTGCGACCCATCGAAAGACCTTACTCTTACATAGCTCTCTTTCACTTCCCTCAAATGAATGCCTAATTCTTGCAGAGTAGAGAACAGGAAAATATTTACTCCAGATCCTCTGTCGAGAAGTACCTGAGATACGACTTTGTCTCCACCCTTGACTATGATGTGTAGAGCCTTGTTGTGATCCATACCCTCCACAGGAAGTTCATCCCTCCAAAAGGAAATCTTGTTTGCTTCAACCATCTTCCTGATGGTTGTTGCTAGTGCCTCACTGGTAGTATTGTTTGGTACACTTACCCCACTTAGTACTTTCACTAGAGCATCCCTGTGACTGTCGGAGCTCATCAACAAATCCATAATTGATAAGTGAGCAGGGGTCTTTCTCAACTGTTCTTCTACAGATTATTCTTTAACTGGCATCCTCCTAAAAAATTTTGCTGCCTCTGTGTCAGTTATGTTTCTTCTCTAATTCCACTCTCTACCCGGGTTCCCTTGGTTCACCTCTTCTGGAGCATAACACCTTCCTGACCTAGTTATCCCGTAAGCAACTTCGATGTCTATAATTTTTCCCTTTCCCTTTGACTGATAAGTCCATGGAACTGTTTTATATTCTCGGCTCCTCTCATCTCTGACAGCGCTGGTGGGCCGTTGTTGGTATGTCTGAACCATCACGGAAGGTTTCAGTTACACAATGATCAATGGAGTTACCTGAGGTGGTGTTCTTACAACTTCAGTATTACCAATAGTGACGATGGTCCCTTTCAAGTCATAGTCCTCGTCTAGTGCAATCATGTTGGCTCTTTGATTTCTGTGGTTTGGCAGTGGGTTAGGGTTTATATCGTGGGGCTGGGGTGCACTGGATAGCTTCATTTTTAATTTATAGTTCGATCGCATTCTTCAGTCTATAACAATCCCCAGTGTCATGTCAGGAACACCTGAATGGTATGCACAATGCTTGCTTGCATCGAAATATTTAGAGGGTTGGTTGAGAATTCTTCCTTCTACCGGGTATATCAGTCCGGATCTTCTCAACCTTTCGAACAATTGGATTATAGGCTCAGCAATTATAGTGAAGTTCCTAGCGTTCCTTTGTTCAAAGGTTCGGCGTTTCCTGGGTGCATAGGCTGGTTTGTTTTGGTAGGGGGTGGTTTGAACTGGGGCACATGGTCGTGGTGGGTTTGGATGTATATTGGCTCGGGGCAGGTTGTAGCGGGGTTGAGCATTATAGTTTGGTTGGGTGTTATATACTGTGGAATAGGTAGGTTGATGTGGAGTGTTTCTAGGGTAGGGGTTGGTTCGACGAGGAGGACTTGACTGATAGTACGGGACAATTGTCATTACTTCCTCTTTCTTCTTCTTCCTACTGCCTATGGAACCAGATTGTATAGCCTTGCTAGCAGCTTGTAGCGCGGCCATTGACTATATCTTTCATGACTTGGTACCTTCTTTCAAGAAGTCTCCCATCTTGACCAGCTCGTGAAATTTCTGGCCCATCATACCCATCATCTTTTAAAAGTAAATTCCCTCTTGAGCACAAATAAAGTACTTGGTTAACTCATTATCATCCAATGGTGGTTGAGTCCTGGCAGCTTCTGATCTCCAACATCGAGCATATTCTTGAAATGTTTTAGAGGCCTTGTTTTGTAGATTCACCAAAGTGAATCTGTCTGGAGTGATCTCGGTGTTAAATCTTAAGCGATTCATAAAATCTTCTACCATTTCCTGCCACTCCCTCCAAATCCTGGGGTCTTGCTGGGTATAATAAATAAGCGCTTCTCCAGTCAGACTCCTTATAAATAACTTCATTCTCAGCTTTTCATTTCTTCCTACTCTGACCACCTTGTCTAAGTAATCCCTCAAATGAACATGGGAGTCGCCTGTTCCATCAAAAATGTCAAATTTTGGAGGCTTATACCCTGCGGGCATGTCAACATCGGGATGTATACACGTGTTCTCAAAATTCAGGCTCTCGCTCCCTCGAGAAAGCTGGAGATTCTTCATTTGTTTCCTCAATACTCGCAGTTGTTCCGACACTAACTCAGGTTCTCGTTGTATTTTGCTTCTTTCTCCATCTTGATATATTTGTCTATCTCATAGGGCACTCTGACAGTGATGGGCACGGTAAAGGTAGGCTCAGAGGTGGCATATACAGGTGGAACATACCGCTCATGTGTGGCGGTGAGTGCCACAGTTATATGCTGAGTGTGGTTGTTAGTAGAAGTGATGTTGTCACGATGAGGGGTGTGAACTAAGTTGGTGGTGGCTGGTGGATTTTGTGGTTCTTGGACATTGTTTGGAACATAGGGTGTGTGTATAGGAGGCTTTGGTGGATTTGCGGGGGCTACTGGTGGTATAACTTGAGTTGTGGGATTTGCAGTAATAGCAGTTGGGGTATTAGTTGTTTGTCGGGTTGATGAAGGGAAATGATCAGGAATTGAATCTAAGGAAGGGAAGCAGAGTGGTTGTGGAAGCGTCGTCATGGCCAAGGGTTCTAGCTTACGGATCTGTTGTGCTTCTTCTCTCGATGACTCCATTTCTTATTCCACTCTGGCGATGTGTTTGTCATTTCGGGTGTCGTCCTTCCCCCTCAATCCTCTCGGATTGTCGGCTACTACTAGAGCGTTTCTGGACGGGTCGTCGGTTGCAGACATCTTCCCCTTAGATCTCAAATTGTATGGTGGCTCGGCCAGTTTTAAGTATCAACACAAACCAACCTCTATTTCAGGGATAAAATAAAGCAATAAAGCGAGAAAGTAAAGAAAAGAATAAGTCAGTTCCAGGGATTTTACAAATATAAGCACATAGAGTAGTTAAATTATGTATTCAGACAAGCGTGTTTCCTAAGATACGAAGGACCTCTCTTTGCTAGAGTTTGGCCTATATCACGAGCGTTTGATGAACAATAAGATATTAACACATTCAGATCCGGAGCAAACTTTGTTTTTCATTGATGGGCTTTGTGGGTTACAATAAGGCTTCATCATCGATACAAGATGGGGGCAATTGCTATAACATGGTTCAAGGGTTCACAAAGATTACACGGGCTCATAGGTTCATCCTTAGGGAAATGAAAAAGGTAAAGAAAGGGAAATCAACTAGCCACTTAATAATCGTCCTCGGAGTCACCTCCCAAACTTTCTTCTTCAGGATTCTCCTCAGGGTCTTCTTCAACTTCCTCCTTATCCTCGTCATTTTTGTACTCTGTTTCTTCCATAAGATCCTCCTCTAGTTCTATTTTCGACTCAATCTGTATGTATTCAATCAACCGGTCATTGTCATCGTCATCGTCATCTAGTGGTGGCAGCATATGGTCGACCGACTCAGAAACTACTTGTCGGTGCATGGCAGTGGTGATGAGATAGTGGGGCCAGATCTCGTGATATATCTGCTAGGCCTGGCCAATTCGTCCTCCTCATTGATCCACACAAAGTACTCAAGCATGCACTAGGGATTTTGCCCCATTGCCATTGTGATCAAGTCATTCCATTTATCTTGGAGCCTCCTCACCCTCAGGATCGGTATTTGTCTATTGTAATCATCTTTATACAAAGTTTTTCTTGTCTAGAGAGGCACGTCTTGAATCAGATAGAATTGCCTCAGAACCCTCAAAGGTGCGTACGGTTGAATTCCTTCCAATCCCACTAACTCGATGAAGTACTTTCCCGGGCTTTTCAAGATTGCCCATCCCACTCAGATGGATCAACATTTCTCGCCACTCCTCTTGACCATGCGGTGTAACCCAGTGCCTCATCCTTTTGTTATAGCTCCGGATCATATTATTGATGCTAACAAAATAATCAACGGTTGCCTCCCTCTGAAAGAAGTGTTCTGTGGCCCATATCTGGAGTAGCAAGTTGCAGTCTCTGAAAAAATCATATCCTCTTAAGCATGTTGACAGTGCTGGGAATGTCTCTGCCAGTATCATAGGAACAAGGGTGGCTTGCACATTCCCTTAGAAAGCTGCCAAGACCATAGGTAGCAAGTTGATATTGATTCATCCCTTTCTTTGTGGGAAGACCAATAATCCCAACAATTCTAGAGAAAAGGTCAAGGGGAGGAGACTCTCCCACGCTGCTTGATCGCACTGGAATTCTTTAAGATGCCACTCATAACTCTCCTGGTGTCCGAATCTATCAAATAGTTGGTCCAAACTCACCCATCCATCTTTGACATTTCTCAAATTCCTATTGCTTGTCAGACCCAATGCATGGAGGAACCTGTGGTCAGGCATGACAACTGGCAGTATTCGTTTTCACCTGGTGAATGGTAACTCCGTGAAGCTGGTAATCTCTTCTAGTGTTGCCGTCAACTCACAATCAACAAACTCTAAGACCACCTTAGTTGGGTCCCAAAACTCTATCAACAGCCTAGTAAGGACTTTCTCGGCTTGGATGTTCATCAAGATGGTCAGTGCTCCTAGGTGCGTTCTTCTCGTTACCGTGCCCCCATCGAATGTTTCTCCACCACTTCTTCAGCTTGTGTGGTGCACCCATGACCATGTTAATCTCGGGGACATTGTGGTTGATTTCCATCTAAAGAGGTGAAAGGTTTGGTAAGTGTTTGCTCCGGGTCTTTAGTGTCTTATCTGGATTGGTTCGCCGTATCACAAAAGGCATGTCGTTGGGTGCATGACCCGTTGACTTTAAGGTGGCTTTCCTAATCATGAGTCAATATCAAGGACTAACTCACCTAAGGTTTATGCAGCATGACCTACGTTTGCTAGAGTAGAAGGTTTCTTAATTTTTGAGTTGGACTGAATAACTGTGAGACATTATGTCAGTTGACCTGACAAAGCCGTTCTCTGAACTAGAGAATTTTGAAAGAAGGTTCGGAGGGGTATAAAAGACAACTATTCATTTATGTGTGATTGTGTACATCCAAGACTCGATAGAAAAAATATGATGACAGTGTATATAAAGCAGTAATAGATAATTGTGATAAAGCAGTAATGAACAGGTAGGCATGTTCAGCATGTTGAAAAGCATAAGTAAGTAGAATAAAGCAAATAAACATGCATTTGCAAGTTAAGCATAATTAATGCATAATTAAAGAAAAATATAACAAATATTCCCAAAATTCAAGTCTAGCCTAAAACTACTAAGCTCAGAACCTAAGTGTGAAAAATCCCCATCAGAGGTGCCATATTGTTGCACCCTATTTTGCACCAGTAAAAATAAAACACAACTAATGGTTCATGTGAAGTTGATAAAGAGAGTCGCCACCTAATATTCTAAGGTATATTAGGATACCTATGGGTTTGTAAAATTGTTATCCTAATGGTCCGCTAACCAGTGAGATTTGGGTAAGGGTTCTAGTTATTCTAAGGGGAAAGATGTTAGGCACCCCTCAAAATCTACCTGAGGTAGCTCCTTAGGCTAGGTTCGTGGAAAGAAGTATCTATATTATGCTTAGTCATGTGCTTAAAGTCTGCAAAATGTTCTAAGTCCTTATATGAAGTTCATTATTTAAGAAAAAGGGTTGTGTATGTATTTTGAAAAGAAATCATAGTTTTGGTTTTATGAGAAATCGTCCTTTAAGATATGCATATTGAAAACTAGATACACTTCATTATCGAGAAAAAACTCTTGTAGGAAATCCTTTATTTGAAAGAAAGTTGTGTTTTTAAAATATGGTTATTCATATGTAACTAGTAGGATAAGTGAACCATTCGAAAATATGCCTCAAGTTGCGATAGGTATACCTTATCAATTTCAATCGAAACCCTGATTTTGAAACTCGTTGAATCCCGTTAGTTTATAAACATTGGATGTGTTTGGTTTTCTTTTTTGAGAACACTTTAGCAATATTTTGCGCAGTTCTGATTTTCAAAGAGAGTTCGTTTTGCTTTTACAGAATCTGTCAAAAGTCCAAAGCTTATTGAAAATTGTTAGTGACTACCAAGATAAAGTTTTTCATTTGTTAGGGAAATGAATTTGAAATTAATAAGAAACCAGATAATATTAGAGGAGTTTAAAGTGTAGAGTTTCTGATTTGACTCTTTACCTATGAGCTTGATTTGCCTATGTTCCTACAAGAACGATTAAATATCCAACACATTCAATAAGGTTAGTTTCTCTAAAGTATATATATACACAGAGTGGCAGAGAATAACAAGTATAATTAAAGGAGAAGGAAAGGAGAACTAGACTCTCGCTATGGGCCAGCAAATATTCAGGCCCAACATATGTGCACGAACAACAGACTCGACAGGAATGTGTTGACCCAGATCTGATAGTGGACTTTATCTCCAAATGGGCTTAATAGGCCCAAGTTGAATTCATGCATACAAAGATAAGAGAATAGTTAATATATATCAATTGTAAAAAAAAAAAAAACTAAGTAAGATACAGATTATAAATGGTAATAAAGAGCTATAGACTATAGTGGGGATGATTTTATTTATGCTAATCCTATGAGGATTAATAGAGGTTAGTGATTAAAGGCTCGGTATAAATCCTCATTTATGTATATGATTCCCCTTTGAACCCTTGGCACTTCAGAGTTCACGAGGGTCTCACGGACCCCGAGAAGTGCTTGTGTCAAGGAGAGGGATCTCAACTAAGGCCGGCTCTAACCTTATGAGTGGTAAGACTTGTGTCTTAGGCCCCCAAATTTGGGGGGGCATTTTTTAAAAATAATAGGTTTATAAGTATTTAAAAAATAATATTTAGTACTTTTAATACTAAAAAATAGAGTTTTTAATATAAAAGGAAAGAAAACTTTTTATATATAAAAAAATAAAGTAATAATTTGACTTATTTAAATATGGGTAGATGAATAGTTTTCCCAATGTTCCAATTTTTCACATTTTACTCTTTCATTAGATAACATGTAAACATTTTACTCTCCCTTTCTTAATTTGTCCAAGTCAATTTTTCTTTTTCCCAATCTCTTCATAGTTTAAAAACCCTACATATTTTTTGTCTTTCTCTTTAATATTCTTACTCACCTTCTTTCTTCAAGATTTTATTAGTTTAAGTATTCAACAATACTTTTAAGCTTCCAATAGTTCTATACTTCTATTGCTCTATAATATCTTATCTAAAATCAACAATATCTCAAGAAAGACTAAATGAAATGGCTATAATATTAATTGAGAATGAATTATTATAAATATCGATTATAAAAAAGAATATAAACAACTTTATATCTCAAAAAGCTAGAAGAATAGACTTCAAATAAAAATATATCTTATAACTTTCTTTTAAAAATTTAGGCCTCATATTAAACTTTGTCTTAAGGCGCCGCATGTGCTTGAGCCGCCCTTGATCTCAACCATAACAAGTTTCACATCCAAATACCATTAACCACCTACTTCTAGTCTTCCTCAAAGGCTTAAACATAAATAAAAGAATTAGCAGAATGACTTAATACATCTAAGACACAAGCAGTAGGTGCAAGAGCCATGGTGAACATTGTTAAAAGTTCAAATACACACAAAACTCAACAATTGTGAACAGATAAGGTACTGCAGTTCATCATCAAGGCACAACAGTAGCTAAGGGAATAGTTTTGACTGAAAGGAGATTCAAATCAAAGTATAGGATAAAAGGTAGGCATGAGATCACTGTTGGGATACAATATCAAGAAATGCATATAGTAGGCATGCTTCATTACTCATGTTTCTAGGCACAAAATATTAACAGGCCAGTATTGTGAAGAGAAGAGTTTAAGTATATGTTCTACTGTCTTCACTGTAGATTTGATGCTCAGAGTTCTTTTGTATAGGTTCAGAGTATAAGAATAGTGCACAAGCACTAAAGAAGAGCTTCAGCATAGATGAGAAATAACCTAGTTGGGTGAGTAACATATCCTTTAACTTATTGAGGTAAACAGGTCATACTGAGTTAATAGTTGGGCAAGTAAACAGTTTTAACATAGCATCTCAACAAAGCTCAACACATGGCTTGATATAAGTTAACATGACAATTATATCAAAATAGTGTGAAGTCATGGCTAAGCCTGACAATTGGAGTCATGAGAACAGATCATTCTAAGAAAACCTTTTGACAAGCAATATTTACAAACTCAAACCAGTGTGTTACCATAGTAAGGTCATAACTGTGACATATAGGTGCAAATATACAATCCTTCAGACAAAAGTTAGGTGATGGTATGTGAACTTAATCAAATTAACAATGACAGGTGTGGATTCAGGTGCAAAGGTTTATACCATGACATCATAAGTTTCACAAAACTCATCTAGTCATCAGATGGCAAGTGTCAGTACTCACTATAGAGTTTTATCCTAATCACGTAATGTTCATTCATAAATGCAAGTTCCTAACACATTATCAAGGTTCATTGTATGGTTAAATTATCACAGAGGGTACATAAAGATCATTTTACTACAATGGCATGAGTAGGCTTCTATTTAGAGTCTGACAAGTTAACATGAAAAGTAGGAATTGAACCAGAACAACAAAACTTCATAGGTGTCAAAATAGTTCAATTTGGTAAGTGTTGACAGTGTTTCAAACAAGTTTAGGAGCCTGATTTTATTCCATAATAACATACATTGAACTAATTACTTGACTAACAGATCATGTATTATATTTACCATTATAGGATTTAACTAGTCACAAAGCTCTGAAAGAGTCTAAAGGCAAAATCTATATAGGGGGTCATTAAACATGGAGAACCAGCAAGTTATCATTCTCACACGTATCAGCCTAGACTAATTAAAGTGGATAGATTGAATACATGACATGAAGCACAGGGATTCAATCTATAATATTAACATATTTTCACAAGTAGGAGGGTTGAATAACCTGGAGGTACAGAAACACAAAGATAACTTAAGAAATATTACTTGACTTAGAGTAATTTTTACTAATTGAGTCATGAAAGCTAAAGTTTAATTACACGTATTCAATAACAGTATCAATGTGGCATATTTCAATTAGAAAGCTCCTAAGTTAACAGTGGAAATAGCATGTAAAGATTGGTTATAACAAACTTAAGTTCATATCATCAACAACTAACATAAACAATGGAAAATCAGTTAAGAAATCACACAGAACCATACGACTAATTCATAGTAAAGAGAGGGGTCAGGAGGCACTAACCTTCTGCAGGGCAGCAAACTAAGTAAGAAGTGTTCAATAACCGTTTAAGGATCCAAACTCAAGACCAATATAGAAATCGAACTCAAAACCGGAGAAAAGAAAAGAAAATAGAAATCAGAGAGTGCTTAGTGAGGAAACCTAAAGCTTTAACCTTTTTCTTTCTTTCTTTTGTATTTCAGATAGTATTCGATGGATGTTAGGTGAAGTCATTGAATTCCCTTTTTTTATAGTGGCATGAAAGTCTAGGGTTTCGATCGATTTCAAATTAATAGTTGTCACGTCCCAAACTCCCTCCAAGACATGTCCTGACGGTACCTAGTCTCTACGACTAGGTAAGCCTAACAGATTGCGAAAATATCTATAATGGAAGAAAAACTAAACATCTAACTGCATTAGATACTGAATAACCAATAATAATGCCGCTCGGCATATACAATAACCAAAGCACTAGACGTACACAATTTTCCAAAACCCGGAACATCATAAGTCACAAGTTACAGAAGGAAACTAGTATCTCTATACACCAGAGTCTAATAAAAGAAGTAAGGAAGGTAAATGACAGAGGAGGGAATAGAGGGGGACTCCGAGGTCTGCAGACGCGGCAGATATACCTTGAAGTCTCCGTACAGCAGCAAGCACCCTCAGCTAGTAGCGGGGATGATAAGTGCCAAGCCTAACCACGGTAGAGTAGTGACGAGGTCAGGTCCGGGCCCTACTGGATATAATAATAAGATAGATGCTATAATAAAAATGAAGTAAAATGGAGAAGACAACAGCAATTATTCACAAAGACATAACGACACCGCAAAATGATATAACAACAGGGGCACTCCTGAGATACCGTCTCGTAGTCCCAAAAGTAAATATACAGGGATAACTCCCGAGGTACCGCCTCGTAGTCTCAAAAGTAAATATGTAGGGAGAACTCCCGAGGAACCGCCTTATAGTCTCAAAAGTAAATGTACAGGGAGAACTCCCGAGGTACCGCCTCGTAGTATCAAAAGTAAATATGCAGGGAGAACTCCCGAGGAACCGTCTCGTAGTCTCAAAAGTAAATGTGTAGGGAGCTCCCGAGGAACCGCCTCATAGTCTCAAAAGTAAATATACAGGGAGAACTCCCGAGGAACTGCCTCGTAGCCTCAAAAGTAAATGTGCAGGGAGAACTCCCGAGGAACCGCCTCGTAGTCTCAAAAGTAAACACACATCTCAAACCGATAAATACAACAGTTAGCAACAAGATTTCTACAGTTACTATTAATAAAGAATAAGGAAAATAGGAAATCAACTAGGCATGCTTCACAGATTTCAAATAAGCAGTTAAAGCACGTAGACATGCGATATTAGACTAACCAGGATAACTATACAGGTTGGTATAACGCTATTAAGAATAAAAAGCAAATTACTACTCAGAAAAATGGTATAACCCAAATTAAAAGGAAAACAGGCTGCAACTCAGTAAAATTGGTTTTTTTACAACAAATAGCCCGTGTATGTACTCGTCACCTCGGGTACACGGCGCTCACATATCACAACAGTACCAAATCCTAAGGGAATTTTCCCCACACAAGGTTAGGCAAGCCACTTACCTCGAACCAAGCTCAATCAATCGATAGCGATGCTCTTTTCACGAATATCCGGCTCCGAATGGCCCAAGTCTAACCAAAACCAATTGCATATCATAAATACAACTATAATAGACTAATCTAATTATTGAAATCAAGACTTTAACAAAAATTCCGAAATCCGCCCTAAAAAGTTGACTCGGGCCCACATCTCGGAATCGGGAAAAAATCATAAAATCCGAAAGCGCATTCACTCGCGAGTCCAACCATACCAAATTTATCAAAATCCGACCTCAAATGACCACTCAAAACCCAAAACCAAACTCTTCAAATCCCTAGTCTCAAACACCCAAATTCCACCTTAAATACATACTAACTAGGTGGAAAAATAAATGGGGAAGCAAAATTATTGATAAAAAATAAGCACAAGGAACTTACCTCATGAAATCCCCTAAAATTGCTCTCAAGAAATCGCCAACCCGAGCTCAAAATTTGCCCAGGCATTCCCGCATCTGCGGACCACCAGTCGCATATGCGACGCCGCACCTGCGGAAAAATAATTGCAGGTGAGGATTCCACTTATGCCAAGGGTTTCTGCTTCTGCGGACCAGGGATCGCACCTGCGATCTCGCTTCTGCGGAGACCCTTCCGCTCCTGTAATCCCAAACCTCCCAAGCCTCTCCGCTTCTGCGTTCAAGCTTCCGCAGAAGCGACTCCGCTCCTGCGGCCTTCATGTCGCACCTGCGACCCCAGGCCAAACTCCTCCAGCCCACATCTGCGATCCTCCTCTTGCACGTGCGAGTCCGCACCTGCAGTCTCCCCACTGCAGGTGCAAAAATACCAGACACCAGAAACTTCAGCCATTTGCCTAAGTCCAAATTAAATTCGTTACGCATTCGAAACACACCCGAGGCCCCCGGGACCTCAACCCAATATACCATCAAGTCCTAAAATACCATACAAACTTAGTCGAGCCCTCAAATTACATCAAACAACGCTAAAAACACGAATCACCCTCCGATTCAAATTTAATGAACTTGAAACTTTAAACTTCTACAACCGATGCCGAAACCTATCAAATCACGTCCGATTGACTCACATTTTGCACACAAGTCATATTCGAAATTACAGACCTACTCCAACTTTCGGAATTGGAATCCGACTTTGATATCAATAACTCCACTACCGGTCAAAATCTTCAAAAATTCGACTTTTGCCATTTCAAGCCTAAATCAGCTACAGACCTCGAATTTACAGTCCGGACACGCTCCTAAGCCCAAAATCACCCAACGGAGCTAACGGAACCGACGAAATTCCATTACGGATTCGTCTTCACTTAGTTTTGACTACGGTCAAAATCCTAAGACTTAAGCTTCTATTTAGGGACTAAGTATCCCAAATCACTCCAAAACCATAACGACAACCTCCCGGTAAGTCACATAAGCAGAAAATGGTACGGGGAAGACAGTAAATAGGGGATCGGGGCTATTACTCTCAAAACGACCGGCCGGGACGTTACATCCTTCCCCTTTTAAAATAATCGTTCGTCCTCGAACGAGCATAAAGACATACCTGAAGTGGTGAAAAGATGAGGATAACGGTTGTGCATATCATGCTCGGTCTCCCAAGTTGCCTCCTCGACCGGCTGACCCCTCCACTGAACCTTCACAGAAGCAATGTTCTTTGACCTCAGCTTTCGAACCTGCCTGTCCAAAATAGCCACTGGCTCCTCAACATAAGATAGATCTTTGTCCAACTGGACTGAGCTGAAATCCAGCACATGAGACGGATCACCGTGATACTTCCGAAGCATAGAAATATGGAATACCGGATGAACCCCTGCAAGATTGAGAGGCAAGGCAAGCTCATAAGCAACCTCCCCAACATGTCGCAACACCTCAAATGGGCCGATAAACCTTGGGCTCAGCTTGCCCTTCTTCCCGAACCTCATAACGCCCTTCATAGGCGAAACCCGGAGCAAGACCCGCTCTCCAACCATGAATGCAACATTGCGAACCTTCCGGTCTGCATAACTCTTCTGTCTGGACTGGGCTGTGCAAAGTCGATCCTGAATCACCTTCACCTTATCTAGGGCATCCTGAACCAAGTCTGTACCCAATAATCTAACCTGGCCCGGCTCGAACCAACCCACTGGAGACCAACACCGCCTACCATATAGAGCCTCATACGGTGCCATCTGAATGCTCGATTGATAACTGTTGTTGTAGGCAAACTCCGCAAGTGGCAAGAATTGATCCCAAGCACCCCCAAAATATATCACACAAGCACGAAGCATATCCTCCAGTATCTGAATAGTGCGCTCGGACTATCCGTCCATCTGAGGGTGAAATGTTGTGCTCAACTCAACCCGAGTACCCAGCTCCTACTATACAGCCCTCCAGAACTGTGATGTAAACTGTGTACCCCGGTTAGAGATGATAGAGACCGGTACGCCATGAAGCATGACAATCTCGCGGATATAAATTTGAGCCAACTGCTCTGAAGAATAGGTAGTCATCACAGGAATGAAATGAGACGACTTGGTCAGCCTATCCACAATCACCCAGATTGCATAAAACCTTCGTTGAGTCCGTGGGAGTCTAACAACAAAACCCATTGTGATCCTCTCCCATTTTCACTCTGAAATCTCTAACTTCTGAAGTAACCCACCTGGCCGCTGATGCTCGTATTTCACCTACTGGCAATTTAGATAGTGAGCCGCATACTCCAATATGTCTTTCTTCATCCTCCTCCACCAGTAATGCTGCCTCAAGTCTTGATACATCTTCGCGGCACCCAGATGAATGGAGTACCGCGAACTGTGAGCCTCCTAAAGAATCAATTCTCACAAACCATCTACATTGGGCACACATAACCTGCCCTGCATCCTCAATGCACCATCATCCCCAATAGTGACCTCCTTAGCATCACCGTGCTGGACCGTGTCCTTGAGGACAAGCAGATGGAGGTCATCATACTGATGCTCCCTGATACGATCATAAAGAGAAGACCGAGAGACCACTCAAGCCAATACTCGACTCAGCTCAAAAATATCCAATCTCACAAACTTGCTGGCTAAGGCCTGAATATCCAACGCTAATGGCCTCTGTGCTGCTGGTAGATATGCCAAACTCCCCAAACTCTCTGCCCTGTGACTAAAAGCATCGCCACCACATTGGCCTTCCCGGGATGGTACAAAATGGTGATATCATAATCCTTAAGTAGCTCCAACCACCTCCACTGACGCAAGTTAATATCCTTCTGTTTAAACAAATGTTGCAAACTCCGGTGATCGGTATCGATCTCACAAGGGACACCGTACAAATAGTGCCGCCAAATCTTCAAGTCATGAACAATAGCTGCTAGCTCAAGGTCGTGGAGAGGATAGTTCTTTTCATGCACCTTCAGTTGTCTGGATACGTAGGCAATCATCCTACCGTCCTGCATCAACACCTCGCCGAGACCAATCCGCGACGCGTCATAATATAATGTATAAGACCTCGAACCTTAAGGCAATATCAATACTAGGGTTGTAGTCAAAGCTGTCTTGAGCTTCTGAAAGCTCTCCTCACACTCCTCTGTCCACCTAAACGAAGCACCCTTCTGGGTCAGCCTGGTCAGAAGTGTTGCAATAGATGAGAAACCCTCTACAAATCGACGGTAATACCCCGCCAAACTAAAAAAAACTCCGGATCTCTGTAGCTGAGGACGGTTTGGGCCAACTCTACATTGCTTCAATCTTCTTCGGATCCACCTGGATCCTATCACTCGATACTACATGACCCAAGAATGCCCCTGAGTCTAGCCAAAACTCACACTTTGAGAATTTTCCATATAACTTCTTTTCTCTCAGGGTCTGAAGCACAGTCATCAGGTACTGCTCATGATACTCCCGAGTCCGGGAGTACACCAGAATGTCGTCAATAAACACAACAATGAATGAGTCAAGATAGGGCCGGAACACGCTGTGCATCAAGTGCATAAATGTTGCCGGGGCATTGGTCAGCCCAAATAACATCACAAGAAACTCGTAGTGACCATACTGAGTCCTGAAAGCAGTATTCGGGATATCTTGCTCCCGAATCTTCAACTGATGATAGCCTGAATAGAAGTCAATCTTGGAAAACACTCTGTTACCCTGTAACTAATCAAATAAGTTATCAATACGAGGCAATGGATACTTGTTCTTCATTGTGACTTTGTTCAACTGGCGGTAATCAATACACATCTGTATAAAACCATCCTTCTTCTTCACAAATAAGATAGGAGCACCCTAAGGCGACACATTGATCCAAATGAAGCTCTTATCAAGCAACTCATGTAACTGCTCCTTCAACTCCTTCAATTAAGGAAGAGCCATACAATATGGAGGAATAGAGATGGGCTAAGTGCCCGGCAACAAATCAATGCCAAAATCAATATCTCTGTCGGGCGGCATGCCCGGAAGATCAGATGGAAATACATCTGGAAAATCCCTCACTACTGGGACTGACTCAACTGTAAGGTTATCAATACTGACATCTCTCACATAAGCTAGATACGTGTCACACCCCTTCTCAACCATTTGTTGAGCTTTAAGAAATGAAATAACTCCGCTGGGAGTATACTCTAAGGTACCTCTCCACTTTAATCATGGTAATCCTGGCATAGCCAGCGTCACAGTTTTGGCATGACAATCAAGAATAGCATACCGGGGTGACAACCAGTCCATGCCCAAAATAATATCAAATTCTACCATGTTGAGCAATAATAAATCGGCTCTGGACTCAAAACCACTAAGAGCAATCAAACATGACCGATACACGCAGTCCACAACAAGAGAATCTCCCACAGGAGTAGACACATAAACAGGGAAACTCAAGGAATCCCGAGATACGCCCAAATACGGGGCAAAATAGGAGGACACATAGGAATATGTAGAGCCTGGATCAAATAAGATCGATGCATCTCTATGACAGACTGGAACAATACCTGTAATGACAGAGTCAGAAGCACTTGCCTCTGTATGAGAAGGAAGAGCATAATATCTGGTCTGGCCTCCCCCTCTAGGGCAACCTTGACCTCCCCGACCTCCACCTCGAACTGGATGAGCATGTGGGGTAGTAGCTGGTGCTGGAATCATAGCCTGAGGACCCAGTGGAGCACGCGGTAGCTGAGAAGTCTGTGGAGGTGCACCCCTCCTAAATTTGGGACAATCCCTCACCATATGGTGGGTGTCGCCATACTCAAAACAAGCTCTCTGAGGGTGTGGCTGTTGTGACTGGCTCGGGCCAGGTCTGCTGGACTAGCCGCTAAAAACACCCCGAGCAAGAGGCACATTAGATACTGGTGGTGCATAATAAAGCTCCTGGGGCCTAGCAGGGTTGGAATACCACTGCGACTGGAAGAACTGAATGAACGGGGCTACTCCGATAACTCCTACCATGTCAAACTGCAGCTGGGGCACGAGTACCGCTGTAAGTTCCAGACTCTCGAGACCTCTTGGCCTCCCTCTCCTCTCTATCCTGGGCAAGCATGCTCTCTAATCTCCTGGCAATACTCACAACCTGCTGATAAGAAATATCCATCTCCAACTCCCTGGCCATAATAATTTGGATACTGGGGTGGAGTCCCTCAATAAACCGTCGAACCCTCTCTCGAATGGTGGCAACCAAGGCTGGTGCATGTCGAGCCAAATAACTGAAGCGGACTGCCTATTCTGACACATTCATAGCACTCTGGCACATCTGCTCAAACTTCGCATGCCATGAGTCCCTGAGGCTCTGAGGGACATACTCTCTCAAAAATATGTCTGAGAACTGAGTCCATGTAAGTGAAGCTGCCTTATCCGGACTACTCAGCTCATAAGCACGCCACCACTGATAGGCTGCTCCTCTAAGTTGGAAGGTGGTAAAAGAAACCTTACTCGTCTCCGCTACGCCCATAGTATGGAGAATATGATGACACTCCTCCAGAAAAACCTGAACATCATCTGTAGCCAATCCGCTAAAAGTAGGTGGGTGGTACTTCTTGTACCTCTCACGTCTGAGCTGCTCCACCTCAGAAACTACTGCCCTAACCTCAGGCTGAACTGGAGCTACCGGTTGCATCGGTATAATCTCTGGAACCTGGTCGACCTGAACCCACTGCTCTGGAGTACCGGCGACGGGAGTTTGTGCTCCTCCCCCAGCCTAAGATGTGGCAGGAGCAAGTGGAGTCAATCCAGCCTGAGCTAAGGTGCTGAATATGCTCAAAATTTGGGCTAGAGTCTCCTAGAGGGCTGGTGCAGCAATAGGTATCTCAGGTGTCTGCCCTCCAGCTGGAGCTACTGGGGGATCTTCTGTAGCAGCTCGTGCGGGTGCTCTGGCTGCACCGTGTGGACGTTCTTGGCCTCTACACTGGCCCTGGCCTCTCGCGGCTCTAGCAGGGAGCGTAGGTGCCTGGTCATCAGATCCGCATGTATGTGTCCTCACCATCTGTGAGAGAATAGAATAAAAAAGTTTAAAAATATCAAAGTCAACAATTTCGCACGACAAGGAATCAAAGAAGTGTAATCTTTCCTAACAGTTCCATAGCCTCCCGAAGATAAATATAGATGACTCTGTACCGATCCGCGAGACTCTACTAAACTTGCTTGTGAATCACGACGCCTATGAACCTAGAGCTCTGATACAAAACTTATCACGACCCAAACTCCCTCCGAGACATGTCCTGACGGCACCTAGTCTCTATGACTAGGTAAGCCTAACAGATTACGAAAATATCAATAATGGAAGCAAAACTTAACAGCTAACTGCATTAGATACTGAATAACCAATAATAATGCCACTCGGCATATACAATAACCAAAACATTAGACGCACACAGTTTCCCAAAACCCGAAACATCATAAGTCACAAGCTATAGAAGGAAACTAGTATCTCTATACACCAGAGTCTAATAAAAGAAGTAAGGAACGTAAATGACATATAAGGGAATAGAAGGGGACTCCGAGATCTGCGGACGCGGCAGATATACCTTGAAGTCTCCGTACAGCATTAAGCACTCTCAACTAGTACAGGGCTGATAAAAAGTACCTGGATCTACACACAAAACATGTGCAGAAGAGTAGCATGCATACACCACAACGGTACCCAGTAAGTGCCAAGCCTAACCTCGGTAGAGTAGTGACGAGGTCAGGTCCGGGCCCTACTTGATATAATAATAAGATAGATGCTATAATAAAAATAAAGTAAAATAGAGAAGACAACAGCAAGTATTCATAAAGCAATAAAGACACCATAAAATGATATAACAACAGGGGCGCTCTCGAGATACCGTCTCGTAGTCCCAAAAGTAAATATACAGGGAGAACTCCCGAGGTACCGCCTCGTAGTCTCAAAAGTAAATATGCAGGGAGAACTCCCGAGGAACCACCTCGTAGTCTCAAAAGTAAATGTACAAGGAGAACTCCTGAGGAACTGCCTCGTAGTCTCAAAAGTAAATGTGCAGAGAGAACTCCCGAGGAACCGCCTCGTAGTCTCAAAAGTAAATGTGCATGAAGAACTCCCGAGGAACTGCCTCGTAGTCTCAAAAGTAAATATGCAGGGAGAACTCCCGAGGAACCACCTCGTAGTCTCAAAAGTAAACACACAGCTCAAACCGATAAATACAACAGTTAACAGCAATATTTCTATAGTTAATATTGATAAAGAACAAGGAAAATAGGAAATCAACTAGGCATGCTTCATAGAGTTCAAATAAGCAGTTAAAGTGCGTAGACATGCGATATTAGACTAACCAGGATAACTACACAGGTTGGTATAATGATATTAAGGATGAGAAGCAAATTGCTACTCAGCAAAATGGTATAACCCAAATTAAAAGGAAAACAGGTTGCTACTCAGTAAAATCGGTTTTTTTTTACAACAAATAGCCTGTGTACGTACTCGTCACCTCGCGTACACGGCGCTCACATATCACAACAGTACTAAATCCTAAGGGGATTTCCTCCATACAAGGTTAGGCCAGCCACTTACCTCGAACCAAGCTCAATCAATCGATAGCGATATTCTTTCCAAGAATACCTAGCTCCGAATGGCCCAAGTATAGCCAAAAACAATCGCATATCATAAATACAACTATAATAGAGTAATCTAATTAATAAAACCAAGACTTTAACAAAAATTCCAAAATTCGCCCTAAAAAGTCGACCTTGGACGACGTCTCGGAATAGGACAAAAATCACAAAATCTGAAAGCCCATTCACTCACGAGTCCAACCATACCAAATTTATCAAAATCCAACCTCAAATGACACTCAAAACCCAAAATCAAACTCTTCAAATCCCCCGAAAAAATGCACAAGGAACTTACCTCACGAAAAATGCTCTCAAGAAATCCCCCGAAAAATGCTCTCAATAAATCGCCAACCCGAGCTCAAGAATGAAGAAAATGGCCAAAAATCTTGAAGCCTCGCTTAAAAGGGTTCTGCCCAGGCATTCTCGCATCTGTGGACCACCAGTCGCAGACGCCGCACATGCGCAAAAATCATCGCAGGTGTGGATTCCACATATGCCGAGGGTTTCCGCTTCTTCGGACCAGGGATCACACCTGCGATCTTGCTTCTATGGAGACCCTTCCACTGCTGCGATCCCAAACCTCCCAAGCCTCTCCGCTTCTACGTTCAAGATTCCGCAAAAGCGACTCCGCTCATGCGGCCTTCATGTCGCACCTGCGACCCCGGGCCAAACTCCTCCAGCCCGCATCTGCGATCCTCCTCTCGCACGTGCGAGTCTGCACTTACGGTCTCCCCACCGCATGTGCGAAAATACCAGAAACCAAAAGCTTCAGCCATTTGCCTAAGTCCATATTCAATTTGTTAAGCATCCGAAACACATCTGAGGACCCCGGGACCTCTACCCAATATACCAAAAAGTCCTAAAATACCATACAAACTTAGTCGAGCCCTCAAATCACATCAAACAATGATAAAAACACGAATCACCCTCTAATTCAAACTTAATGAACTTGAAACTTTAAACTTCTACAACCGTGCCGAAACCTATCAAATCACGTTCGATTGACCTCAAATTTTGCACACAAGTCATATTCAACATTATGGACCTACTCCAACTTCTGGAATTGGAATCCAACCCCGATATCAAAAAGTCCACTATCGGTCAAAATTTCCAAAAATTTTACTTTCGCCATTTCAAGCCTAAATCAGCTACAGACCTCGAATTTACAGTCTGAACACGCTCCTAAGCCCAAAATCACCCAACGGATCTAACGGAACCAACGGAATTTCATTTCGGAGTCGTGTTTACTCAGTTCTAACTTCGGTCAAAATCCTAAGACTTAAGCTTCCGTTTAGGGACTAAGTATTCCAAATCACTCTGAAACCACAACGACAACCTCCCGGTAAGTCACATAAGCAGAAAAAGGTACGGGAAAAATAGTAAATAGGGGATCGGGGCTATTACTCTCAAAACGACCGGTCGGGTCATTACAATAGTAGGGCGTGACGATTGCACGGATGATTGTTGCAACGAAGGTGAAAAATAGAAGGAAAAGAAGGGGGAAAGCAGTTTAGGATTTACCTGAGAAGAGTCGACCGTGGAAACAATCGAAGCAGCGGTCAAACCCCAATACCCAGAGGTCACTACATTTGACCTCTGGATAAAGAATATTGATAATGAAGTCGAAGACACGGTCATGCATGTCATGGATGTGAAAGAACGATTGGAGAGCAGTAGCACGGTTTAGGTCTAGGGTTCAAATTGGGGCTTTTTGAATTTTGGTGATAAAAACGAAAGTAATCAGCATGATTCACGGATGTAGGAGACAAATTGAATGTTTTGAGGCTCGAATTTGTGACCTTGCACAAATTTGTGCAATGTTTCTGGTGATTGATGGCTTGACGGGTTAGAGAAAGAAGAGAGGAAAGGGAAAGAGAGGTGACCGGGTAGGGCTGCAAATGAATGAGGGTTTAGGGGTGTTAGGTTAGTTTAATGTGAAAGATGAGATCTGGGCCGTTGGATCATTTTATCAACGGTCCAAATTTTTTGGCTAATAAAAGTTATTAGTTTAGTTTTTGATAAAATATTAGTGGCTGTTATATCTTTGTAATCCAGCGGTTAGGATGAGATCGGGCAAAGGTTTTTAAAATAAAGGAAAACGCGAGATCAATATGGATTGTTGATGCTCTAAGCCAATGGTCCAGATTCTTTGTATTTATTTTGTGAATGTGGGAGATAGGCGACGTGGTATGATGCCATTGGCTGAGAAGAAGTGACATGAATTGCCAACATGGAGTAGGAAAGGTGGGTCTGGACCGTGTTGGAGCGTTTGGGCTTGTGTACTTGGGCCAAGCATAGCTGAAATGGACTTTAACATTAGACCACATCGAGTTTTAATTGGTTAGTTGCAATTGTAGCCTTTTGAGCTTTTAACCCCTTTAAAATCAACTTAATTGGGATTAATCAATCATAATTAAATGCAATAAAATATAATAATCAAATACATCATAAAATACTATGAATCAATTAATTATTTGTTAAAACACTTCATTTATTGAATTGTGAACTAATTTATTAATTTAAAGTACACACGGTATAGTAAAACTAATTTGTGAACTAATTTGATTAATTTGATTAATCTAATTAATTTAAAGCCCAAGTAAAACTTGTTTATTAAAATACCAAGGTTATTTTAATAGTTAAAAATAGTAAGATTAATTTATTAATAAGATTTAATATCGAATTATTATTAATTCAACAATACTAATTGTTATTTAGAAAAATAAGTATTATTGATTAGAAAATATTTTACCATGTTTATTGCAAGTTAATAATCATAACAAATTTAATTTTAAATGGGAGGGTCAAAATTGGTCGTCAACATCATGGATCAAGGAATATTTTTGTGCTAATTTAAAACTCGGGGAAAAAAAGTCTCCAAAACTAGAAGAATTGAAAGAAATATTCTCAAGGATGAAGTCATTCAAAGTATAAGAGGAAGAAAAAATAATAGTTTCATTTCAAGTTCCGGGCACAAAAAAGAGCCCATAGAAGAAACAAAAAAACCTTTAAAAAGTAAATTAATATGCTTGATTAGCAGAAGCCGAGGTCTTGGAGGCCTCAAATGTTGGAGCATTTTTTGAAGCCACACTTTCCGGAGTAGAAGATCCTGGGTCTTTATCTGGAGCTAATGGATCTAAAGCTTGTTCATGTATTCCTTCATCATCATGCTTAAGCCCTACACCTTTATCTTCATCTTCAAGCTCGTAAGATTCAGAGCTGGTTTATGTGGAACTTGAAGCAAAAGGCTGGGCGGGCATATTCTTGAAGGAGGTAGTTTCTCGGGTAGGAGCCTCGGTAATATAGTTGTCTATGTTCTCAATGCCGGTTTTGACATCCTCCAGAGTTTTTCTTTGCATGCTATAGACAGCATGAGTCTTTTCTAGCATAAAGGACTCCTCTTGAACTCGAAATCTTGCCCGACGCTCTTGGAGTTTTGACTGCAGTTGCTCATTCTCGACCTTCAAGATCCCATAAGTCTCCGCCAGGTCAGAATTAGTCTTTGCATGCTCACGATTTTGATCCATGACCTTTCAAATCCATTCCTCTATTTTGGCCATTTTCTCTTCGACCGCGTTGGCTTCCTCGGTCTTAGAATGTAAGTCAGTTTCCAAGGATCGAATCCTTTCCATGGAAGCTGACTCCTATTCTGCAGCCGAAGTAAGAGCATCCAGCAGTTCCATCCACTTGCCCTTCAGCTCGGAAAGTTCTGCATAAAGTTGTGTGGCTTCTTTGTTGTGAGCTCTTTTTTCTTGATCAGTGCTCCAACCGGGCCTCAAGCTCTTCCATTTGATCAAGTTTGGCCTCTAAGGCAAGAAGACGCTCAGCAAGTCCATCACACTCAGACCAAAGTTCTTCATTCTCCAAAATCATCCTTTGGAGACCCTCAGAAGCAAGAAGATTATCCTAAAAGGTAAAGTTTAAAGTAAGAAAGGAAAAAGGTAGGGGAAAAAAGAAGCAAAAGCAACTCAAGAGAGAGATGCATGCTATTGCTGATGAGGCACTCACCGGAAAGAGCGTCTATTTTCTTCCAATCCTTCTCAGTGTCCAGGGCTTTCATATAATTGGCTACCCCAACCAGTTTAGAGAAAATGTGTTCACTTGGAACCGTGATGTTAACAATATGTTTACCATTAGGGTCCCGGATTGGAGCCAGAAAAGTGCTCTCTATGTTCTCGTCATTTAATGATCGGGGGGTTGGAGAACGAATGCTTTTCCCTCGATCAACAGTGAAAGATGTTGGATCAGAGTTTGCGGCAGCACATGAAGTACAACCCCTTTGACCGGTAGTAGCAACCGGAACTCGGAAGAGAGAATCAACCATTTTTGCTAACTCAGACTCTTGAAAGAGTCTCTCTGTCTCCCCCTGATGGACTGTTTGGGTTGTCTCTTATTTTCCTTTGAAGAGAAACCATTTCAACGTCATCTTCGATTTTATCTTTGTCAAGGACCACTATTTCCGGCCCTGCAAGGATCGCCTCTAAGACCACAAGCTGTGTTTTCTCCCCAACTTTGGAAGAGAGTTTTCTTCTAGCCCTCTTTCCTTGAGGCCGGGGAGTGGGGCATGATGCAGCTCCACCGGAAGAAGATTCCACTTCACGAATCCTTTTTCGGTCAAGAACTTGTTGGAGTTGTTGTTGAGCCACCTTCGGATCAAATGGAATCTCGGAGATCAGGCAAACATAAGATCCCTTTGGAAGGCCTGAAAATGGAAAACAGAAGGTATTCTCACCGTGATTTTAGCACTTCCAATTTTTATTTATTGAAAGTTCTTTCCACGTACGGAGTTCCGGCATGGAAGTATCCAAAAATCTTTGAACCCACTGGGGTAAGTCTTCAACTACTGGAGGCACCCAATGAGTAGCTAAAAAGAAAAAGAGATAGAAGCTTAAAGAGGTTGAAAATTCATAAAAAGAAAAAAAAACATGCGGATAAGAGAACGTACGAGTATAATTTCATGACTCGAGAATTGGAGGTCCCGGCGTGGGAATAATGTCCTTGGAAGTGATGGAAACAATCCTTTCCATCCAACCATGGTCATTTTCATCATCCAAGATGGTGATGATGACATTATGACCACGCTTGCTAAGTTTGATCATGCCTCCTCAGAAGATCTTGGGAGGGTTGAGAAGGATCAGGTGTGCAAGGGGGAGACTTTCTTGTGTTCGGGAGGCTAGCTAACATAGGCAAGCTACTCTACGCCACACTACTGGACCAACTTGAGCCAAACATACTTGGTAACTCCGACAAAAGTCAAGAATGATTAGATTAATCTCGTGCTCGAGCCTGAGGATGAAAGCTTAAGTAGAAATAAAATTATACCCTGGTTTACTAAAGGTTATCCTCTCCACATCTAGTGGGGCTAATACTTTAATATTCTTTCAGCCACAATCCTCTTTCACAACAGGAATGTTGGTCATCCAGATAGAAGAAAGGTACTCGCCGACCCTGGACACTTTTTGGGTTCGAGGAAGTGCCCTGGATTTGGAGATCCTTATCGAAAGACCATTCTTTAAGAATGATCGTGTTCATAGTGGGGGGCTCAACGTTAATATTTTGGGTTTATTCTTTTTGGAAGCCCCCCAACGATGCAAATCCCGATGCTGACGGTTGTTTGAAGTGGTGCAGTTATGACCACCATGGAATCGCCTTGATTGGCGATATTAAAAGGGTCATTTGATGAAAGTTAGAAATTTGAAGGTTTTTGAGAAGTTTGACCGAAAGTGAACTTTTTGGTATCGGGGTCGAATTCCGATTTTGGAAGTTGGATTAAGTACGTAATGTCGAATGTGACTTGTGTGCAAAATTTGAGGTCAATCGGACGTGATTTGATAGGTCTCGGCATCGAATGTAGAAGTTGGAAGTTCAAAAGATCATTAATCTTGAATTGGGGTGCGATTCATGATTTTTTAGCATTGTTTGATGTGATTTGAAGGTTTCACTAAGTTCGTAATGTATTTTGGGACATGTTGGTATATTTGGTTAAGGTTCCAGGGGCCTAGGGTGAATTCCGGGTGGTTAACGGATCGAATTTGGAGTTGAAGAAAGAGCCGAAGCAGCTGGTGTCAGGTACAATCGTACCTGCGAGAAAGGGCCACAGGTGCGGTGTTATGGTCGTAGAAGCGGTCCTGGACCACCTGGGCAAAAGGGCCGTAGATGCGGAGTTGGGGGCGTTGATGCACATCGGCAGGAGCGGTCAAGGCTCCGCAGAAGCATGATCGCAGGAGCGGGTTTTGTCCGCAGAAGCGGACTTGGCTGGGCTTGATGGAAAGCCACACCTGTGATGGGGAATATCCGCAGGTGTGGAGCCGCAGGTGCGGAGCCACAGAAGCGGCTAGTGGACCACAAATACAAAAGTCGTTTGGGCAGAAGGGTTCTTTTAAAATCGGGATTTGGCCCATTTTCTCTCATTTTTCATTTGGTTGGGGCGATTTTGGAGAGCTTCAAGGGGAGGTTTTCATCAAGCATCGCAAGGTAAGTGATTCCCACTTATTATAAGCTAAATACATGGATTCTATGAGGATTTAAGCATGAAAATTAGTAGAAATTGTGGGGTTTTGGTAGAAAAATCTAGAATTTGGTATTTTGGATTTTGGCCATGAATTTGGGCATGGAATGGAAAATAAATTATATATTTGAGTTCGTGGTGTCATGGGTAAAGTTTATCTTCGAAAATTTTTGGAATCTGGGCACGTGGGCCCGAGGATGATTTTTATCGACTTTTCAAGCGGAGTTAAGAATTTGTTATAAATTGGATTATAATAAGTATTAGAGTATATATTTATGGATTTTCATATTTATTGACTAGTTTTGGAGCATTGGGCATCGGTTTGAGTTATTGGAAGGGCTTGGGAGTCGGTGATGGAACTTCGGAGCGAGGTAAGTCTCTTTTCTAACCTTGTAAGAGGGAAATAACCCCATAGGTGAAATATTACGATATGTGCTTCTATTTGTGGGGGCTACGTACGCACGAGGTGACGAGAGTCCGTGCGTAGCTACTATTATGCTAAGTCTGGGTAGTCTAGGACCCAAATCACGCTATACTTGCGATATTTGCGACCTTGTTGTTAATTTAAATTGCTTAAATCATAGTGAACTTGGTAAATGAAATTTTAAAAGGTTAAACTTCATTTTATTGATCGTTAAATGAGAATTGACAATTTCTTGGATAACTGCTCCTTAAAGAATTCTTGATTTACTGTTGAATGTGTTTATCTTTTGTGGAGCGGGCCGAACGCCTCGGTATATTAAATAGATGCATCTATGGTTCGCACCGTTCGACCCTCGGCAATGCACAATTTAAATATTTATGTTGGAGCGGGTCGTACGACCTCGGCATGATTTGCGCATGATTTAATTGATTGCTTTGGAATTTACAATAAATGATATTGCCTCCTTGGCCTGAGATAAATTGTTAAATAATGGGAAATAAATTTGGAGAGTTCTTAATCATAAAAGAACTGCTTACTTACTTCAAAATATTGGGCTTGCAACCGTATTATTTAATCCATGCCTAATTTAATTATATCATTTTATTTATTTATAGCCCATAGTAAGTGTCGAAGTCGGCCCCTCGTTACTACTTTTTCGAGGCTAGGCGGGATACTTACTGGGTACGCATTGATTTTCGTACTCATACTACACTTACTGTACATTTTCGTGTAGGTGCATATATGTCTAGTGGCCTTGTGAGTGCAAAGGTGCGATTATTGCGGGGACTTAGGTGAGCTTCATTTCACGTTACAAGTCCGCAACCAGCAGAGTCTCCTTCAGAGTATTTATATTTCCCCTGTCCAAAATTTTATTCTGGAAAGATGTTGTACTTTATTTTACATTCCTATTTGTGGCTCATACACTTGTGATACCGGATTTTGGGGTGATTATAGGTTGTTCAGTGTTGAAATTGTTAAGAACATTATTTGTATTCTGTAAAGTCTATCTTTCATTATTTATTCAAACAAAATTATGATTTCAAAAAAATAGATTAATGAGAGCTAAATTAACTATTTAGTGTTGGCTTGCCTGACAGCGGTGTCCGGCGCCATCATGACCCTTAGTAGATTTTGGTCATGACAACTTGGTATCAGAGCACTAGGTTCACTTAGGTCTCACGAGTCATGAGCGAGTCTAGTAGAGTCTTGCGGATCGGTACGGAGACGTTTGTACTTATCTTCGAGAGGTTACAGGACTGTTAGGATCACTTCCATTCTTGATTCCTCATCGTGCGATTTGATTCCTTTAAGGCGTATGCCTTCATTTCCTTCCTATTCAATCTTATGCGACGTGAAGCGCTTGTTATAAATTTGGAATCGAGGAATCTTAATGATACTACAAATGTGGTGCAGGATGTTTCTCCTTGCATATCCGATTGGGCTATTAACGTCGCTTTGCGGAAAGTCGTTCTACCGTTTCAGCTCAGTATCAGTACTACCTAGAGTTTTGAGATTTGCCATTGATTGTTATGGCGGTTCGTGCGTTGCTATCGCACCATGTTGTGTAATAGTAGGATACTGGACTATGCATCAAAGCAGTAAATGACTTGGAAAGAGGTTTTACTCAATGCGTGATTCGGAGATTTAATATTTTATTTCCGGCGAAGTAGAGGCAATGGGACTATGAATGTTCAAGTTTGGGTTGATGGAGTAATGGGACTTGGTATTTTCAAGCATTGTGGAATGTTCCTGTTGAACGTGTTAAGGTTCGCCGGTGTAATGGTCTTCATCAATTTGCCTTCGGGGCAGAGTAGTGTGAGATGGTGCCGGAGAAGCGGTTGTCAGAGACAATGGAGTGCAGTAATTCCGGAATTTAAATGTGTATTTATAATGTTGATGGCTCGAGGAAGATGATCTTCGGAGGGGTTTAAAGTTGGTAGAGATCTATTGGTTCAAGTGCTACAGAGATAGATATTGAGTTAAGGCAACAACTGGGTAGCAAAGGATGAGGAAGGACATGTGGGGGTGTCTTGCGGTGGTTAAATTTCTAGAAGGCCAAGTGTGAGAAACAGAAGTCGGGTAGTTTCTTAAAGGAGAGGGTTTGACCAAAGTGGGAGAGTGGCAGAGTAGCATATGGGTTCTGTGGTAGGATGACTATATGCCTTGGGAAAGGTTTAGAGTGATTTTGGGATTTCATGGTGGACAGTGACTAGGTCGAATTAATTTGGAATATTGGCTATTATACGGGGGAGAGTGGATACGACGGGAAGGAGTTGCCTGATATGAAGAATACAGCATGACTTTGGATGGGAATATACTGTTCTACCTTTTAGTTAATGTCCATGAGGAGTGAAAGGACTTGTACAGCTGGTGAATGAGCACGGGCTCAGGATGGGTTACTGATTATGTAGTAAGTGTACCCAGTGCAGTGACGTTGGAAGATGTCGACATGTAATTTCCATAGGTGGGTTATCTCCTGTGAGCAAGTCAACGGTCGCGTGGCTGGCGAAGCTTCTACGAAGAATTCTACTGGCTATCCGTTGAGAGGTTGAATACGAAAACGTGGCTAGTGATTCAGAGTGTTCTTGAAATGGTTAACAGGAAGATTTTGAGGCAAATTGGCGGGTTGATTGTGCAAGATCATGTCAATGGGGGATAAGGAGTCTTGGTGAATTCCAGAATTATGCAATGGTAGCTTCAAGCGAAGTGAGAGAGCCCCCACCGCCTACGATGGGATTGCATGGTTGTCTACTTGTGAGATTTCTGGTTATCGGCATATTGGTGGGTTATTACGACTAAGGAAAGAGAACATCAATGGCAATTTGAGCAAAGGATTTGAGGAATGTATGCTATAATTGTCCTTATAGATTCATGTTCAGGCTTTGGGAAGACTCGGGATTCATGCTTCGTGTAGAGGTGAGTTATAAGGAACGTGATTCAGTCGGGTGCTTCTTTGAGAGGGTGTTCATGTGCTAGTGGAGCCTTGGAGTTTGATTATATTCGGGACCAAGTCAGAGTGGGTGACTCTCAACAACGATCCTAGTGGAGTCAAAAGTTAAAGTGTGGTGCCTAAGAATTTCGAGTCAGTAGTATGGTTGAGTATCGAGCTTTTGCAGCGGATTATAAAGAGGGACTTGGAGTGTTCTGTGTTACCTTTGGTCTGCGGTGTAACATGAGATAAATGGGAGCAAATGACTTCGGAATCATAGAGAAATTGTCAGAATGGGTGTACCAGTTGAATACACGAATATACGCACAAGGATGGTATGACATGGTTTGTGGGTTTTGGAGACAATGTGGTCTTATGAAATGAGGTCACTCAGGATGAGTGTGGATTAAGTTTGTTATGTGTTGAATGAAGCTATCATTATACCTAAGGCAAGTCTAAGGTAAATTAGAAGAAGTCGGATCGGTTAGCAATGGTTGAATTGGCATAATGGCGGCAATAATTAGTTCCTTCAGCGTGTTAAACCATGCATGTGATTTGTGGCGGTACGTGCGAGGCTTGACGACCGCCGTAATTGACTTTATTTGGGGGCATTCGAGTATTGTGGCATGTTATGTGTAGATGGATCCCGGAAGATTTATGGTGGTTTAGACCACTACTTGAGGTTTGTGTTTTCTATGGTTATGGGAATTCAGTCGTGTGTCGCTATGGTTCTCTTGAAATGAGTTAAGTGAAAGGTTTCTATATGATGAAGTGTGTACCATATTAGTGGTTCAGGAGTTATGATGAAATTCTTGTACATTTGCGTATTGACATGATTAGGTGCAAAAGGTAGCATGGGAATCGGAAGTCGAGGATCAAGGTTGCCATTTGGGGTTGGCAGGAATATCACGAGCTCGGATGAGCGAGAAAGGACTTAGGTGGTTAGAGTCAGCTGGTATTGTCTTTGGCGTCGCATGGGATCGGTATCCTTTATGGAAGGCTTTGCATACTAATTGCGGATTCTTGATTGCTTTACATCTTTTGTATGGCCGATGGCATGGATGTGCTGACTCGTTGTCTGGTGCGGAAGGTCGTGGGAGAGTGTCCCATGGGAAGATTGTATAAGTGTGACATGTAGTCACTTGAATGATTAAAGATTGAAACCAAGTATGGAGATTTGTTACTATCGCTAATGTGAGAGTTTAGTCCTGAAAGGCACTCTATTCAGTTGGTTGTAAATTGTGGAAGTTTGTTCTGGATTCGAAGGTTGTTCTTGTATTTCATGGGAAAAAGGCTATTGTGGATCCTTGAGAGGGTATTTGCCCAAGCATGTTATGATCAGAATTGGTTTGGGGTCCGTTGATGGGTCCAGATGTGGATGTGTACTCTACACCAGCCTGGTGTGTTAATTCAGCATAGCATTTCTTATGGAGGAGTATTCGGGTGTGGGATGTTAATTTCGTCGTCAGCAATTTCATGTAATACCCTATTGTGCCATGTGGGTCGTGAGTCAGCTTGATTAATTGTACAATGTGTTGAGGTCCCACGTAGCGGTGGTGTTATGTGAGTAGGATGGCTCTCGAGATGCAGATCATATATTGCACCTTAGTTGTGCTTGAGTTTTATAGCGTATGACGCTACCCGTCTCCTCAGGATTTGTATTATGAACTTGGCGTGCTTATGATTAATATTCGGGCATTTCATGAGTATAAATGTTACGGCTCGATGTGTGTTTTCTTGAGATAATTATGTGTGGATCGGGTGGCACGCCGCCACGGGCATATGTTTGGATCGGGTGGCACGCCGCCATGGATATGTTGTTTGGATCGGGTGGCACGCTGCCACGGGTATCATGGTTGGATCGGGTTGCACGCCGTAACAGTATCATGTGTGGATCGGGTTGCATGCCGCAATAGTGTGATGTTAAGCACAGTTCCCTATATCTATTCATGTGTGTCTTGTCCCGCATTTTCTGAGAAAGATTCATGACACCTTTTCTGTTGTTTAGTTAGTTACGTGGGTTGTGAAGTTTTTTCCAGAGTTCGTTCTCCTTATGTACCACATTCGGGTTAGTGGATTGTTGGCACATGTTGGCATCATATGAGACCTTTGGTGGTATTTGTAGTGGCTTATTGCCGGAACGACTTGTACTGGGTGAGACGAGATTTTTGGACCTGGGATCAGTGCGATCAGATTTAAATGAAGTATATTAAAGAGCAATTATCGTTGCATGGTTCGGAATGAGGTCATGGTTCTTGTCAGGAGAATAGACTTAATGATTTGTTGACTCGGCAGTTGGTTATGAGTTTCTACACATCTCTTCCATTGTGGCAGTATTGCAAGAGTTGGAACGGGACTTATATGTGTCATGAGGTGTGTTGTGAGCATATGATTCATGGAATTTCGGCTATTGTTATTAGAGGATGTTATTATGGTCATGTGAATTATGCTGTGCATGGTGTGGATTCAGTAAAGGTATGAAGGCATGTATTGGTGCATCGTGTAGTGATTGATACGGTGTTCGGATGATGGGAGCAGGCCTGGCAGAAAATTTCGGATGTTGGAATTTGGCTTTAAGTCTAATTTAACTAAACAAAAGGGGAATCTTCGGATTTTCTCGACCAAATGTACTCAACTGAGTGGTGGTAGCAGGGGTAGGTGCACGAGATTTTAAACAGTGATTTCAGACAACTCCAGCACAGTTCTTAGCACGTTCAAGGACGAACGTATGTTTAAGTGGGAGAGAATGTAACGACCCGACCGGTCGTTTTGAGCTCTAGCACGTCGTTCGGCGGTTTGGGGACATGAGCAACTTCACTTCAGGTATTATGACTTGTACGCATGGTCGAAATTGAATTTCGGAAGTTCAGAAACGATTAGGAAAGAAAATTTTCATTTCGGAAGCTTTAAGTTGGAAGAATTGACCAAGGTTGGATTTTCGAGTAAACGACCCCAGAATCGGGATTTGAAGGTTCCAACATATTCGCATGATGATTTTGGACTTGGACGTATGTCCGGATCGGGTTTTAGATGACCCGGATGCTCTTCGACGCCTATTGTGGAAGTTGGCATTTTGAAAGAATTTCATAAATTTCGGTTGAAGTGCATTTCAATGTTATCGATGTCCGTTTGGGATTCTGAGATTGGGAATAGGTCCGTATGAGATTCTGGTATTGGGAGCACGTCCGGAAGTGGATTTGGAGGTCCGTAGGTCATTTTGGGGTCATTTGGCGAAAGTTAGAAATTTGAAGGTTTTTGAGAAGTTTGACCGGAAGTGGACTTTTTGGTATCGGGGTCGAATTCCGATTTCGGAAGTTGGATTAGGTACGTAATGTCGAATGTGACTTGTGTGCAAAATTTGAGGTCAATCGGACGTGATTTGATAGGTCTCGGCATCAAATGTAGAAGTTGGAAGTTCAAAAGATCATTAATCGACTAAGTTCGTAATGTATTTTGAGACATGTTGGTATATTTGGTTAAGGTTCCGGGGGCCTAGGGTGGATTCCGGTTGGTTAACGGATCGAATTTGGAGTTGAAGAAAGAACTGAAACAGCTGGTGTCAGGTACAATCGCCCCTACGAGAAAGGGCCGCAGGTGCGAGCCTGCAGGTGCGGCGTTATGGTCGTTGAAGCGGTCCAGGACCACATGGGCAAAAGGGCCGCAGATGCGGAGTTGGGGGCGCTGATGCGCATCCGCAGGAGCGGTCAAGGCTTTGCAGAAGCATGACCGTAGGAGCGGGTTTTGTCCGCAGAAGCAGACTTGGCTGGGCTTGATGGAAAGCCGCACCTGCGATGGGGAATGTCCGCAGGTGCGGAGCCGCGGAAGCGGCTAGTGGACCGCAGATGCGAAAGTTGTCTGGGCAGAAGGGTTCTTTTAAAATCGGGATTTGGCCCATTTTCTCTCATTTTTCATTTGGTTGGGGTGATTTTGGAGAGCTTCAAGGAGATATTTTCATTAAGCATCGCAAGGTAAGTGATTCCCACTTATTATAAGTTAAATACATGGATTCTATGAGGATTTAAGCATGAAAAGTAGTAGAAATGGTGGGATTTTAGTAGAAAACCTAGAATTTGGTATTTTTGATTTTGACCACGAATTTGAGCATGGAATGAGAAATAAATTATATATTTGAGTTCGTGGTGTCATGGGTAAAGTTTATCTTGGAAAATTTTTGAAATCCGGGCACGTGGGCCTGAGGGTGATTTTTATCGACTTTTCAAGCGGAGTTAGGAATTTGTTATAAATTGGATTATAATAAGTATTAGAGTGTATATTTATGGATTTGCACGTTTATTGACTAGTTTTGGAGCGTTGGGCATCGGTTTGAGTTATTGGAAGGGCTTGGGAGACGGTGATGGAACTTGGGAGTGAGGTATGTATCCTTTCTAATCTTGTAAGAGGAAAATAATCCCATAGGTGAAATATTACGATATGTGCTTCTATTTGTGGGAGCTACGTACGCACGAGGTGACGAGAGTCCGTGTGTAGCTACTATTATGCTAAGTCTGGGTAGTCTAGGACCTAAATCATGCTATACTTGTGATATTTGCAACCGTATTGTTAATTTAAATTGCTTAAATCATAGTGAACTTGGTAAATGAATTTTTAAAATGTTAAACTTCGTTTTCTTGACCGTTAAATGAGAATTGATAATTTTTTGGATAATTGCTCCTTAAAGAATTCCTAATTTACTGTTGAATGCGTTTATCTTTTGCAGAGCGGGTCGAACGCCTGCAGATTAAATCAATGCATCTATGGTTCGCGTCGTTTGACTCTCGGCAGTGCACAGTTTAAATATTTATGTTGGAGTGGGTCGTACGACCTCGGCATGATTTGCACATGATTTAATTGATTGCTTTGGAATTTACAATAAATGATATTGCCTCCTTGGCCTGAGATAAATTGTTAAATAATAAAAAATAAATTTGGAGACTTCTTAATTATAAAAGAACTGCTTGCTTACTTCAAAATATTGGCCTTGCAACCGTATTATTTAATCCATGCCTAATTTAATTATATTATTTTATTTATTTATAGCACATAGTAAGTGTCGAAGTCGACCCTCGTCATTACTTCTTTGAGGTTAGGCAGGATACTTACTGGGTACGCGTTGATTTATGTACTCATACTACACTTGCTGCACATTTTTGTGCTGGTGCATATATGTCTAGTGGCCTTGTGAATGCAGAGGCATGGTTATTGCGGGGACTTAGGCGAGCTATATTCCACGTTACATATCCGCAGTCAGCAGAGTCTCCTTCAGAGAAGTTATATTTCTGCTGTCCAAATTTGTATTCAGGACAGATGTTGTACTTTATTTTACATTCCTAGTTGTGGCTCATGCACTTGTGACATCGGATTTTGGGGTGATTATAGGTTGTTCAGTTTTGATATTGTTAAGAACATTATTTTTATTCTGTAAAGTCTATCTTTCATTATTTATTCAAAGAAAATTATGATTTCAAAAAAATTGATTAATGTGAGCTAAATTAACTATTTAGTATTGGCTTGCCTGACAGAGATGTCCGGCTCCATCACGACCCTTAGTAGATTTTGGGTCGTGACAGGAAAAAATTAAGTAAAAAGAGAAAAGAGGGGTAAGTTTATAGATGATTTTCAAACCAAAGTTATCATTACCTCGTTAATTAGCAAAACTGCTCGTCAAATCACAAAGAGGAACATGGAAGGATCAGTAAATGCAAAGAGACGTGCATCCTTTCAAGTGTCAGAAGCCATTCAAAAAAAATTTTGCCAAGAAATGAAAGGTCTTATCCACTTTCTGGTCATATCAAGTTGAGTCACCAGTAAGTAGGGGACTATTTGTATTGGGTAAAATTTAGAGCCCACATGTGAACATCTCACGTGCAGACACGTGGCAATGGTGATACGATGGAGGTGCGTCAGCAGCCAAATAATACCAGATAAAGTCATGTGATCGGTATCATATAAAATAGTTACCGCAGACGCAAGGCCCGGAGGAATGAATTTAAAAAAAGACATCGATTTAAGTAACCATTATAGAAGATCTCGACATTTATTTTCAATGTTATGCAACCATTAAGAGGGATTTTTATTCATCTTTAATAAGCGAGATTTGAGGATCTTGTCTCTCTAAATCTAGCTGTAAATAGAGGCATTTATACTCATTGTAAGGACACGATCTATAAGAATCATCAAGAATAAACCTTCCTTCTTTTATACTCAATTCTGTAGTTCTATCCAAAAATACTTTTGTGAGCTTCGCTATAAACTTCACTCTGGTGGACTTCATCTGGAATTCAGGGCCGTTTCATTCTTTAAGTATCTTTATATTTTGTTAATTTATATTTATTATTTCGCTAATCAGATCATTTAATCCACGTGTCTATAAACCACGTATATAAATTCAACTGTACTTTTTTACGGATAAACAAGGATAACTACGTGACATTAGTAGTTACAAGTAAAGAGAGTGAGAAGCATACAAACAACTAATTGGGTTAATATTGATATCATTTGACTAATATTGGCAGAATTTTATTAATCGGTTAGTATTGATAGCATCTTTGCTCTAAAAGGCCAAATTGGTTAATTTTTCCTTAAATTATTTCCATATTTATCTAAGTAACATCCTTTTTCTTCTAAGAAAATAGTGTTATCTATTTTTGTACTAGTTATGATTAGCCCGGGTTGTGCCCGGGCCCAACAACCATAGTCAAAGGCAAAATTTTAATGTGGCAATTTTGCGTCACCCGTTGAATTTATATCCACTTTTTAGAAAAAATTTAATTAATACCCAATTTTTAGATAACTTTAGATACATACACTTTTCTCTTCTTCTCTAATGTTGTTTTCTTCTTCTTGTACTTAGAGTTTCTTCTTCTTCTTCTTTTTAGTTGCAAAATGAATATATTAAATTTACTGTTATTTTGACAATTTGATGATTGATATTTGTTCTTTATGATATTTGAAAGTTATATTTCAAATTTGAGCTCATTTAAAGTAGATTTGGGCATTGAATCGTGTATTTGATTATTAAAAATCGAAAAATAAGTTTATGTTTCAAAATTTAAGATTCAAAATCTGACGTTGCATTCAATGTATTAAACTACTTAAGATTCGAATTTCTTAAGTTGTATTTGAAAATTAGAAGAACTTCAGATTTGAATTCTGAAGTTGCATTAAAAAGATTGAACTACTTTACATCCGAGCGGATAATTGACTCAAATTAAACTTCAAATAATATTTATTCATATTTTGTAATGATCCGGCCGGTCGTTTCGAGAGTTATAGCCCCGTTCCCCTATTTCCTGCTTCTTTTTGTGTTCTTTAGTTATATTATGATATATCGGGGTAGTTGGTTCGGGTTCGGAGTGGTTTCGGAGTGAATTGAGACACATAGTCTCTTAGTTGAGAGCTTAAGTTGGAAGAGTTGATCGGATGTTGACTTATGTGTAAACGACCTCGGATTTAAATTTTGATGGTTTTGTTAGCTCTGTTAGGTGATTTTGGACTTAGGAGTGCGTACGGAATGTGATTTGGAGGTCCGTGGTAGAATTAGGCTTGAATTGGCAAAAATTAGAATTTTGGCGATTTTGGCCCGCAGTGGAAATTTTGATATCGGGGTCAGATTGGATTTTTGGATGTTGGAGTAGGTTCGTGGTGTCATTTCTAACTTGTGTGCAAAATTTGAGATCATCCGGACGTGGTTTGGTAGGTTTCTGCATCGTTTGTGGAATTCGGAAGTTTAGAAGTTCTTAGGCTTGAATCCAAGTGTAATTTGGTGTTTTGATGTTGATTTGAGTGATCTGAAGGTTCGACTAAGTTTTTATGAGGTTATAGGATATGTTGGTATGTTTGGTTGTGGTCCCGAGGGTCTCGGGGTGATTCCGGGTAGTTAACGGAAGGTTTGGAGTGGAGAAATGTAGCCGAAGCTGCTGCTACTGGTGCTTTCCGCACATGTGGAGTGGGAACCGCGGGTGCGAAGCCGCAGGAGCGAAGGAAGAGTCGCAGGTGCGGCTAAGGGATACCTGGGCTCAGACCACAGGTGCGATGAAAATCCCGCATCTGCGGTGGTCGCAGAAGCGGTTTGGGAGGCGCATATGCGCAGATGAAACGCAGGTGCGGCTTTGGTCCAGCATCTACGATGACCGCAGATACGGTCAAGTGATCGCAGGAGCGTAGTCAGTCTTTTAATGAATTTTCACAGAAGCGAGCCCTTTTCGCAGATGCGGTTCCGCAGGTGCAGATTTAACTGGGCAGAAAACCCCAGCTCGAGGCTTTGTCTTCCATTTTCAATTTTGGACTTAGGGAGCTCGGGAGAGAGGCGATTTTTTGAAGGTTTTCAAGGAGGATGTTGGGGTAAGTGATTTTAGCCCGTATTGGTCTAATTTCCGTGAATCTATGGCTTTGTTCATCATTTAATTAGGGATTGGAATTGGAAATTTGGAGATTTAGGGCTAGGGAATTGGAGAGTGAACTTTGGGGTTTTGGAGGGGCAATTGAGTTTAGATTTTGCTAAATTTGGTGTGACTAGACTCGTGAGTGAATGGGCTTTCGGGTTTTGTGACTTTTGTTGGATTTCGAGACGTGGGCCCGGGGGCCGGATTTGAGTCGATTTCGGATTTTGACTCTAATTTGATAGTTTTCTTGTAGAATTGACCCATTTAGACTATATTAATTGTATTGTATTGCTTGTGGCTAGATTCGGGATGTAGGAGGCAGATTTGAGAGGCAAAGGTGTCACGGAGTAGGATTTTTTGCTTGGTTTGAGGTAAGTAACATTTTCAAACTTGGTTCTGAGGGTTCGAGACCCCAAATTATATGCTATGTGATTGGTATTGAGGTGACGCACATGCCAAGTGATAGGCGTGCACCGTGAGAATTGTGACCTGGGTGATTCCATGGCACCGTTTAGTGACTCTATCCTGTTGACATCTATGTTTTCATCGGGTGATAAAGTAGTTGAGCTGTAGATCGTGCTAGATATCATGTTTAGGCTTTGTGCCGGTATTGGTTGGACCCTTAGCGGTCGTTTCTTGCCGTCATCTCACTAGTTTCATTTACTATTCCATACTCAGTCATGATCATGCATTTTTATATCATATCTCGGTCTTAGTTATTTATTGATTCATCATATCATTGTTCCGGGTTGTTTTCATGACATTGTGAGCCCGTGGTGAGACTAGAGAGGTTGATGACTGAGTGAGGCCAAGTGCCTGGTTATGAGTGACAGTTATGGGATCGGGTTGCACGCCGCAGTGGTTATATTGATGATTATGATAGTGTTTGGGCTGTAGGAGCCCCTCCAGAGTCTGTGACACACCCCAAGTGAGCGCGGATGATATTATTGAGGGATGGATTTCCCTGGACATGGATTTGTCCGAAGTACTTGATACCTAACTAAGCAATTCAAATGTATTCAGTCATGGAAAATGACTCAAATGAGAGAACTTCCCAGCCAGATTAACAAGTACCGCCACAAAGAAATGCTGAAAATCCATCACACACAGAAGAACCATCACATGATTCTAATCGCAAGGTTCATACCTTAACATAACTCCGCTACAATGTGTGACCCCATCCAAAAGCTGGTCCATATTATCTACCTCGAGCCACCCTAATCAAAATAAATAACGACAGAGATACAAATGATGAAAATGCCACATAAAACCTGAAAGTCATAACCAATACGCAATTGATCATGCAATACCCAAATACTCATCTCGCTCAAATCCTGCCATAAGGCCCCCAATATAACCGCACCATGTGTGTATATAACCAATGAAACACAACTTTTCGTAGCATAGAAGAGTAACTCATAGGTCATTTCAGACCACGAATAAGTTCAACATCAACCGAATGGCATATCACTCAACAAGAGCAGTATGGAGCCAACCAGTCAGACTCAGTGTATAATACACATCCTAATTGGCCTACCATTGGACTCCAAATCAACTCTGGTTACCCACAAATAGATAAATAATCCTCTGAAAGTCAACAATGACTGAATCATAACACATACCATCATCTGGCTTGCTTCGGCCATGACTTCACAGTCCACAACCATGAAACAATCTGCTCCTGAGAACTCCCAGTCTCCAAATCCATATCACGCATCTGATCCCGACTCCACTGCCGAATGTCTAACACATCTCTCATACATGATCATCCCACGAGGAATACTTCTAAAATTCTCCCGTGCCATATAGCAAAATTTAAATATCAACAGTCGATCAACCAGGGGAGTGCCGCAATAGCAATGAAGTATCCATGAATCAAAACACATTGCCCCTTCTGAAATGTATACTCTCATTAGGCCATACCAGTAAAATCATTTACCTAGTCATCTGAAACCGTCCATGCAACCTATGAATTTATGTCCTTCCCTTCAAAACTGAACTGTGACCTTGCACATGCAAATCTCAATCTCACACAATACATCGCGTCTACCATGCCATCCTGTGAAGAGTACAAGAATCTCATATTCACTCTGAGTCACAAGCAGAATACATACCCGATCAATCAGAAACCTTTCATTTGATCTCCTCTCGGAGAAAATCCCAATATGCAACATATTCCTCATGTCGGCATGAAATATACTCCTCGAACCGTGGTAAAAACCATTAAGAACTCTTCAAAACCCATTTGCACACCACCAAGCTATTAGAATCGAATCTCTCTAACTCAACCCAGCCACACAGGTCGCCAAATCCAAGAGTATTGCCACAAAGCACCTATAGAAAACCCCCACATCATAAGCACCCAAAAGAACCGATCATGTTTATTGCCCTACTGATCCAACCTACTACCAAGCTGTCCTATTTTCCCGAGTCCCTTCCGAATTTTTCTTCAGATTGATACTTCTCCTTGCTAAGTCGCCACAATCTTTAGCCACAACTCACCCCACAAACCTTAGCATAGAACCACAACGCCCTACGGCCCTTAACAAGCTGTATTCTTCTTAAGCACCTCCATAAATACCACAACTGTAACACTCACTCTGAAAATACCTTATGTGAATTTGAAATTGTTCTTCTTACCTTCCTTATACAAAAATGTAGAATCCATAGTCATATAGAATTTCTGCAAGTCCAGGCACCATCAAACGCAAATCTCGGATTTTATCCATACACAAGTCCGGAGAAATTTTCAATTGCTATATAAAATTCTCAAACCCACTAGATTTTTTTTTTCTCGGGAGTCACCCACTTTGCTCAAATCTAATTGCACCGCCCAAATGGGTCAAAAGACACGTGCCCCATTAGAACCACAACACTCAAAGAAGTAACTCTACTCACTAATCAAATTCATACTTCGTGCTTACTACATCCAACAATAACAACTCGATCCTCCCATGATTGTCATATACTCATAAAGTAAAATATAACCTGTATTTAGGAATTTCTTTACTCGAGTCATCCTCGATCTCAACCTCTGCAAGTCATAACTAATCCACAAGTATGCCTCGTACCAAGACTAAAATTTAACACATAACCATGAAATCAAATTTTCAATAGAAAGCTCCCCCACTTAGCTTTAAGCTGCAATTATATAAAATTAGAACCCGCAAGGATTTCTCCTTCTTAATTACCAAGATCTCGTACCGTTAACCCGCCAGACTTCTCGAAGTCTTTTGTTAAGCTTTTCATGAACATTTCGAATCAGCAGCCACAGTCACACACTCGATCTCTAACCAGGTAGCAAGTAATATTCCTCGCAAAAGCTTCATCAACATCACGCCACGACTAACTGCTCACAAGAGATAACCCACCTGTGGATTTCCTTACCGACATCTTCCAACAACGCTGCACTGGGTACAACGACTACGTAATCAGTAAATTCTCTTGAGCTCATGCTCGCCCATTATTTGTATAAGTCTGCGCTTTCCCCATTGACATCAACTGAAAGTTCAACAATACCTTCCGAACTCAAGTCATATTGCGCCTGAAACGATAATTAGATCTTCACATCCCTCTTCGTTTCAAACAAACTCCTTTCTGCCATATTCAATCTTTCTTCGTACAGTAACCATCACTCCAAATAAAGTCTACAGGCCAAATCACATTCTATCACGATTCCAAACAGTTCAACACTTTCTCAAGGTGCACGACTACCCTACCATTGAATTCATATACCAATCTGCCACTCTTACTTTAGTTAAATCATCTCCTTTAAGAAACTTCTCAACCTCTACTTCTCCTACTTGACCTGCTAGTACTTCAACCACCGCGAAACACTTCCCGTCATGTCTTTCCTCATACTTTGCTACCCAACTACTGCATCAAATCAAAATGTATCTCGGTCGCACCTGAACCAATAAAATGTTACCGACTCTAAGTCTCTTCGAAGATCATCTTTCTCGAGCCATCAACATCAGAAATACCCATTCGCAACCACAATTACTACACAATCACTTACTCTTTTTGAGTCAAAACTCATTGACAAGATATGAGAATTTAATTTGTCCCAAAATTTAACAACGTAAAAGATCCTTCAAAACTTTCACACTCGAGATCGTACATAACATCAAAACGAAATCAAGCGCCCAATGGTCTTCCTTTACATTTCAAGGAAACACTTCTCGTCACATTCAAATCATCTTAACACATCCCGCAGTTACATCATACTCATCACAAAGCCATTTCACAGCTCATCGAGCCATAAATTCCACTCGTAGGGGCATTATCGGACATATGAGTCCAAATGTACAGGTTATAACTGAAACTACCGAGCCAAAGTTGCGGTCTAAACCTGGCCTCAAGTCCTCCAGACTGGCCCATCACCAAAACACATAATACACATCTCGAACCTCATACATAGAATCACAAGCCGACGATGCACAACTGATAACGAGAGCTCATATGCGCATAAGAAATGCATGGAAGGAATTCAAAGAGTTATGTTTCAAGATGAATCAATTCCGCACGATAGAATACAAGAAAGTGAAATTTCCTAAGGGTTTTGCAGCCTCTCGAAGATAAGTACGTACGTCTCCGTACCGATCTGCAAGACTCTACTAACCCGCTCATGACTCGTGAGACCTGTGTAACCTAGGCTCTGATACCAACTTGTCACGACCCAAAATCTCACTTGTCGTGATGGCGTCTATCGTGGAACTAGGAAAGCCGACTCATTTCCAAAACAAACCGATATTTTCATTTCAAAGATAATTTTAAGGCTATTTAACATAAAATCTTCGTAAAGGAGTTCAAATCAAAACAAAAGTGCGAAAAAAAAAAAGCCCAACATCGGGGTGTCACTAGTCATGAGCATTTACTACAATTTGTGTGACAATATCAAGACTAACATAGTCTAGAAAATAGCTAAATACAACTAAAGGAAGATAAGAGGCAGAAGAGCAGGACTGCGATCGCCAGGCAGCCACCTTGCTATCCCCGAGAAAATATGCAACCGGAATAGTCAACAGCCGCTATCGGGTCCAGCTACACCTGGATCTACACACAAGGTGCATGGAGTAACGTGAGTACGCCAACTCATTAAGTAACAATAATAAATAAAGACTGAGCATTAGTGACGAGCAATAAAGCATATAAAGTTTATATCATGAAATCTTAGTAAAATACAACATGCTAAAAAAAATCAGTGTTTGAATCAAATCATCTCGTTTAAACCCAGTTCCAGTAAAATCATTTAAAGATATTTTTCAACAGTTTTCAAATAGAGGCTCAATTCAAAGGTGAGCAAAAATGATAAAATCATAAACAGCCCCTCGGGCATACCTCACAATCACTCGTATACAGCCCCTCGGGCATACCTCACAATCACTCGTAAACAGCCCATCGGGCATACCTCACCATCACTCATGCCCCCCAGTCACTCAACACTCGGCACTCGGTAATGGGCACTCGCACTAAGTAGGTACCTGCGCTCATTGGGGGTGTGTACAGACTTCGGAGGGGCTCCTTCAGCCCAAGCGCTATATCAAGCCAAATCATGGCATAAATCAATCAGGCCCTCGGCCTATATCAAACATGCTGCGACATGCATCCCGATCTCTTAAATATCCTCACAAATCAGGACCTCGGCCTCACTCAGTCATAAACCTCTCAAGCCATTCGGGCTCTCAGTAAAACAGGGGATTCAGCCCAAAATAACATTTATTTGCATCAAAATAGAGTAATAAAAACTGAGTTATGAAGTATACAGGTATAACCATGACTCAGTATAAATTTTCAATCAAAAACAGTGAGGGGATAGTAAGAAAAGGCCCCTAAGGGTCAAAACAGCACTGGCACAAGGCCCAAACATGGCATTCAACCCAATTTATAGAAACTCTTTCTAAAACATATAAGTATCATATAGTTTTAACAAAATATGCAACTTTAGAGTTACTACGGGACGGACCAAGTCACAATCCCCAACAGTGCACGCCCACACGCCCGTCACCTAGCATGTGCATCATCTCAAAATAGTAAAATGATACGAAATTCGGGGTTTCATACCCTCAGGACTAGATTTACAATCGTTATTTACCTCAAACCGATCAAATCTCTACCCCGCGATGCTCTTGCCTCTCGACTCGGCCTCCAAATGCTCCAAATCTATTCACAATCAGTACAATACTATCAATATACGCTAAAGGAAAGAATTCCATAAGAAAAACTATCAATTTAGACCAAAAACTCGAAATTGGCTCAAACCCGCCCCCCAGGCCCACGACTCAAAATCGGGAAAAAGTCATAAATTACGAAAACCCATTCACTCATGAGTCCAACTATACTAGTTTCACTCAAATCCGACTTTGAATCGACATTCAAATCCCAAAAATTCATTTTATGAAGTTTCTACATTTTTTCCCAAATTTCCACCTCAACGTACTAATCAGATGATGAAATCATTGATATATTCATATATATATTAACTAAATTCGAGTTAAAATCACTTACCTCGATGAATTTCTTGAAAAATCCACGAAAAATCGCGCTGCCAGGCTTTAGTATTTTGGCCATAACTTTCACTAAAGATGTTCAAATGATGACTTCTTTACTTTTCTGGAAATTAGACATGAAGGGCTACAATTTTCGTTTTTGAATCATCTCAAAATTCCTTGTAGATCAAAAGATATAGGCTTCCGATGTCGGACCAACGGATCTGCAAAACTTTTCCCCGGAGTGCGGCCGCGGAAAAATTATGCGGTATGCAAAATTCTGCTGAGGTCCGCGAAATTCAAAGCACCAAAACCATACCCGAGTTCTAGAAATGCCCAGACTCGCTCAAAACTCACCCCGAAATACATCCGAGGCCTCCGGAACCTCAACTAAAGGTACCATCAAGTCCTAAAATACCATGCAAATTCAATCGAGCTCTCGAATCACATCAAACAACATCAAATCACCAAATTACCTCGGATTCAAGCCTAAGAACTTCCAAACTTCCAAATTTGACAACCGATACCGAAACCAACCAAACCACGTCCGAATGACCTCAAATTTTGCACACACGTCACAAATGACACTACGAACCTACTCCAAATTCTGGAATTCCATTCCGACCCCGATATCAGATTTTTCATTGCCGACCAAAATCGCCAAATTTCGAATTTTTGCCAATTCAAGCCTAATTCTACTACGGACCTCAAAATCACATTCCGGATACACTCCTAAGTCCAAAATTACCTAACGAAGCTAATGGAACCATCAGAATTAAATTCCAAGATCGTTTACACACAGGTCAATATCGGGTTGACATTTCCAACTTAAGCTTCTACTTTAGAGACTAAGTGTCTCATTCCACTCCGAAACCACTCCGCACCCAAATCAACCAACCCGATACAACACAATACAGCTAAACAACACATAAAGAAGCAGAAATGGGGGAAACGAGGTTGTAATACGCAAAACTATCGACCGGTTCGTTACATGATTGGTGAGAGTACTACACGTAAGCTGCAGTGTGTCAAAAGTTATAAAAGAAGAGACAGTGAGGTGTCTGTCTTATGGTCATGCATATCTGGCGTTCTAAGTTCTTGTAAAGAAAGAGCTTCTCATTTTAGCCGCAAATCTCATGAAACATGGGTTCACTCAAATTTTCCTCTCTCTCAAGAGTATCATAGACCAATTCGAAATTTTCACACACAACTCTTTAATTGCATTCGTAGCCTTTTACTAATGCATTTATAGTAGTTATATTTTTTCCTTCAATTTTATCGTGGCTATTGGCTTTTATAGCTTCTACCAAGTTTTTGACTTTGGATGCAACTGTTTTTGCAATTTTGTTAGTATTAATTCTTATTTTTACTTGATTGAATATTTATTATTATCCATGAATAACAAATTCATGAGATCCCATATTTATTGTCCGTCAATAACAAATTCAAGAGACCACAATAATCTGACTATGTCAAAACATAATATCATCGTCTTCTTCTAAAAAATTCTCATTTATACTTGATATGATGCATCAAATAAAGTAACAGAGACTGAGTTATGATGTAAAAATGCATGAACATGACTGAGTACAGATTATCAACTAAAATCAGTGAGAGGACAGCAAGAAAAGACCTCCAAGGGTCCAAACAATACTGGCATAAGGCCTAGACACGGCATTACCTGAATATTCACCAATTATTTTTTTAAATTATTTCTTGTGATGACTTAATCATCCAGATTATTATTTGCATATGTTTTAGATATTTTACTTCATTTCATATAATTATATTAGTATTTTTAGGCTATTTATACAATCTTGTAATAATAGCCTATATTTTGTAATTATTTGCATTTGTCATTTTATTCAAGGTCAAAATAACTTTTTACATTTTTATAATCTAATACTATTATTTTAAATTATTGAGATGCATAAGTACCATTATATATATATATATTTTTTAACTATTTTATTAAATTATTTCCCTTTAATCTCTTATTTAAAAGCTGGCCCAATTTTAGGCTAATTTTCGGACCAATTTTGGCCCAAACACTCAGCCCACTCACTCTCCTCTTCAGCAACCCAATCCAAACGACCCCTTAACCTTAACCCGGTCGGTACCCGTTTATTTGACCCGCCCCGCTTCTCCTCTAATCCTGGCTGTTGATCTTAAATAATCAACGACCCACAACCCTTCCCCCATTTTTTATCATACTCACCCAAAACCTAAGACCTCACTCATCTCTCCACAGCCGCCCTCACCTGCTCTCTTCTCCTTCAGAGACCAAACCCTAACCAGCCCAAAAGACCCCCTTTTCCTTTTCTCATACGCATTAGACGCGGATCCTACTTACCTTTTCTGCTATTATCATTCACTTATGGTAACTTTTATTACCTTCATACTTATGGCAAGTTCGATTCTCACAGATTTGGCTCCGATTCTATGGTTCTGGATGCGATTGTGGTTCTATACACACAGAAAGAGTAAATTTCTTCTTGTTTGTGGCATATCCCCATTGATTCCGTCGTGATTAGAGTCTGAGAACAATTTAACCTGAGTACAATTCTGATTGGGATTTGAAATTCGATTTTCCCTTCAATGGTTCTGTTAGTGATTGCATGTGTTAGTTTCTTTCCTTATTTGCGCTTGATTGACTATTTTCCATGTTTGTTTGTTCAAATCCTACTACTATATAAATCCCTTCACATTCCCCTTTAGGAGAGACTTTTAAACACTCGAATTCACTAAAATATCGAAGCTATTACTCTATTGTTCTCTTATTCTCTTGTTCTATACTCTAATTGTTGGCCGGCTGAAAGCCAAGGCTAACGAATTTCGATTTTTCAACTTTTCTTGGTGCGAGCACTGCCCGAGGTTTATTCGAAGCCCTTGGGAACTCTAATGCACTAAGTTTCTGGGTTCTCGCTCTTTGATTTATATTCAGAGTATTGTAGAGTTAGTTCTTTCTTGTTGTCTGTTTTTGTCAACTAATAACTGGTAAGTCTTTTGGCTTTTACAATTTTGTTCTTTTGTCTTCACAATTTGCATATTCTTACCTCTGAAATTCGATAATGTGTTCTGGGCTACTTTTGTGTGCAACCTTGTTAGTTTTTGCACTTGTTTGAACCTCTTTAGCATTTAATTTTAAATAAAGCTGCCAGTTCTGAAATATATTATTTGAATATGCTTCACCTGAATAATTTAGACCCTCTTAAGCTTAATGTGTTGATACCTGAATGTCTATACTTGCTGTTTGACATGAGTTTGTTTTTCCTACTCTTTTCTGCATTCATGTAATGACTAACTCGCATCTGTAATACGTTCACTGTTAACTATGATCCGCTCCCATGCTAGTTTTGACACTTTGTCATGTCCTTGTTTGCTGAATCTCATATCCTTTAGTGATTATTTGAACCTTTAGAGTTGCTATCTCAACTTGTGTTTCCTTACCATGTTTGATACTATTTTGCTTCATGATGTAAGTTAACATGTTTGTCTTTTGATATTGTGATGGATACTTAACATGATTTGGTCCCCTAGGTTCTAATACTTTAAGTTAATGTTCTAGACCTACAGACCTCCAAATCAATAGTCGGACATGCTCCTAGTCCAAAATCACCATACGAAGCTATCAAAACCACCAAAACTCCATTCCGGAGTCATCCACACAAAAGTCAAACTCCGGTCAACTCTTTCAACTTAAGTTTCCAACTTTGGGACTAAGTGTCTTATTTCACTCCGAAACTCATCCGAAACCAAAACTAACCATCCCGACAAGTCACATAACCACAATATAACATAGAGGAGGCAATAAATAAGGGAACGGGGCTAAAATACTCAAAATGTCCGGCCAGGTCGTTACAATATTTTGCTTTTGTGAAGTCCACTTAAGTCTCGACCAGCAGCTTCTGTGGCCCTTGTCCCGCTTCTGCGGGTCCGTTTCTACGGAGTCTTCTTTGCTTATGTGACAACAGCCTCCCAGGCCAACATCCGCTTTTACGACCAACTACTCGCACCTACGAGCTCGCATGTGCAAAATTTTCCTCGCACCTGTGCAACTATCCAACACAACAAAGGATCACTTCTGCGACCCCATGGCCACTTTTGCGGCCAAAACATTGCAGGTGCGGTTGCACCAGAACTGAACATAACAGAAATTCCTTAAGTCAAATTCTCAATCCGATTTCAATCCAAATCACATCCAAGACCACCGGGACCCCATCCAAATATACCAACACATCCTAAAACATCATACCAACATAGTCGAAGCCTCAAATCGCATCAGACAACATCAAAATATGAATCGCACCCCAATACAAGCCTATTGAAACTAATGGATTCCCAACTTCTAAAATCGACGCCGAAACCTACCAAACCGACTCCGATTGACCTTAAATTTTGCACAAAAGTCGTAAATGATACAACGGACCTACTCCAACTCCCAAAACCTAAATTCGCCTACTTACTGTCACGCCCCAAAATTGAGGAGCGCGACCGGCGCTCAACCGAGTGAACCCGATCGAGCAAGCCTGTTAGATTTCATTCTACCCAAACTCATTCATGAATAGAGATAATACATATTATCATTAATTAGACGAAAATGTATTCATGTCTACATTCCCAATTCATTTCCAATTGTTTCATTATATTTATAGTCTCAAATGGACAAATAATACATCCACAATATAACATAGTTTGTCTTTCCCCAGCACCAATACACAACCCATACTATATCTACGGAGCCTCTATAGATAAAGAAGAGTACAATGATAATGCCGGCAACAAGGCCCCGGCTATACCTCAAACACAATACACAAGTACAAAAGATTCATGACCCCGGAATGAAGTGGGGCTCACCAAGTCAGATGGGAAGAAGGTGCACTGCTATCACTGATCAATATCTCCTGCTGTGGAACCACCTGCATCCATTGAAAGATGCAGCACCCCCGGAAAAAGGGACGTTAGTACCGTCGAATAGTACTAGTATGTATAACTAAACACCCTCTCACTAGAATGACAATTAATACAAACAAGATTATCATAATATCAATGAAAGCCTTAATCAACATCAAACCTCAATTTAGGATCAAGACAGTATTTAAATTAATTTCCATATCTCACATTGGGAGATTTTTAGTATCGGTATATCATTGTCCGCAATACCGGTGTTCACAATACCAATGCCACCGTACTTTTAGTACGGAGTCCGATCACGACCCGATCGGCTAGGCTATCTCATTAGAGAATCAACCACAATTACCATAAAAACCAATACCACCGTAAATTTAGCACGGAGTCCGATCACGACCCGATCAGCTAGGCCACCCATTAGGGACATCAACCACAATTACTCTCAATATCAATACCACTATTTTTAACACGGAGTCCAATCATGACCCGATCGGCTAGGACATCTCATTAGAGACATCAACCACAATTACTATCATTACCAATTTCCAGCACAATCACCACCATGTGTGTGGCATGGTATCCGATCACGACCCGATCGGCTAGGCCGTCTTATTTGAGACTTCTACCTTTTTATATCAATCATCGCATTTCATAATACTTTCATATCTTTTCATTTCATTGGCACTAGTGGCCATAATTATAAGATCATTCTTGGCACGTTGGCCATAATTATAAATTGGCACGTTGGCCATAATTTAGAGTCTAATGCACATAGAGATATTTCACAAAAAATTGACATAATAGCGCCTTCATTTGAACTTGACTTATGTTGTTTGGGCTGAGAGAGATTATGACTGAGAGAGGCCGAGGTCCTGATTGTGAGGACATTTATAGGATCGGGTTGCACGCCGCAGCATGTTTCATTAATTCTACCATGATGGGAATTGATATAGCGCTTGGGCTAAAAGAGCCCCTCCGGAGTCTGTACACACCCCTAGTGAGCGCAGGTACCTACTGAGTGCGAGTGTCGAGTGCTGAGTGATTGGGAGGCATGAGCGATTGAGAGACATGAGTGATTGTGAGGTTGGAGTGATTGAGAGGACTGAGTGATGTTTTGCCCGAGGGGCGGTATATGATTTTATCCTATGTGCTCATAGCTACTTTGAGTCCTTGTTTGAAAACTGTTGAAAGATATTTTTAATTGTTTTTTACCTGAACTGGATTTAAACAAGCTGATTTGACTTAAACACTGGTTTTTAAAGCATGCTGTGCTTTACAGAATTTTTGTGATATGAACTAGCTCGTCACTACTTCTCAGGCTTTATTTACTGTTATTACTTACTGAGTTGGTGTACTCACGTTACTCCATGCACCTTGTGTGCAAATCCAGGCATTTCTGGCCACGGTAGCGGTTGTTGATATATTCAGTAGCGGATCATCGGAGATAGCAAGGTAGTTGCCTGGCGATCGCAACCCTGTTTTTCTCCTTCCTTATCTTCCCCTTAGTTGTATTGGTTTTTCCCAGACTATGCTAGTCTTGATGTTATCAGACAATTTGTAGTAGTTGCTCATGACTTAGCGACATCCCAATGTCGGGCTATCTTTGCCGCATTTTATTTTTATTTTTGGTTTGAACTCTTTAATGAAGATTCTAGTAAAGTAAAGCTTTGAATTATCTTTTAAATGAAATATCGATGTGTTTTGGAAATGTGTCGGCTTGCCTAGTATCACGATAGGCGTTATCACGACGAGTTAGGTTTTGGGTCGTGACAAGTTAGTATCAGAGCCTAGGTTACTTAGGTCTCACGAGTCATGAGCGTGTTTAGTAGAGTCTTGCGGATCAGTACGGAGATGTACTTATCTTCGAGAGACTGCAAAACCCTTAGGAAACTCCACATTCTTGAATTCTTATCGTGCGAATCTGTTGATTCCAGTAACTAAACATCTGTTGTTTCATTCTCTCACAGATAGTGTTGATACCCAATTTTGCCCTCATATTTTTCAAATAGCATGTATACTTTCAAAATATCATTATGCATCACTATTTAATTTGCAAGATCTGTATGAGCATTTTTATAATTTTTCATAATTTTCGGAGTTTTAAAATTAATTTTCTTGCATTAAATAGCATGATTTACTATAAATCTTTCTAAAAACACATAAGAAGCTTATAGCTACGACAGTATATTCAACTTTACAGTTGCTACGGGAAGGACCAAGTCACAATCTCCAACGGTGCACGCCCACACACCCGTCACCTAGCATGTGCGCCACCTCCCAATAGTCACATGACATAAAAATCCGGGGTTTCATACCCTCAGGACTAGATTTACAACCGTTACTTACCTCAATCCGAGCAAATCTCTACTCCGCAATGCCCTTGCCTCTCGAATCGGCCTCCGAGTGTCCCGAATCTAGCCACAAGCAGTACAATACCATTAATATATGCTAAAGGAATCAATTCCATAAGAAAACTACGAAATTAGACTTAAAACCCGAAATTGGCTCAAACCCGGCCTCTGGGCCCACATCTCGAAATCCGACAAAAGCCACAAAACCCAAAAGCCCATTCACTCACGAGTCTAACCATACCAAATTTACTCAAATCCGACAACAAAATCCCCTTCAAAACCTAAAAATTCCATCTCAAGAACTCTTCCACTTTTCCCCGAATTTTTCACCCCAAATCACAATTTGGATGATAAAAATCAAGACATAAACATGAAATTTAACCAAAATCAAGCGAGAAACACTTACCTCAATCAACTACCTGAAAATCCCTTCAAAAATCGCCTAAATCCGTGGTCTCTAGCTCAAAATATGAAAAATAGGTTCAAACCCTCGATTTTGAAATTTAACATTGCTGTTTTCCTTCTTCGCGAACGCAAAAGTACACTCGCGTTCGCGAAGCACAACTGCCTCTGCCCAGAAATCCCTTCTATGTGAACGCGATCTACTACTTGCGAACGCGAACCTTTACTAAACCTTTTCTTCACGAACGCGACCTCATCCTCGCGAACGCGTAGACCAAATGAATGGGTCCCCAGCAGCCTCTTCTCTTCTTCGCGAACGCATTACTCATCTTGCGTCCGCGATGCACTCTACTCCTAAACCTTTGCGAACGCGTCCCTTACTTCACGAACGCGAAGAAAAATTCTTTCTCAACCTCCAGATACTCTTCGCGAACGCGAGACCTACCTGGCGAACGCGTAAGAGGAAACCAGCAACAGCAAAAACCAGCAGATCAATTATCTATCAAAGGCCATAATTGGTCTGTTAACCACCCGAAACTCACCCAAGGTCTTCGGGCCCTCAACCAAACATGCCAACAAGTCATATAACCCCATATGAACTTAGTCGGACCTTTGAATTACTCAAAACAATATCAAAATACTAATTTATACTCGGATTCAAGCCTAAGGACTTCTAAACTTCTAAATTCCACCAATGATGCTGAAATCCACTAAACCACGTCCGAATGACCTCAAATTTTACACACAAGTCAAAAATAATACCACGAACCTATTCCAACTTCCGGAATTCCATTCCGACCCCGATATCAAAATTTTCACTATCAACCAAAATCGCCAAAATTCTAACTTTCGCCAATTCAAACCTAATTCTACCACGAGCCTCCAAATCTAATTCCGAACGCGCTCCCAAGTCCGAAATCACCTAACGGAGCTAACGTAACCATAAAAATTCAAATCCGAGGTCGTTTACACATAAGTCAACGTCCGATTGACTTTTCCAACTTAAGCTTCTACTTTAGAGACTAAATATCTCAATTCACTCCGAAAATCACTCTGGACCCGAACCAACTAACCCGATATATCATAATATAGCTGAAATACATAAAAGAAAGTAGAAATGGGGAAAAAGGGGCTATAACTCTCGAAACGACCGGTCGGGTCGTTACATGAGATTATTGTGGTCTCTTGAATTTGTTATTGACGGACAATAAATATAGGATCTCATGAATTTGTTATTCATGGATAATAATAAATATCAATCAAGTAAAAATAAGAATTAATACTAACAAAATTGCAACAACAGCTGCTTCCAAAGTCAAAAACTTGGTAGAAGCTATAAAAGCCAATAGCCACGATAAAATTGAAGGGAAAAACATAACTACAATAAATGCATTGGTAAAAGGTTGCGAATGCAATTAAAGAGCCGTGTGTGAAAATTTCGGATTGGGCTATGATACTCTTGGGAGAGAGGAAAATTTGAGTGGGCCCATGTTTCATGAGAATTGCGGCTAAAATGAGAAGCTCTTTCTTTACAAGAAGTAACTTAGAATGCCAGATATGCATGACCATGAGACAGACACCTCACTGTCTCTTCTTATATAAGAGAATCATAAAGTTGACTTGCAAAATAAATGTAAGGTAATAGCCTGTTTGGCCAAGCTTCTCAAGAGCCAAAAGTGCTTTTTTTCCAAAAAGCACTTTTGGTTTCTAACTTGAGGTGTTTGGCCAAACTTTTTTGGGTAAAAAAAGTGCTTTTGGGAAGAAGCAGAATCAGTTTCTGAGAAGTAGAAAAAAGTAGTTTCTTCCCAAAAGCAGAAGTAGAAACAGTTTTGACTTTTTTTCTTACCAAGAATACCCTTAACAAAATATAGTATATACCAAAATAACCGTTAAACCTAATACTTAGAATATTAAATTTCTTATTATTTTTAGGATAACTTTCTAATATATAGTGACTTTAGGGGTGAATGATTTTATATTTGTTGAATTATTTTTAATATATTTAACTTATATTAAAAGAATTAAGTACTTTTAAATTTTATTTTTATATTTTACTTAAATAAAATGAAAAGATTTAATTATTGCCTGTAATAACAAATTTTTGAGATTATTTATTTACTTATAATATTAACTATTAAATAAATCTATTCATGTCCTTATTCGTAATTTGATATTTAAAAGCACTTTCTGAAAAGTTTGGCCAAACACAAATTATTGCTCAAAAGTAATTTTCAGACTGATTAGCGAAACACAAACTACATCTTTCCAAAAATACTTTTTTCAAAAGTACTTTAAAAAAAATACTTTCCAAAATAAACTAATTTCTCAGGATAGCCAAAGATAAGTTTGTAACTTTTGCCGCGGGTGGGGTTGGGGAGATAGTAAACGTAAAATGAACCAAAATGATCACTGAACAAAACCACCGGCTTGCTTTGTTCAGTACATAAAGTAGGCTTGCTTTGAAAAGTAAGTCAAATATCTAGGTCGAACCACCACTCTCTCTCTCCGTAATACCTAAATCCTTCTCCCATACGAATTGATGATGGCCACCGGCGCGGACGAATTCGTGAAAGGACATATCCACCCCAATGGCGTTGCCGTTCTCACTCTCGATCGTCCTAAAGCTCTCAATGCCATGAACCTTGGTCAATTTTCACTTCCTTTTTTTTGATAAGTTACTCATATTTCACCTCAGTTTTACTATAATTTTTTATTATAATGGTTCTTCTTTTCCTAGAAATCATCCAAACTAGCAAGCCAATAGATTCATAATTTCAGTTCAGACAAGTGACTTGTGATTGAGTGATAGATTGATTGTTTGACGACTTACGGTGATAAAGGGGATGGAATTAATTTTGAATAATATAAGTTTGATATTCCATCTAGAATGAGTGTGTTAGAGCATGGGGGTTCAATGTGAGAGGTGCAAGGCTAGGAAGGAAGCTCAGTAAAATTTATCTGTGTTACTTTAGTATGTATTACAGTAGAACTCGGGTTTCATTTCTGAGATAATCACTCAACTATCCAAAATTATGGACTAAAGTCACTTTTCTTTCGTTTGTATTCATGGCTTTACTCTAGTCCTTAATCTCGTATCCAATACTATTTTATAAAAAGTAGAAGAAAAATCGGGAAAAAGAAGCATACAGGTCATCGAAAAAAGAATACAGGTCACTCTAGTCCTTATTAGTCCTCTTTTGATGATTTTAAAAATGAGGACATGACTTTGATACAGAAGAGAAGAATGTAATTTCCACTGGTGAATATATATGCTATACCACATGGCCAAGATTAAATTTAGATTCTGTTTTTGACACTCATGCATATTTAATTAGTATTCTGATGCATGACCCTTGATAGGAAGTTGTGGAGGTCGAGCATTAGGGTTGCGGGTTAGGAGATAGGAGGCTAGTCTGATAGTGTTTTGTTTTAGGCTGCTAGTGGCTCCAGTTGTGTCCTTAGTACTTCATTAGGGTTGTAGGTTAGGTTGTAGGAAGCTAGTCTGGTAGTGTTTTGTCTTAGGATATTAGTGGCTCTTGTTGTGTCCATATTATTCAATTGCGTTTGTAGTACTGTGCCATTGTTACTGCTTAGTGTTATTGCTTTTCTCTCTATTTTTTGGTTATTACGTTGCTGGTGTTATCTTTCTGGATTCCTTTGTTGTTACTGCTGCACTGTCTCATTCCATCTTCTTGTGCCGAGGGTCTATCGGAAACGGCCTCTCTACTCCTCCGGAATAGGGGTAATCCGGAATAGGGGTAAGGTCTGCGTACACACTAACCTCCCTAAACCCCACTTGTGGTATTTCATTGGGTTGTTGTTGTTGTTGTTGTTGTTGTGGTTGCATAGTTTTATCAAGTAAGTAGGACAGGAATTATAGGAGGAAAAATCAGAATACAATAATTAATAGATACTATTATTTTTTCCTAGAAGTATGAGAATTAATATGCTACATCTTCATCTAAGTAGTTTGATTTCTGTTTAACTCATGCTTGATTGATATGACTCAGATATGGACATCAAGTACAAGGGTTTCCTGGATGAGTGGGAAACAGACCCAAAGGTCAAGTGTATTTTGGTTGAGAGTAGCTCGGCTCGTGCTTTTTCAGCAGGTAACAAGTCAAAAGTCATTCATTTACTGGATGGATACTGGCTACTATCTTATCTGGCATATTTGCGGCATCTAGTTCCTGAAGCAGTCTTGTCATTACATCATTACTCATTTTTGATAGAGCCTCCTATCCGCAGCTACAGTACATAGTTTGACACGTTCTAGTAAGATTTGTGGGTAACCATTCATTGCTGATGCAGGGATGGATATTAAAGGGGTTGTTGCTGAAATTCAAAAGGACAAAAGTACACCTCTTGTGCAAAAGGTTTTCTCACATTATGAAATTTACCCTATAATTGAACTCAGCATGTCATTCTCTTCTGCTCTGTAGCTTAGTCTTTGTTGTTTGTAGTTTCATTTGATGATATTGTCTTGCTGAGTTCATGCTGCTATGCTGATGCATAACAGAACTGTTAGTGGTTGTTAAATCTTTTAGTGAGTTTACCTGCAGGGGTGATCAAGCTAGGTTTGACCAAAAAATGGCAGTCAGATAAGATTAAGGTCCTTTATTGTCCCTTTAACATGCACAAAATCCTAACAAACTGTGGTAGTAGATGTACATACACTAGCTGTATATTTCCAAAAAATAAAAATAAAAAAGAATCAGAATACCCGGTGTCTTTTCTAGTTTAGGTCTTAGTAAAGTGGTATGAAAGCGCCTTTGTCTATTATTATGAAATCATTATTTCTGTACGAATAGGAGCTGGGTTTGTCATTCTATCAGTTAATTGACTGATGGTTGTGCCTAAGCCTTTTAGACTTACATTTTTTTAACTTTTAAAGTATGGAAAAAATTTTGGGGAGAAAAAGATTTGGGAAAAGTGTGAAATGGTAGATTGTCTGTTGATCTATTAATAATTCAAATAGTAATAGTATAGCTTATCAGGTAATTTCATTCACAATGGAGACAAATGGTGTAGCTAGATTCGAAAGGTTAAAGTTATATAGGCTTTCGTCAATCATCACTGACCATTCACATCAATATTGATTGCTCAACAAGAATTTACAGCAAATATCTAACATAGATGAATTTTACGTAGCTTGAATTCTTGAAGTAAACTGGCAGTAAGCTTATGATGACTTGGCTGCCACAGGACATTCAAAAGTTTCTCCTCAATGTCCGTCCTATAATAACAATGTTGAGCCATTTGATAATTGTGCATTCTTTAAGTAGGTCTAGTTGGTGTTTTGTGATTAGTTCATGGTACTGTTCTTAATTAAGTGATGCCTGTTTCCGCAAGCCGATATTTTATGACTGCAGAATATGCTTTTTCTCCTTTGAAATGCTTTTCCTCTTTAAAATTTGGGGCTTTTCTTTTAGCTTTTATCTTTGGAGTTGATAGTTGCACTTAATCGTGCGCAACTGGATGGTGTGCGTCATGTTTCTAAAAATTTCTCTTTGAAAAAAAAGTTTTTGATCTCCTTGTCAATATTTTTTTGATTTATAGTTCTTCGTTTTACATATGCATGTGCCATTGACAACATGCGTGCTATGTAAAGAGGGAAACTAATGCTCTGTCTCAGAGACATTTCCAGCTATGAACCTCTTTAGCACCACAGTGAGTCTGTGACTTGCTCTACTCTTGTTCTTCCACCGATTGCAACACCATATATCAGTTTTGCAATCCTTTTGCGTGATGCCTAAATATGTTAATTTTTATGGATATGTTCTTGTTAGATAGTTATGTAAATAACGTGAATTAGTCCTAGTCGCACATAGAATAGGAGTAGGATATGTATTGTATAGATAGGGCTCATTGTATTTTAATTGAATAGAATATCAATAATATATTTTTCTCCCGTGCTTTCTCACAATTTTGAAGTGAATACTGCAGCTGGGTTTGTCAGTAGGCCTTTCAGAAAATTGAAATATGTGTTCCTTCTTTATGTTCAGGTATTCACAGCAGAGTATTCTCTGATTTGTAAAATATTCGAGTACAAAAAGCCTTACATCAGCTTCATGGATGGCATAACAATGGGCTTTGGCATTGGCTTATCAGGTCACGGTAGCTACAGGCTTATCACAGAGGTATTTTCCCACCTTGTATGGAGACTACTCGTTGTTGCAACTATGATCTTATTTATACCTCTTATTATTGTTTCAGAGGACTGTTCTAGCTATGCCAGAAAATGGAATCGGGTTGTTTCCAGATGTTGGTTTTTCTTATATAGCTGCACATAGTCCTGGCAAAGGGGCAGTTGGTATGCGTTTTCTCTTTCTGCTGAGGAAATCGTAATAATGGAAGATTAATTAAAAGAGAGTTGTAGTTTTAGCAACTCCTATTACTTTTGGAGAAATAATAAGCAATACTTCTCTCCATACTGTAGATGGAGTTAAACTGGGTTCCTAGAACTCTTCATCTTGTCCATGAAGACTTTAAAATGTATTAAATAGCATCTGAGTGCTAAAGTTTCTAAACAGTGCATGTTGTCAGCAGTCTGTACTTGGTGAGTGCTATTAAATGGCACCTCTATAACTTAGATATAGGAATTATAATTCTCTCTGTATGCCGTCTGATGTTAATTTTTTCCGTTTGTGATTTCTAGGAAAAATGAATGCGAAGTTTCATCACATTTGTGTCCGGATAAGACTATTAACTGCCTATTTATTAATTTTGTAGTATTTGGCTAGTTCTTGCTTCTATCTCTGTCGTTATGTTTAGATTGCTAATATCATCAATAAAGGGCAAAAAGAAAAGAATTTGATTGCTTGGGAAATCAATACTTTTGCTGTATTTCTTGCAGTGTTTTGCAAGCACTCACAACTCTCCACTAGGGTGTTATAAACTAACAGATCCATTACTTATCTATTTAGAATAAATTCTTTTACTCCTATATTTTTCAAAGAGGAGATTACACAGTACATGGCACATCTTCAGCTCACCAATGACATGACCCTAGATAGGAGAGCATGGTGGTCGAGAATTAGGGAAGAAGGTTAGTAGGTAGTCGAGCGATTTTTCTCTTTTTTGTAGGAGAGCATGATTCTAGTTTAAAACACCTTATCCGCTCCCTCTCTTCCTTGTCACTATCATTATTATTACTCTATTATTACTTTATTTTTCAATTTTATCATTACTGTTTTTCTTTTACTTTGGTTATCTTTACTATTTTTGCTGTCAATACTTCCTTCTCTTCAGTATTTTCATAATAGTATTTTACTCCTGTATTTTTCAAACCTGTTTTGAAGACACTTTTCTTGAGTGGGGAGGGTCTATTGGAAAGAGCACGTCTACCTCACACAAGTTAGGGGTGGGATTTGCGTACACTCCTCCACCCAAGACCCCGCTTGTGGGATCACACTGGGTAATGTTGTTGTTGTTGTTGTTGTTGTTGTTGTTGTTGTTGTCGTCTCATATCCAATTCAATTTGAAAATCACCATATCCAGGTTACCAATATCAATATTTAACCATGATAATCTATATATACCCATGCCAATGGAATAAAAATACCTCGAAACATAAAAATGCTGGGAGCGGCTCTCTTGCGGCACCAGATCGCTAACCACTTCGAAAACTGTGCTGGTTTCCTCTTAAGTTACTACCAAAAGTTCTTGTTACTTCTCTGTTTCTACCCTTTCTTTTTCGTTCTTTTGAAACTTTGTTAGAGCTTCTACTCCAATGCTGTGTTTCCCCTCCCGAAATCCTTCAATTATTGTTTAAAGTCCATGCTCCTTTCAGTGCCGTCTCTTGCTCCCATCCCTACTTCTTTTGTTTCTTGTTGATTTCACGGCAATGGGCCTTAGCCCAAATATGATTTTTGTTTGTTTTTTCTCTAATGACATAAGTGCCCTTATTAAATAAGGGTTATTACAGTAACACACTTGAAATGAAGAGAACAAATACATAAATTTTGACTATTGTCCTCAGAGAACACGGATATGGCTCTTCCTTCAAAGTTACCAGGTGGATGCTTATATTCAAATTTAATATGATCTAAGGACTATGAAAGGGTGTATGTTATTGTGGACTCTTTTAAGTTCTCTGCTAAAAAGACAACCACAATGCATCATTTGTTCAATTGCTGGTGAAATCCATCCTTGGTCATACACAAATGATAATCTTTTGATCATCCAAGTTGTGGTCAAAGCTTGATGTTGAACAAGATGGAAATCTCTTTGAAATGGAGGAAGCAATGATAATTAAATTCAAATTCATATGTGGTGCACACCCATGTTATTTTATTTTGGAGGAAGAAAGGGTCATATGTCAGGTGAATTTGTTTCTGCATCAGTGTCCTAATAATCCTTTCCTTTTCATTGTAAGTTATTAAAACCTTTGGTTTTTTTTAACTCTAGTAAAAGGAAAAATATTTCAAGTGAGAACCTCCTATCTCATTTTCACCTATATTGTGTGGGTGGTTGTCAGATTGAGATGGTGAGAACTATTATATGTGTGTCCATTATCCCACAAGTTTTTTCTGCCCATGCTCTTTCCTTATTCGTTCGTTTAATTTATTTATTGCAGGTGCTTATCTTGGACTGACTGGAAGTAGGATATCTACACCTGCTGATGCACTGTATGCTGGTTTGGGAAGTCACTATGTTCCTTCTGCAAATTTGGATACATTGAAAGAGGCTTTCTTGGCGGCTACCTTGTATGTCTTAGCATTTCCTAATGAACTAATCTATGTTCTCTCTTATAATATGAACATGGAAGCACCAAATGTCAACCTTTAATCAACTTTTCAGAGCTATGTGACGTGCAGATCCTTGGCCTTTAGTCTTTTCATCTTATTTATGCCGATGGAATTTGATGATGATTTTGCACTTAATTGTTACATGTATGTTAAAATTTTGCTTATCATGATTAGGGAGGGATAGCCTAACGGAAAAGGCCCTCCACCCCCAACGAGTTTAGTGGTTCGAGTTACCAAGGGAGTTAATTAGGAACATCACTGTTGCGCTCCTAGGTTGAGGGGTTTTCTTTGCGGGGCGGGGGAATACCATGTATAAAAAGATTTTGTCATTTCATGCATCTCTCTTGAGTTGTCACTTTGATCTTTCAACAATTTTTCTTGAAAAGATTCCACAAGTTGGGTATAGTTTTTTGTCCGTGTGTTAGTGGGAACTTATTTTAATATCTATTGCTTGTCTCTAGTGGTTACTTCATGAGTCACATTTGGTGTCCTATTGCAAATTCTTCAGATTATTGATCCTTATTCCTTAGGATAAATACTTTTTATTGCGTTATTGGTACAAGACATTTCAGTGGTATGTTTGAAGTTTACAGATGTTCTATGACTTATTTATTTCGAAATAGCTCTCAGGATCCGGACGAAGAGATCAAAATACTTCTGGCAAAATACAGTACTGACCCTGATTTAGAATCCCGTTTGAAGTCTCTTTTACCCAGAATCATTTCAACATTTGGTGGTAATAAGTCTGTTAAAAATATAATCGAGGAGCTTGAAAATCATCAGTTAAGTGCGGATACTTTGGGTATGATTGTTCACTTGGCTTTTCATCCATAAATGAATCAGATATGCTTTCCAATTTATACATGCGCAAATCAATAAACACTTGTGGGGTACTCTTTTTCATTTGTTAGTTCATCTCCTTGGCAGTGGCAGAATGGGCTAAGGATGCTCTGCAAGGGCTAAGAAAGGGGGCTCCCTTTTCTCTTTGCCTCACCCAGCAGTACTTTTCCAGTGTTGCATCTGCATGTGGCAAAAATGAGAATACAACTAAGGTTAGCCTCCCTCGCATTGTGCTTTTTTTTTTTAAACAAAAAAGGTACAGTATTTTTCTTCTTTCTTGAAAAATTCACGATTCCTTCACTTCGGATAGATCTTTAAACTTTTCTGCTTCTTTCTGCCATTCCCAACACGCAGCTCCCTGGTGTTATGAGAACTGAATATCGCATTGCTATAAGGTCTGTTCTACGCAATGATTTTGCAGAAGGTGTCCGTGCTATCTTAGTGGACAAGGATCAGGTTGGTTTCTAGTTTTGCAAGCCCATGACAGTTGAATGTGTTAATGTTTGACTGTTTCTCAACCCTGGTGGTGCATTTTGTGAGAGGATATTCCGTTAACTAGTTTAAGGAAGAGATGAAGAGTCATCTTCTTTTAAGCCTTGATGAGAGTACCTTATGTACTTTTTCCTTTCTGATGATGGAAATCAGTTGTCATGTTAGACGGTGTATTGTAGGGTTATGAGTGAAGATTTTGTAGTCTTTTAGAAGTAAAAACCTTTAATGAAGGTTTTCTAGTCTTATAGAAGTAAGACCTTTAATGAGTTTGCTTTCTGCAGAACCCAAGATGGAATCCTTCCAGCTTGGAGGAAGTGAACCTCAATGAAGTGGAAGCTCTCTTTGAACCTTTGAGCCTTGAAGTTGAGTTGAATGTTTGAGGTTTGCCAGGACATCTTTACTGTCTTTCCAACAGTTAAGAGTCAAAATCTTTCTTCCTTCCTTCTCTTTAGATTAATAAATATGATTCCCCATGCTTAACATACAAAACGTTCTGTGAGGTGACTAATGGCTCCGTTAAGATTCCGATGTTATTTGCCATTTTCGATCTATTGGAATTTTAGGTGCAGCTGGTAATAAGTTTATAGCATTCCGGTTGTACGACTAAGATTGGATAAAATTAAGTATTCGGATCCATTAGATTGAGGTCATACTTTGTATTTGTTATTCCGTCTGTTTCGATCTTATATGTTCTTATTTGTTTAAAAAAGAAAAGACGTTCTTTTTTATTTGCAAACTTTAATTTAAATTTTTTATTTTACAATTAATGATATACACTTGTAGGCATATAAATGTCACAGATAAGATTGCAAGCTCTAATAATACTTTTGTTGTGTCAAAAATCTTATTTTCTTTTATAAATTCGATTTCCAATCAAATATTGCAATACAAAACATAATGAAAGAGATTAGTTTCAACAATGTGCAAATAGCAACTGAAATAACCAAAATGCCCTCCAATGAACTGTGTTGACAAAGGGCTTGGGTCTGAGTCATGAGAATGAAAAAAGATCCATTAGATTGAGGTCATACTTTGTATTTGTTATTCCGTCTGTTTCGATCTTATATGTTCTTATTTGTTTAAAAAAGAAAAGACGTTCTTTTTTATTTGCAAACTTTAATTTAAATTTTTTATTTTACAATTAATGATATACACTTGTAGGCATATAAATGTCACAGATAAGATTGCAAGCTCTAATAATACTTTTGTTGTGTCAAAAATCTTATTTTCTTTTATAAATTCGATTTCCAATCAAATATTGCAATACAAAACATAATGAAAGAGATTAGTTTCAACAATGTGCAAATAGCAACTGAAATAACCAAAATGCCCTCCAATGAACTGTGTTGACAAAGGGCTTGGGTCTGAGTCATGAGAATGAAAAAATCTAGGTAAGGAGTGCTTCTCCTTCTAGGTCTTCGGCAGCATGATTTCGAATTAGCGTTGTTCTAACGAAGGTATCAAACACAAGTAAGAAACAAGAAAAAAAGCACTCCAATCATATAAAAACTCTATTAAGCAACTTTTGGACCTCAATTACATTGTACCATTTCTTTTTATGAGCTTTGTTATAGAGTTGGCCTGCAACTAGAGTTGATGTAATGTGTATCTGCTTAATGTTAACCGTTTAGCTTTTGTAGATTGTAAACCTTGATTAGTTTCTCTTTACAGCTTGCGGGCAAATATAAGAGAAATTTTCAGAAATCACTATTGTTTAGTGGCTATTAATTTTCTATAGCTACCATATACCTAATTACTTCCTATAGCTATCTTTTTAGTTGTTATGGTAATGTATTCGATGTATTCAAGCTATTGTATTCATGAATACAATAGGAAAACTCGGTTGAAAAACTGGAAAACACAGTTGTACGTTTATGTATTCAGGTGTATTCGCGCCATGTATTTATGAATACAGTAACTCAAAATCAACGTAAAAATAGGTCCCTCCAGCTGTTTAAAAACGGAAAGTGGATCAATTAACGTGATACTCTCCTAATATAACTCAACAAACACCATTAAAACACGCAACATTATCAATCCAATGTATGGGAAGATTTTGCAAACGACAAACACCAAAAAATAGAGAATTTTGCTATTCCCTGGTATCGTTCGATAATTTTTCTACTGATATTGTTCGAGATTCTGCTAGGAAATGATACACGTAACCACAGAAATATTTTGAAATTCGATTTTCTAGATGGCAAGTTTAACCGTCTTAATTCGTCATTCTGGCAAGTGGGACATTCAAAATTGTTATGTCGATTATTCGATTGATGGGATATTGATAAAGAAATATGCGTCGTACAATAATTTGGTTGCTTCAATTTCACATTAACTTGGCATATTTTGAGCTCAAAGTCAATTAAAATTGAATACAAAGTGGAAGAAAATTGCACGCCTATGGAAATACACAACGACATGGGTTATCGGGTGTATGTCGAGTTGAAAAAGGAGAACAGAGAATTCGGCATGTATCCATTGTGTATAACTTCAATGGATAAAGAAATTGAAGCGGAAGGAAGTTTAATACACAATGACCTAATGCAACTTGACGAAATCGCTGGGGTAAATAAATTTGAGACAGTTGATACACTTGCACTTGGGTCTTTGAACTCAGGTGAACCAATTGAGATTTTTGAACCGGAAAGGAATTTGATTATTTCAAAAACTAATAAAAAAGAGGTGATGACTGGACAAATGTATAAGGATAAGGACACATTAAAGGCGGTGATGGAGCAATATACAATTGTTGAAAGGTTTCAATTCCGAGTTGATAGGTCAAATGCTATCAGGTTTGAATGTTATCACTTACAACCACTTCACCAAATATGTTGTATTTAACTGTATGTATATGTATGCGTAATAGTTTAATAGTGTATTCATGGCAGCATGTTGTAAATACAGCAAAGTATAATGTTCTATTCATAATATATGCTCTCCTTTAGTGTTTTTAATTGAATGATGTGAAACAGTTATAGGAGAATTGAACTATTTATGTTAAGTTTGTTCATAATACATTATTTTATGCAATGTATTCAACTACTTTTTATAGTATATTTATGTAACATACATTGTATTTTATTGTATGTTTCTGTATTCAAAACTTGGTTGACAAATAAAAATGTTATGTGTCTATACCCGAATCATTTATACGAGCTGTATGTCACGACCCAATTTCTCCTATAGTCCGTGATGGTGCCTAACGTTGCCGCTAGGTAAGCCTACGATGAAGATACTACATGATTTCTTCTTTTAAACAATTTCCTAGTAATTAAACCCTATTTGTTTAGAAATTTTGAGAATTAGAGAGTCAAATGATTAAAATGAAAATAACTGAATACAAGCATAAGTATGTAAATACCCCAAAACCGTAAAGTCTACTAGAGTGTGTGCCAAGATCTGGTATCACAAGTATATGAGCACTAGTGGAATATACAAAACTCTAACTACTGTCTGAAATAACATAGACAGAAAATAAGTACAAAAGAAAGGCTCTAGGTGCTGCGGAACGACTCAGGATGCAGCTTACCACTAGGCCTCCGGGTAACGGGGGTGTGCGCCGGTATGTCCACCAGAAGCACCTGCCTCAGATCCTGCACGGTTAGTGCAGAAGTGTAGCGTGAGTACATAAACAACATGTACCCAGTAAGTATCAAGTCTAACATCGAAGAAGTAGTGACGGGAGGTTGACATCGACACTTACTATGGGCTATCAATAAAATGCGAAAATCATAAATAAGCATGGATTATGTAAGCAATTAATACAATACAGTAACAAGCAGTGAATAATAATTTCCTTCAGTAACAATAATTTCGAATCAATTTCTGTCCTTTAAATAATAGTAACTACTCAACCATAAATTAAGATCAAGTAAAAGTTAGGCTCCGAGTATTATCACACACGATTTATGCCGAGATCGTACGACCCGATCCAGAAATATACTGTGCACAGCCGAGGTTCGAACGACACGAACCATAGATGTATATATTAACCTGCCGAGGTGAATAACCCGCTCCCATGAGAGTAGTGGAACTTTACCTCGCTCGCGGAAATACTTGCGACGCGAGTGAACATAGATTTCTAAAAGTTATTATAAAATTTTCCATTCTTCCCCACATAAGAAATTTAAACGGGAGACTTTAAATCTTAAAATCCTTAATCACACCTCTAATTCAGATAATTAATATGCATGACTAACATAGTAGAGCAAACAAGGAATGGTGTAAGCCTATGACTACCCGGACATCATATAGAATATAGCTAAGCACGGACTCTCGTCACCTAGTGCGTACGTAGCTCCCACACATACACTTAACAACCACAAATACACCTAAAGGGATGAATTCCCTCTTACAAGGTTAGACAAGTGACTTACCTCGTCTCAAGGCTCACTTCCGATCCACAAATATGCTTTAAATCCTCAACTCGTCACCAAACGGCCCGAAACTAGTCAAATGTTATATAAATTAATCAATACATGTTCAAAAGTTCATAATTTAACTATTAGAGTGATTACCCAACCCCAATTAAAGAATTTCTAAAATTCACCCCGGGCCCACATCGCCGTATTCCGGAAATTTTTAAAGATAAATTTTACTCATAACCTCACGAATTCAAATATATAATTTCACTCAATTCCATAACCATCTTCGTGGTTAAATCTCATTTTTATCAAAACCTAGATTTTTCATCTAAACTCATGATTTCACAAATTTTACATGTTAAATCTACCCATAATCTATGCATTTAACTCACATTAGATAGAAATTGCTCACCTCAAATAGCTAGCGAAAATCCCTCTCTAACCAGCTCCAAAAATCGCCCCAAGAAGTGCAATAAATGACCCCCAAATGCTCAACCCCGACTTAAATGGAGTTCTTCCTTCATTGTTTTTTGCACCTACGGTGCCTCTGCCGCATTTGCGGTACCGCACCTGCGGTGCTAGGTCCGCTTCTGCGGAATTCCTTAAGCCTAGTGAGGGCCGCTTCTGCGGATGGGATTTCCGCTTCTGCGGTGCTTGAGCCGCTTCTGCGTCCTCCCCAATCACACCTGTGCGTTCACTGGTGTGCACGAAAACCCGCATCTGCGGTCCATGGCCAAAAAGCCGATTCTGCGACCCAACCCATGCACCTGCGGGCTGTCACCTGCGGCCCAAAGCTCACAGGTGCAGAGCTGGTGAGTAGCCCTTTTGAGTCTTAACTCAATCCGCGCATCGTCCGATGGTATTCGGGGCCCCGAGGCCCAATCCGAACGTACCAACAAGTTGAAATCATAAAACGAACTCGCTTGAACCCTCAGAACGCATAAAACAACATCAAATCTAAGAATCACACCTCAAACTAAATTGAATTAACCTAGGAACTTCAAGTTCTTCAACTTACTCCGAGCGCGTTGAAACATACTTAAACTACTCAAAATGATACAAAATTTTGCGTGCAAGTCGTAAATCACCATATAGAACTAATCCCGTGCTCAAAAATCCAAATGGACCTCGATCACACCAAAACCTACTCCAAACCAAATTTAAAGAACTTTAAAACCTTCAAATAGTCAACTTTCACTATTAAGCGCCGAAACGCTCACGGTTCGTCCAAAACCCGATTCGAACTTACGCCCAAGTCTAAATCCATCATATGAACCTATTGGTACCATCAAATCCCGATTCCGAGGTCGTTTACTCAAAATATTGACCAAAGTCAAACTTAGCCTTTTAAAGCCAAACTAAGGAACCAAGAGTTCCAATTTCAAACCGAACCCTTCCAAATCCCGAACTAACCATTCCCGTAAGTCATAAAATAGAAATAGCACATATGGGGAGTCTTACTTAGGGGAACGGGGTTCTAGAAAGCAAAACAACCGGTTGGGTCGTTACATTCTCCACCTCTTAAACAAATGTTCGTCCACGAACGAGTCTAGAATCATACCTAAAGTGCCGAACAAGTGTGGATATCTGATCCGCATGTCCTCATCGGCCTCCCAAGTCACCTCCTTGACTGGTTGGCCCCTCCACTGAACCTTTACTGCAAAAATCTTCTTGGACCTCAACTGGCGAACCTGCCTGTCAACAATGGTAACTGGTTCCTCTTCATAACCCAAGCTCTCATCTAGCTGAACCGTGCTGAAGTCTAACACATGCGACCTGTCGGCATGATATCTCCGGAGCATAGACACGTGAAAAACCGGATGAACTCCCGATAGACTGGGAGGAAAAGCAAGCTCATAGGCAACCTCCCCAACTCGTCTCAACACCTCAAATGGACCTATAAACCTTGGGCTCAACGTGCCCTTCTTCCCGAACCTCATGATCCCCTTCATCGGTGAGAGCTTCAAGAGAACTTTCTCGCCCACCATAAATGATAAATCACACGCCTTCTGATTCGCGTAACTCTTATGTCTGGACTGTGCAGTGCGAAGTCGCTCCTGAATCAACTTTACCTTTTCCAAGGAATCCTTCACCAAATCAGTACCATATAACTTAGCCTCGCTGGGCTCGAACCGCCCGATGGGAGAACGACATCGCCGACCATATAAAGCCTCAAATGGAGCTATCTTGATGCTGGACTGATAACTGTTGTTGTAGGCAAACTCGGCCAAAGCCAAGAATCGATCCCATTGCCCTCCAAAGTCAATCACACATGCTCTGAGCATGTCCTCTAAGATCTGAACTGTCCGCTCCGACTTCCCGTCGGTCAGCGGATGAAAAGCTATGCTGAGCTCTACCCGGGTCCCCAACTCACTCTGTACCGCTCTCCAAAAATGTGAAGTAAACTGAGGACCTCTATTTGATATAATGGAGACAAGCACACCATGCAACTGAACTATCTCCTGAATATAAATCTGGGCCAACCTCTCTGAAGTATACGTGGTCGCAACTGGAATGAAGTGTGCCGACTTGATCAACCTGTCGATAATGACCCAAACTGCATCAAACTTTCGCAAGGTCCACGGCAACCCAACTACGAAGTCCATAGTAATGCGCTCCCATTTCCACTCAGGTACAATCATCTGCTGGAGTAGGCCACCTGGCCTCTGGTGCTCGTACTTAACCTGCTAGCAATTTAGACACCTCGCGACATACTTAACTATGTCCTTAGTCATCCGCCTCCACCAATAATGCTGTCCCAGGTCGCGATACATCTTTGTAGCACCCGGATGAATAGAATACCGAGAGCTGTGTGCCTCCTCTAGGATCTTCTCCCTCAAGCCAACAACATTAGGAACACATAGGTGACCCTGGAGTCGTAGAACACCATCCTCACTGAGAATAACCTCCTTGGTACCATCCTGTAGTACCGTCTCTCTAAGAACCAACAAGTGTGGGTCATCAAACTGGCGAGCCTTGATCTTCTCGAATAGTGAAGACCGAGCGACGGCGCATGCAAGAACTCAACTGGGCTCTAAAATATCCAATCTCACAAGTCTGTTATCCAAGGACTGTATGTCCAAGTCTAGTGGCCTCTCCTCCGCTGAAATGAATGCCAAACTACCCATACTCTCCGCCTTTCTACTCAAGGCATCTGCAACTACATTCGCCTTGCCCGGATGATAAAGGATAGTAATATCATAATCCTTCAGTAATTCAAGCCACCTGCGCTGCCTCAAATTGAGGTCCCTCTGCTTGAACAAATACCGCAGGCTGCGATGATCGGTGTAAACCTCACAAGACACCCCATAAAGATAATGCCTCCATATCTTATGAGCATGAACAATCGCGGCCAACTCCAAATCATGTACATGGTAATTCTTCTCATGGGGCTTCAGCTGACGTGAAGCATATGCAATAACTCGTCCCCTCCTGCGTCAATACGAATCTCAAACCAACGCGTGAAGCATCGCAATACAAAATATACATCCCTGAACCGGAAGGCAACACTAACACCGGTGCTAAAGTCAATGAGGTCTTGAGCTTCTGAAAGATCACCTCACAATCATCGGACCATCGGAATGGAGCACCCTTCTGGGTCAATCTAGTCAAAGGTGCTGTAATATATGAGAAGCCCTCCCCAAACCGACGATAATAACCTGCTAACCCAAAAAAGCTCTTGATCTCAGTCACTGTGGTGGGACGAGGCCAACTCTGAACTGCCTCGATTTTCTTGGGATTAACCTTAATACTCTCGCTCGATACAACATATCCCAAGAATGCTATAGAATCTATCCAAAACTCACACTTGGAGAACTTAGCATCTAGCTTCTGTTCCCGTAAGGTCTGAAGCACCACTCTCAAATGCTGCTCGTGCTCCTCCATGCTGCACGAGTAGATCAAAATATCATCAATGAAGACAATGACAAACAAATCAATATATGGCCTGAACACCCCATTCATTAAATCCATGAATGCCGCTGGGGCGTTAGTCAAACCGAAGGACATTACTAGAAACTCATAATGGCCATATCTAGTCCGGAAAGCAGTCTTCGGAACATCCGAATCTCGAATCTTCAACTGATGGTACCCCGATCTCAAGCTGATCTTAGAGAATACCCTGGCACCCTATAACTGGTCAAACAAATCATCAATACGTGGCAATAGGTACTTATTCTTAATGGTGACTTTGTTCAACTGGCGGTAATCAATGCACATCTGCATAGTCCCATCTTTCTTCTTCACAAATAACAACGGTGCACCCCACGGTTATACACTCGGTCTGACAAACCCCTTTGCTAGAAACTCATCAAGATGTTCCTTCAACTCCTTCGGAGCCATACGGTACGGTGGGATAGATATAGGCTGGGTACCTGGAGCCAAATCAATACAGAAATCAATATAACGATCTGGTGGCATGCCTGAAAGATCAGAAGGGAACACATCGGTAAACTCCCGGACTACGGGCACTGAATCAATCGCCAGACTCTCTGCAGTATTATCCCAAACATAGGCTAGATAAGCCAAGCACCGCTTCTCGACCATGTGTCGAGCCTTTAGAAAAGAGATAACCCGACTAGGTGTACTGATAGACGAACCCTTCCACTCCAATCTAGGCAACTCTGACATCGCCAAGGTAACAATATTGGCATGGCAATCAAGGATGGCGTGATATGGAGATAACCAATTCATGCCCAGGATGACCTCAAAGTCGGTCATATCAAGCAACAGAAGATCCGCTCAAGTCTCGTAACCTCAGAAAGAAACAATGTAGGACTGGTAGATCCGATCTACAACAATAGAATCACCCACTGAAGTGGACACATAAACAGGAGTACCTAAGGACTCCCGAGCAACACCTAGGAAATGAGCAAACATAGATGAAACATACGACTAGATAGATCCTGGATCAAATAACACCGAAGCATCCCTACCTCAGACAGAAATAATACCTGTGATCACGGCATCTGAGGCCACTACATCTGCTCTGGCCGGAAAAACATAGAATCTAGCTGGAGCACCACCTGACTGGCCTCCTCCTGTCTGACCTCCACCTCTAGGATGACCCCTACTCACCTGCCCTCCACCTCTGGGCGGCCGGATGACTGGTGGGGCGGCTGGTGCTGTAATCATAGGCTGGTGTCCCTGTTGCACTGCCTTGCCTCGAAGTTTGGGACAAAACCTCTTCATGTGGCCAGGATCCCCACACTCATAACAACCTCTCGAAACGGCAGATTGCTGACCGGAAGCCTGACCCTGATGGCGTGAATACCCACCTGAGGAATCCTGAATGGCTGGTGGCCAGTAGGAACTCTCAGGCATAGCACTGAAGTAGGGCCGCACTGGAGCACCCCGAGGAGGCAGCAGTGTTGGATATGTGGGCCTGCTAGACTGACCCCTCACCCCAGCCGGGGCACCACTGAACTCCCCAGAATACCGAAACTGCTTATCCCTCGTAGTCTTCTCTCGACTATGCAGACGTGCATCCTCGATCCTCCGAGCTATCTCTACAACTAGCTCGTAAGAAGTCCCCATCTCAATATCTTGGGCCATAGTGGCCTGGTTAGAAGAGTGCAACCCTGCAACAAACCTCCGCACTCTCTCTACATTGGTCGGAAGTATCATAAGTGAATGGCGAGACAACTCAGATAATCTCGCCTCATAATCAGTCACTAACATCTGGCCCTGATGGAGCTGCTCGAACTGAAACTACAACTCTTCCCTCTGAGAGGGTGGAATATATCTGTCCAAAAAGGTACGTGTGAACTGGTCCCAAGTCATGGGAGGAGAACCTGCTGGTCTGCCGAGAAGATATGACTGCCACCACCTACGGGCCCTGCCCTCCAGCTGGAAAGTAGTAAAATCCACCCCATGAGACTCCAATATCCTCATGTTATGCAGTCTGTCCCTACACCGGTAAATAAAGTCCTGTGGGTCCTCGTGTCGCTCACCTCCAAAGACAAGAGGCTGTAGCCTGGTCCATCTATCCAATAACCTATGCGGATCGCCGACCGCAGCTGGTATGGGCTCAGGTATAGCTACTGCAACTGGCTGAGCTCCGCCCACGGGTAGTGCACTCGAGGTCTGATATACAACAACTGCGTGCTCTGGAGCCTGAGCGGTAGGGGTCTGTGCTCCCTCTCCCGCCTGAGACGTGGCAGGGTCTGCTGGAAATAAACTAGCCTGAGTCATAGAATCCATGAACTGTAACATGCAACCCATGACCTCCTGGAATTTCGGTGCGGACATGAAATCCACTGGGGCTGGTCTTGCTGCAGGCACCTCGCCCTGCTCCTCAATAATGGGATCCTCTACTGGATCCACTGGTGGTGTAACTGGAGAAACTCTAGGACGCCCTCGTCCTCTACCACGAACCGGAGCCCTCCCTCGGCCTCTTCTTTTAAACAATTTCCAAGTAATTAAACCCCATTTGTTTAGAAATTTTGAGAAATAGAGAGTCAAATGATTAAAATAAAAACAACTGAATGAAAGCATAAATATGTAAATGCCCCAAAACCGTAAAGTCTACTAGAGTGTGTGCCAAGATCTGGTGTCACATGTGTATGAGCAATAGTAGAATATACAAAGCTCTAACTACTATCTGAAATAACATAGACAGAAAATAAGTACAAAAGAAAGGCTCTAGGTGCTGCAAAACGACTCAGGATGCAGCTCACCACTAGGCCTTCAGGTAACTGGGGTGTGCGCCGGTATGTCCACCAGATGCACCTGCCTCAGATCCTACACGGTTAGTACAGAAGTGTAGCGTGAGTACATAAACAACATGTACCCAGTAAGTATCAAGTCTAACCTCGAAGAAGTAATGACGAGGGGTCGATATCGACACTTACTATGGGCTATAAATAAAATGCGAAAATCATAAATAAACATGAATTATGTAAGCAATTAATAAAACACAGTAACAAGTAGTGAATAATAATTTCCTTCACTAACACTAATTTTGAATCAATTCCTGTCCTTTAAATAATAGTAACCGCTCAGCCATAAATTAAGGTCAAGTAAAAGTTAGGCTCCGAGTATTATCACGCACGATTTATGCCAAGGTCGTACGGCCTGATCCTGAAATATACTGTGCACTGCCGAGGGTCGAACGACACGAACCATAGATGCATTTATTAACCTGCCGAGGCGAACAACCCATTCCGATGAGAGTAGTAGAAATTTACCTCGCTCGCGGAAATACTTGCGACGCGAGTGAACATAGATTTCTCAAAGTTATTATAAAATTCTTCCATTCTTCCCCACAGAACAAATTTAAACGGGAGACTTTAAATATTAAAATCCTTAATCACAACTCTAATTCGGGCAATTAATATGCATGACAAACATAATAGAGCAAACAAGGCATGGTGTAAGCCTATGACTACTCGGACATCACATAGAATATAGCTATGTACGGACTCTCATCACCTAGTGCGTACGTAGCTCCCCACACATACAATTCACAACCACAAATACACCTAAATGGATGAGTTCCCTTTTACAAGGTTAGACAAGAAACTTACCTCGTCTCAAGGCTCACTTCCGATCCACAAATATGCTTTAAATCCTCAACTTGTCGTCAAACGACCCGAAACTAGTCAAATGTTATATAAATTAATCAATATATATTCAAAAGTTCATAATTTAACTATTAGAGTGATTACCCAAACCCAATTAAAGGATTCCTAAAATTCACCGCCGGGCCCACGTGCCCAGATTCTAAAATTTTTTGAAGATAAATGTTACCCATAACCTCACGAACTCAAATATATTATTTCACTCAATTCCATATCCATCTTTGTGGTTAAATCCCATTTTTATCAAAACCTAGATTTTTCATCTAAACCCATAATTTTCACAAATTTTACTTGTTAAATCTACCCATAATCTATGTATTTAACTCACATTAAATAGAAATTGCTTACCTCAAATAGTTAGTGAAAATCCCTCTCTAACTAGCTCCACATATCGCCCCAAGAAGTGCAATAAATGAACCCCAAATGCTCAACCCCAACTTAAATGGAGTTCTACCTTCAGTGTTTTTTGCACCTGCGGTGCCTCTGCCGCGTTTGTGGTACCGCACCTGTGGTGCTAGGTTCGCTTCTGTGGAATTCCTAAAGCCCAGCGAGGGCCACTTCTGCAGACGGGATTTCCACTTCTGCGGTCCCGCTTCTGCGGCTTGAGCCGCAACGAAAATCCGCATCTGCGGTCCATGGCCAAATGTTCCAAAGCCTCTTCTGCGACCCAACCCACGCACCTGCGGGCTCGCACTTGCAGCCCAAAGCTCACAGGTGCGGGCACACATTGTTATATATTTCAGAGGATTGTGAATGGAAATTTAAGGCTTCTACTATTAACAAATCACAAATGTTCAAAGTGAGGGAGTTCAATGATAAGAATACATGTCCGTTTTTCATGACCCAAAACCCTAACCTGTCGTGATGGCGCCTATCGATGGTACTAGGCACGCCGATTTTTCAAAATACTTCAAATGTTTCACAAAAATAAACCAAAACCTTGATATGACATAGTTTTCATAAAGACATGAGTTAAACTCAAAATACAATGCGGAAAAATAGCCTCAAACATCGGGGTGTTACCAAGTCATGAGCATCTAAACAACCAGTCTAAGAAACAGTGTCCACAAGGGTCTGTGTCTAAATGCCAATACAGAAAAGAAAGATAACAAGAAAGGAGAGACAAGGACTGCGAACGTCGGCAACTACCTCGTGAATCTCCGATACTCAACCACGCACGAGATCAACGTCCTCCGTTACCGGATACATCTGGATCTGCACATGAAGTGCAGGGTGTAGCGTGAGTACAACCGACTCAGTAAGTAACAAAAATAAATAAGGAACTGAGAAGTAGTAACAAGCTATACAATTACTGTTCACTTCAGTAGTTTCAGCAATGAAAGTAGACATGATTCAATTTCGGCAATATAAATTAAGTCAGTTGTACATTTACTCAGTTCAGATAAACCGGATATAATATTTATTTCCAGAAGTTCAGAATAATAACATAATTCAACTAAGTGCAGAAACAAAGGAAACAAATTCAATCTTTCAAAGTAACAATCACTTAAGCTCTCAATAGCTCAGACACTTGTTTCTCAGCCCTCAATAATCACACTCAATAGGTACATGCGCTCACTGGGGGTGTACAGACTCCGGAGGGGCTCCTTCAGCCCAAGTGCTATATCACTGCGGTGTGCAGCCCGATCCAATCATATAAATAGCCATAAGGCTCGTTGTGGCATGCAACCCGATCCACAATCCATAAATAGCCATAAGGCTCATTGCGACGTGCAACCCGATCCATATACATTCAGTCCTCAGGCTCGTTGCGGTGTGCGACCCGATCCATATACACTCACATAGCTCACAGCTCGACACTCAGGCCCTATCTCAGTCACTAACCTCTCCAGCCTCTCGGATCTCAGAAATCATACAAATAAGTCCAAAAGAGATAATAACAAGTATCAACAAGAAAATAAGAGAAAACAAAGATATGACACGCAAGTAAAACTATGACTGAGTATAAGACAACAAATAGCAGTTTATTCAACAAGTACCCGAACGCTGCGGGTCCCAACAGTGATATCATATGGCCTAAGCATGGTTGCAAACATGAATGGCAGTCAAATTTCTAGAAGACAGAGGGAACATGTAATTAACAATAAGCTATTCGGCTTTACAGTCTCACGGGACGAACCAAGTCACAATCTCCCACGGTGCACGCCCACATGCCCGTCACCTAGCATGTGCGTCACCTCCAAAATAATCACATCATATCAAAATTCGGGATTTCATACCCTCAGGACCAGATTTAAGACTGTTACTTACCTCAAACCACGCAAAATCCTACTCCAAAATGCCTTTGCCCCTCGAATCAGTCTCCAAATGCCCCGAATCTAGCCACAAGACGTACAATATAATTAATGTAAGCTAAAGGAATTAATTACACAAGAAAAATACGAAATTATAAGCCGAAATCTGAAATAGGCTCAACCCGGCTCCCCAGGCCCATGTCTCGAAATCCGACGAAAGTTACAAAATTCGAAAGCCCATTCACTCACGAGGTCACTCGTACCAAAATTATCCAAATCCGATATCAAAATCTCAATCACAACTCAAAATCTTAGTTGAAGAACTTTTTTCTATTTTTCTCAATTTTTCCACCCAAATGCGAAAATAAAAGATGAAATTAGTGATAGATTAGTGGGATATAACCAAAATCAAGTGAAGAATCGTGACCCAATTGATGTCTAAAAATCCCTCAAAATCTCGTCCAAATCCGAGCTCTCAAACTCAAGTTTTGATAAAAATATCCAAACCCTCGTTTTTGAAATATTATATTCTGCTCAGGCAAATCCTTCTTCGCGAACGCGATACCCTTGTCGCGAACACGAAGACCACTCAGCTCAACCCTACGTGAACGCGGAACCAACATCGCAAATGCGTAGGCAAAAAGGCCTGGTGTTACATCCTGTACTTTAATATTTGGATGAGTTGTAGTAATCCATATGAGTTCGAAGGGATTATGTCTATTAGGAGGTTATAGAGGGTTTAAAATATTATTATTATGAGACCCTATAAGTTTACAACCTTGATATCGTTAGATATTATGTTAGTGTGGTATTTTCTTTTAAGTGGAGTATTTTAGTAAAAGTTTTATAAATATAATTTGGATAGTTACCATTATTACTATTTTCGAATATGGTAAATTATACACATAATATGAGAAAGCTTATAAATGAGATTTTCCTTATTGTAAAAATAGAAGTTATTTTCTCACAAAAGAAGGTTATGTTTTTACCATTTTAAGAATTAAGCGTACGGAAATTTGTACTCTTTATACGAGATTAGCAAAATTAGAAGTTGAAAAAATATATGTATTTTTACATGGATATTTTAATAAAATAATAGTGTATGTATTTATTTTATATAGAACCACATGACCATGATAGTAGGGTACATAAAGTGTATTAAAAGTGAGTAGTATTTTAAGTAATTTGGGATAATTCTTAATTATGTGGATAATTAAGTAATTAATAATTTTTAGTGAAAGATTAATTAATTAATTCAATATTTTGGATAAGCTTGCCAACCCCCAAAACGTGGCAGCCCCCTTTTAATGTAAGATGACTTTAAAGTCATTGTAGAGTAAGGTGGCATTTAGAGAATAGTTTGGTAGGGGACAAACTATGACACAATCACCCTCTAGTTAATTAAGGAAAATGCTTAGCTAACACATGGAACTCTATTCCTAAGGGGGAAAGATTCAGCAACGCTAATGTTGCAATAGCAACGAAATCGATTCGAAGATTTCATACAAAGTGTACCTAATGTTATCACAACGTGAAATTTCGATTCTAAGGGAGTTTGGTGTAATCCTTCTCAAGAGTATCATACAGATTTTCTCTACTCCAGGTATATTAAGACTAATCCTTTATTTTGGCATGATCCAAGTAACGATACGTAAACGTAATGCTATTTCATAAGCGTTTCTACTCTTAGCAGTTAAGGATGTCTACGTTATTCATTCTTGTAAAGCGATATTCAAGCATGTCTAAGTATGTTTCTAATTCCCTATTGATGTATTTGATAAAGATGTTAATGTTTATAATATAGTAATACATGCATCTTCATGCATATTCATTTACCACCGTGCTACGGGCGGTCGGGCAATCATGCATTTACCACCGAGCTACGGTCGGTTGGGCAGTTACCACCGATTGGGCAGTTATGTATCATTATTTACTGCCGGTTGGGCAGACATGAATATTCATTTACCACCGAGATACCATCGGTCGGGCAGTCATGCATTTACCACCGAGTTATGATCGGTTGGGCAGTTATACATTTACCACCGAGCTACGGCCGGTTGGGCAGTTACATATTTACCACTGAGCTACGGCCGGTCGGGCAGTTACCACTGATCAGTTGGGCAGTCATGCATCATAAGATATGGATAATAGTCTTAAAGAGAAGCATTGTATATATATGAGTATAATAAGTATGCATATACGGTGGCACTTTAGAGATTCAGGTTGATTCTTATATGTCTTTAATTAATGTTGACTTATTGTTATGTTTCAGTTCTGCCTTACATACTCAGTACATTATTCGTACTGATGACCTTTTGTTGGGGATGCTGCATTCATGCCTGCAGGTATAGATAATCAGTTTGACGAGCCCTCATAGTAGACGAGATTGACATTCAGCGAAAGATCGGTAAGACTCCACCTCATTCGGAGTGCAGCCGAGTGTATGAGTCATCGCATCAGAATTGTGCTAAAGACTAATGGGTAGGCCGGTACCCTGTCCCATTTGATGTCAAATAATCTTAGAGGCTTTATAGACAGAGGATCATTTTGTACAGTATGTCAGAGGCCTTGACGGCCCATATGTATTCATGTTTTAAGAAAAATGGTTCAGTAATACAGTGTTTCCCACTTATAGTTATACATTATGAGTTGTGGCCATGTTGGCCCATGATAGTTACAGAGGAAAAACAAATGAGTTATATAGTGGTTCTCTTGGGCCAGCACGGCACCGGGTGCCAGTCACGCCTACCTAGGTTTGGGGTGTGACACCTGGGGTCCCAGCCGCCTAACTTTCTCTACGCGAACGCGATGCCTTTCTCGCATTCGCGATGCACTGCCTAACAACCCGTTTGCAAATGCGTCCCCCACTTTGTGAACGCGAAGAGCAATCTTCCTCTTGCCTCTAGCTCCTCTTCGCGAATGCGGAACACCCCTCGCGAACGCGAAGAAGAAAACCAGCAATTGGGAAAACCAGAAAATATGCTATCTTTCCTAAGTACAAAATGATCCGTTAAGCATCCGAAATTCACCCGAGGCCCCTGGGACCTCAACCAAACATACCAACCAGTCCTAAAATACCATACGAACTTAGTCGAGCCCTCAAATCACATCAAACAATAACAAAATGCGAATCACCCTCCAATCTAAACTTAATAAACTTGAAACTTTAAATTTCTACAACTGATTCCGAAACCTATCAAACCATGTCCAATGGACCCCAAATTTTGCACATAAGTCATATTCAACATTACAGACATACTCCAACTTCCGGAATCGGAATCCGACCTCGATATCAAAAGGTCCACTTCCGGTCAAAATTTTCAAAAATTTAACTTTCACCATTTCAAGGCTAATTCTACTACGGACCTTCAAATTACCTTTCGAACGCGCTTCTAAATCCAAAATCACCCAACGGAGCTAACAGAATCGACAGATCTCCATTCCAGAGTCATCTTCACACAGTTCTGACTACGGTCAAAATCCTAAGACTTAACCTTCCGTTTTAGGGACTAAGTATCCCAAATCACTCCGAAACCACAACAAAACCTCCCAGCAAGTCTCATAAGCAGAAAAAGATATGGGAGAAGCAGTAAAATAGGGGATCGGGGCTAATACACTCAAAACGACCGGTCGAGTCGTTACACCATTGAAGGATAAGGTGTGTGAGCAACGTCAAGCAACTAGTAGGTTGATTGGGGGAATGATTAGGTCCAAGTTTACTAATCATAAGAGAAAATATACGCCAAAGGATATAATTGATGATGTGAAATCGGACTTTGGTGTAGATGTTAGCTACATGTTGGTGTGGTACGCTAGAGAAAAGGCAGTGAAGTTTCTTAGGGGTGAACCAACTGATTCATATAATTAAATTACTAGGGTACTTATATACACTGGATATGACATATCCTGGTTCATATATTAGAATAGAAAAATCACCTAAAAATGAGTTCATGTATATGTATATATCGTTGTATGCTTTTATAAAGGGGTTCGATTACTATAGACCCATCGTCATTGTGGATGGCAACCACCTAAAATCAACATACACAGGAACATTCGTCTCTGCTAGCACGTTGGATGGTGCAGGTTAGTCAGTTAAAAAAAAAATACATTCAAGCCTGATTAACATAAAATATTCTATTTTGACTTTTTTAATACAACTTAAATGATACTTTTTTTTTTATCTATATGCAATTGTATTTACAGGACATATATTGCCCCTAGCATATAGTGTTGTTGATTCAGAAAATGATGCTGCTTGGTTGTGGTTCTTTGAGCAATTTAAGATGACTTATGGTGAGCGAGAAAACATGTGCATCGTTTTAGATAGGAATGAGAGCATAATCAAATATCTATCGAGAGTATATCCTACGGTACCCCATTTTGCTTGTATATGGCATCTATGGAACAACGTATATAAGAAATTCAAAGAGAGTCATGTAAGATTGAGCGAGGTATACTTTTCAATGGCAAAAGCATACATCCAGGATGAGTTTGATAGTCTAATAGAAAAGGTGGAGAAGGTTGATATTCGGATTAAAGATTACTTGGAACTAGTTGGATATGAAAAATGGGCTAGATTGTATGCACCTGTTAACCGGGGATGGACCATGACGTCAAATATTGCTGAGTCAATTAATTCGGCACTTGTATCAGCTAGAGAATTGCCAATATACGACTTCCTAGAAGAAGTTAGGAAGATGTTTGGACGTTGGAATTGGAACGATCGAAAAGAAGCTTCACACACGTACACAACGCTTGGGAGAAAATATCAGGAGATCCTTAAATTGAATGAGGCCCTATCTACCCGAATGACTGTAAGTTTTATTTTGCTATAAGTACTTGCCTTGAAAAAATTATGATATATGAATACTTCATGTATTTATGCCTAATACAACCTCTATTATTAACATACTGCCTGCCTTTTTTATATTAACACTAGTGCATGTATTCTGTTGTATCAAACAGGTATTCTATTGTATTAAATGGTTGTATTAACTGCATATTATATGTTGATAATACATGTTGCTACAGCTGTATTTCATTGGTTATATTCAATAGTTTTATTTTTGTATAGATAAATTTCACGGTATTTCACATATAAATGTATTCGCATTAATATTCGGTCAGATAAATAATGTCTGTATTCACTATATTTTAATGTATTTGACATATAAATATATTCACCTAGTGCCTGCCTTTTTTATAACAACACTAGTGCATGTATTGTGTTATATCAAACGACTGTGTTTAATGCATATTATATGTTGATAATACATGTTGCTACAACTGTATTTTATTGGTTATATTCAATGGTTTTATTTTTGTATTGACAATATTTTAGTGTATTTCACTGTATTGCACAAATAAATTTATTCACTTTAATATACTGTCAGATAAATAGTGTTTGTATTCAGTATATTTTAAATGTTGTATTTCTTGTATACATGTATACTATATTTAATATGTTTGGTCATTGACAGATACACGAATTGTACCAATGTCCACAACTTATATTTCTCTGTTTAATGTAGGTTGTACCATCGACTGAACGCTTGCACATGGTGAATGATGAAGGAAGGAATTACACCGTTTGCCTCCTAGATAAAACTTGCAGTTGTGGGCGGTTCCAAGTTGACGAATTACCATGCCCACATGCTTGGGGTGTCTTGAAGAGCAAGTTTCTAATGCCGGAAGATTATTGCTCGGACTATTATAAACCAAAGTCTATTATAATAACATACGAGGTGCCCGTGTATCCACTGCCTGACCGAAGGGAATGGAATATACCAGCACATATATCAGAGGAAGTTATCTTACCACCCAAATAGAAAAGACCTTCTGGAAGGCCAAAGAAGAAGCGCAATAAGCCGTTAAGTGAATTGCTTCAGAAAAAAAATCAGTTTGTGTTCTGATTTTAATTACTACAATAACTATGTCATAGATTTGTGTAAGTTTTCTATTACATATTTCGTGTTCTGAACGCTATTATATTTCGTGGTATCTTTACAAAATGATTTATTTACATGTATGAAGTATAGTAGAACATGTATTCATAAAATACATGCGTGTACATTCAAAAAATAAATTGAAAACATACGTAATTCAAGTCCAAAAAAACTTCTGAAAAATTAATACAACTATGTGGAAGATTATACTAATACATAAATACAGTAGAATATAAACGTAGAAAATAAAAATAAAATATAATCATTGAATATAGATAATTTAGAAATATAATAAATGCAGTAAAATACAATGAATACAACAATGTCTATCATTTAAATACACTGCAATACAGTAAAACAAATACATACAAGTTAGATTAACATAAAATATAGTGTTTTAATTTTTTAATATAGCTTGAATGATATTTTTTGTATCTGTATGCAATTGAATTATGCTGAATATAACATGACATGTATAAAGGAGGACATTTATACAACCATTGAATACAACACTATCTATCATTGAAATATAATAAATACAGTAAAATACAATTGAATACACTACTGCCTATCATTCAAATATTGCAGAATATAGCTGGATTATAACAAGGATTTAAAACCATTGAATTATGCTGAATATAATAGGGATATATATCAGCATAATACAACTATATAAATACATAATAGAAGTATGTGGATGATTATTAATACATAAATATAACATAATATATGAATTAATAGCATAACTTAAAGACTGTTATGGTTTCATTCATTAACACCATAAAGACAAAATACATTCATGTATTCAAAGACAAAAAAGGTTGAGTAAAACCATGATGTATTCAGTAATAAGCTGCAAATACAATTTATTTTACAGAAAACTATTCTAAAACTATCTTCACAGAAGTATTCGAATCTGTGATTTTCCTGGCAATATTTGCGGGTGCTTCATTGTCGCTTATGGCATCAGCGTCTATCTTACGCATAGCATAGTCCCAAAGGAGGGCACCATATCTTTGACGGAGTAAATTGGCATCAAAGGTTGTTTGTGAAACTAATCCATAAGTGCTCAAATACTTTGCGCATGCTGTGACATACAACCCACAATCCCTGAAAAAGTAGATTGACACAGTTAAATACAATTCATATATATATATATATATATATATATATATATATATATATATATATATATATATATATATATATATATATATATATATAAAAGATTATAAATGATACAATAATCAGAAAAAGGATTGAATGCATACATGCTCCCACCTCTTTACTTGCGTATTATATCTCAGCCTCTTCTTGATTTTTGTTGATTCACTATGTTATCTTTGTTTAGGCCGATCTTTGTGATTTTCGAGAGCCCGAGAGAATAGAGAGGTTGATGACGGAGTGAGTTCGAGGGCCTGTCTGTGAGGTATTGATACAATGGCACGTGAGTTGTCCGTGCAGCACGTGAGTTATCCGTGCGGTTTCACATATTGATACTATATCACATGAGTTGTCCGTGCAACACGTGAGTTATCCGTGCAGATATAGTGCTTGGGCTGAAAGGAGCCCCTCCGGACTCCGCACACCCCCAGTGAGCGCAGGTACCTATTGAGTGTGAGCACTCAGGGCTGAGAGCCGAGTGATTTGAGCTATTGTGACGAGTTGAGTGATTATTGCCCTGAGAGGCTGTACTTGCTTTTTCATTTGTTGATGCACTTAGTTGCTATCTGTCATTATTGTGAAATTCCTGAAAGATTCTATATCTAGATTACCTAAACTTTAACTGTATAAAACTGATTTGGCTTAAACTGCCGGATGTGAAAGCATGTCTATTCTTTGCTGGAATTATTGTAAATGAACTGTAATTGTATAGCTCGTCACTGCTTCTCAGTTCCTTATTTATTTCTGTTACTTGCTGAGTTGGCTGTACTCATGCTACACCCTTCACTTCATGTGTAGATCCAGGTGTGTTTGATCACAGAGGTCGTTGAGTTTGTGCGCGATCGGGTACCGAAGACTATGAGGTAGCTGCCGGCGTCCGCAGACCTTATCTCTCCTTCTATGTTTCTTTTCTTGTATTGATACTTAGACACTTTTTTTATTAGACTGAAAATCTAGATGCTCATGACTTGGTGACACCCCGATGTTTGGGGCTATCTTTCCGCATTTTATTTTGAATTCAACTCCAGTTTTTGTAAAACATTTCTAGTATGAAAAGGCTTTGAATTATCCTTTTTATGAAATATTGAAGTATATTTGAAAGGTCGGCTTGCCTAGTACCATCGATAGGCACCATCACGACATGTTAGAGTTTTGGGTCATGACAAGTTGGTATCAGAGCCTAGGTTACATAGGTCTTACGAGTCATGAGCAAGTTTAGTAGAGTCTTGTGGATCAGTACGGAGACGTCTATACTTATGTTCGAGAGGCTGCCGAACCCTTAGGAAATTTCACATTCTTGAATTCTTGTCGTGCGAATATTATGATTCTGGTAACTATATTTCTGTTATTCTAATTCTCTCATAGATGGTGAGGACGCGTACTATGGGGCAGGATGGACAACCACCGGTACAATCAGTCAGGGCCGCGAGAGGCCGAGGTTGCGGTATAGGCCGTGGTAGGGGTAGAGGTGCAACTCGCGCCGCAGCTTGGGCAGCACCTGCAGATCTGCCAGTTGCCCCAGTTCAGGAGCATGCTCCAATTGTGGATGAGCCTGTGGGACCAGCCCAGGCACCACCAGTGCCCATTGTGATTCTAGGACTTAAGGAGGCCTCAGCTCAGATCCTGATCGCGTGTACCAGTCTTGCTCAGGCGGTCTCTGCTCCGGCCACAGCAACCACTTCTCAGGCCGGGGGAGGTGCTCAAACCCCCGCCGCCCACACACCAGAGCAGGTGGTGCAGGGATTCCAGACACCGGGGACACCACCAGCCCAGCCAGTTGCAACTACTCAGGACTATGTGGTTCCTATCATGCCTGATGATGAGCAGTCGATTAGAGAGATTTGGGAGACTCTAGCCTCCATCTTTTAGCGGTGCCAAGGGAAAGGATGCCAGTGATTCTTGGATAGGTGCCAGAGGATACTCCATACCGCAGGTATTCTAGAGGCCAGTGGGGTTTCATTCACTATTTTTCAGTTCTCTGGGGCTGCCTTCAGTTGGTGGGAGGCTTACGAGAGGCGTAGGCCGGTCGGCGCAGCATCCCTTACCTGGAAGCAGTTCTCCGGTCTATTCCTGGAGAAGTTCGTGCCTCAGTCCAACAGAGAGGAGCTGCGTAGGTAGTTTGAGCAGCTTCGTTAGGGTGATATGTCCGTGACGCAGTATGAGATGAGATTTTTAGAGTTGGCCCATCATGCTATCTAGTTGGTTCCCACAGACAAGGAGAGGATCAGGAGGTTCATAGATGGCCTCATTTTTCAGCTGTGATTACTTATGACTAGAGAGAGAGTGTCTGGTGCTACTTTTGATAAGGTTGTTGACATTGCTCGTTAGATTGAGATGGTTCACAGCCAGGAGCGGGTCAAGAGGGAGGACAAGTGGCTTCGTGGTCAGCGTGAATTTAGCGGTGTTCCTTCTGGGGGTCAGTCCCACCACGGTAGAGGTCATCCTTTCAGACATGCTCAGACGGCTCGCCCAGTTCACCGTGGTGCATCATCTGGCCACGGGTCACACAGTCATCATCAGGGCCAGTCGTCATTCAGTGCACTACCGGCGCAAAGTTCTCACGTTGCCTCATCAGCTTAGGTTTCCATGGGTAGTTCCTCTAGGCATCAGGAGCAGCAGTTCCGTCAGAGGAGGGGTTATTTTGAGTGCGGAGATTTTTGTCACATTAAGAGAGATTGCCCTTGGTTGTTGAGTGGGGCTCCACAGCAGAGTACTCGGCCGATGGCACCAGCACCACCAGCTCCACCACCCGTCCAACCAGCTCGAGGTGGGGCTCAGTCAGCTAGGGGTCGCCCTAGAGGGGGAGGCTGATCAGGGGGTAGCCAAGCCCGTTTATATGCTCTTCCTCCCAGACCAGATGCCATTGCTTCAGATGCTGTGATTACTGGTATTGTCTCAGTTTGCAACAGATATGCCTCTGTATTATTTGACCCTGGTTCCACTTATTCATATGCGTCTTCGTATTTCGCTCATTTTCTGGATATGCCCCTTGAGTCTCTAGTTTCATCTGTTCATGTATCTACTCCGGTGGGCGATACTATCATTGTGGACCATGTATATCGGTCATGTGTGGTGAGTATTGGGAGTGTGGAGACCAGAGTAGATCTTTTGCTGCTTAGTATGGTCGATTTTGATGTGATATTGGGTTTGGATTGGTTGTCTTCATGTCATGCTATTTTAGATTATCACGCTAAGACCGTGATGTTAGCGATGCTGCGGTTGCCGATAGTTGAGTGGAGCAGTTCTATAGAGTACGTTCCCAGTAGGGTGATTTCATACTTGAAGGCTCAGTAGATGGTTGAGAAGGGTTGTCTATCCTATTTGGCTTTTGTGAGGGATGTTAGTGCAGAGGCCCCTACTATTGATTCTGTTCTTGTAGTGCGAGATTTTCTGGATGTGTTTCCTGCAGGCCTGCCGGGCATGCCGTCCGACAGGGATATTGATTTTGGTATTGATTTGGTGTCGGGCACTCAGCCCATTTCTATTCCACCGTATCGTATGGCACCAGTGGAGTTGAAGGATTTGAAGGAGCAGCTTTAGGAATTCCTTGATAAGGGGTTTATTCGGCCTAGCGTGTCACCTTGGGGTGCACCAGTTCTATTTGTAAAGAAGAAGGATGGTACTATGAGAATGTGTATTAATTACAAGCAGTTGAACAAGGTCACAATCAAGAACCAGTATCCATTGCCGCGTATTTATGATTTTTTTGACCAGCTTCAGGGAGCGGGGGTATTCTCCCAGATTGATTTGAGGTTAGGGTTTCATCAGCTGAAGATTCAGGACTCAGATATTCTTAAGATAACTTTCAGGACCCGATATGGCCATTATGAGTTCCTTGTGATGTCTTTTGGGTTGACCAACGCCCCAACAACGTTCATACATCTGATGAATAGTGTGTTTCAGCCTTATCTTGACTCATTCATTATTGTATTCATTGATGACATCCTGGTGTACTCTCGTAGCCAGGAGGAGCATGCTCAACATTTGAGGATTGTGTTACAGCGATTGAGGGAGGAGAAGCTTTATGCAAAGTTCTCCAAGTGTGAGTTTTGGCTCAGTTCAGTGGTGTTATTAGGGCACGTGGTGTCCAGGGAGGGTATTCAGGTGGATCCGAAGAAGATAGAGGCAGTGCAGAGTTGGCCCAGACCGTCCTCGATCACGAAGATTCAGAGTTTTCTTGGTTTGGTTGGTTATTACCGTGGTTTTGTGGAGGGCTTCTCATAAATTGCATTGCCCTTGACTAAATTGACCCAAAAGGGTCCTCCTTTCAGGTGGTCAGAGGAGTGTGAGGAGAGCTTTCAGAAGCTCAAGACTGCTTTGATCACGGCTCCAGTTCTAGTTCTGCCATCAGCTTTTGGTTCTTACACAGTGTATTGTGATGCCTCACGGTTTGGTATTGGGTGTGTTCTGATGCAGGAGGGTAGAGTGATTGCTTATGCTTCACGCCAGTTGAAGCCTCATGATAAGAACTATCCTACCCATGACCTTGAGTTAGCAGCTATTGTTCACGCCTTGAAGATTTGGCTGCACTATTTGTACGAGGTCCATTATGAGATTTACACTGATTATCGGAGTTTTCCGCGTCTATTCAAACATAAGGATCTTAACTTGCGTCAGCGGAGGTGGTTGGAGCTTCTTAAGGAATATGATATCACCATTTTATACCATCCCGGGAAGGCCAATGTGGTGGCGGATGCCTTGAGTCTCTGGGCGGAGAGTTTGGGGAGCTTAGTATACCTTCCAGCAGCAGAGAGGCCATTAGCATTAGATGTTCAGACCTTAGCTAGCCAGTTTGTTAGATTGGATGTTTCCGAGCAGAGTCGAGTATTGGCTTGTGTGGTCTCTCGGTCTTCTTTTTATGATCGTATCAGGGAGCGTCAGTATGATGACCCCTATCTGCTTGTCCTTAAGGACACGGTCCAGCACAGTGATGCTAAGAAGGTCACTATTGGGGATGATGGTGCATTGAGGATGCAAGGCAGGCTATGTGTGCCCAATGTAGATAGCTTGCGTGAGCTGATTCTCCAGGAGGCTCATAGTTCGCGGTATTCTATTCATCCGCAAAGATGTATCAGGACTTGAGACAACATTACTGGTGGAGGATAATGAAGAAGGACATAGTGGAGTATGTAGCTCGGTGCCTAAATTGCCAGCAGGTGAAGTATGAGCATCAGCAACCAGGTGGGTTGCTTCAAACTTTAGAGATTCCGGAGTGGAAATGGGAGCGGATCACTATGGATTTCATTGTTGGGCTTCCACAGACTCAGTGAAAGTTTGATGCAGTTTGGGTGATTGTGGATAGGCTGACCAAGTCAGCTCATTTCATTCCTGTGATGACTACCTATTCTTCCGAGCAGCTAGCTCGAGTGTATATCCGTGATATCATTAAGCTTCATGGCATACCAGTATCTATCATCTCTGACCAGGGCACACAGTTTACATCATGGTTCTGGAGGGCCGTGCATCATGAGTTGTGTACTCGAGTGGAGTTGAGCACAACATTTCATCCTCAGACGGACGGACAGTCCGAGCACACTATTCAGACATTAGAGGATATGCTCCGTGTACATGTGATGGAGTTTGGAGGTTCGTAGGATCAGTTCTTGACTCTAGTGGAGTTTGCTTACAACAACAGTTATCAGTCGAGCATCCAGATGGTACCGTATGAGGCTCTGTATGGTAGGCGACGTAGGTCTCTGGTAGGTTGGTTCGAGCCGGGCGAGGCTAGATTATTCGGTACAGACTTGGTTCAGGATGCTCTGGAGAAGGTTAAGGTGATTCAGGATAGACTACGCACAACCCAGCCTAGACAGAAGAGTTATACAGATCGAAAGGTTTGCGATGTTGCATTCATGGTTGGAGAGCGGGTCTTGCTCCGGTGTCATCCAGGAAGGGTGTTATGAGGTTCAGAAGGAAGGGAAAGCTGAGCCTGAGGTTTATCGGTTCATTTGAGGTATTGCGACGTGTTGGGGAGGTTGCTTATGAGCTTGCCTTGTCTCCCAGTCTAGCAGGAGTTCATCCGGTATTCCATGTTTCTATACTCCGGAAGTATCACAGCGATCCGTCTCACGTGTTGTATTTCAGCTCAGTCCAATTAGACAAGGATTTATCTTTTGTTGAGGAGCCGGTGGTGATCTTAGATAGGTAGGTTCGAAAGCTGAGGTAGAAGAATATTGCTGCTATGAAGGTTGAGTGGAGGGGTTAGCCGGTTGAGGAGGCGACTTGGGAGACCGAGCATGATATGCGCAACTGTTATCCTCATCTTTTCACCACTTCATGTATGTCTCTATGCTCGTTTGAGGATGAATGATTGTTTTAAGAGGGGGAGGCTGTAACGACCCGGTCGGTCATTTTGAGTGTATTACCCTCGATCCCCTATTTAATATTTTCCCCGTATCTGTTTCTGCTTATGTGACTTACCAGGAGATTATGTTTTTGGTTTCAGAGTGTTTTGGGACACTTAGTTCCTAAAGCGGAAGCTTAAGTCTTAGGATTTTTACCCTAGTCAAAATTGTGTGAAGACGACCCTGGAATAGAGTTCCGTCAATTCCGGTAGCTCCGTTGGGTGATTTTGAACTTAGGAGCATGTCCGGACTGTGAATCTGAGGTCTGTAGCTAATTTAGGCTTGAAATGGCGAAAGTCAAATTTTTGGAAAGTTTGACCGGGGGGTTGACTTTTTGATATCGGGGTCGGATTCCGATTCCGATTCCAGAAGTTGGAGTAGGTCCGTAATGTTGTATATGACTTGTGTTCAAAATTTGGGGTCAATCGGACGTGGTTTGATATGATTCGGCATCGTTTGTAGAATTTGGAAATTTCGAAGTTTATTAAGTTTGGATTGGAGGGTGATTTGTATTTTTGTTGTTGTTTGATGTGTTTTGAGGGCTCGACTAAGTTCGTACGGTATTTTATGACTTGTTGGTATATTTGGTTGAGGTCCCTGGGGCCTCGGGGGTGTTTCGGATGCTTAACGGTTTGAACTTGGACTCAGGCAAGTGGTTGAAGTTTTTGATATTTGGTAGTTTCACACCTGTGGTGGGGAGACCACAGGTGCGTACTCGCACGTGCGGGTCAAGGAGCACAAAAGCGGGAATGGAGGAGATGGCCAGGGGTCACAGGTGCGAGGGAATTTCCGCATCTGCGAGCCCGCAGATGCGCTTGAATCTCCGTAGATGCGGAAAGTAAGCTGGAGGGAAAGATCGCAGAAGCGGACCCTTGTCAGCAGGTGCGCACACGTAGGTGCGACCTCTTGCTCACAGATGCGGACCCAGTCCCTTAAGTCATTTCCGCACCTACGAGGAAAATTTCGCAGGTGCGGTGTCGCAGGTGCGACAGTAGGTCCGCAGATGCGGAGGAATTGGGCAGAAAATAAAATTTCGAGGGTTTGATTCCCATTTCGATTTTGGGACTTTGAGAGCTCGGTGTGAGGCGATATTTCAAGGTTTCTTCAAGAAGATTATTGGGGCAAGTGATTCTAACTCGGATTGGACTATATTTCATGAATCTATTACTATTTTTATCATCTAATTAGGGATTTAAGTTGTAAATTTGGGGGAAAATGGTAGAAACTTCATAGGCTAAAATTTCGAGTTTTGGAAGATGATTTGAGGTTGGATTCGAGTAATTCTTGTATGGTTGGACTTGTGAGTAGATGGGTGTTCGTATTTTATGACTTTTGTCAGATTTCGAGACGTGTGCCCGGGGGCCGGTTTGTGCCTATTTTCGATTTTGGCTTATAATTTCGTGTTTTTCTTGTGGAATTGATTCTTCCAGTCTATATTAATTATATCGTACTGCTTGTGGCTAGATTCGGGGCGTTTGTTTGTTTGTTTGTTTGTTTTTTTTTTTAAAAATAAAGCCACTAGGCATTGTGCCTAGGGTTGATTTTCATATAAATAACAAAAATTACAACAATGGAGGGGGACATGAACCAGACCTCTAGAAATGTGATGTTAGAGCATTTAGTTGTCCAAACATGACAACTAAATGAACCCTGGATGCTGTGATGATTAAGAGCTATAGTGATGTACCAATTATCTATCCAATGGTGGTAGATAACTGGATGTACAAAATCAGAGTGATGTAAACCTAGGTCAACTATACAAAAATGCACAAGTGATCCTAACTCTACTGAAGTAGTGAGATGGAAAATCATCTTCCCTATGTTACAAATCCTACATCTAACTAAAATGTAGAAAGGCCGGTGGAGGGGTGACAAAAAACATGTGGTAGTGGAATGGGCTATCTTCAATCCTGCTTTGGCACTGGAGACAAGGAAAGCAAGATTGCAGATAATTATCAAAAAGATCCAATAAACTGGACTGGAGAGCTGCTGCTTGTTATTGTTGACAGAAGGGAGTGAACATTGTCTTTCTTCAAATGTCCACCAAGGCTTATGGCTGGCAACTAGATGCTGACTGCTAGGTAAGAGGTTGCTATGGGTAGACTCTTGTTGCTGAGAGCTGCTGACTAAAAAATACATGGTAACTAGAGCTGATGACTGAAAAGTAGAATTAGTGGCAGGTTTCTGTAAATGGACCTGCTGCATAGAGACAAAAAAATGAGAGGTCTCCTGTTGGTGTTTTCTTTGTGGAGGAATAGGGCAACATAGTTTGGGAGTTTGCTATGAATGCTGCTGCTTCATGAGATTAGTAGAAACAGGGATCTCCTGGAAGTGTTTTCTTTGGAGCTACTGTTGACATAATGGTGAAGGTAAGCAATGGTGATTGTATGTGGAGATGAGTTGAGAATTGGATTGGCAGACTTGGCAAAATTGATGCACTTTCAGCAAAATGAGCATCTGAGATGCTGATACCACTGACTGAAAGTGCAGCAATTGACCAAGCCAGTTCCATGTACCTGCACAAAATAACAAACATGTTAGTGAAAGAAGACCCTGTTTCCAGGTTCATGTGGGGTCTCGAAAGAGGGATGGTATCTCTGCTTTTGAATGAGCAACTATTTGTAGGTTCTTGTGTTGGCTACAGACAATTTGATGGATGTTTGTGTGGTTAAGAAGGTGAACAATAGGTGGGAAGGTACAAGTTTAGATATAAGTAGTCTTATGAAGGGCTGAAGTTGGAGCTGTTGCTTTATGACAATGGTGGTGTGCTTCATCAAGTTGATATATTTCCAGAGAAATGAATATCATGGTTGCTACTACCACACTTTGAAGATATATCAACTGGTTGAGCTTGAGGAAGAGGATGGAAACAGCAGAAAAGAGAGCAGTATTAGGTAGAAATTGAGCATTTCATCCCAGAGTTCTGGATTTGATGCTTTCTTGAGGTCCAGTGTTTTCTGCATTCAGGTTCTTGTGTAGACTGATGTAGCATGAATGAGGGTGGGTGATTCTTGACTGATGTCTATAGGTGTTTGGTTGGTTATGTGAGTGTTTCTGTGGGTTGGGGGAAAGAAAGAGGGTGCTGTTGTGTTCTTCTTTGGATAGTGAAGAGGGGATTTATCTGTGGGATCCAATTCTATGTCTTATAGGGTGAACCTCCTTCTCTCTATAACCTATATACTTCTTTTGTTGAGATTCCAGGAGAATGAGAACAAAGGCTAATACCACACCCTGAAATAACAACAAAAAGTTGAGTAGGCCATAGGATAGAGAAACCTACAAAAGAGCAAACAAAATTAGTGAAAACCTCATAACTGTATAGTTCCACATGAGAGAGGAACTGTTGTTATTGGTGCTGCCATAGTCAGTGGTAATTTGGAATGTTGTGACTGTCCCACTATGTTGATCATGGTCGACCATAAGCATTAGAATTGTCAAGAAACATCTGTTGTAGCAATACCAAATCTGCTTCAGGTGCAGTAGCCTGTTGTGATGGAAACCTTATTTTCCTGGTCTTCTTATGCCTGAATGCTGGGGTACCTAGGGAGTCCTGCAGGATCTGACCTCTTATTTGATTTGGCAATGAGGAGAGTGAGGTATAATTGGTAAGAGTTGAAAATTGATGGCTGAGCTTTGACAGAGAGTCAACAGGACAATTGGCTTCTCTATATGTGTGTGAGCGTGTGAACTCCTCACATTGATGACAGAGGCTTGAGAGCTGTTGAAGTTTCATCTTCATGGTCCATGGAAGCCCTTTGCCATTGTTTAACCATTGAACTAGGAGAGCAGAATCTGATTCCAGGTGGATCTTAGAGTATCCATTACTCAAACACCATTGGATACCTAAGAGAGCTGCTTCAATTTTTGAAAGGTTATCGGTACCTTCCCTTAATGGTGCAGCAATGGCATGTATGAAGCCACCGTTATGATCCCTCATAATCACCCCTGCACCAATCTTTCCTGGGTTTGTGAGTGCACTCCCATCACTATTGATCTTTACAAGGCCATGGATTAGTTTCTTCCAAACTACCTGGCTGGAGATGGTTTGATGATGGAGGTTCTCAATGAAGGAGTATAAATCCTACCATCTGATGGGCCATTTGATTTCTGGATAGTTGGCTCGAAGCAAGAGGTTGATGTCAGAGTTAATGGAAAATAAAACTCTGGTCAAGGAGGATGGTTTGGCTCCATATTTGGTACTGCACCTAGAGGTCGCGTACTTGTTGAATTACTCGCTAATTGCTGTCTTGTACTCAGTCATTGTTTTACTTGCGTATCATATCTCAGCCTCTTCTTGATTCTTGTTGATACACTATGTTATCTTTGTTTGGACCGATCTTTGTGATTTTCGAGAGCCTGAGAGACTAGAGAGGTTGATGACGGAGTGAGGCCGAGGGCCTGTCTGTGAGGTATTGATACTATGGCATGTGAGTTGTCCGTGCAACACGTGAGTTATCCATGCGGTTCCACATATTGATACTATAGCACATGAGTTATCCATGTAGCACATGAGTTATCCGTGCGCATATAGCGCTTGGGCTGAAAGGAGCCCTTCCGGAGTCTGCACACCCCCAGTAAGCGCATGTACCTATTGAGTGTGAGCACTGAGGGCTGAGAGCCGAGTGATTTGAGCTGTTGTGACGAGTTGAGTGACTGTTGCCCTGAGGGGTTATACTTGCTTTTTCATTTGTTGATGCACTTAGTTGATATCTGTCATTGTTGTGAAGTTCCTGAAAGATTTTATATCTGGATTACCTGAACTTTAACTGTATAAAACTGATTTGACTTAAACTGCCAGATGTGAAAGCATGTCTATTCTTTGTTGGAATTATTGTAAATGAACTGTAATTGTATAGCTCGTCACTGCTTAGTTTCTTATTTATTTCTGTTACTTGCTAAGTTGGTTGTGCTCATGCTACACCCTACACTTCATGTGCAGATCCAGGTATGTTTGATCACGGAGGTTGTTGAGTTCGTGCGCGATCGGGTACCGAAGACTACGAGGTAGCTGCCGGCATCTGCAAACCTTGTCTCTCCTTCTATGTTTTCTTTCTTTCCTGTATTGATACTTAGACACTATTTTTATTAGACTGGATATCTAGATACTCATGACTTGGTGACATCCCGATGATTGGGGCTATCTTTCCGCATTTTATTTTGAATTCAACTTCGATTTTTGTAAAACATTTCTAGTATGAAAAAGCTTTGAATTATCCTTTTTATGAAATATTGAAGTATTTTTGAAAGTTTGGCTTGCCTAGTACCATCGATAGGAGCCATCACGACAAGTTAGAGTTTGGGTCGTGAAACTGGACTCTCTGTAGTTGAGGGATCAATTAGCTGTTGTTTGCGCTTTTTGTGATGTGGTGATGAAGATGGTCCAATGCTTGCATCATGTTTCTTCTTCGGCTGAAGAGGTGGTGTAGGACTAAAGTCATCAGAATCATCTTCATTGTTGTCTGTATGAAGAGGACTTTTGACTACATCAACGCCATTCGGAGGCACCTGAATAACAGCAAGCTCGCTAGCGGTTGGTTGAATGTTGTTGTATTTCATCTGAAAATAGAATACAATGATTATAAACATACTGTATATGGGCAGTAGTGCTATATTAGAATGATAGGAAATAGTGTATTCAAATGTATTTTATACAATTTTATATTTAATTGTATAGCTGCCTATATTTGAATGATAGGCAGTAGTATCATTCAATACATTTGCTGTATGATTACTACTGTAATATGCTTTACGTATATGTGCAATTATGTATATACATGTATTCAATTAAATAGTATAAAAAATTTCCAACATTGAATTAAATGCGTAGCTGTAAAATTGTATTGCGTATTCTGCTATATTTCTGTTAATTGTGAAAACATGGACATAGATGTCTGATGTATTCAACTGTATTTATTTTTTAAGTTTAACAATGTTTTTAATAACATAAACATATATTGAATAAAATAAAAGTCAATTAAATAATAATAAATTTCCACGTTTCCCTGTTCGTTTAACATGCCGTTCATCAAGTAAGCATAAGTTGGTTGGTTGACGGTGAATTTCCAATTGAGTATTCTGGAAATCCGATTATCAACTCGGAGTGCAATTTTAGAGTCAAGCTTTGAACAACACTCGTACAACCATACTTGCATAGCGAGAGGCATCCCAGCTATCATGTAATACTTCTTCTGGGAATCCATCTTCTTGCTAATAGATTTGATAAGGGCTTGAAATGGCTCCTTACCCCATGGGTTATAAGAATATCTCCCGCTCTCGACCAAGTCAAAATGTAGTCTTGGGATGGTTGTGCAGTTCTTCTTAGTGGATAATATGAATGTATGTATGAAATACAACACAACTATTTTAATGGCATCTCTATCGTTGTCAAAACCCCAATTCTTGTCATCAAAACATTTCAACAAATCTTTCTTCCTGACATTCTTTGCACCGCTAAAGTATGTATCCACAATCCTGTTAGGCATCTTTGTGTTAAACTCAAAATTTTCAGCGTCACTAACACAATTGAGACCAGTAACTACCACAAACTCCCTGATTGAAAAGCACAATGTTGTACCATTCACATATATTAAAAAGGAATCAACAGGACTTTCTTCCAGCTGCAGAAGCATGAAGCACCTGAACAATTGACGTTGAACCTCACAGTGCATAATATTGAGGAAACTTCCAAAACAAGTAGTACCAAATAATTTGTACTGATATGGAGTAAGCTTTTCTTTGAGGTCGGAGATTATGTCGGGGTTAGTGTAGGAACTGATATGCGGTGATAAAATAGGCGGGTGTTTAACAAAGAGTTTTATTTTCTGCATACAAAAAAAATTAAAAAGATAAAATATATGGTTGAAAATATAGATGAATACAGCTATGTTGAATACATAACTCATTCATGAAATACAACATAATGCACTGATAATTACCACAAAAACTGTGAGTTATGGCAATGACTGTTGTTTTAAATACATCAGAATACAATTGGCTTGAGAATACATATGAATACAGTTAGGGTGAATACATAACTAAATACAGAACAACTAGCGTATTTAAAAATGTTGTTGAATGAACTAAAATACATATAAATACATCTAACTACAACAGTCCATAATCACTTTAAAAATAAAAATCAGTGTAGGAAATTTTGAATATATATAAATACATCTACATACAAGAAGAGACAACCATTGTACAAGCTAATAATCAATGTATGCAGACTCGAATACATATAAATACATCTACAATTACCTTGTCATTGTGTGTTTCCGAGCTAGTTCCTTTAGCGACCTCTTTACCCTTACTCCCTGAAGCATCATCCATGAGTTTTCTTCTCTTTTCCACATCAGGAAGTGTTGACTTTTTCGAAGATTTCTCAACTTTACCTTGTTTCATAGGGTCATTGTGTAATTTTGTTCTCCTTACGGCTTCAGTGGTTGCTGATGAACCTGCAAATACAGGTTCCGCTTGAATGATTTGCAAATCAAAAGATGGCCCATCGAAATTTAGTGCTTTGGTGGGTATACCTCTGGTAACCCTCTTCTGAGTTGTTGAATCAGCCATTGAAGAGGAAATTTCAAGTTTTCTGGTGAAAATTGAACAATGGTGAATAACTAAAAAACAATATTAAAGAGAAAAAGAAGAAGCTTTAACCGACCAAAAGCTAAAAACTTTAACACTTACCATAACTTTTTGGAGCAAAAAATATTGAAAATTGAGGAAGACAATGGCGCTGATAAAAGAGAATCGTGGTTCAACGATGGGGAGGAGAATGGCGGTGTGAGAAAGAGATCGTGGAGAGAGAAATAAGATACTGGTCAGTAATTTTGTGAGAGAATAAACTAAAAGAAAGTGAGAGAAAAATATTAGACACCGTATTTTATGGCTTAACGGTAGGAAGTAACCATAAATACATATTTTGCTATAAAAATTAAAAGATAGATATAGAAAATAATATTTTAAAAAGGTTTTTACTTATAATAAATAGGGTGTAAATCTTTGCTATAGGAGGTAAAATTTCCTAAATATAATAAATGCTTCAAAATCAAAAGTTGGCGACCAAAGGCCCTCAAGAAAAGCTCCATAGGCCCAATCTATGGATTAAGGTTTCTCTTCTTCCGAGTGAAAAAGACAATCGACTTGAGTGTCATTTTCGGACATCAAAGATTACATGGAGTCAAAAGTAGGAGAGAGTGAGAACATGATAGTTGGCAAAATGTCCATCCACAATGGTTGTTGGCTCTTCTTCATAAGCTAAGTTCTCATCTAGTTACACAGTGCTGAAGTTTAATACATGCAACCTATCCTTGTTATACTTTCAAAGCGTAGAAACATGATATACCAAATGTACCCTAATCGGTTAGGAGGCAAAGCAATCCTATAAGCCACCTCACTAGCACTCAAACAAGGATGACTGCGCAACAACACAAGCAAGAACTTTACTAGGCTAAAACATATCCGATCTCACAAATCTACTAGCCAAGGCTTGAACATCAATAGTCAAAGGCCTCTCCTCGGCTATAATGAATGTTAAACTACCCATGCTCTATGCTTTTCCACTCAAGGCATCTGCTACCACATTCGTCTTACTAGGGTGATACAAGATAGTGATATCATAATCCTTAAGCAACTCAAGCCACCTCCGCTACCTCAATTCAAGTCCTTTTGCTTGAACAAATGCGGAAGACTTCGATGATTAGCGTAAACCTCATATGACACACCATACAAGTAATGCCTCCAAACCTTAAGTGCATCCACAATAGCTGCTAACTCCAAATCATGAACCAAATATTTCTTCTCATGGGGTTTCAAGTGCTATGATTTATAAGAAATCAACTTACCATCCTGCATAAACACCACACCAAGACCAACGCGTAAAGCAACACTATACATTGTGTATGGCCCTGAACCTGCAGGCAACACCAACACTAGGGTTGTAGTCAAAGTAGTCTTGAGCTTCTGAAAGCTCTCCTCCCATATATCAGACCACATAAAAGGAACACCTTTTATGATGCTTCAAGTGCTATGATGCATAAGAAATCAGCTTACCATCCTGCATAAACACCACACCAAGACCAACGCGTAAAGCAACACTATACATTGTGTATGTCCCTAAACCTGCAGGCAATACCAACACTAGGGTTGTAGTCAAAGTAGTCTTGAGCTTCTGAAAGCTCTCCTCACATACATCAGACCATGTAAAAGAAACACCTTTTTGAGTTAACTTGGTCAATGCGATGCAATAGATAAAAACCCCTCCATAAAGAGACGATAGTCTCCTACGCTCTCAACACAGGGAAAAGCATCCTACACTACATCCACAACTTCACCACAAGTCATCCGTGCCCAACTGGTATCGAGTACTCAACATCGCATATGAATGAATAGAAAGGAACTGAGGATACAGGTTCTAAGCTAAAATAAATGTCGCACGTTAAGAAATCAAGAAAAAGAAAGTTCCTAAATCCCAACAGCCTCTCACGGATATATACTGACATTTGTGTACCAATCCACAAGACTCTATTAGACCTATACCTCAGAACCTAGAATTCTGATACCAACTTGTCACGACTTTAAGTGTCACCAATGATTGTGATAGAGCCTAACCTACTTTCTAGACAAACCAACACTCAACAACAATAATATAACAATAGTGAAAAAGTGGGGTCTAGGGAGTGTAATGTGTAAGCAGATCTTACCTCTACCTTATGAAGGTGGAAAGGCTATTTATAATAGACCTTCGGCTCAAGAACAGTCAAAAGGTAGCAATAACCAATTAATAGCAACAACAAGGTAATTGGCAACGGAAAGAAATGGCAAAACATGTAATAACCAAGATCTAGGAATTTGAGAATACAAGAATAGTGCCAATACTACTGTTAAGAGTGACTCACCGTGTAATGACAAGGAACTAGGAATCTGCTGCTACTGCTACTGCTGCTGCTACTACTACTACTACTACTACTACTACTACTACTACTACTACTACTACTACTACTACTACTACTACTACTACTACTACTACTACTACTACTACTACTACTACTATTGTTACAGACAAGGAGAAACTCTCGACTACCTGTCAACCCACAACCTTAATTATCGACCTCCACACCTTCCTATCGTGGTTCATGTTTTTGATAAGCTAAAGTAGTGCCATGTTCTGCCTAATCACCTCTCCCCAGTACTTCTTAGGCATCCCTTTACCCCTTCTCTGACCTGTCACGGTCAACCTCTCACACCTCCTAACCGGAGCATCGGTGTCTCTCCTCTTCACATGCCCGAACCATCTCAGCCTCGATTCTCGCAACTTATCTTCCACAGGTGCCACACCCACCTTGTACCTAATAACTTCATTCTTGGTCTTGTCTATCCTGGTATGCCCATATATCCATCTTAACATCCTCATTTCTGCTACTCTCATCTTCTGGACATGAGACTTCTTGACTGGCCAACACTCGGCTCCATACAACACAGTCGATTTAATTACCATTCTGTAGAACTTTCCCTTAAGTCTTGGTATCACATTTATATCGCACAAAACACTAGATGTGAGCCTCCATTTCATCCAACCTGCTCCAATACAATGTATAACATTCTCGTCAATCTCCCTGTTACCTTGTATTATAGACCCAAGGTATTTTAAACTATCCTTCTTGGGATGGCTTGTTTATCAAGCTTCACGTCCACTTCTTCTACATGCATCCTAGCACTGAACTGGCACTCCAAATATTCTGTTTTTGTCCTACTCAACTTGAAATATTTAGACTCTAGAGTATGTCTTTACACCTCCAGCCTAACATTTACCCTGCAACATATCTCGTCAATCAACACTATGTCATCTGCGAATAACATACACCATGGAACCTCCTCTTGGATGTGCCGCGTCAGCACATCAATCGCCGGATAAAATAAAAATGGATTTGCTAACGCCACACATCCAAGGAGAGGTGCCATAGTGTATGTTATTCGCAGATGACATAGTGCTAATTGATGAAGCGTTACGGGGTTAACAATAATATAATCCAATTATTAATTCATTAACATGTTATGATATAAATTAATAATAATATAATCCAATTATTAAGTCATTATCATTTTTATGATATAAATATGAAAGCACAATATGTCTCAAATCAACATCATGAATACATAAATCAAAGACATGGTCTAAATACGACTACAATTGTCTAAAAAATGCTCCTAAAACCTGATATCACATTTTCAAGAGCATATATCAAGATTAAGTAATCTCAACTAAATAACAACATCTGTCAGAAAAAGAAAATACTTAGACAGAGATAGATAAATAGGAAAGAGGACTCCATGTGATGCGGATTGGATCAAGTAAAGCAGCTCACCACAAAGTCACTAAACAATCTCCTAAATATCTAGATGGGTACCACTAGAACCTGCCTCAAAATCTGCATAAAATGTGCAGAAGTATAGTACGAGTACAAAGCCACATTACTCAGTAAATTTCAAGTCTAACCTCGAAGAAGTAGTAGCAAGGGATCGACATTGACACTTACGAACAATCCAATACACAAGTGAAAAAATAATTAGAACATGTGATAAGGCATGATATCATCAATCAAGTCCAAAAGTAGAGCATAGTAAATTTGGAATATAATCATGCTTTTCCGACAAAGATAGAGAATACAATATCAGTTATCTTAATTCTTTTCATAATCATGATATGAGTCAATCAATGATCATATAGAAGCTACTGCATGAGTCTAGGATGTAAATGCATGCTCATGATCCACTCTTAATATCTCATAGCACAAATCCATATGCCTAACACTAGCCAAGTGTCCAAACTAAGCACCAATCTGGGTGCCTGCGCTCATAGGGCCCAAAGTAACATGGGTAATCACCTGACTCAAGAGGGATGAGTTCATATCCAAGTATTTTTGCAGGGTGAAACACGATCCAATCATAATACCATTGCAACATGCAACCTGATCAAATTATAATACCGTTGCAATATGCAACCCGATCCAATCATAATACCTTTAATAATAACTAACCAATACCCGCTCACAATGTCTGTGGTGCCAAAATCCTTAATATTCCTCAATATCCAACTCTCTAACTCATGCATAAGCATGTGAAATAATATGATAAAGACGCACCAAGACATGATGATAAAACGTCGGATGGATTTTTAGATGAATAAGAGATGGCTATGGTTGATGATAAAAAGGAAAAATCTATGTTAATTTTTATTAATTTTGGTGAAGATCATGTTTTAGAGTTCAAGTTCAAACATATAGACTTATTTTCAAGAAACGCAAGAAGTCTAAAAAAGTCAAGATTTATTTCAAGAAGCCAAGATTATTTCCTTCTTAAAATAGGATTTTATTGTTACTTTACAAGAAAGGATTTTTTGTTTCCTTTTCTTGTTAGGTTTAGGCTTTCTTATTGTATTCCTTTAGAATAAGGATTTTACCTTTAGTAGAATTCTAGTTTCTTTTCCTTGTAGAATAGGGATTTTACTTTCCTTGTCATTAGCTATTTTCTTTTCTTATTAGAATAGGAATTTTAGTCAATAAAGAAGAGACCCTATACCTATATAAAGGGTTCTCACGACTTGTAGAAAAGAATTCACGTTTTTGAGTTTTGCCCTAATTTGCAATAGAGTATTTTTCTCTATTTTATCTTTTTTATCCTTGTTTTTTGTTTCATGCAAGGTGGTGATAATCTTTATCTTATTTTTAATTGCGTGTGGTGTTTCTTTATCACGCTAATTGATTCCAAGTGTTGACTTTATGAACCTTTTAACTTTTTGATCATTCAAGAATACGTGAAGCATCAACATTTACTTGTTTTGAAAAAGTAAATAGTCTTTCTTATCATTCAGATCGTCATCTTTCACCTAGTTTTGAATTATCAGATTCTGAGTCCTAAAACTTGAGATACACTATTTTTTGAGATCAGCCCATAAAACCACATTTTCGTTTAAAGATCTTAATTCTGGTCGGTTGGTTCTTTGTTAACTCGAAGAATCATATCAATTTGGTATCAGAGCTATAATCTAGAATCCCCAGGTTGATGAATTTATCATTGCCAAGATTTAACCAAGAGGAATATTCTTGGTTCAAGAAGATAATGCAACTAGAGAACATGAATCTCTTTTCCACACTAGATGTACCTCCCATGAAAATGTTTGTTCATTGATCATTGATCATGGAAGTCACATAAATATCGTTTTTGAAGAGATGGTTACTAAACTTGGCTTGTCAACCAAACTTCATCCATATCCTTACAACATCAAAGTTCAAGATGATGATGGTTTAGAGGTAACTCGTCAATGCCTAATATCCTTTTCTACTGGTAAGATCTATGAAGACCATATTTGGTATGACATAGTAGAGATGGATGCTTGTCACTTATTGCTTGGAAGATCATGGGTGTATGATAGGTATGATAAACATGAGAGATATCTTAATACCTATTCTTTTACAAAGGATGGATGTGAGATTATTTTAGTACCACTGAATCCATAAGAAATTGCTAAACATTTGAAGCCCAATGATGATTCTTTTGTGACCAAATTACAAACAACTGGTCCAATCAATAATGAAAAGTCTTTGAATGCTGGTATTACTATGGAAGAGCACAAGGAAGAGGCGCATGCACTAGATTTACAAGTTGAGAATTTACCTCCGAAGTTTGATGATGATCTGTTGGAGCATCCCATATGTGAGCTTAACTTACCAACTAATAGAGATGCTCAATATTATATTGATTTGATTGCTGATTCCACCATTCCAAGCGAGGCAACACATTTCGTTAATCCAAAAGTCCATGAAAGTTTGCAAACACAAGAGGAAGGGTTGCTTTAAAAGTAGTTTATACTTGAGGATTTGAGTTCATATCTTGTTCCAGCTTTTCTATTGCGCCAAAAGGATGAATATTTTCAAGGAAGTGTAGGAAAAGGAGATCTCAACACAAATTCCATCAATGGATATGATCTAATTAAATATGAGAGCGTTGTTGTTAATGAATTCTCAAGAAGATATACTTTGATCTCCAAGCTTGATCCAAAGGTACCTGAATTTGATTCTTTTAAAGGTTTTTGTGGTACTAGCTCTACTTTTTTGGGCATATCCCATAAGCACCACATGGACATTGAGAAGTTCAAGATTCTTGAAGATCAAAAGAAAATAACTTATGATTATAGATTAGTGTTTAAAAACCAATTTAAGAGGATTCATTGCAGAAATATTATTACGAAGTTACTATTGAGAAAGTGAGATTTAGTTCGGCGATGTGCTAAGCTTTATTACAACACGATCAAACTCTTTTGCAAGTTAGAAAAATACAACTTAGAGCCTGGTGAATATGAGTGCAACCAAATCATGGAAGTTGCCAGTCTTGTGCCATTTATGGAGCCTTTAAACTCGAGGACCAGTCTTTCTCAATCACGGGAAAATGATGAAAAGGAAAAATTATGTTAAATTTTATAAATTTTAGTCAAGATCACATTTTAGAGCTCAAGTTCAAACATATGGACTTATTTTCAAGAAGCGCAAGAAGTCCAAAAAGATCAATATTGATTTGAAGAAGCCAAGATTTTTTCCATCATAAAATAGGATTTATTATTTCTTTACAAGAAAGGATTTCTTGTTTCCTTTTCTTGGTAGGTTTAAGCTTTCTTTAATGTATTCTTTTAGAATAAGGATTTTTCTTTTAGTAGGATTCTAGTTTCTTTTAGAATAGGGATTTTACTTTCCTTGTCTTTAGCTCTTTTATGTCCTTATTAGAATAGGAATTGTAGTCAACAAAGAAGAGACCCTAGGCTTATATAAAGGGTTCTCATGCCTTGTAGAAAAGTATTCACGTTTTTGACTTTTTCCCTAATTTGCAATAGAGTATTTTTCTCTATTTTATCTTAATCCTTGTTTATGGTTTCAAGCAAGGTGGTGATAGTCTTTATCTTGTTTTCAATTGTATGTGGTGTTTCTTTATCATGTTAATTGATTCCAAAAGGTGACTTTAGGAACTTTTTAAGTTCTTGATCATTCAAGAACATGTGCAACACCAATATTTACTTGTTTTGAACGAGTAATAGTTTTTTTTATCATTTAGATCGTCATCTTTCACTTCTTTTTTGAATCATCAGATTCTGAGTTCTAAAATATGAAATACGCAATTTCTTAAAATCAGCCCATAAAAGCATGTTTTTGTTTCAAGATCTTGATCCTGATTGGTTGGTTCTTTGTTAACTTGAAGAATCACATCAATTAATCATGTATTTCAATTTTTTTATAACATTTCAATATGCTTATTTAACGTTCTTAAGTTTGATCACGATAACAACAAGAGCAAAGTAAGCCAATAGCCATTAAATCATAAACACAGTAAGGAAATGTATGACCACAGTTAAATTAGAAAGTTCAATACGGTGAAAGAAGTCCGTCACGTCCAAATAAACAAGTCATAACCCCAGCATGTGTAACGACCCGACTAGTCATTTTGAGTGTATTAGCCTCGCTCCCCTATTTACTGTTTTTCCCAGATATGTTTTTTGCTTAAGTGACTTGCCGGGAGGTCTTGTTCTTGGTTTCGGAGTGTTCCGGGACATTTAGTCCCTAAAACAGAAGCTTAAGTCTCAGGATTTTGAGCGTAGTAGGAAGTGTATGAAGACAACTCCGGAATGGAGTTCCGTCGGTCCCGTTAGCTCCGTTGGATGATTTTGGACTTAGGAGCATGTCCGGACTGTGAATTTGAGGTCTGTAGCTAATTTAGGCTTGAAATGGCGAAAGTCAAATTTTGGGAAGTTTGACCGGGGGATTGACATTTTGATATCGGGGTTGGATTCTGATTTCGGAAGTTGGAGTAGGTCCGTAATGTTGAATATGACAAAATTTCAGGTCAATCGGACGTGGTTTGGTATGATTTTGCATTGTTTGTAGAATTTGGAAATTTCAAAGTTCATTAAGTTTGGATTAAAGGGTGATTCGTGTTTTTGATGTTATTTGAGGTGTTTTGAGGATTCGACTAAGTTCGTATAGTGTTTTGGGACTTGATGGTATGTTTGGTTGAGGTCCCGGGGGCCTCGGGTGAGTTTCGAGTGGTTAACGGATCATTTTTGGCCTTGGTGAGATAGCTGAAATCTGCTGCTACATTTTTCTGGTTTCCTCTTACGCGTTCGCGAGTAGAGCCTCGCATTTGTGAAGAGTGTTTCTGAGTTGGTGTGATTTTTCTCTATGCGTCTGCGAAGGAGAGGACACGAACGCGAAGGTATGGCAGTATGTGCATCGCGAATGTGTGAGTGGCATCGCGTTCGCGAAGGGGAGTGAGGTAGCTCGGGACCCCTGTCTTTTGTTCTACGCGTTCGCGAAGGTTTGAGTTTGCAAAGCTTTGCGTTCGCGAAGAGTTAAGTTGAAAGGCGGTTTGAGTTGGTCTACGCGAATGCGAGAGGACGGTCACGTTCGCGAATGCGAGGGTTTGAACCCATTTTGCATATTTTGAGCTAGAGAATACGGAATTGGGCGATTCTTGAAGGGAATTTTTTGGAGTTGATTGGGGTAAGTGATTCCTACTTGATTTTGGTTATATCCCACTAATCTATCATTAATTTCATCATTAAATTTTGGATTTGGGTTAAAAATTGGGGAAAAATGGGAAGAAGTTCTTCAACAAATATTTTGGGTTTTGATTCGGATTTTGACACCGGATTTGGATAAATTTGGTATGGTTGGACTCATGAGTAAATGGGCTTTCGGATTTTGTTACTTTTGTCGGATTTAGAGACGTGGGCCCGGGGCCGGATTTTGACCAAATTTCGGATTTTGGCTTGTAATTTCTTATTTTTCTTGTGGAATTGATTCCTTTAGCCTATATTAATTATCTCGTACTGCTTGTGGCTAGATTCGGGGTATTTGGAGACTGATTCGAGGGGCAAGGGCATTGCGGAGTAGAATTTTGTACGTTTTGAGGTAAGTAACAGTTTTAAATCTGGTTTTGAGGATATGAAACCCCGAGGATTGGTATGATGCGAGTGTTTGGAGGTGATGCACATGCTAGGTGACGGGCGTATGAGCATGCACCGTGAGGGATTGTGACTTGGTCTGTCCCGTGAGACTGTAAAGTCGAATAGCCATTGTTATTACTTGTTTTTCCTTGCCTTGGAGCAATTGACTGCCTTTCATGTTAGAAATCATGCTTAGGCCATATGATATCACTATTGGGACCCGCAGCGATCGTATACTTGTTGAATTGACTGCTAATTGCTGTCTTGTACTCAGTCACAGTCTTACTTGTGTGTTATATCTCTGTTCCCTCTCATTTCTTGTTGATACTTGTTGTATTCTCTGGTTGGGCTGATTATTGTGATATTCTGTGAGCCCGAGGGGCTGGAGAGGTTAGTGACTGAGATAGGGCCTGAGTGCCGAGCTGTGAACTATGTGAGGGTATATGGATCGGGTTGCACGCCGCAACGAGCCTTATGGCTATTTATGGACTGTGGATCGGGTTGCACGCTGCAAAGAGCCTTATGGCTACTTATATGATTGGGTTGGGCTGCACGCTGTAACGATATAGCGCTTAGGCTGGAAGGAGCCTTTCCGGAGTTTGTACACCCCCAGTGAGCGCAGGTACCTATTGAGAGTGTGTATTGAGGGCTGAGAGCCGAGAGTATGAGCTGTTGAGATGAGTTGAGTGACTGCTGGCTTGAGAGGCTCTACTTGCTTTTATTTACTGTTGCACTTAGTTGCTATTTGATGTTGTTGTGAAATTTCTGGAAGATTCATATCTGTTTTACTTGAGCTCGAACTGATTTGACTTATGCCACCGGATTTGAAAGCATGTTCACTCTTTGATGAAAATTTTTGAAATGATCTGTATTATTATCGTTCGTCACTGCTTCTTAGTTCCTTATTTAATTCTATTACTTGCTGAGTTAGCTGTACTCATGCTACACCCTGCACTTCATGTGTAGATCCAGGTGTGTACGGTTCTGACGGTCGTTGAGTTTGTGCACGGGCTGATTATCAGAGACTTACGAGGTAGCTGCCAGAGTCCGCAGTCCTTGTTTCTCCTTTCTTATTATCTTTTCTCTCTTGTATTGGCATTTGGCATAGACTGTGGTAGACTCTGATTTTAGATTGGTTATTAGATGCTCATGACTTAGTGAGACCCCGATGTCGGGCTATCTTTTTTCCGCACTTATGTTTTATTTGGGGTTTACCCCGTTTTTATGAAAAACTCCGGTTATTTTAAATGTCTTAATTCATTTTTGTTAAATTTTGAAAGTGTTATGGAAAGGTCGGCTTGCCTAGTATCACGATAGGTGCCATCACGACGGGTTAGGTTTTGGGTCGTGATAGCATGGTCAGGACGTAATCATAGGTTCAAAGAAACATGGATAAACAATTCAGATAGTCCAAATAAGGCATATCGTAAGCCCATCTCTATCCACTATAGTCACAACTTAGCTATGCATATACACTCGTCACCTTGTATGTATTTAGCACCTGAATCAAGCAACAAATAGCAAATTGATCACTTATGGGGAGAATTTCCTCTTATAAGGATAGACAAGAGACTTACCTCCACCCAAGAACAACTTCAACCTAAAAAAACTTTTTATCTTCAAGTCCACCACCAAGAGACTCAAATCTAGTTAAATATTACTCAAATGAGTCAATGCAAGCTTTATGGATTAATTACATATAAAAACGATTCAAACTTTATCCCAAATAAAAAAGTCAACCTCGGGCGACAAGCCCGTAATCCAAAATTTATCAAATATATAGATTACCCATAATACCTCGAGTCCAAATATAAAATTGGATTGCAAATCGTTTCCAATTTCATGTTCCAAAACCCCCAAAATCACTCTCCTAAGTTCATACCAAAAACTTCAATTTCTGCACTTTAAGTCCTTGATTTAGGGGTTATAAATCCATGTAGATTCTTGAAATGTAATCATACATGAGTAAAAATTACTTACTCTCTTAGTAGTAATGAAATCCCTCTTAAAATTCTTCTGCTCATGTGCTCCTTAAGTCAAAAATAGTGAAATGGGCCTCTTTCAGAAAATCTGGACACGACAAGTTAGAAGAGCTAATAGAACTTGGCTTACTTCTTACTGAATGCCATATTTAACTGAGAGTTCTCCCAGTCCCGAGAGAACACAGGATGTTAGCGATTAGTCAGTACGAGTATATACTGTCCCTAACTGAAAATCCTTCATCACGTTCACGGCCTTCAGCCTTTTGCGAACGCGGAGAACAAATCTCCACAGACGCTCCAGTTCTTCTTTGCGAATGCAACGCACAACTCCCCAACGCGGAGCTCACTGTCCAGCAACCTTCACGAACATGATACACCTTCTGCGACCGCGAAGACCAAACTTCTAGACCACCAAGCACCTTATGCGAATGCGAGCTATCCTTCAAGAACGCGAAGGACAAATACCCCAGCCAGACTTCTCTCCTTCGCGAATGCGAACGCCCCTACACGAATGTGATTCTAAGCTCCACAAAACTACATGACCGCGAGCCTCTACTCCGCGATCGCAAAGCACTGCTGTACACCAGCAAATCAACTACTGCAAACTTAATCAATATGGTCCGAAATTACCCTGAATCACACCCGAGCCCCTTGGGACCCCGTCCAATCATATAAGTCCATAAACTTCATACAAACTTGTCCCAAGGCTCAAAACATTGAAAACTATAACAAAATCAAGAATCGAAGATCAAATCCACTCTTAACTTTCCAACTTTGCGGAACGTGTTTGAATCATACTTGGATATTCCGGATCATACTCAAAACATCGAAAATAACAAAAAAATCAAGAATCGAAGATCAAATCCACTCTTAACTTTCCAACTTTGCTGAACGTGTTTGAATCATACTTAGACATTCCGGATGATACCCAAACTTTACATAAAAGTTCATAACCTGTCGAAGGTCTCAGAATAACAACCAAAGATCATTAACCCAAAAGTGAATTATCGGTCTAGCTTATGAACCCTCCAATTCTTTAAATTGCCAACCTTTGGCAAATAGAGCCAAAATCTTTTGGGAACATCCAATATCCAATTCGGATATACGCCTATGTCCTAAATAATCATACGAACCTATTGGAACCTTCAAATGACCAATCCGGAGTCGTTTACACAAAAGTCAAATATTGGTAAACTCGTCTAACTTAAAGCTTCCAAATAAAGAATAACTCTTCCAAACCACTCTCGAAATTCTCAAAAATAAAAACCCACCATACTCGCAAGTCGTAATACATCATATGAAACTACTTAAGGTCTCGAATCACAGAACGGATTCCTCGAGCTCAAAACGATCGGTTAGGTCGTTACATTCTCCCCCACTTAAACATATATTCATCCTCGAACGTGCCAAGAGTAATTCCAAAACTGTCAAATAACTGTATAAACTCATCATAAACACACCCAGGAGTGATCCCATATTACCTCAATCCATATAAATGCATTAACACAATCCCGTCTGAAGATTCTTCCTTCAACCTTGGCCTATAAACCTTTGAACTAAATTTCAATATTTGGAACTCCCTCTAAGGTCCGATTCTCTCTCTCTCTCTCTCTCTCTCTCTCTCACATATCCACAAACACATACACATACACAAACACAAACAAACTATATTGATTTAAACAAGTAATTTCAAATTGTAAATGTACTTCCAAGATATAACCACATGATGCACCCCGTAACTCATATACCCATAGCAATTTCTTCTGCCTATAATCAATGCTCATTTCCAACTTGGTACTGATAATATACATCCTTGTTCCAAACTTTCCCAATACTGCTAATGATGAAGAATCCTATAGAAGCTAATAATCACACATCATATCAACAAGTCATAGATCTCTCTGTCGTCCGGTAAAAACCATTGCCCGTCTTAGGCTGCCTGAAAGCATTTCCTTACAAATATACCCTTGTCCAAATCTGATCGCGCTAATTCCAAGTCCATAAATATTGCCTCATGTAGTTCCAGCTGCTTGATAATTAGACATGCAAAATTCCATGTGGAGCCTTAAACGACATGGTTTGCACCATATAAGTAATAAGTTAAATATAACAAATATGTAGAAAGAAACTTATCATCTAATGACTTCTCGAACTCATGGTGCTCTATCTCAAAAATGTATGAGTAGCTATACAAAGTTATTCCATCTGTTCATCATGTAATAATCAAGCAAACTAAACAAAACTCAAACTGAAACACGTTCCATAACCTCCACAATCACATAGTTGGCTACCACACTAACAAACCCACAGTTAGGAAGTATCCTATATACTATAACTCTTCTAGATGACACACCCATATGAAACCTCACACCGTACAAGCAAATATGACATGCCGTACAATACACATTCTCAACTGCTCTACCGGTAGACACCCAATTGATATCACATTCTTCTGAAGTAGTAATATGCCTCCTATAAGCAAATGAGGACCCATTCTAGCTACCACTCAAGGACACACTAGAAACCTCCAACTCACCGGCCTCAACTGCGAATATACACATGCAACCCGTTACCAATCCAATTACCAACCACACCACTCATGATCTGCTATAACCTGGTGGAACCCAATGCATTGAATATACAAATCCTTGAGCCTCTAAAGTCCTTACTTGTTCAATATCCCAACACACCAAAAATAATACCAACAACCTCTTGAACCATACTGCTCAAACCAAAACCTCCAAGAAGGATATATCACCACACTTGGGTAGATCACGATGCATCGCATACTATAAACCACAAGCTCTATCAAGTACAAATCTTCTCAAGTCATCTTCCATAGACATAAATATGACTAGCTATATCACTATTAACACCTTTCCATTGTTCACAATTCCAAGAGATGGTCTCACATCTAGAATTCCAACCTCTATACCTCAAAAGTGCAAGATTCCTTGTCCTATTAACTTCCACACGCCAATTAAACACAATTATAAAGCTGCACCTGCAAGCATCTCAAAATGTGCACTTCCATCACCCCTTCCATATTAAGTAACTAAAATCTGAACCTCAACAACTGAATATCATACAAATGGCATGGCACATAGTAGAATTCCCCATAGACCTCATCCACAAGAACCCTCTACAAACTATCTCTTTCTTGGTAATACTGAAATCAATACTACTATACTCCTTAAGCACTCGAATCATTTGTGCTATCTCGTACCCAATCCTCCAGCCTGAAGACAATCCGTGACTTTGCAAAGCAAACCAAGCCTCACACGACTCACCACATCTATAATGATGCCATATCTAAGTCGAGAATCCCATCATCTACTCAATGTCACAGGTAGGATAGTCCTCAAGCTATTAGAAACCCACTTACACGATTATCAACCATTAAAACTAAACCTCTCCAAGCCAACCAAATCATGCACACTTCCAAACCCAAAAGTCTTACCACAAGCTATTAGAAACCCACTTACACGATAATCAACCATTAAAACTAAACCTCTCCAAGCCAACCAAATCATGCACACTTCCAAACCCAAAAGTCTTACCACAAAAGCAGCTGTAATGCCCTATCATACAAAAGGAACAAAGCATTTTCATACCATGCCGATCTAATCCGCTGCTATGCTGATCCAATTTCTTCAGATTACTCTTGACTTGCCTTCAAGGCGTCACTTCTCTTTCCCAACACGTTGTGGTATACAACCCAAATTCACCCAAGTGACCCCAACATGAAACAACATCATCCTAAGATCCGTAAGACACTTTATTCCCTCTCATGCACCCATTAGTACCTCAAACCAAAAAGTTTGATCAAAAGAGCCCTTCAATGAATCTGAAACTTTCATGTTCATCTCTCTACGCTGCATTGTAGAACCAACAATAACATAGAAATACTCCAAGTCTCGGTCACAATTCAATGCAAATTCCAAATCTTAGCTACACATTAAATTTGGTAAATCCTTAAGTACCATATCTTGGAACTTAAACCCACTAGAACCATCCTCAAGATTCATCTACTATGCTCTAGTCCCCGATGCATAGCCATAACGTGTCGAACAACTTGTGCTTCGTTAGCACATACATACTCTAAGAAGCAACCTCATCCTAAAGCAACTGAGTAAATCCTTTCTCCTTGCTCACTATTCCCACAAAGAATATCAAACCTGAGCCATCCTACAATCTTCCTATATCAATAAAGTGTAGTACATCACGTATCCAACATGTTCCTTGCCCAAATCATCCTTGATATCACTTTGTCTAGCCATAACTAATCCTCAAGTGCACCTTAGTCAAGAAACTATAATATCACCTGCCCATGTGATCTGTGTTGATGGTAGACTCCCCCATTTGGCTTTAAGCCATAACCACAATATTCGATAACCCACAACAACTATTCCTCCTCATTTCCCATGATCTCGCACTCTAGCTCAACTGCATTTCTCATAAGCTCATGTAATACAAATCATAACACATTCTAGATTATCTTCCAAATGCATACTCCTCTTTTTGACAGTCGTGTCATCTTCCTCAAGCGATCCAAACTCTAATAGAAGTATATATACATTCCACCGGGTAGAAGGAAAACTCGTCGTAGGAACCTCATAAGAAATTATACAACCGAATACCTTGTCACATGAGATAGCTCACATGTTTAGCCTCATATCGACATCATTCTATGACATTTCCATTGTTGCAACCACTATGTAATCAATTGATCCTCTCGAGTCTACACCCGTCCACAAGCTATGAGAGTCTGTTTCATTCCACCAATGAACAACTAAAAGGTCCATCAATACATCCAAGACTCAATACTGTATTGCAAACCAAGATGATACTCAAGCACCCATATTCCCTTTACATCACAAGCAAATTCTTCTTATCACATTCAAACACTCGAACTGTAAGAAGTCATCACCGAAATAAAATGCGCAGACTTGGTCAATTTGTCTATAATGACCCAAATAACATCAAACTTCCTCAAGGTCTATGGCAACCCTGCCACAAAATCCATAGTGATACACTCCCACTCCCACTCCGGTATAACCATCCTCTGAAGAAAACCACCTGGTCTCTGATGCTCATACTTTATTTGCTAACAATTTAAACACCACGAGACATGTCCAACAATGTCTCTCTTCATCCTTTGCCACCAATAATGTTTTTTCAAATCATGATATATCTTTGTAGCACCCGAATGAATGGAATACCTTGAACCACGAGCCTTCTCAAGAATCAACTTTCTCAGACCATCAATATTAGGAACACAAATCCGACCCTGAAGTCACAATACACCACCATCTCTAATAAACACCTCCTTAGCACCACCTCGCAATATAGTGTCCTTAAGGACAAGCAGATGTGGATCATCATACTGACGAGCCTTAATGTGCTCAAACAAGGATGACTGCGCATCAACACAAATAAGAACTCTAGTAGGCTCGAAAATATCTGATCTCACAAATCTACTAGCTGAGGCCTGAACATCCATAGCCAAAGGCCTCTCCTCGGCCGAATGAATGCCAAATTTCCCATATTCCCCGCCTTCCCACTCAAAGCATCCGCTACCTCATTCGTCTTACTAGGGTGATACAAGATAGTGATTTCATAATCCTTAAGCAACTCAAGCCACCTTTGCTGCCTCAAATTCAAGTCCTTTTGCTTGAACAAATATTGAAGACATCGATGATTAGTGTAAGCCTCATATGACACACCATACAAGTAATGCCTCCAAATCTTAAGTGCATGCACACTAGCTGCTAACTCCAAATCATAAACCATATATTTCTTCTCATGGGGCTTCAACGCATGAATCATCATTATACACTTTATTATGGCCTTGAACCTACGGGAAACACCAAAGCTGGGGCTATAGTCAAAGCAGTCTTGAGCTTATGAAAGCTCTCATACATCAGACCACGTAAAAGGAGCATCTTTCTGAGTCAACTTGGTCAATGGGGCTATAATAGATGAAAAACCCTCTACAAAGAGACAATATTCGCCTACCCTCATAACATAGAGAAAAGAATCCCACACCAGATCTGTAACATCATCACAAGTTGCTGGTACCCAACTGGTATCGAGTACTCAACATCGCATATGAATGAATAGAAAGAAATTGATGATACATGCTCCCAACTATAATAAAGTTGCACGATAAAGAATCAAGAAAGGGAAAGTTCTTAAAGACCTATTGCCTCTCATGAATAGATACTAACGTCAGTGTACCGATCTATAAGACTCTATTAGGCATGCTCGTGACTATTGAGACCCTTAGAACCTAGAGCTCTAACACCAACTTGTCACGATCCAAAATCCCACCAATGATTGTGATGGTGCCTAACCTGCTTGCTAGGCAAGGCAACACTCAACAACAATAATAGAATCCAATTATGAAGTCATTAGCAGTGTTATGATATAAATATGTAACCAAAATATGTCTCAAATCAACATCATGGATACATAAATCAAAGATAGGGTCTAAATACGATCACAACTATCTCACAAACTCTCAGAAGGCTTTGTGTCACATTGTCATGAGCATATATCAAGAGTAAGTAATCTGAGCTAAACAACAACATGTGTCCGAAAAAGAAAAAACACAGATAGAGATAGATAAATAGGGAAGATGGACTCCATATGCTGCAGATTAGATCAAGTGAAGCAGCTAACCACGAAATCTCCAAACAAGATCTTAAATAGATGGATTGGTACTACTATTACCTACCTTAGAATCTGCACAAAATGTGTAGAAGTGTAGTATGAGTACAAAACCACGGTACTCAGTAAGTATCAAGTCTAGGCTCGAAGAAGTAGTGATGAGGGGTCGACACTGACACTTACTAATAGTCCAATAAGCAAGTGAAAATATGTATAGAACTGACAAGGCATGATATCATCAATCAAGTCCAAAAGTAGAGCACGGTAAATATGGAATATAGTCATGCTCTTCCGACAAAGAGATAGAATACAATATCCGATATCTCAATTCTTTTCAAAATCATGATATGAGTCAATCAATGATCATATATAAGCTATTGCATGAGTCTAGGATACAAATGCATGCTCATGATCCACTCTCAATACCTCATAGCACAAATCCATATGCCTGACACTAGCCAAGTGTCCAAAACGAGCACCAATCTGGGTGCCTGCGTTCACAGGGCCCAAAGTAACATTGGTAATCACCTCGCATCGGAGGGACGGATCCATATCCAAGTGTTGTTGCGGCGTGCAACTCGATCCAATCATAATATTGTTACGGCATGCAACCCGATCAAATCATAAGACCATTGCGGCGTGCAATCCAATCCAATCATAATACCATCAATAATCAATAACCAATATCCGCTAACAATGTCCTTGATGCCAAAATCCTCAACATTCCTCAATATCCAACTCTCCAACTCATGCATATGCATATGAAATAATATGATAAAGATGCACTAGAACATAATAATAAAATGTCGGATGAATATTTACATGAATAAGCGATGGGTATTATTAATCGTGTATTTCAATTTTTCATAACAATTAAATATTCTTATTTAACGTTCTTAAGTCTGATCATGATAACAACAAGAGCAAAGTAAGCCAATAGACATTAAATCATAAATCAAGTAAGGCAATGTATGACCACAGTTAAATTAGAAAGCTCAACATGGTGAAAGAAGTCGGTCATGTCCAAATAAACAAGTCATAACTCTAGCATGGTCTGTATTCATGATTAAAATTTATCACGTAGTCATAGGTTCAAAGAAACATGGATAAACAATTCATACAGTCCAAATAAGGTATATCATAAGCCCAACTCTATTCATCTATAGTCACAGCCTAGCTATGCATATACGCTCATCACCTCGCATATACGTGGCACCTAAATCAAGCAAAAAATACCAAATAGATCACTTATGGGGAGAATTCTCTCTTACAAGGATAAACAAGAGACTTACCTCTACCCGAAAACACCTTCAACCTACAAAAACATCTTTCTCTTAAAATCCACCATCAAACGACTCGAATCTAGTTAATTATTACTCAAATAGTCAATACAAGCTTGAGCAATTAATTCCATATCAAAAAGATTCAATCTTTATTCCAAATCAAAAAGTCAACCTCAGTCTTCGGGCCCAGAATCCGAAATTTATCATAGATTTAGATTACCCATAACACTCCGAGTCCAAATATATAATTGGATTGCAAATCGGGTTTCAATTTCATATTCAAAACCCACAAAATCACTCTCTTAAGTTCATACCAAAAACTTCAATTTCTACATGTTAAGTCCTTGATTTGGGGGTTAAAAGTCCATGTAGATTCTTGAAATGTAATCATAAATGAGTAGATATCATTTACTCTCTTAGCAACAATGAAATCCCTCTTAAGATTCTTCTCCTCTCGTGCTTCTTTAGTAAACAATAGTGAAATGAGCTTCTTTTGGAAAATCAGGACTTAAATTGCCCCTGAGTGAAGATCCTTCATCACGTTTGTGGCCTTCAGCCTTTCGCAAACACGAAGCACAAATCTCCACCGACACTCCAGTTCTTCTTCGCAAACCAACACACATATTGCGAACGTGGAGCACACTGGCCAGCAACCTTCACGAATGTGACGCACCTTCCGCGATCTTGGAGGCCAAACCTCTAGACCACCAAGCACCCTACATGAATGCGAGCTACCCATTGCGAATGCGAATGATGAATCCCCCCAGCCAGACTCCTCTCCTTCCCGAATGCGGAGGCCCCCAGGTGAACGCCATTCTCAGCTGCACAACACTATGAGATCACAACCACCTATATGCGAACGTGATGCACAAATCTAGCCGGCCAAGAAATCATTCTTTGCGATCGCGAGCATCGACTCTACGATCGCGAAGCTTTGCTGCACACCAGCAAATCAGCTACTGCAAACTTAATTAAAATGGTCCAGAAGTAACCCGAGTCTCACCTGATCCCCCTGGGACCTCGTCCAATCATTCCAATAAGTCCATATAATTCGTACAAATTTGTCCCAAGACTCAAAACTTCAAAAACAACAATAAAACCAAGAATCGAAGATCAAATCCACTCTTGACTTTTCAACTTCACCAAACGCGTCGGAGTCATATTTAGAGATTTTAGATTATAACCAAACTTTGCACACAAGTTCCTATCAACCATGAGGACCTATCCAAGTTCTCAAAACAACAACCAAAGCTCATTAACCTAAAAGTCAACTATCGGTCAAACCCATGAGCTTTCCAATTCTTTAAATTGCCAACCTAGGACAAATAGAGCCAAAATCTTCTAGGAACATCCAATACCAAATCCGGACATACGTCTAAGTCCAAAAGTATCATACAAATCTATTGTCACGACTCGAAATCTCACCGTGGGGTCGTGATGGCACATAGTCTCTAAAATTAGGTAAGCCAATCACTTATCAAATTTTAAATCAGTAGAGACAATATATAATTAAACAGAGTTTAATAAAAATACTTGAATCAAAGTGATACAAGCCAACACAGCAAAAATCACAATATGTTCCCTGAACTAGGTAGTATAGAGTCATGAACTCTAACTGAATATATAGAAATATCTCAAATTATACAATATTATTCGGATAGAGAATTGATAGTATTAATGTAAGAAAAGGACTTCAACGGACTGCGATGATCAAAACAGCTCTACCTTGAAGCCTCACGATCAAGAAGCCCTCACTGTCTGGGTCCGCTATCTCTAACACCTGGATCTGCAATAAAATATGCAGAAGTGTAGTATGAGTACACCACGGTCGGTACCCAGTAAGTGTCAACACTAACCTCGATGGAGTAGTTACGAGGTTCTAGTCGAGACACTCACTAGTTAGATAACCTGTGCAAAATAACAGAAAAACTAGCAATAGGAAGAATAACAGAAAACAATAATTAAACCTCATCAGATTAAGCGATAACCATTTAGAACAAATAAAGGTCCTGTTCCGACAATAAGTCATCAAACATAATCACACACACATGGCACCCCATTTCCACATTATCAATCACCCTCGCATGACAAAGACCTCATGCCACCCGCATGGCAAAGACCTCGTGCCACAATATAAGTCTCACTCGCAGAGCAAAGACCTCATGCCACAATATAAGTCACACTTTCACAACAAAGACCTCGTGCCATAATATAAGTCACACTCGCACGGCAAAGACCTCGTGCCTCAACATAAATCAAACTCACACAGAAAATTCGTGCCTCAACATACCACAATCGCACGACAAAGACCTCGTGCCAATTACTAATAACACGTTCAAGAGAAATTCATCAAGAATCAGTGGAATGATTTGAGTTGTTATTCGTGATGGATGTAGTGCGCATGGGGTAGAAATTTACTCGGTTGCGTTAAAGTGGGGTTACTTCTTTGAGCAGAGTGGATGACTCTCAAGAAGGTTCTAATGGATTCAAGATTTACATGTGGCAATTGAGAATTTTTCGGATTTGTATATGTCTAAGATCTGAGATTTATTTTAGATGGTGTCGGCACTCGCGGTATTTCTGTATCATTATTGGATTCTACATTACAGTATCAGAAAGGTAAAAGGAATAGCTTTAAATTCACTGAAGGTCTCTTCAGAGTAGGTGTCTCGGTTGTGGTACTTTTAGGGTGCTTAAGAGGGAATACAGCAACTTATGTGCCATGGGGCAAAGTGGTTTTATGCTAGGATCTCTTGTGGTAAGCTTTGGGTAAGGATCGTGGTGTACTGGCAAGGAGAAGTGTTAACTTGAGGGTAATTCGGAAAGAACTCGGAGAAATAGGACAACTTGGTAGTAGGTTGGATCAACACGGTAATGGATATGATCGGTTCTTTGGGTACTTATGATGTGGTGAGTCTCTACAGGTGTTTTGTGGCAATACTCTTGGGTTTGTCAACCTGCGTGGCTTGGTTGCTTTAGAGGGATTCAGTTCTAATGGCTTGGTTATGTGCAAATGGGTTTCGAAGTGTTCTCGATGATTTCTGCAATAATTTAAGATGGATATTTTCTACCAGCATGAGGAGTATGTTGCTTACTATGATTTTCTCCTGGATGGGATCAAGCGGAAGGTTTCTAGGTAATTGAGTATGTATTTTTCTGGTGACTTAGAGTTGATAATGAGATTCTCATACTTTTCACATGATGGCATGATAGATGTGGTGCGTCCTGTGGGATTGAGATTCGCATGTACAAGGTGGCGGTTCAATTTTGAAGGGAAGGTTATGAATTTTGGAGAGTATGGACGGTTTCAGATGTTTAGATGAATGCTATAACTACTTGGTATTACTTGACAAGAGTGCGCATTTCAGAAGGGGCACTGTGTTTTGACTTCGGATGCTTCATTGGTATTGTGGTACTCGCCTGGTTGAACGGCAACTGATGTTCAGATTTTCACTATATGGCACGGGGGAAATTTTAGATGTATTTCTGGTAGGTTGATTGTGTATGAGAGATGTGTTAGTCATTCAGGTGGTGGAGTTAGGATCGGCTGTGGTGATTCATTTGTTCTATGGATTTGGAGACTGCAAGTTCTCAGAAGCAGATTGTTTTGGGGTTGCGGACTATGAAAATGTGGCCAAAGTTAGCTAGATAGTGATATGTGTTATGGTTAGTTCATTGTGTACTTTTGGAGGGCTATTTGTCCATTTGGGTATAACCGGAGTTGATTTAGGTACCTATTGGTAGGCCCAATGAGGATGTGTATTCTACATCGGGTCGGATTTGTTGACTCAGAATTGTTAGTGTTGAGGGGTGTGGAATTCAGTTAGAGTTGAGCTTGTTTGTGTACTGATATGTTCTATGTGTTACTCTTCTATGTTATAAAGGGTTGTGATTTGTTGGTTATATGCACACATGATGCAGTTCTGTTTGGTCCTTATAGGGGAATTCAAGCGAGATGGCTCTTGGGGTGTTGAATGGTTGATTACGCCTTGGTTATGGCCTTTCGGGGCAATGGTATATTGTGCTATTCACTTCTCCGTGGTTATGCTCATGCACTTTGTGTACTTGATGTCGAATTGTGTGTGGTTGTTGATTTTAAGCATTGTGGCTTGAGGTATTTCACATGGACCGGTGTTTGGATGAGGTCACACATTGTAGCAGAGTTTTGTTAGGATATGATACTTTGTGTTAGATTCGTCTGTCTTGGTTCTACTATGTGTAATGGGTCCTTAGCATTGCACCTATAGGGGTATATGTTGAACTTGCGGGATGGTTCTTTCATTTGAGTCACTTTCCATGTTGAGTGCATTTGAATTGTTACTTATTAGTGCACAATTTGCACGGTTTGTGGCTTATGTTGTATTGGTGTGGCATGTCAATAGAATGGTTGTGTTTTATGAGATGAGGTCATTGGGCCTAGAATGGGTACTATCAGATTTGATTACGGTATGTTTGGAAGAATAATATCATAAGTCGGATTAGAATTTGGTTCTGGTTCTTGTCGAACGAGAGACAGCTCAATGACTTGTTGATCTGATGAGTGGTTATGAATTTTTGCATGTTTCTTTCATCATCGGCGGTGTACGAAGGTTTTAAATGAAGTTTTATTTTATATGAGGTTCATTACCGGTACCGAGTTTGTTTTTTAGCAGCTACAGTGATCGGGAATTATTGCTACGAGTATACGAGTTAAGTGGTATATCATGTGAGTACATCTTGGGTTATGGTTATGGCTTGATACAGCTTGTTTAGACTTATACAGTATGTAGATGCGAGATTCGAGTCTTGTGAGGAATTCCGGATGTTGGAAATTGGGTCCCAAGGTTTATGGGCTAAGGTTGAAGGAAGAATCTTCAGGTATGTTGATTTGACGCCTTTAGAATGACTCTTAGAAAGTTTGAGGACGAACATATGTTTAAGTGGGGGAGAATGTAACAACCCAACCGGTCGTTTTGAGCATTTGCACTTTGCTCGGTGGTTTGAGGGTATGAGTAGCTATGTATGATGTATTATGACTTATGTCTATCGTTGGTTTTGGTTTTCGGGTGATTCAGAATTAGTTTGGAAGAATGGATTTCATTGTTGAAGCTTTAAGTTGGAAGAGTTGACCAAGTTTGACATTTGTGTATTTGACTCCGGAACGGAGTTTTGATGGTTCTGTTAGGTCCAGATGGTGATTTTGGACTTGGGTGCATGCATGGATTTTCATTTGGGTATTTCTAGAAGGTTTCGGCACTTTTTGGCAAAAGTTAGAAATTTGAAGGTTTGGAATGCTCATAAGTTTAACTGGGAGTTGACTTTTATGATATAGTGTTCAGATTGTGGTTCCGGGAATTGGAATAGCTCTATTATGTCATTTGGGACTTGTGTGCATAATTTGAGTTCATTCCGAGTTGATTTGATATGGTTCGACACGAGTTTTGGAAGTTGAAAGTTCATTAAGTTTAATTTGAGGTGGGATTCGTGGTTTTGATGTCATTATTAGCGATTTGAGGCTTCGAGTAGGTCCGTATTATGTTATGTGACTTGTTGGTGTATTTGGACGGGGTCCGAAGGGGCTCATATGAGTTTCAAATGAGGTTCGGATCATTATGGGATCATTTTGGCTATGCTGGCATGGTAGGGGTTCTCGTGCGGCTGCACCTGCGGAGTTATGGACGCAGGTGCGCAGCCGCTGAAGTGGCAAAATGGGTCGCAGAAGTTGGAGTTGTGGCATGGGAGCTGAATCCGTAGGTTCGAAAGTTTGGGCTCTGAAGCGTGTCTGCAGATGCGGACATTGTGATCGCAAAAGCGAAAATGGATTGTGGGCGAGAAGGTCATAGATGCGGAGTGCTGACGTATCTGCGGGGCTGCAGGTGCGGCATCTTTAGTATAGAAGCGCAATCTCATAAACGTGTTTGGTTTCGCAGAAGCGACAAGTGCTGAGTTAAGTGTTTAACCCCGTACTTTCAAGTTAGAATTTATCTTAAGTGAATCAATATGAGTTAGAGAATTGAAGGACCTTTACAAATATAATGATGGGTTAGAACAAGTTTTTAGGGGTATCATGAGAGTTGGAAGGTTAAGAAGATAATCAAATCGAAGAAAATAAGTTTCGTCGAAAGTTGGCAAGTTGGGAATGTTATAACCCGTGCTTGTGGGGTGAGAGTAGGGTGCTTAAGATGATAAAAAGGTAATGTTATGAGGTATTTTAGTCGTGTGATAGTAATGTGTTAAGTTTTGAAGCCAATTGTTTTATGGAACAAAAGTCGACAAAAATTGTCACAAGTTACATTCATTATTTTACTAAAACTTTAGGTCTAATGTTACTAAGATTTTATCTCAGTGTACTTGGATTAATGAGGTGATATGTGCACCAAATTGAATATCTACAAGTCTAGTTTCCAACACATTAAATCATTCGTTGATACGACGTCAGAATAAATAGATATTCGCGTTTTCGCGAAACTGCGCAAGCAACTCCGGTTGGGACCCACTTGAGACGGCCACCGACCTTACTTCTTTTAAAAGATGTATCAGCCTCATTTCGGGTCATTTCTCACCCAAAATATGTCCAAAAGCTCTCTAAACCACTCTCTAACATACTCAAAGATCCCAAGAACCAAACTCAAGGGAAATCAACTCAAATCATCATCAAAAGTGTTAAAGTCTACAAGAGAATGCTTCTATAATGTTGTGGTGTGATTGAGGGCTATTGTGAGCTAAGTTGAGATGGGGTTTCGAGTTGTAGCTACTATCCGAGGTATGTATAACATCTTCTTGATTGTGCCTAAGGTTAATCTTTTGTTGTTGTTTGAGTGAAAAAACCATAAGATAGCACTTGAAAGAACATGGCATATGGTTATCTTGTTGGTAGGACTATTTTGTGGCTAAATAATATGGTTTGTGGTGGCTGGAAATTATGAAAAATGTTTTGATAATGTTGTGGCTGATGTTGTTAAGCTTTTCTAGGTGTTTATTAAGTTGATTGAAGAAGAAAAGATGAAAATCAAGTGATTGACGATAAAAGTTAAGGTGCTAGGCATATGGGGCTGTTTTGGAAGGCATTTTGTGAATGTTTTGAACTAGGAATAATATATTACATATAAGTATGATGTTCTGAAGGTTGTAAGCTAATTTATAGAATAAGAATTGGATTCAATTTATATTTTGTTATTAGTAAAAACGAGCTTGCAGCTAAATATGATTGTTAAGATAATCGGAGAAGCTCATATTGGATTATATTATTGTTGTGCTTTTGTTGGTTATAGTTTTTGTTGTTGGGATGTTGATGACCCTTAGTGGTCTTTGGGGTGTATTAAAAATAGGGAAGTTGCTGCCAATTTTCCGCAAGCCATACGACTAGCCAGATACAATGGTACGCTATTATATGTTGACGGCAATATCATTTCACTTGTTGTATAGGCAAGAAGTTGTGTTTAGCTTGGTTGAGTAATAAGGAAGAGATCATAAAGGTATGTTATGGAACTTCCTTCTTTCTTTTGGCATGATCTAAAGTGAAATAAACGTAAATGATATGCCATTTCATAACGAATTTACTCGGACAAACTAAGGTTGTCCGTGTTGTTCTTTCCTTATAAAGTTATTCTAAGCATGTATGTATGATGCTTTAATTCTATTGAGGTTCATATTGATGGTATGATGTCCATAACGTTAATCGAAGGTGCAATGACCATACGTCACTCCGAAAGGTTTAGAACGTGATTCCATAAGCCCAGCATGCATTATATATATGTATCTATTTTACTCTACTGAGCCGCGCTATAGTCGGTTGGGTACGACACCTACTGTGCAAACCTCTGATCAATTGAGTTTTACCGAGCTCCACGTGGCCGGGTACGATTCTATCCAGCCTGATTATGGACGGGGTACATTTTTACTGAGCCTATTATGACTAGGTACAATATGATGATGATGATTCCCATAGAGGCGAATGTTTTTAAAAGCTTATGTATACATATGTATCATGCAATTCATGTCAATAACCCTCAGAGGTATGCAAATGTTACAGGTTGTATCTTCTCTATCTATCTTTACATTACTGTTCTTACTTATGCTTTCCAGCCTTACATACTCGGTACTTTATTCGTACTGACACCCCTTTTTCCTGGGGACGCTGTGTTTCATGCCCGTAGGTCCCGATAGATAGATTGGCGGTCCTCCTAGTAGGCTATCAGCTCAGCAGAAGGTATTAGTGCACTCCACTTGCTCTAGAGTTGCCTATTTGGTCAGTATGCTTTGAACATGTATTGATTGGTATGGAGGGGCCCTGTCCCGACCCTTATGACATTTATGTACTCTTAGAGGCTTGTAGAGAGATGTCATGTATATGGATGCTGGTAAGTCCTTGTCGGCATATGTTTTGAGTGTACAAATGGTCATGTCGGCCTTATAGGCCCGTATGTCGCATGTATAAGTTTGTATATCATGTTGGGTCGTCCTATGTCGATTATTTCCTTATGTTTTATTCTGGTTATCTCATGACTGCCTTTCCATCCCATTTACGCATGATCGTATGATAAGAAAGATACGTTACATGGGTATTCGATTGAGTAAGGATCGGGGTGCCCATCGCGTACCTCCGATTTGGGTCATGACATTGAGGATTTCTTACGGGTGTGTGTATTTTACAGCAGAAGCGGTGGTTGCAGGTGCGACTATTTGTTCGCATTTGCGAAAATGTTGGGCAGATGTATAATTTTGAGGGTTTGTTCATCTGGTCATAGTTTGAGTTGAGGACCACTGATTCAAGCGATTTTGGAGGAGATTTTCACCACATGGATTGGGTTAAGTGTTTTATACTCGGTTTTGATTATATTTCGTGATTCCATCTTTGTTTTTGGCATTTAATTGATGATTTTAAAAGAGAAATTGGGGGTTTTCGTCTAAACTTTCCTAAAGTGGATTTTTGAGTTTTGAACATCGATTCGGAGTCGGATTTGAGTGATATTAGTATGGTTGGACTCGTAATTGAATGGGTTGTCGGATTTTATGAGTTTTTCCTAGTTCCGAGGTGCGGGCCCGGGTTTTAATTTTTGGTTAACTTTGAGTAAATGTGTAAAGATTCGACCTTTATCATTTGGGATTGTTTCCTTAGGCATTATTTGATGTATTTGAGGTGCTTTTGGTTAGTTTCGAGTCATTAAGAGGTTGTTACGCGCGAGATGGCATTTCTAGAGTATTGTTTGGCTTGCTCGGTGTTGGATTTGGCTTGTTCAAGGTAAGTAACATATCTAAACTTGGATTTAAGGGTATTTAACCCTGGGAACTATGATATAAGAGATGTATTGAGGTTATACACATGCTAGGTGACGAGCGTGTGGGCGTGCACCAGGGAAATCATGATTCTAGTTCACTTTTAGACTTTGACCAAACTTATTCCATTGTTATATCTTGTTACATCCATGTTCTCCCTACTTGTTTGATTATGTGAGTTGTGAATCATGTGAGAAATCATGTTTAGGCTATATGCTTATTTTGTTGGGACACACTAAGGTCATTTCTGTTGTTGAGTTATTTGCTTAAATTGCAATTATGTACTCAGTCATATTATTCATTTGCATATCATATCTCAGTCTCTGTTATCATTTACCGTCACATCATGTTATTATTTTTCGGGCTGAATGGTATGAGATTTGTGAGCCCGTGAGACTGAAGAGATTGATGATTGGGTTGGGTCCTGAGAGCCGGATTGTGAGTGTTCATTTATGGGATCGGGATACATGTCCTATTGGTCATTTATGGGATTGGATTTCATGCCGCAACAAGCCTTATTGGTCATTTATGGGATCGGGTTGTACGCCGCAACAGGCCTTATTGGTCATTTATGGGATCGGGCTACACGCCGCAGCAGGCCATGTTTGCTTTATATTAGCGCTTGGGAAGGATCCACCCCTCCGGAGACTGACATACCAGCTGTAAGTCCAGGTATTGTATAATGCTGAGTGATCGTGTGTGATGAGTGGGAGTTTGAGATAGACAACTTAAGTAATCTGAGAGTATGAGTATATGGGATTATCATCGTGAACTCATTCCTTTGACATCCATACCTGACATGTAGGCATAGAGATGCATTTCCTCATGCTATATGGTATTTTGACATTCATGACTTGACATGCATATTGACATGTAGGCATAGAGATGTACTTTCCTCATGCTATCTGAAAATGAAATATCTTATCTGTTATTGAGAGTTTTGGGAAAAATCACAGTTTTCTGATATACTCATATTTTGGTGATTTCGGTGAAAGATTTGGGTTTTACTGTTATACTTGAAAAATATGCCTATTTTCTATAATTGTGAACGATCTAAACGTAATTTCTTTAAGTTATTGCTTGCACTGCTTTTATTATATTGATACGAGTAGTTCTTGACTATTTTTGTTGGACTCTGACCATTTTCCAAGCTTGCCACTGCTTTGAAACTAAGGATGGGTTTGTTACTTATTGAGTACCTGGGATCGGTTGTACTCATACTACACTTCCGCACCTTGCGTGCAGATTTTGGAGCTGATGTTGTTGTGTATGGCGGGAGCTGGGATTGAAGATGTACATGTATTTCGGTTATAACTGCCTCTTGTTCTTGGTAGCTTTACATTTATAAATCTGTTTATGTATATTTCGAACAGATAATATATTTATTTCATACTAGCTTTGTAAACTCTAAATCTTAGAAGGCTCTTGATATGTACTAGATGTTCAGTTATTACATCATTATTTTCTCAGTAAATATCATTTGAATTGGATTATTGTTAATTGGCTTATCTAGAGGGTTGGGTTAGGTGCCATCACGACTAGTTAGATTTTGGGTCGTGACAGACACTACGTTGTGAGGTAGTGCTAAGGAGGTGGCCCTTAGTGTGGATGGTGTGTTGTGACTCTCATGTCAGATTTGAATTCTCAGTGTTGATGATTCGAGGGAGATGATCCTTGAGGAGGCTTGTATATATGGTATTCTACTATTCTAGGTGTTACAGAGAGATATCATGATTCGAGGCAGCATCATTGGGCAAGTTTCATAGTGTTTGATAGTCAGCAAGTCGAGAATTAGCATTAAAGACCGAGTGATTTACTCTAGAAGATATCTATACTGTTGTGGAAGTGAGAACGTACCATTTTGGGTATTGTGGTAGGGTTGCCACGGATTTCAAGTATGTTTGATGTTATGAGGTCGTTATGGACCATCGAGGGCATTTCATATTGGTGGTGGCTTCATACATTTTGAGAGTTTGTGACAAGAAGGGTTGCTTGTGTGACATCCCCTACTTTCATGTTGGAATGCATCTTAACGAATCAATATAAGCTGGAAAGTTTAAGGACCTTTACAAAGATAATGATGAGCTAAAATATGTGTTAAGGAAGTATCGTGAGGGTTGGAGGCTAAACGAATCAAATATGTTATAACCCGTAATTTTGAGGTAAAACTAGGAGTGTTTAATATGATAAAGAGGTCGTGTTTTAAGGTACTTCAATCACATAATATTCATATGTTTTGTTTTGAAGTCAAACAAGTTGTAATACAAAAGTCGGCAAAAGTTATTGCAAGATACGTTTATAATCTTACTAAAATTTGGGTCTAATATCACTATGGTTTTTTCTCAATATACTTGGATTTACGTGGTGTTTCATCCACCAAATTGAAGATCTATGAGTTTAGTTTCCTATTTATCGGAGTAGAGATTTATTGGCATTTTTCTGAGACTGCACAGGCAGCCCTATGGGACCCACTAGGTCGATGGCCGACCTTCAACTGTATTTATCTCGTTTTTGAGATGAGCTTGCTAATTTTTCGACATCCTCCCATACTCACACTCTCCAAACCCTCCCAAACAAATCCCCCAAGGAATCAAAAAAATACACCATAATCCAGCATCAAGTTAGCTTAAAGAAGGAAGAACACCTCTACATGATTGTGTTGTCGTATTAAGGGTTGTTGTTAGATAAGCGGAGCTTGGATTTCGAGTTGTAGTTTCTTTATAAGGTAATTTTATTATTCCCTTACTTTTTATTAAGTTTAATTCCATGTTGGTGAGGTTGTTTGAAGCAAAATACTATGAGATAGCATTGGAATAGCCTAAGATATGGCTAATGATTTGTTGGGTTATTTTGAGGTGATAAATATGATTGGTGATTAATGGAAATTATAGAATATAACATTATTATGTTGTGGTTGCTGTTGTTAAAATTATTCATGTATTAATTAAGTGAAATGAACAAGAAAACATGGAAAATATATGAATTGGAAGTGAAGATTGGAGTGTATAGGTATGGACTGTTTTGAGGATTTTTTTTAGGATGATTTTAGCTGTAAATGATTTGACAAGCCTAAGTATAATGTCACAAGTAATGTAGATAGATTTATGAAACAAGAATTGAATTCTGATTATGTTTTGTTATTCGTAAATCGAGCTTGCCGCTCAATATGGTTTTTGAAGTAATCAAAAAGCTTATATTGAATTGTATTGTTGTTGTTGGGTCGTTTGATGACCCTTAGTGGTTTATGAGATGTAGTATAAATAGAGGAGGTGCTTTCCGTTTTATTGTAGAATAAAGTGTTTCGTTTAAATGCAATAAGTTATGGCATTCGTATCATGACAATCGTATTGCTCATTGCTTGTAGACAAATGTAAGGCCCCGTAAAATTTCGTAAAGGAATTTAAGGTTTTGAGGTGAAAAAGTAGGCTTATGTGTTGACGAATGTAGAGATTCTTGGGTTGAACAGTGCGCTGGGAAGTAAAGAAAAATATTTGGCAGTAAAAGGCATTTCTGCGGCCTACTATGCTGCCGAACACTCACTCTGCGAGCTGCAGAATGGCCGCAGAATGAAGCAGAAAACTGGGCAAAGTTTGGGTGATATTTTGCGGTCATTATACGATCGCAAAACTATTTCGTGGGCTGCACATCGACCGTGGAACCAGCATGAAAATATTCTGGAGGGAGGTTCTGTGGCGCACTATGCGACCGCAGAACAGGTCTGCGGACCGCATAATGGCCGTAGAGTGGGGCAGAATTGCCCAGTTCCGGAGGGCCATTTTGCGGACCGCAAAATCATTATGCGGTCACATATGCGACCGCAGATCTGTGACGGGGCTCCTTTTTTCTAATTTTTTTACCCTACCCTATTTCGATATATTAGAGTAATGCACCACTTCTGAAGCAAAAACATATATTCTAGAGTAAGGGAGTGCCAAAGAATGAGAGGGGAAGTTCCTAAGCTCATCACCCATCAATTCTTACTCAATGTTGAAGAATTTGCAAGAAGAATTCACTAGGTCTTCATCCTAGAGGTAAGGTTTTACTCCATAACCCTCAATATCGTGATTTTAACTGAAAATAGGTAATAAGCCAAGTAAATTCTGGGGTGTGGGAGTTGTTTATTTTACATGCATGTACCATCTAGGGTAGTGAAAAAATTGTTGAGCTCTTTTGGGTAAGCTTTGGGTAGTGGGATGATAGAACCTACCATAGGAGAACCTTGGAACCTTAATACACACCTAATGTTTGATAAAATGGTCAAGTGAGTTAGAATTATGAACTCCTTCCTAATTTGTGTTCAATTTTACAATATCTCTAAATAGATCGAAGTGGCTAGGATCTCCGGAATATTTTAGAAAATTAAAAAGGCTCGAGGCAAGGTATGTTGGCTAAACTCCTCTTGTAGAATCGAATCCAGGATGTTCTCGTAAGTTGTAATTATGATTGGCTTGAGCTCTTATATCTCATGCTCCGAGTTCTCCTTTATAAACTTGACTTCCAAATAAATTATGTGTCGAAAGATATATGATCAAAATATGTTCTGAATGCTCTTATCCTATTGTGTTATCCTTCGAGGTTGTATTCAAATGTGACGATGTGTCGAAATATTATGAATTCAATTATGTCTCAATTGCTAGCTATTATGCCAAATTGTTAAAGAAAGCTCAATGTGCCTAAGGTTTCTTATTTGCTCATATGTGAACTAAAAGTCATGATTTAGAGATGCTTTGTTGTTGATAATCCATGATGATGTGTGAAAGTGAAAGGGGTGAACATGAAATATGAAATACGACTGACGTGCCAAGAATGATATTACATTTGTGGCCACTAGAGCCAATGGAATGAAAAGGTGCGTAAAAGACTATGAAATGAGCTGAAAGTCCTTTATATAATAATGTCATTAATTTCCTATGATCAATCGTGACTAGTACAAGTAAGTGGTAGTATGAATATGAACTGTGGCCGTTGCCAAAACAAGAATCATGAACTTAGCTAGTGACCCAAGATGGCAAAGAGGAATATAATGAGGTGTAAAAGAGACGTCTTATGCTTAATGATGATGAACCATAAGAAAAGAAATTGGGACCATGTACCATTGAAATCTACTTAGTGATTTGCCATGCATAGTTATTGTAAAGAACTATGTTTCTCCATGATGAGCATGAACATGAAGTGTTCCAATGATCGGGGCACTTACGACCTTTAAAGTAGGGTTAGTCATGTCACTTGAGTCTATATATGATTATGTGCATAGTGATATGTTATGGAAACCTATGGATGGTCTATGAAACGCATAGGTATATTGTGTTATGAATCCTATGGATGGTCTATGAAACGCATAGGTATATTGTGCTATGAATCCTATGGACGGTCTATGAAACGCATAGGTATATTTTGTTATAGATCCCGTGGACGGTCTATGAAACACATAGGTATATTGTGTTATGAAATCTTATAGACGGTCTATGAAACGCATAGGTATATTGTGTTATGAAATCCTGTGGACGGTCTATGAAATGCATAGGTGCATTGTGTATGAAATGTATAGGTGTACAGTATGAATAAACACTATGGACGGTCTATGAAACACATAGGTGTATAATATGATATGTGAACACTAAGGACGGTCTAATGAGACACATTATTAATGCAGACAATAGGTGCCACTTTCGTTGGCCTTGTTTGTACATATTAGTTCCAGTATTATGCGTTCCACGTATAGATCATATGGCTCAGTTGATCCTAAAAGAAGTTTAGAATGACGCAAGTATAATAAGGCTTGATATTTGATTCTATGGGATGTTTCGTAGTCTCTTGATGTACTTTAAATGCCTTTTATTTGAGTTACCGTATTTTCATATGTTATTTTGTCTGCATTTCATACGAGTACTATTCCGCATGTACTCACGTCTCTTTTGCCGGGGGCGCTGCATCTTTTAATTTATGCAAATGGTTCCATTGCAGGCGACATCGATCAGTGATAGAAGTACACCTTTCTCTCAGCTACTTGTTGAGCCCCACTTCATATCGGGGTCATGTAGCTTTTGTCTTCTCATGTATTGTGTTTTGAGGTATAGCCGGGGCCTTGTTGCCGGCATTATCCTAGTACTCTTTTGTACCCGTTAGAGGCTCCGTAGACATAGTGTGGGTTGTATCTATTTTTGGGAAAGTTAAACTAAAAATGTTGTAATTGTATCATCTGTTCCACTTTAACTATGATTGTACAAAGTACTATTTTGAACATTTGTTAAGGACGTAACTAATGGAAATGAAATGGTGTTGTTCACATGACTTCTTACTGACTAATTAATGAAATATATTCTTCTCTTTATTCATGGGTGAGTTGGGTAAAAGGTATTGTAAAGGCTTGCTTAGTTAGGGTATCTCAGTTGAGCACCGGTCGCGCTCCCCGAGGTCGGGGCGAGACAACAAAGGAGCTGCAGTTTAAGTTAGCTTGAGGATTGGAGGGAATATTATAAGTATGTTAAGGCTAAGCCTTTCCTTCCTTTTGGTATGATCCCGTAACTAAATGTGTTTGATAATGAGACATAAAGAAAAAGTTCATATTCCTTAATGTATTTACATTATCCTAGTCTCATAAGTTAGAGTATTCTCCCTTATTGGGACTTTCCATTCAGTTAAGTATTGTCTTTTTCAGTCAAGAGAGTACACACACACACACACACACACACATACACACACACACACACACACACACACACACATATATATATATATATATATATATATATATATAGAGAGAGAGAGAGAGAGAGAGAGAGAGTATCATAGTATTTTCACCATCACTGAGCTATAATTGGTGGGCATGCCCCTATTGGACAGCCTCATATCAGATGGGTGAGTTATATACCGAGCCTACTGTGACCAAGCGCCTATGGGCGAGCCTAGAATGGCCTAGTAATGATTTAGTTATCGAGCCTAGTGTGGCTGAGCGCCTATGAGCTAGCCTACTATGGCCAAGCAGTTACACGTACCGAGCCTAGTATGGCCAAGAGCCTATGAGTGAGCCTACATACTCAGCCGAGCAGCTATACATACCGAGCCTTATATGGATGGCTAGCTATTCTACTTACTAAATTGAGAGAGTTGAGTCAGTATCAGCAGGTAAGCATATCTTCAGATCATCTTTTAGTCCTAGTTACTTTTAGTTATTATATTATCAGTTCAGTTTCAGCATTCAGTTATTCTATTGCCTTACATATTCGGTAAATTATTTCGTACTAATGTCCATTTTGCCGGGGACGCTACACTTCAGATAGATAGACGAGTAGACCTCCTCAGTGGGTGTTGTCCGAGTTCATCTTGATCAGAAACCTCCACATCATTCGGGTTTAGAGTTTTAAGCATATATATATATATATATATATATAGAGAGAGAGAGAGAGAGAGAGAGAGAGAGAGAGAGATTATATGAGTAGATCGGGGCCCTGTTTTGCCCGCAGTACATCCACTAGTAGAGGCTTGCAGACATATCATGCCAGTCAGTGCAGTATATTGGCCTTGTAGGCCTTGTATGCATATTCTTTTGGTTTGTTAGCTGGAATAGTTATGACGGTCTTGCTAGCCCAGCTTTATACAGATGTTCAGTTGTAGCTAATCTCCGCTCAGTTTTAAATTTTGTTCCACCAATTGTCCTATGTTGTGGCCTTGCTGGCCAAAGTACCTCATTGTATGTTCAGATTCCCTTAGTCTCAGGTTGGTACGCTCGGTCAAGTGAGGCACGGGGTGCCGGTCTTGCCTCCTCAGGTTTGGGGCATGACAATCTTGGTATCATAACAGGTCTATCCTGGGGTGTCTACAAGCCGTGTCTAGTAGAGTCTTGTTTATAGATGTGTTGTGCACCACATTATATGAACAGGAAGCGACATTCTTCGCCCTCTTATTCTTTGACCCAACGGAGGAGGAACGTCTTCTGTTTGGTTGTTTGTTCTTCGGTCAGGGACTCCGAGAAGAAGCACTCGCACCAGAAGTAGGCCCGGAGACACTTATATAAGTAAAAGCCTCATACAGCAGCCTCGCCGCATCAGTAGGATTAGCCAAAACGTCCTCGTCGGGGACGACAACTGAGCCCCTTGGTAGACCTGGATTCAGTAGAAGTGAAGGGTAAAACAACTTCCTTAGATGAAAAGGTAAAAACAAGATGAGTTCGACTTACCATGATTTTTGGCCTTCCACTCGTATTTCCACGTGTTGGTTTCGAGCGTAGTAACGTCCAAAATATTTTGGACCCATTGGTCCAAGCTATCAACCCTAGGTGGAACCCACCGAGTCGCTGAAATAAGTAAAAGAAGAAGGGTGGAATGATCTTTAACGGAAAAAAAACAAATGGTAGACTTACAAGTGCGGTTCTATAATTTAGGAAAGGCTGGAGTCGTGGCCGAGATGATGTCACTAGTGGCGACTGAAACGAATCGTTCTATCCACACACGGTCGTTTTCATCATCCATGCTGGATAGTAGATCTTGGTGGACACGCTTGTCGAAATTTATCATTCCCCCGCAGAAGATCTTGGCGGAATTAAGGTTCATTACTCGAGCTAGGGATAGCCCTTCTCCCATCTCCTGGCACAGGCGCTGAAGACAAGCAATTGTCCTCTACATGGAAGGACTTACTTGTGCCAAGCACACCTGGTAGCGGAGGCAGAACTCCACATTAACGGAGTCAAGCTCTCCACTCAAAAAAAATGCTCCCAAAGTGAAGGGATACGTGTAATAATATGTAAAAGCCTTCTTTGGTAAGGTTATCCGCTCCGCCAGGTCGGGAGCGATAATCTCCAAATCTTTATAGTAGTAATCTTGCTTCACAGCATACTGGAAGGACGGATGGAAGAAGGGTATATGCTAACAGACCACGTACGAGGATGAGCAGAAGGATACTTCTCTTCAAAATCTTTGGTAGTAACTAGACTCTTTGGGATGATGGTACTCACCGTAAGGGGAGCAGTATCATCAGCTTTACCTTTGTTCTTTGAAGAACTAGGGTTTCTCGAAGAAGAGACCATTTTTTATCAGAAGGGAGGTTTTCTCTCAAAGAAGAAAATTAAAGAAAGGTTAAAGACAAAGTATGAGTTGCGTGAAGTTTGACAAAATTTAGAGTATTATGAAGTGTAAATGAAGGAGGTTGATGCATATAAGTAAAGGTATATGAGGCTAAAATCGAGGCCATAATTACCTCGATAACTGACAAAAGGGATGCTAAATTGTGGGATGACGCATGTTCGGGGATTTAAATGTGGAGAGACATGCGTCTAATCAACCGTCAGAAACTTTTCAGAGGGGGTTAGTGAATTTACCGCCAAAGAAGGTGTTTCTACCAACTTCCCGGTGATAGAAAGTTATGCCACCGGAAAGCAGGGGGACTATCTATATAGGGTAAAATATGTTTATATTAAATGATCGCATGAGGAAGTGACACATGGAGCCAAAGTAAGAAGATAGTTGAATCCGAAGGCAGCGATCTCGTCTGTTACTAGAGAGAATGATACTCATAAAGATGAAATAAATGCCTACCACCCGGTAGCATTTAATGAGAAATATTCTACAGCATTAAGCACACGGCCCGTTACAAGGAATATAGCATTCACTGCCTGTCGTTACACATTCTTCAATAGCTCTCATAATTGACATTAAAGAGGGGCTTGATCCTAGGAACCTATTCCCTAGGGGCAACTATAAATAGTAAGCTATATTATCATTGTAAAAGGAGATGAATTTTCTGACAAACATATGCTACACTCTATTCAAAGCTCAATATAATTTTATCTTCTTGTTTAGTGATATCGTTGCTATTTTCCCCGGAAGCCATGCTCCCGGAATTACTATTTCTGCTATTTTATCTACATATCAAGGCTAAGTATTACATTTTTTCTAATTCATCTATTACTTTAGGATCAAATTAATTCACTTGTCTATAGACTACGTATAAATTCAACTGTACCATTTCACGGGTACACAGTTATAACCCTTAGGTTTGGGGTAAAGCTAGGAGTGCTTAATATGATATGGAGGTTGTGTTTTAAGTTACTTGAATCATATAATATTCTTATATTATATTTTGAAGTCAAACAAGTTGTAAAATAAAAGTCGGCAAAAGTTATCGCAAGATACATTCATAATCTTACTGAAATTTGGGTCTAATATCACAGAGCTTTTCTCTCAATATACTTTGAGTTACGAGGTGATCAACCCACCAAATTGAATATCTACGAGTCTAGTTTCCAATGCCATTAGACCATTTATCGATACGATAGCGGAGTATAGAGATATTGGCGATACCACGAGACTGCGCGGGTAGCCCCTATGGGACCCACTTAGTCGTTGGTCGATCTTCACCTATATTTATCTCATTTTTGGAATGCGTTTTACTTATTTTTCGACCTATTTCCATCCTTACACTCTACAAACCCTCCCAAACAGTTCTCCTAAGGCTCCAAACAAATTCCAAAACAAAAATATATCATAATCCAACATCAAGTTAGCTTAAAGAAGGAAGAACACCTCTACAAGCTTGTGTTGTCGCATTAATGGTTGTTGTGAGCTAAGTGGAGCTTGGATTTAGAGTTTTAGTTGTTGTATAAGGTAACTATATTATCTCCTTGTTTGTGATTTGTTTAATTCCATGTTGGTGAGGTTGTTTGAAGCAAAATACTACAGATAGCATTGGAATAGCGTAAGATATGGCTACTGATTTGTTGGGCAGTTTTGAGGTGATAAATATGATTGGTGATGGTTGGAAATTATGGAGTATAACTTGATTATGTGTTGGCTGCTATTTTTAAAATTATTCATGTATTAATTAAGTGAAATGAAGAAGAAAACATGGAAAAAATATGAACTGGAAGTGAAGGTTGAAGTGTAGGGGTGTGGACTGATTTGGAGGTTGTTTTAAGGATGTTTTGAGCTGTAAATGATATGGTAAGACTAAGTATAATGTCACAAGTAACGCAAACAGATTTATGAAACAAACATTGATATGACGTCATATGACAGTGGTTTCACACTTATATGAATGTTTGAAATTTTATTCGGATTTGTATCATAGCAAGGTACCTAAGGGAAATGAGCTGGAAAACAAGAAAATGAAAAACGGATTTGGGGGAGGCTCGTCAAGGGGCTTGGGTCACGAGTTTTGGAGACGCCAGGCCCCCAGCCTCCATGGGAGGCTGTAACTTCAAGCCATCATGAGCCTCATCATAGAAGAAGAAAATAGTGAAGGAAGGGCTCATGCCCAGGTCTTGTGTCGCAAACCAGCCAAACGATGGCTCGTCCATAGGGCTCACGCCGCATGTCGGCTAGACGAGCCACCCCTTAAGCCTTTTAAAGTTATTTCGGAGGCTCACTTCTCCCATTCACCTTGGTCAATTTTGTAGGTGCTCTCTCTTCTCTCTACGCTCCCAACCTCTCCCTGAACCAAGGTAAGTGCTTCTCATTAATTTGGTGTTAAAACCCAGCATTTTTACACTAGAATTGACATTTTCTCTTCATGGAAGCCACATTATTTCAGGAATTTTCCTAACAACTCAAGTTAAGGGTTTGCAAGGGTTTCCTACGAAAGGTAATTATAAACCCTTAAACATACAGCATGGATTATTAGTAAATATATGAGTAGGAAATAAGTGTTATAACTTATGTGTCACGACCCAAAATTTCACCTCAGGTCGTGATAGTACCTAGCCGCACTTGCTAAGCAAGCCAACTCAAAGTAATAGAATAAAGTCTAATTTTCTTTGATTAACAGAGTTATATCATAATAAAAGCAGGAATAATCTCAAAGCAGTATGATATTTGATACAAGTATAACATGGTCTAAACACGATCAAAACAGTATAACCCACAAGAACTAGGTGATACTAGTACACGAGCAACTACCGAATAAGTACAAGTCTGAATACATGATCATAACTATTTATTAGAAATACAATAGATAGGATATGAATAAGCTCGGGGATTTCATGTGCTACGGATCGAAACAGTATGGAAACTCACAATGAATTCTCCTAAAGCATACTCCTACACAGCTCAAAAGGTACCGCAATACCAGCCCCAGAACCTACAGAATAATATACAGAAGTACAGTATGAGTACACCACAGTCAGTACCCAATAAATATCAAGTCTAACCTCAAAGAAGTGATAGCAAGGATAGATGCATCGGAATATTTACAACACATAAATAATAACAAGCCTAGAGTTAGAACAGTAAATATCCTCATGATCAACAGGTATCAAGATATAAAACAGCCTAAATACATAAAGCATGTTGTTCCAATTAAAGAGATAATCATAACACTGCTCAAGCATGGCAAGTAAGGCTGTCATGCCTCAATCAACGGAGTCGAGCTCCCAACTAGCATATAAGGATGGCAAGCAACAACTAGAATTTAAATGAATGCCTCTAAATGAATAAAGAATATAAATGTATTCTCAAAACGGTAAAATATCTATGTACTCCGATACAAGATCCATGTATCCCGATACAAAATCCATCTATCACAATAACCGAAAGAAAATCCATATATCAACCTGGTACAAAATCCATGTACCGAACACACTCACAGGGCCCAAGATAATATGGGTAATCACCTGACTCCGGAGGGACGGTACCAAATCCAAGCGCAAAGAGGAGCTTAATAGCATCACTCATAATCAAATATCCGCCCATCATGTCCTGTGCCATAATTGTATTTTAACCACACGACCTTGCCTCTCGTGCCACAATTTCAGTCCAAATCAAATATCCGAATGTAAATTTATATATATATATATATATACACACCCAAGAATTCATAGATAAAAGGTGCACAAGGACTTAGTAACAATCGTGCGGAAATGTGCTCATGAAATTTCTATATGACTACGGATGATTCAAGCAAGTCAACATATTAAGAATAAGTTCCCATGCCTTCTTAATTAATCATAAGCCTAGACATGATCTCTAACATGAATAGCAAAGCGAACGTAGTCATATAAGCCAACAAATCATTAATCAAGATGAGCACACAATCAAAGAAAAGCATAAAGTATCTCAATTCTACCCGGACATGATATAAATTTTGTAAGTGCATATACACTCGCCACCACGTATATACACTACCCCCAATACCTTAAACACATAGAAATCAAATCAAATTCAAGGGGTTCCCCTCTTAACAAGGTTAGCCAAGTGACTTACCTCTTCCGGGAATATCTTCAACCACAAATTGCATCAAAGCCATGCTCTAGCCCTTCAATCACGCAAATCCAAGCCAAACATCATCCAAGGAGTCAAACAATACCATAAGAAGTGATCCAAATTCATAAAGCTTCGATATTTGAAGAATTCTTACAAAGTCAACACGGGCTTGCGAGCCCGAAATTCGAAACTAATACCAAAATCCGTTTCATAAAGTGTAGACAAAACCCCCCAAATTTCCTTTCAAAATTCTATTTTTTAGGTGTAGAAATCCATGGGTAATCAATATATAAAACCAAATTCAAGTAAAAATCACTTACCTCCAAGGTAATAGTGAAATTGATCTTCAATATCTACTCTTCTCGAAGTCTAAGGCTCAAAATATGAAATAATAGGTAAAATCCCAAAAATGGCATCTGCCCCAACCATACACTATGTGAATGCAACTTGAGGCCCACGTTCGCAAAGAACAAAAGACCCAGCGTCTGAAAACCTTCATCGCGAATACGACGGGCACCATGCGAATGCGAAGGTCAACTAGGCTCTCAACTACGCGAACGCGAAAGGCTGTTGACCATCCTTCTCCAACACTTTGCAAATGCGAAGTGACCTATACGAACACGATAGCCATCACGTAATACTCCGCAAATGCGAGAACTCCATAGCAAACGTGATGAACAAATTACAATTAGCCCAGAACACTATGCGAATGCGACTCACTAATCGTGTATGCGAATCACATCAGAACATCATGAGATCAGTTGTACAAAACTCAACCGAAATGGTCCGAAATTACCCCGAATCACATTCGATTCCTATGGGACCCCGTCCAATCATACCAAAAAGTCCAAATATATTATGCAATTTTATCCAAAGCCTCAAAATATCACAATTAACATCAAAATCAAGAATCAAAGACCAATATCATTCTCTCAACTTTCAAACTTTTCAACTTGGCTGAACGCGTCTGAACCACACTAAGACATTTCGGATGACAACAAAACAATGCACACAAGTTCCAATTGAATAAAATAACCTATTTCAAGTTCCAGAACAACAATCCGTACGTGATCCATCAAAGTCAACTTTCGGTCAAACTTGTGAACTCTCCAATTCTTCAAATTGCCAACTTTCGACAAATAGAGCCAAATTATGAACATCCACATCCAATTTCGGACATGCACATAACTCCAAATTACCATACAAAACTATTGGAACCATCAAAATACCATTCCAAGGTCGTTTACTCAAAAGTCAAACCTCGGTCAACTCTTACAACTTAAAACTTCTGAATTGAGAAATCACTCTTCCAAATCAACTTCGAACCTATCGAATATCATAACCAACCGTACACGCAAGTTATAATGTACCATATGAAGCTACTCAAGGTCTCAAACAACAGAAAAAAATGCCAAAACTCAGAACGACCGGTCGAGTCATTATATTATGAGATGGTGATTGAAAGTCATAAGTGACTAGCCTAAGATAGTGGATGCTATAGAGATTTTGGAAAGGTTTTAAACGATGAAATTAGTTGGTTGGGAGTGGATTGTTGTCCATGCATGTATCAATAGAGGTTGTTGGTTCCTAAGGGTGTTTATAGTGTCATTGTTGGTACAAAAGATGGATTATTGGGTGAAAAAATACCATTAAAGAAACTTGTGGAGAAATATACACACTAGGTACTTGATAAAATGCCTAAATAATCAAAAACATGGGTATTCTTACTAATACTGGAATAATTTACTTAAATCGTTGTAGATTGAAGTTGTAAGAGTGGTTGAACTTTGTAATATCATTAAGGAACATAATTGAGGTATGTTTCGCTAAACTTTCCCATAGAATTATTTTCCTAGAAAATCTTCATGTCTTCCAGATATGTCCTTTATTCATGTCCACGTGACTAAATTGATTTTAAAGTGTTAGTGAATAATTGGGGGTGACAAGTAGTTATAAACTTTCCATGTTTTTCTTTAAAATGTTATAGTCGCATTAGTCATATTTTACATGATCAAAATCATGTTCAAGTATTCAAATAAAAATGTTTATAAAGTTAAGGTTTGTTCATGAATGTGAATATGACTTTATGGCTTCTCAAAGGATAATTGCAAAGGTTTATGAAATGAAAAGGATATGCTATGTGGCTATTGAGCCTAACTCTTAGATAATGATTTATGGCAAAAGGTGCTAAATGTAAGGAGATATTTTGGAAATATCCTTAGAGTTGAGAAGGTATTGGTCGAAACAGGCCAATACCTTAAGGTACGCATACTGATGTAGGCAAGATTACTTTTTCTGGTCTTCAACTAGTACAGTAATACACAGACTTGAGTCTTTATTAATGCTAGCAATTATTAAAAGAAACACCAACCAATAAAAAGAAGCCTAGCCGAATCCATAGGTTCTCAGACTCCGTGAATGTACACACTCTATAATGTTTTCTTTAATGAAATATTTACTTGCATGAAATGTTTACATGCATTTAATTGTATTTTTTTTGGTCAAACTAAAAGATTTTATTCAACTATGTGAAACTTTGTAAACGACCTGCTCTTTGGACTAGAGAAACAGGATCATCAAAAATGACCAATCTATGTCTCTAATCAAAATATTCACTATCAACTTCTCTGTCTCACCTTCTAGGAAGGGTATAAAAAAAAAAAGTAGTGTCATCCAATGTTAGCTAACAAGAAAAACTATTTAACTATTCCAATGAATGTTTCCATTTACAATAAATTTGGCCTACGATATGTAATTGTAGAGCTATTTCTCTTGTTCTATCCTCCTTTCTTCTGCTGGTTAGTTGGAACCATTTGTTGTTTCTCTCCATCCATATGGTAAATGGCTTCTGCAAACACAACTCTCAACATTGTCCATTTAGCATTCTTGTTGGCTACTCTTTTGGAAATCTAATTGACTTCATCCTCCCGTTGTCCATTCTATCGAGTGTTTACCATACAATGCATTAGTTTCTAACGGACAAATGTAGAATATGGACATTCAAAGAAAAAGTGATTGTGGTTAAGTATCAATAGAACATATCACACATTTTTAGTTTTGGAGAGCTGACTAAGGCGTTTTGAAGGAGATTTTCATCCAAACCTTGAGGGTAAGTACTTCTAAGTTGTATTTGATCGTTGATCTTGAATACCAATTGGTTATTACATCTAAAATAAGGAATTAAAGAGTAGAATTTATGGTTCCAAAGAGTATTTTGTGATTTTTTAACCCCGATTTGGAGTCATATTTGGAAAGTTAAGATGACTTGAGCTTAATTTTGGTGTTTATATGTGTAGGAGTTGATAGGAAGTGAATTGGAGAGAATGCATATAAATTGGAGGCAAAACGGAAGGAAAATAAAAAAAGTACTACTTTAGCATCCAAGTCAGTGCATTGCACACCTGAGACGCCAAAAATAGAAAAGGAAAAAAAATGAAGAGATTCAGCATCCAGATAAGCGACTGATGCCCTACCCAGAACTGAAGGAAGCAGAGAAAAAATTCCAACGTCCAATTAGGCGCATCGCGCCGACTGTGGTACCCAGTTCCGAAAATTTTCAAATACTGACTTGGAGGTCTTTTTGGTTCTACAAATCCCCAACTTGTATAAATGGGTTTCTAAACCTAATTTTGAGGGTAGTTCAACTATTTTGGAGACAACATCAGGTTATTCAATTTTTCATCTCTCCTTACTTATTGTATTATGCAAAATACTTGTGTAATCATTATTATGACTATGAGCGGCTAAGAACTCTATTTTTTGGGGTTGTGGTTGACATGAATATTATTATTTGTTGATTATATCCTTGTTAATTTGAATTATCATGTTGTGGTTATTTTTCTAATTCTATTTTTAATTTGTGAATTGTTGTAGCTACCGATTTGTCCTACTGTCTATGCTATACTTGGGAAAGCTGTGTTTAGATTAGATTAAAATTAGAGATGGCTTATTTATGAACCTGTGGCTCAAGAAAATATTTCACGATTAGGATAGGTATATACCTAATAGTCTCACTTAGTTGAATATCGTAATTGATTCATTCATGATAAATTCAATACCATAAGAATAGAGGATTGATATATTGTGGATAGGCGAATAGTACTACGAGAACATGCTATTCATATAAATGAATCGGTCAACTAGCAAACATAGATAATTTGAATTAACAGATATAATTACGAACTCAATATGATTGATAAACTGACTACAACCCTTGGATTCTCATCTCCTCTGATTTGAATCCAATCATAAACATCTGCATTCTTGTTAGGTTGGTTAATTACTTGTTTGATTTGTAATACTAGTAGTTTAGTAGGAAAAACCATCACTTTTGATTACCTTGGCGCAAATAATCAAATTTGGTTTCTTTGTTAACAGTTAATATAAGTTTCTGTGGGTTCAACATCTAACTTTCAAGTGACTTTACTACTTGACGACCATATACTCTTGCGTGTACATAGGGAACCAAGATAAAGCTTCAACTTTAATCAAATCTCAAAAGTCAACTCGGGATCACTTGGTCAAAACTCGAGTACAAGGTCAAATCACATTGATCTATAACCTCATGAGTCCAAATATGTGATTGGTTTCCAAGTCCGATTCCAAATCGGTACTTGAAACCTCAAATCACACCTTTTCAAATTTTGGATAAGAACCCTGATTTCTCTTGTTTAATCCCATATTTTGATGTTAAATATAGTGACAAATTGATGCACGAACTATCAATTTAGGCGAGAATCATTCACCCCAAGCTTATAGATGAACATATAGGTAAAACCTCTCAAATCGAGCTCTATGAGTCTCCAAAGTGGTGAAAAATGAGATAAAAATTAACAAAAATTTGACCCTTTAAATACTGGGCATTTTTGTCCCTGGGCACCACAACCACCATGAATCGGTGGAATGAATGGTAGAAATTTTCTTCACAAAGTGTTGCTAGTTCCAGACCCCTAGCCACCAACCCGTGGTAGGCTGGGTTCCCACACCAGCACCCTTTCTCCAAAATGTTCTGAAACTTCTTCTAAATGTGCTGAAACTCACCTGAGTCCCTCGAGACCTCGTCCAATCATTCTAACTAGTATGTATAACTTATAAAAATGTGTCCAATGTCTCATAACATATCTTGAAATATCATATATAAGAATCAAGATCCAAATCAAAATATGAACTATTCTTAAGTTCTTTAAGCTCCCATTTCACAAGATAGGTCTGAATCACATCCAAACCCATTGAATCACCTCTAAACCATTCCATCAAATTCTAAACAACCTATATGGACCTATCCTATAACGACCCAACCGGACCTTTTTTTAGCTCTAGCATTTCGTTCTGTGATTTGAGACCTTGAGTAGTTTCATATGATGTATTACGACTTGCGAGTATTGGGTTTTTTTATTTCCGAGAGGTTCGGGAGTGGTTTGGAAGAGTAATTCTCAACTTGGAAGCTTCAATTTGGAATAGTCCACCAAGGTTTGACTTTTGTGTAACCGACTCTGGATTGGTGATTGAGGTTCCAATAGTTGTAATGATCTGACCGGTTATTTTGATCATTCACATTTCCGTTCGGTAGTTTGAGGCCATGAGTATCTTAATACGATGTATTATAACTTGCGTGTATGGTTGGTTTCGGTCTTCAAGCGATTCAGGATTGATTTGGAAGAATGATTATCATTTTAGAAGCTTTACTACAAGATTTAGACGGAGTTTGAATTTTGTGTGGATGTCTTTGGAATGGTGTTTTGATGGTCCCAGTAGCTTCGTATGGTAATTTTGGACTTAGGCATATGTCCGAGTTTGGATTTGGAGGTTTCTAGGTTGTTTTGGCTTGAATTGGCAAAAGGTGGATAATTGAAGGTTTGAGAGGTTGATAGGTATGAACGAGAGTTGATTTTGTTGATGTAATGTTTTGAATTTCAGTACCAGGAGTTGTTATAGGTTTGTTGTGTCATTTTGGACTTGCATGCAAAATTTGAGGTCATTCCGAGTTAATTTGATATGGTTCGACATGAGTTTTGGAAGTTAAAAGTTCATTTGTTCATTATGCCTGAATTAAGGCGCACTTTGTAGTTTTGATATTGTTTGGTGTGATTTAAGGCGTCGAGTAGGTCCGCGTTATATTTTGAGATTGGTTGGTATGATTTGACGGGGTTCTGAGGGCGGCTCGGGTGTGTTTTGGATGAGTTCGGATCATTTTGTAGTCATGCTTAGGTTGCAGATTTTCTAGTATTCTACTGTTTATCACGATTGCGGATGAAGCATCGCGATCGTGAAGTGTTAATTTAGTGTCTGACAAATTTCTCTTCACGTTCGCGAGGAGGTTATCGCGTTCGCGGATCCTAGGGGAAATATTCATTGTGCTCGCCCCTTGCGTGTCACGATCGGGTAGAGGTGGAGCTGGAAGGGGCGCCCAATGGTTGGCCTTCGCGTTCGTGTGCAGGAGGTCACGTTCGTGTAGGCCAGTTGAGGTGAGGGGTCATGTTCGAGGGTGCCGTACCGCATTCACGGAGAAGGATTTTGGCTAACTGATGATTTGTGCTTTGCGATCGCGAAGTAGGTCCCGCGATAGCGAAGAGGACCCCTGGGCAGACTTATGTAATATCCATTTCGAGGGTTTTGAGTTATTTTATCACATTTTGAGTTATATAGCTCGGATTTGGACGACTTTCGAGGGAATTTTCATGATTTGAATTAGGGTAAGTATTTTTTTACCCGGATTTGGTCGTTATTCATGATTACATATATGTCTTAGCATTTAATTGATGAATCTAAGTAAGGAAAATTTGGGATTTTAGTAAAAATGTTTCTAGTAAAAATTGATGATTTCAAGGTCGATTTGAAGTCGGAATTGGATGAAATTGGTATAGTTGGACACGTATTTGAATGAGTGTTCGGATTTTACGAGTTTTGTTGGATTTTGTGGTGCAGGCCCATGGTTGACATTTTGTGGTTGACTTTGCATAATGAACCAAGATCGTAGCTTTATTGTTTGGGCTTGTTTCCTATGGCTTTTATTGATATTATTAAGTTGTTTTTGCTAGATTCGAGTCATCCGAAGGTTGTTTCACGCGGGAAGAGCATCTTAGAGTATTGATTTTGCTTGTTTGAGGTAAGTATCTTGCCTAATCTTGTTGTGAGGGAATAACCATTAGGATGTGATATTTGCTTACTTGTGATATGTGTGAAACGACGTGTACACGAGGTGTAACGACCCGGCCGATCGTTTTGAGTATTACGACCCTATTTTCCCATTTACTGCTCAATTTGGGTTTTATAGTTATTGTGTGACTTGTCGGGGTAATTGGTTCGGGTCCGGTAAGGTTTTGGAACGAATTGAAATACTTAGTTCCGAGGTTTAAAGCTTAAGTTAAAATAGTGACCAAATGTCGACTTATGTGTAAACGACCCCAGAATGGAGTTTTGATGATTCCAATAGCTCCGTGTGGTGATTTTGGACTTAGGAGCGTGTCCGAAAAATTATTTAGAGGTACGTAGTAGAATTTGGCTTGAAATGCCGAAAGTTAAATTATTGGGAAGTTTAACCAGGGGTTGACTTTTTTATATCAGGGTCGGAATTCAATTCTGGAAATTGGAATAGGTCAGTAATGTGAAATGTGACTTATGTGCAAAGTTTGAGGTCAATCGGACGTGATTTGATGTGTTTCGGCACAAGATATAGAATTTGAAGTTTCAAAGTTCAATGATTTCGAATTGAGGTGTGATTCGTCGTTTCGATGTTGTTATGTGTATTTTGAGGCCTCGAGTAGGTCCGTGTTATGTTATTGGACATGTTGGAATGTTTAGACGGGGTCCCGAGGTTCTCGGGTGAGTTTCGGATGGTTAACGCATCAAATTTGGACTTAAGAAAATGCTGGAACTACTGCCTACTGGTGTGATCGCACCTGCAAAGTTTTTTATCGCAGGTGCGAAGCCGTACGCATGCGAAATCAGTCACAGAAGTTACCAAGAGTGGAACTGGGTAGTGCTTGCAGGTGCGAGAATTTGCCCGCATCTGCGAGGCCGCATCTGCGAAGGGTAATGCGCATCTGCGCGCCCGCAGATGTGACATTTTAGAGGGCTGGCTGTTTACGTAGGTGCGCATTTTTGTCCGCAAAAGCGGATGTGCAGGTGCGAGCCCAGGCACCGAAGGTGCGAAAATGCCTGGGCAGTGTTAAAAAGAAGGGTTCCGAGAATTTTTCTCATTTTGAACATTTTGGAGCACGGTTTGGGCGATTTTGGAGAGGAATTTTTTCACACAATTTGGGGTAAGTGTTCTTAACTCCCTTGTGATTATATTTCATGAATTAATCTTCATTTTTGGTGTAAGATTATTGAATCTTCAAGAGAAATAGAAGGAAATTTCTCTAATGTCACAAAACGAATTTTTCGAGTTTGAATACCTATTCGGAGTCGGAATTGAGTGAAACTAGTATGGTTGAACTTGTAATTGGATGGGTTGTCGTCTTTTGTGAGTTTCGTCAGATTTCAAGACGTGGGCCCCACGGGTATTTTTGGGGCGTAATTTCAGATTTTTGTGAAAAATATTAGTATTTTGATATGGAATTGATTCCTATAAATTTTGTGGACTGAATCAAATTAATTGTAACTAGATTCGAGTCATTCGGGAGTTGTTACGCACATAATGGAATTTCTAGATCATTGTTTATCTTGCTCAACATTGGATTCGACTTATTCGAGGTAAGTAACTCTTCTAATCTTGGAGCTGAGGGTATGAACCCTGAATATATGTATTATATGAATTGCTGGGAGGTGACGCACATGCTAGGTGACGGGCGTGTGAGCTTGCACTATAGAAATTGTGACATAATTATTTCTATGGAATTTTGTAGTTAAATAATCTTGGCATTCTCCATGCGGTTTTATCTGTCAAAGAAATTGAGCTGAAAAGCATATTAAAAATTATGTTGAGGCTATGTGCCAGTATTTTGGGACCCGCAGAGGTCATATTGTTGTGAATTATTTATTTTAAATTGAAAATTCATACTCAGTCATATTCATTTCATTACATATCATATCTCAGTCTCTGTTGTTATTCATTGATATATCATATCATCATTTTTGGTCTATTCTCATGACATTTTGAGCCCATGAGAGAGAGACTGGAGAGATTGATGACTGAGGGAGGCCGAGGGCCTGATTGTGAGGATATTTTTGGGATCGGGCTGCACGCTGCAGCAGGCCATGTTGGCTTTATATATATTATTACTATTATATGGATCGGAGCTGCCCGCCTGCAGCAGGCCTTATTGGCTTATTATGCCACGTGAGTTGTCCGTGCGGATTCTGATATGATTTTATAGCACGTGAATTGTCCGTGCAGCACGTGAGTTGTCCGTACAGATTATAGCGCTTGGGCTATAGGAGCCCCTCCGAAGACTGTACACACCCCCAATGGGCGCAGGTACCTACTGAGTGTGAGTGCCGAGTGTCGAGTGCCGAGTGCTGAGTGACTGGGAGGCATGAGAGATGGTGAGGCATGCCCGAGGGGCTATTTACGAGTGTTTGTGAGGTAAGCCCGAGGGGCTGTATACGAGTGATTGTGAGGTTTGCCCAAGGGGCTGTTTATGATTTTATCATTGAGTTGCATCGCATTGGCATGCACACATGACATACAGGCATAGAGAGGTAGTTTCCTCATGCTATACTGCATCACATCATTCATGATTTTTACACATTTTTGACAGATGGGCATAGTGATGCATTTGTATTTACACGGGTTATCTAGAAGGAAAATGAAACATCTAATTTATTATTTAAAGGATTTTTGGGAAAAATATTGTTTTCAAACTTATTAATATCTTCGGCAACTTCGGTAAACGATTTGGGTTTTCACTAATGTACTTGAAAGGAAGAACTATTATTTTTGAAATCATGATTTAGCTGAGCATTTTACCTCTGAGTTACTTCTGATATTATTTGCTTTATGTTGTTATGGACTGTTGTAGACTATTGGTTTTGGACCCAACCCTTGTGAAGCTCGTCACTACTTTCAACCTAAGGCTAGGTTTGTTACTTACTCAGTACATGGGATATGTTGTACTGATACTACACTTCTGCACATTGTGTGCAGATATTGGTTGTTGTTGTTGTTGTGCTCAATGGTTGCCGGATTTGAAGATGTACCTATGTTCCTGTTGTAGTTGCCACTTGTTCATGGTAGCCTTAGATTTATAAAAGCTCTGTTTATGTACTATTCAAACAGACTATATATTTATTTCATTTTCGCTTTGTAAACTCTATTCGTAGAAGCTCATGATTTGTACTACCAGTTCTTGGGGAATCTATAAGATTAAGATTTTTCTTTACTTAAATTGCTTTAATAATTATTATTGGAATTGGATAGTTGGTAATTGGCTTACCTAACGGGTTGGGTTAGATACCATCATGTCTAGTTGGATTTTGGGTCTTGACAAGGTGGTATCAGAGCTCTAGGTTCATAGGTTCTACAAGTCATGAGCAAGTGTCTAGTAGAGTCTTACAGATCGATATGATAACGTCCATACTTATCTTCGAGATGCTACAGGGCATTTAGGATATATACTTCCCATCTTTCTCTCCTTATCATGCGAGATTGATTCAGCTTGAGACATAACTCTTTGAATTCCTTCCACGCATTTGTATGCGCACATGAGCGCTCAGTATCAGTTGTGCATCGCCGGCTTGTGATTCTATGAACGAGGTTCGAGATGTGTATTATGTGTTTTGGTGATGGGCCAGTCTAGAGGACTTGAGGCCATGGTTAGACCACAGTTTAAGCTCGGTAGCTTCAGTTATAACTTGTACATTTAGACTCATATGTCCGATAATGTCCCTACGAGTGAAATTTGTGGCTCGATGAGCAATGGAATGGCCTTGTGATGAGTACGATGTAACTGCAGGATGTGTTAAGACGATTTGAATGTGACGAGAAGCGTTTCTGTGAAATGTAAAGGAAAGGCCATTGGGTGCTTGATTTTTGTTTTGATGTGACGTACAGTCTCGAGTATGAATATTTTGAAGGATCTTTCACATTGTTAAATTTTGGGATAGACTAAATTCTCATGTCTTGTTAATAAGTTTGGACTTGGAAAGATTAAGTGATTGCGTAAAAATTGTGACTGCTAAAGGTTATAATAAGATACTAATTTAAGGTTAAGCAGGTGGGTTATCCCCTGCAGAGTAATCTACGTAGGTGTATTCCTTATGACGTGAGTAGAGAGTTTCTTTTCTGCCTACGGGGCGTATGTGTGGAGATTTGAATTTGCATCTAGCTGAGAAGGTTGACTTGATTGTCAAGAGAATAAATGCGAGCTTAGCGGCTGATTGGGGTATTTTTATGGTTGGCATTGCATGAGTTGGAAAAGAAGTTTCGTTGAACTGACTGTGGCATTATTGCAGGAATAGAGTATGGGTATTATGAGTTATGGAATGTTTTAATCTACAGCTTTGAGCCAAGTGGGGGAGCCTTCTATTGATAATTCAATTTTATGGTTATATGTAAAGGTTTAGTTTTGGATTAGTTATGACTTACAGAAGTTGAGATCGAGGATGACTAGAATAACGAAATTCCTGGTTACGGGTTATATTGCACGTATGAGTATATGAAAATTGTGTGATGAGTGAGTTGTTATTGGTGAATGGTGTAGTGTGCATGGAGTATGAATTTGATATGTGGTATTAAAGTAGAGTTACTTCTTCGAGTGTTGTTGTGCTAATGGGGTACGTGTCTTTCGACCCATTTGGGCGGTGCAATTTGGATTTGAACAAAGTGGGTGACTCTCGAGAAAGTTCCAATAGGTTCGAGGATTATATATAGCTATTGAGAATTTCACCGGACTTGTGTATGGATAAAAATCTGAGATTTGCATTTGATGGTGCCTGGACTTGCAGAAATTCTGTATGACTATGGATTCTACATTTTAATATTAAAACAAAAGGGGGAAGAGGAACAATTTTAAATTCATATAAGGTATTTTCGGAGTGAGTGTTACAGTTGTGATATTTATGGAGGTGCTTAAGAAGAATGGCTTATGGGCCTTAGGGCATTGTGGTTCTGTGCTAGGGTTCATGGGGTGAGTTGTGGTTAAAGATCGTAGTGTTTTAGCAAGGAGAAGTATCAATCTGAAGACAAATTCGGAAGGGACTCGGAGAAAATAGGACAACTGGGTAGTAGGTTGGATCAGTATGGTAATGGATATGATCGGTTCTTTAGGTGCTTATGATGTGGGGGTTTTCTACAGGTGCTTTGTGTCAATACACCTGGGCTTGGCGACCTGTGTGGCTTGGTCGATTTAGAGAGATTCAACTTTGATGGCCTGATTATGTGCAAATAGATTCCAAAGCATTCTCAAGGTTTTCTACCACGGTTTGAGATGGGTATTATCCTACCGGCCTGAGGAGCATGTTGAGTATTATGATTTTTTTACCGGATGGGATCAAATGGAAGGCTTCTGGCTGATCGGATATGTATTCTACTTGTGACTCAGAATGATTATGAGGTTCTCGTATTTTTCAAATGATGGCATGATAGATGTGGTGTGTTGTGTGGGATTAAGGTTGGTGTGTGCAAAGTCACGATTTAGCGTTGAAAGGGAGGTCATAAATTCTTAGAGGGGATGAATAGTTTTCGATGTTTAGATGAATGCTATCATTATTTGGTATTGCGTGAGTAGAGTATAAATTTCAAAAGGTGCACTATGCTTTGAATTATGGATATTTTATAGGTATTGCGGCATTTTTCCTGGTTGATCGACTACTGATTTTAAGACGTTGCTATGTGGATAGAAAGAATAGGAGAAGTATTCCTCGTGGGATGATCGTGTATGAGAAATGTGTTAGACATTCGGCGATGGAGATGGAATCAGAAATGGTGATTCGTGTGTTCTATGGATTTGGAGCAGATTGTTTCATGGTTGCGGACTGTGAAGTCATGGCCAAAGCTAGTCAGATAATGGTATATATTATGACTCCGTCGTCGTGAATTTTCGGAGGGTTATTTATTTACTATGGGTGACCATAGTTGATTTGGGGGTCCATTGGTAGGCCCAATTAAGATGTGTATTCTACACCGAGCCGGGATGGTTGGCTCCATATTGCTATTGTTGAGGGACGTTCCATTCGGTTGATGTTGAACTTATTCGTGTTCTGAAATGATCTGTGAGTTACTCCTTTACGATACGAGGAGTTTTTATTCATTGGTTATGTGCACAGATGGTGCAGTTCTATTTAAGCTTTATAGCGGAATTTGAGCGTGATGAGTATCTGGGTATTGCATGATCGATTGCGTAATGGTTATGTTCTTTCAGGTTTTGTGTGGCATTTTGTCATTCGCCTCTCTGTGGTTATTGATTTTGAGCGGGGTGGCTCAAGGTATATATTATGGACCAGCATTTGGATGGGGTCACGCATTGTAGCGCAGTTATGTTAAGGTATGAACCTTGTGTTAGAATCGGGTGATGGTTCTATGGTGTATGATGAATTTTCAGCATTTCGTTGTGGCGGTACTTGTTAATCTGACGGGGCAGTTCTCCCATTTGAGTCATTTTCCATGGCTGGGTACATTTGAATTGTTGCGTATTGGTGCACGGATGGCACGGGTTGTGTCTCTGAGTTATATTGGTGCGGCATGTCTGTGGAATAGTTATGCTTAGTAATATAAGGTCATTGGACCTAGAATGGGTACTATCAGGTTTGATTTCGGTATATTCGGGAGTATAATATTGAAAGTCACGTCAGAAAGTGATTATGGTTCCAGTTGGGGGAGAGAGAGTTTCGTGACTTGTTGATCTGGTAAGTGGTCGTGAAATTTTGTGTGTTTCTTTTATTATCAACAGTGTACGAAGGTTTTGGGATGAGGTTTGGTTCGATATGGGTTTAGTACTAGTATTTGGTTGGTTTTGGAGTAGTCATTGTGATCAGGAATGGTGCTACGAGCATGCGAGTTGTGTAATATGTTAGGTGATTATGTCTGTGGTTATGGTTATGGTTACAGCTTGATACAGCTTGTTCAAACTCATACAGTGTGTACATGTAAGATTCGTGTCTTAAAAGAAATTCTAAAGGTTGGAAATTAAATTCCAAGGTTTATGGGCTAAAGTTAAATCAATGATTTCAGTTGTATTGTGTTGTCAAGCCTATATGGAATAGGGTGGCATGGGTTCACCACCGGGTACGTGTGTGGTAAGATGGAACAGTGATTTGATGGCTTGGAACAACTCTTGGCACGTTCGAAGATGAACGTATGTTTAAGTGGGGGAGAATGCAACGACTCGACCGGTCATTTTGAGTATTACGCCCCCGTTTCCCCATTTACTGCTCAATTTGGGCTTTACAGTTATTGTGTGACTTGCCGGGGTAATTGGTTCGGGTCCGGTAAGGTTTTGGAATGAATTGGAATACTTAGTTCCGAGGTTTAAAGCTTAAGTTAAAATAGTGACCGAATGTCGACTTATGTGTAAACGACCCCAGAATGGAGTTTTGATGATTCCAATAGCTCCGTATGGTGATTTTGACTTTGGAGCATGTCCGAAAAACTATTTGGAGGTACGTAGTGGAATTTGGCTTGAAATGTCGAAAGTTAAATTTTTGGGAAGTTTGACTAAGGGTTGACTTTTTGATATCGTGGTCGGAATCCAATTCTGGAAATTGGAATAGGTCCGTAATGTGAAATGTGACTTGTGTGCAAAATTTGAGGTCAATCGAAGGTGATTTGTTGTGTTTCGGCACAAGATATAGAATTTGAAGTTTCAAAGTTCAATGATTTTGAATTGAGGTGTGATTTGTCGTTTCGATGTTGTTATGTGTGTTTTGAGGCCTCGAGTAGGTTCGTGTTATGTTATTGGACTTGTTGGAATGTTCGGAGGGGGTCCCAAGGGGCTCGGGTGATTTTCGGACGGTTAACGGATCAAATTTGGACTTAAGGAAATGCTGGAACTACTGCCTACTGGTGTGATCGCACCTGCGAAGTTTTTGACTGCAGGTGGAATGCCGCATGCGCGCGAAATCAGTCGCAGAAGTGACCAAGAGTGGAACTGGGCAGTGCTCGCAGGTGCGAGAATTTGCCCGCATCTGCGAGGCCACATGTGCGAAGGGTAATGTGCATCCACGCGCCCGCGGATGCGAGAAGGGCGCCGCAGATACGAGATTATAGAGGGCCGGCTGTTTACGCAGGTGCGCATTTTTGTCCGCAAAAGCGGATGCGCAGGTGCGAGCCCAGGCACCACAGGTGCGGAAATGCCTGGGCAGTGTTAAAAACGAGGGTTTCGAGAATTTTTCTCATTTTGGACATTTTGGAGCACGGTTTGGGCGATTTTGGAGAGGAATGTTTCCACACAACTTGGGGTAAGTGTTCTTAACTCCCTTGTGATTATATTTCATGAATTAATCTTCATTTTTGGTGGAAGATTATTGAATCTTCGAGAGAAATAGAAGGAAGTTTTTATAATGTCACAAAACAAATTTTTCGAGTTTGAATACCGATTCGGAGTCGGAATTGAGTGAAATTAGTATGGTTGAACTTGGAATTGGATGGGTTATCGTATTTTGTGAGTTTCGTCGGATTTCGAGATGTGGGCCCCACGCGTGATTTTTGGGGCGTAATTTCGGATTTTTGTGGGATATATTAGTATTTTGATATGGAATTGATTCCGATAAATTTTGTGTGCTGAATCAAATTAATTGTGACTAGATTCAAGCCGTTCGGGAGTTGTTACGTGCAGAATGGAATTTCTGGAGCACTGTTTAGCATGCTTGACATTGGATTCGGCTTGTTTGAGGTAAGTAACTCTTCTAATCTTGGAGCTGAGGGTATGAACCCTAAATATATGTATTACATGAATTGTTGGGAGGTGACGCACATGCTAGGTGACGCGCGTGTGGGCGTGCACTATAAAAATTGTGACATAATTGTTTCTGTGGAATTTTGTAGTTAAATAATCTTGGCATTCTCCATGCGGTTTTATGTGTCAAAGAAATTGAGCTGAAAAGCATATTAAAAATTATGTTGAGACTATGTGCCAGTATTTTGGGACCCGCTGAGGTCATATTGTTGTGAATTATTGGTTTTAAATTGAAAATTCATACTCAATCATATTCATTTCATTACATATCATATCTCAGTCTCTGTTGTTATTTATTGATACATCATATCATCATTTTTGGGCTATTCTCATGACATTTTGAGCCCATGAGAGAGAGACTGGAGAGATTGATGATTGAGGGGGCCGAGGGCCTGATTGTGAGGATATTTTTGGGATCGGGCTGCGCGCCGTAGCAGGCTATATTGGCTTTATATATATTATTACTATTATATGGATCGGGGTTGCCCGCCTGCAGCAGGCCTTATTGGCTTATTAATGCGTGTGAGTTGTCCGTGCGGATTCTGATCTGATATTATAGCACATGGGTTATCCGTACAGCATGTGAGTTGTCCATGCAGCACGTGAGTTGTCCGTATAGATTATAGTGCCTGGGCTGTAGGAGCCCCTCCGGAGTTTGTACACATCCTCAGTAAGCGCAGGTACCTACTGAGTGCGAGTGCCGAGTGTTGAGTGACTGCGAGGCATGAGAGATAGTGAGGTATGCCCGAGGGGCTGTTTACGAGTGATTGTGAGGTATGCCCGAGGGACTGTTTACGAGTGATTGTGAGGTAAGCCCGAGGGGCTATATATGAGTGATTGTGAGGTCTGCCCGAGGGGCTGTTTATGATTTTATCATTGAGTTGCATCGCATTGGCATGCACACATGACATACAGGCATAGAGAGGTATTTTCCTCATGCTGTACTGCATCACAACATTCATGATTTTTACATATTTTTGACAGATGGGCATAGTGATGCATTTGATTTTACACGGGTTATCTAGAAGGAAAATGAAACATCTAACTTATTATTGAAAGGGTTTTTAGGAAAAAATATTGTTTTCAAACTTATACATATTTTCGGCAATTTCGGTAAACGATTTGGGTTTTCACTGATGTACTTGAAAGGAAGAACTATTATTTTTGAAATCATGATTTAGCTGAGCATTTTACCTCTGAGTTACTTCTGGTATTATTTGCTTTATGTTGTTATGGATTATTGTAGACTATTGGTTTTGGACCCAACCTTGGTGGAAGCTCGTCACTACTTTCAACCTAAGGCTAGGTTTGTTACTTACTCAGTACATGGGGTCGGTTGTACTGATACTACACTTCTGCACATTACGTGCAGATATTGGCTGTTGTTTTTGCTGTGCTCGATGGTTGCAGGATTTGAAGATGTACCTGTGTTCCTGTTGTAGCTGCCTCTTGTTCATGGTAGCCTTAGATTTATAAAAGCTTTGTTTATGTACTATTCAAACAGACTATGTATTTATTTCATTTCCTCTTTGTAAACTCTATTCGTAGAAGCTCATGATTTGTACTACCAGTTCTTGGGGAATCTATAAGATTAAGATTTTTGTTTACTTAAATTGCTTTAAATAATTATTATTGGAATTGGATAGTTGGTAATTGGCTTACCTAACGGGTTGGGTTAGGTGCCATCATGACTAGTTGGATTTTGGGTCGTGACGTGAGGTGACGAGCATGTACACAGTAGTATGTGTTAGTTTGACCAAATTTGACCCCAGATTACTCTTATTGCCTTGTTTTGATTGTGAGATCTCTACACTGTGTTTCCTCTTTGATGATTACTTGAGTTCATGTTGCATGCTAGAGATCATGTTTTTAGGATTTGCATTTCCTAAATTGGCCAAGTTGGGCGTTTGTGAAATTGTTGTAAATTGAGTTAGATGAATTAATGCTTAAATGTTGAACACGCATTTGCATTTAATTTATTTGGTTTGTCCGTGTGCACTGTGTTGGCAGATTGTGAGTTTATGTATTGATGACAATCATTGGCACATGTGGACTTGTCGGGCGGATAGTTTAGGTGTTTGCACGAGGTTTCTGCCATGCTATTGTTATTGTTAATATTGCACATGCGGCGAGACAAGGTGGGCAATATATCGGATTTGAGCATGTGGAGAGACAATTGGGATATTGCTAATACACGTTTGGCGAGACAAGGCATGCATTTATTTTATTATTGCGCACGCGGTGAGATAAGGGTTGCTATGTGGGGATGATATGAGATGGCATGTGGGTGTTTTATTGATGATGTTTGTGTGGTGGTATAACTTCTTTGTGTGTGTCATGCATTTGTACGTGTTTTGTTGTGTTGCCTTCAATGTACTAATATGTGTCTTTGTTGTTACTTGATGATTTGGTTGCCAAGAAAATTTACCTACGTGGAGTATTTATCTTATATACTGTTGAGTTGTTACATAAAGGATTGAAGTAAAAGAAAGTTATTATCATGCTTTACTTTCCATATACTCATAAAGTGTAATATAACCCGTATCTAGAAATTTCCTTACTCGAGTCATCCTCTATCTCAACTTTCTACACGTCATAACTGATTTATAAGTATGCCTCAAACCGAAACCAATACAACACATAACCATGCAATCAAATCGTCGATAATAGACTCCCCCACTTTTCTTAAAACCATAGATCAAAACATTCAATAACTCACAATACCCATACTCTATTACTGCCATAATATCGCACTGAAATTCAACTAAATCCTTCACGAGCTAATGCAACACAACCCATTAATTACCTCAAATCATACGCTAAGCTCGCATTCATCCTCCTAATAGTCAAGTCAACTTTCTCGACTGGTCCAAACCAAATCGCAACACATAAAACCCACTGGTAGAAAGGAACTCTCCACACAACATCACAAGGGTCACACATCCATAGGTTACCCTGCAGGTGGTAACCCACATGCTTAGTCTCAAACTAGCATCTCTTTATAACCTTTTACAGCCACAACTACTATGCAATCACTTAATCTTCACGAGTCTGAACTCATTAACAAGACATGAGAATCTACTTCGTTTCACAAATAAACAACAGGAAAGATCCCTCAACACGATCATAACTCGAGACTGTACAACACATCAAGATAGAAATCAAGCATCCAATAGTCCCTTTTACATCCTAAGCAACCCTTCTTGTAACATCAAAGACATCTGAACACATTCTGCTGTCACATGATACACATTATATAGCTATCCAACCACTCATCGAACCATAAATCCAACTTCTAGAGACATTAATGGGCGTACGAGTCCAATAGCACATACTCACACAACCGAAACCACCGATCCCAAGCTGCGGTCTGAACCTGGCTTCAAGTCCTCCAGACTGGCCCATCACCAAAATGCAGAAAACACATCTCACACCCCATCCATGGAATCATAAGTTGTCGATGCCCAGCTGATACCGAGCGCTCATATACTCATATGAGTGAGTCAAACGAATTCAAAGAGGTACGCCTCAAGATGAATCAATGTCGCACGATAAGGAAAGAAAGATGGAAAATTTATCATAAATGCCCTGTAGCCTCTCGAAGATAGGTATGGACGTCATCTTACCGATCTAGAAGACAGTACAAGACACTTTCTCATGACTCGTAGAACCTATGAACCTAAAGCTCTGATACCAACTTGTCACAACCTAAAACCCAACTAGTCGTGATGGCACTTAACCCAACCTGCTAGGTAAGCCAATTAACAATAATCAAATTCAAATGAGATTTACTGAGAAAATAATGATGAAATAACTGAACTTCTATACAACTTCCCAAGGACTGGTAGTATATATCATGAGCCTTCTAAGATTTAGAGTTTACAAAGCTAGTATGAAATAAATACATCATCTGTTCAAAATATACATAAATAGATTTATAAATCTAAAGCTACTAAGAGCAAGAGGCAGCAGTAACCAGAACGCAGATACATCTTCAATGCCAGCTCACGCCATACACAACAACATCAGCTCCAAATTCTGCACGCAAGGTGCAGAAGTGTAGTATGAGTACAACCAACCTCATGTACTCAATAAGTAACAAACCTATCCATAGGTTAAAAGTAGTGACGTGCTTGGAAAACAGTTACAATCCAACACCAATAGTCAAGAACTACTCGTATCAATATAATAAAAGCAGTGCAAGCAATAACTCAAGGATATTATGTTCAACTCATTCAAAGTTACAGAAAATAGGCATGTTTTTCAGGTATAACAGTAAAACCCAAATCTTTCACCGAAATCACCAAAATATGAGTATATCAGAAAATTGTGATTTTTCCCAAAACTCTCAACAACAAATAAGATATTTCATTTTCAGATAGCATGAGGAAAGTACATCTCTATACCTACATGTAAATATGCATGTCAAGTCATGAATGACACAATACCGTATAGCATGAGGACATGCATCACTATGCCTACATGCCAGGTATGCATGTCAAATGAATAATTTCACGGTGATAATTTCGGATACTCACACTCTCATAGTACTCAATCTGTCTGTCTCAAATTCCCACTCATCACACAGAATCACTCTGCACTATACGGTACCTACACTCACTATTGGTATGTCAGACTCCGAAGGGGCATATCCTGCCCAAGCACTAATATAAAGCCAACATGGTTTGCTGCGGCGTGCAGTCCGATCCCATAATAAGTCAATAAAGACTGTTACGATATGCAGTCCGATCCCATAAATGACCAATAAGGCATGTTATGGCGTGCAACCTGATCAAATAAATGACCAATAAGGCATGCTGCAGCGTGCAACCGATTCCATAAATGACCACTCACAATCTGGCTCTCAAGCCCCAACTCAGTCATCAATCTCTCCAGTCTCACTGGCTCAAAATTTTCATATCACTCAGCATGAAAAATGATAACATGATGTGACAGTAAATGACAATAGAGACTGAGATATGATATGCAAATGAATGAATGTGACTGAGTACATAATTGCAATTTAAGAAAATAACTCAACGGCAGAAATGAGCTCAGTGGGTCCCAACAGAATAAGCATATAGCCTAAACATGATTTCTAATATGATTCACAGCTCATATAATCAAACAAGTAGGGAGAACATGGATGTAACAAGATATAACAGCAGAACAAGTCCGGTCAAAGTCTAAAAGTCAACTTGAATCATGATTTCCCCGGTGCACGCCCACACGCTTGTCACCTAGCATGTGCTCACCTCAATACATCTCTTATAACATAGTTCCCATGGTTAAATGCCCTCAAATCCACGTTTATATATGTTACTTACCTCGAACAAGCCGAATCCAACACCGAGTAAGCCAAATAATACTCTAAAAATGCAATCCCGCACGTAACAACCTCCGAACAGCTCGAAACTACCCAAAAGCAACTCAAATACATCAAATAATGCCTAAGAAAATAATCCCAAATGATAAAGGTCGGATCTTTGCATATTTACTCAAAGTCAACAAAAACATCAAACCCTTGCCTGCTCCTCGGAACCGGAAAAAGCTTACAAAATCCAACAACCCGTTCAATTACGAGTCCAACTATACTAATTTCACCCATATCCGACTCCGAATCGATGTTCAAATCTCAAAAATCCACTTTAGGAAAGTTTAGACAAAACCCCCAATTTTCTTTTGAAACCATCAATTTAATGCCAAAAAAGAAGATGGAATCACGAAATATAATCAAAACTGAGTGTAAAACACTTACCCCAATCCATGTGGTGAAAATCGCCTCCAAAATCGCTTGAATTTGAATGAACAAAATCTCGATATTATATTACTTCTGCCCAGCGTTTTCGCAAAGGCGAACAATAGTCGCAACTACGATCACTGCTTCTGTGGCAAAATACATGCACCTCCGAGAATGCCTCAACCCAGTGCTTGTCGCTTCTGTTACACAAAACACGCTTCTGCGATTGCACTACTAAGCTAAAGTTGCCGCACCTGCAGCCCCGCAGATGCGTCTGCACTCCGCATCTGCAACCTTCTTGCCCACACTCCATTTTCACTTTTGCGATCACAATGTCCGCATTTGCGGACACGCTTTAGCGCCTAAACTTCCGCACCTTCGTAATCTGCTCCCAGGCCACAACTTCCGCTTCTGTGACCCCTCTTACCACTTTAGCGGCTACGTACCTGCGTCAATAACTCGGCAGGTGTGGTCACCACAGAGCCCCTGCCAAGCCAGCATAGCCAGAATTATCCCAAAATGATCCAAACCTCATCTCAAACTCATCTGAGCCCCTCGGGACCCCGTTCGAATACACCAACAAGTCACATAACATAACACGGACCTACTCGAGGCCTCAAATCACTCATAACAACATCAAAACCACGAATTGCACCTCACATCGAACTTAACAAACTTTTAAACTTTCAACATCCAAAACTCATCCCGAACCATATCAAATCAACTTGGAATGAACTCAAATTTTGCACACAAGTCCCAAATGGCATAACAGAGCTATCCAATTCTCGGAACCACATTCTGAACCTGATATCATGAATGTCAACTGCCGGTTGAAACCTTCAAATTTCCAACTTTTGCCAAATAGTGTCGAAACCTTCTAGAAATACCCAAATAAAAATTCAGGCATATGCCAAAGTCCAAAATCACCATCCGGACCTAACGGAATCATCAAACTCCATTCCGGGGTCAAATACACAAAAGTCAAACTTGGTGAACTCTTCCAACTTAAAGCGTCAACAATGAAATTCATTCTTTCAAACTAATTCCGAATCACCTGAAAATCGAAACTGACGATACACAAAAGTTATAATATATCACACAGAGCTACTAATGCCCTCAAACCACCGAGCAAAATATAAATGCTCAAAATGACCGATTGAATCATTATAGTGTCCCTCGGGGTGAGCAATTGGAAACCATCATACTGACTATCATTAATGCACTCGACAAGGATAGTTATGCAACAACACAAGAGAGAGCTCTACCAATCTTAGAAGTACTTATTACACCCTATGTTTTCGTACGTGGTAAGTCAATTGATGTAAGCTCAGAAATGAGATCATCTTCAAAAGTACCTAAAGTAAGTTTACCATGTTATCTTGGCGGTTACAAATATTTAAGATCATGAATTACAAGCTCCAAGAGGGTTTAAAGGATTAGAAGCTAAACGATTTGAAAAAAATAAGTTTCGTCAAAAGTCGACAAGTTGGGAGTGTTATAAGATGTACTTTTAGGGCGAGACTAGGGTTCTTAACATGATAAGGAGGTTATGATATGAGTTATTTTAGTCGTATGATAGTCGTGTATTATGTTCTGAATTCAAGCGACATGTGGAACAAAAGTTGGCAAAGGTCATCGCAAGTTACATTCATAATGTGCTGAAAATTAAGTAAAATGTATCTGAGATTTTATCCCAATATACTTGGAATTTTGGGATGATCCACCAACAAAATTTAAGATCTACGAGTTTAGTTTCTAACGCATTAAATTGTTTGTCTATACGATATCGGACTAGAGAGATATTCACATTTTTGCGAGACTACGCAGGCAACCCCTATGGGACCCACTTGGTCGGTGGCCGACCTTCACCTATTTGTATCTCGTTTTTGGGATGAGATTTGTTCATTTTCCGACCTAATTCCATCCTCACACTCTCCAAGACCTCCCAAATAGTTGCCCCAAGGCTCCAAACAAATTCCTAAATAATACACCATAATCCAACATCTCTATGGTGTAGTGATGTGAATAAAGTTGATGGTGAGATAAGTTAAGCTTAGGGTTCGAATTGTATCTACTGCCTAAGGTATGTTTAACATTTATATATATATATATATATATATATATATATATATATATATATATATATATATATGGTATTACAGTTGAAATTGGGAAAAATAACTTGATTATGATAATGTTTCTATTGTTATGCATGTCTATATGTTTATCAAGTGAATTGATGAAAGAAACATATGAAACTTGATATTGGAAGTGAAGATTAGCTTAAGTCACTTCTATGGTGTTGTATTGACATTGAGGGTTGTTGTAAGCTAAATATAACTTGGATTTCGACTTGAAGTTACTGTAGTGGGTAAGCATATTGTGTTCTTGCATGCGCTTAATGTTATCTTGATGTTGATTAAGTTAAATTGATGGACTAGACATGAACTAGTGAATAAAGTTGCTAATTGAGGATAGTTGGAGTTGTGGATTGTTTTCTTTCTTATCAATATATGGTATAAGGCTAGAATCATTAATGAATAACTTTATTATCATGTTAATAATACTGTTAAGTTAAATTAAGAAGTCTATAAGGGATGATATGGTGTATACGTATTCCAATCGAGCTTGTCGCTCGTCGTGAAGTAGTTGTGACTTGTTGTTATATGGTGTCTTGTTATTGATACTTATATGTTGCTAGATTGCTATGGTTGTTGTTGTTGGTATATGGTATTGGAGGAGGCCTTTGTTACAGGGTAGATGCTACCGAATGTACGTAAATGAGCTACTGGCTTAAGTTATAGACTTAGCCGTTACTCGGCACTGATTTTGAATCTCCTTATGCTATGGCAGATTGAGTTGAGTTGTTTGAAGTGTTGCTTGGAAGGTATTAAGGACTCAACAGGGTTAAGGTATGTTAAGGCTAAACCTTTCCTTCAATTTGGCATGACCCTGTAACTACATGCTCTTGACAACGAGACATAAAGAGATGTTTGTATTCCTGAAAATATGTACATTATCCTAGTCTCATAAGTTACAGTATTCTCCCTTATTGGGACTTTATATTCAGTTAAGTATTGTCTTCTTCCAAGAGAGAGCAGAGGGTCTCTCTCTCTCTCTCTCTCTCTCTTCTCTCTCTCTCTCTCTCTCTCTCTCTATATATCTATATATATATATATACAGTATTACAGTATTTTCACCACCATCAAGCTATAATCGGTGGGCAAACCCCTATTGGGCAGTATTACAGTATTTTCACCACCATCGAGCTATAATCAGTGGGCAGGCCCCTATTAGGCAACCTCTAATCAAATGGTAGGTTATATACTAAGCCTAATGTTGCCGGGCACCTATGAGCGAGCCCATAATGGTCGAGATACAGAGCCTAGTATGGTCGAGTGCCAATGAGCGAGCCTATTATGGTTGAGCAGTTACACGTACTGAGCCTTATAGGGATGGACAACTATTTTACTTACTATATTGAGAGAGTTGAGTCAGTATCAGCAGGTAAGCATGTCTTAAGATTATTTTTGACTCCCAGTTACTTTCAGTTATTATATTATCAGCTCAGTTTTAGCTTTCGGTTATTCTGTTGCCTTACACACACGGTATATTATTTTGTACTGACGTCCCTTTTACTAGAGACACTGCATTTCATGCCTGCAGGTCCTGATAGACAGCTGGATAGACCTTCCCAGTAGACAGAGCCAAACATCAGCTTGGTTGGTAAGCTCCACTTCCCCGGAGTTACTAGGTCTAGACCTTGGAGTCCATTTTATATATATAGGTTTGATTGGTAGGTCGAGGCCCTATCCCGACAATTATATAGTTCAGTTATCTCTAGGGGCTTGTAGATGAGTCTTGTGTATTTTATATATCGGAATTGTTCTCTTTCCAGCCCTGTGTATATGTTCCATTTGGTATTGCTGGTTGGAGACATTTAAGGCGGCCTCGTCGGTCTGCACAGTTATGTATATGAGCTTTTGGGTATGTTTAACCCTCAACTGAGAGAGACGTTATTTTCAGATGATTCAGAATATGTTCTCATCAGCCTTGATTGGAATTGTTAGTTTGCAGGCAGGCCTCGTCGGCCTAAGTTAAGGGTTATCCCTACAGAGTTCACAGTTACAGAGTGGTACGCTCGGGCCGAGTATGGCACCGGGTGCCGGCCACACCTCACCAGGTTTGGGGCTTGACAATACCCAACCTTGCATCTTTATCTGCTAGGGTCTGATCATCCATAGTGCCATTACCTCGCCTCTGCGTAAACAAATATCGAACTCCAACTAGATAATCCTTCTCATGGGGCTGCTACTACTGCAAGCCCACCCTACCATTCTGCACCAACACTGCATCAAAACCAACATGTGAATCATCACAATGCACTGTATAAGGCTCTAAACCCATGTGCCACACCAGTACTGGGGCTGCAATAGACGACAACTCATCTGCAAAGTGACAATAGTAGTCTAACCTCATAACATAAGAAAAAACATCCCGTACAACATCTGTAGCATCATCACAACTCGTCAGTTCCCAACTAACATCAAATACTCAAAATCGCATACAATGAGTAGGAAAGAACTAAAAATATAGGTTTCAAGTCGAGATAATGTCGCATGATAAGGAATCAAGGAAGGGAAAGCTTCCTAAAGTCCTATAGCCTCTCGAAGATAAGTACAAACGTCTCATGTAATGACCCGACTGATCGTTTTGTTTCTAGAATCCCATTCTCCTATATAAGACTCCCCGTATGTGTTTTTACTGTTTTATGACTTGCGGGGATTGTTAATTCAGGATTTGGAAGGGTTCGGGTTGAAATCGGAACACTTGGTTTCATGGTTTGGCTTTAAAAGGCTAAGTTTGACCTCGGTCAACATTTTGAGTAAACGACCTTGGAATCAGGATATGACAGTTCCAATAGGTTCGCAGGATGATTTTGGACTTGGGCGTATGTTCGTATCGAGTTTTGGATGACACGGGAGCGTTTCGGCGCCTAATAGTGAAAGTTGGCTCTTTGAAGGTTTTAAAGCTCTTTAAGTTTGGGTTGGAGTAGGTTTTAGTGTTATCGAGGTCCAATTAAAACTCCGAGATTGGGAATATTCCTATATGGTGATTTAAGACTAGCACGCGAAATTTAGTATAGTTCTGAGTAGTCTAAGTATGTTTTAGCGGTTTCGGAGTTAGTTGGAAGAACTTGAAGTTCATATTTTGATTCAATTCGGTTTGGGGTGTGATTCTTAGTTTTGATGTTGTTTTACACGTTCCGAGGGTGTGAGCGAGTCCGTCTTATGATTTCAAACTTGTTGGTATATTTGGGCGGGGCCTCTAGGGCCTCGGAGGCCATTCGGATGGTGCGGGAATTGAGTTAAAACTCAAGAGGGCTGCTGGTTCACCAGTTCTGGTGTGCCCGCACTTGCGAGCTTTGGGCCGCAGGTGCAAGCCCGCAAATGCGGGATTTTGGCCGCATAAGTGGCTTGGAGCATTTGGCCATGGCCCGCAGAAGCGAAGGAGTTTGCACAGAAGCGACCCCGCTTCTGCGTTGAGAAGCCGCAGAAGTGAGACCGCAAAAGCGAAAACACGTCCACAGATGCGGCTAGCGCTGGCCATGTGGAGTTTCGCAGAAGCGGGCTTGGTGCCGCAGAAGCGGGACCGCAGATGTGTCCCCCTGACCGCAGATGCGAAAATCGCAGAAGGCAGAACACTTCATTTAAGTCGGGACTTAGGCATTTTGAGCTCATTTATTGCATTCCTTGGGCGATTTTGGAGATCTTAGAGAGGGGTTTTCACCTAACACTTTGAGCTAAGTAATTTGTACACAATGTGAGTTAAATACGTAGATTATGGGTAGACTTAACATGTAAAATTAGTGAAATCATGGGTTTAGATGAAAAACCTTGGTTTTTGGTAAAAACGGGATTTAACCACAAAAATGGTTATGGAATTTAGTGAAAATTATATATTTGAGTTCATGAGGTGATGGGTAACAACTTTCTTCGAAAATTTCCGTAATCCGAGCACGTGGCCCCAGGGATGAATTTTAGAAATTTGTCAATTGGGATTGGGTAATCACTTTCATATCTAGAATATGAACTTTTGAGCATGTATTGATGATTTTATATAACATTTGACTAGTTTCGAGTCGTTTGGCACCGAGTTGAGGGTTTAAAGCACATTTGTGGACTGGAAAATATGCTTTGAGACGAGGTAAGTCTCTTTTCTAACCTTGTAAGAGGGAATTAAACCCATAAGTGAATTGATTACTATGTTCTTCTATTTGTGGGGGCTACGTACGCACGAGGTGACGAGAGTCCGTGCGTAGCTATTAATTATGCTTATATCCGGGTGGTTTAGGACCTAAATTATGTTATACTTGCGATGTTTTCATCCTACTTATTAATTTAGGTGTTTAAATCATATTGGGACTTGATAGAGGAATTGTAAAAGGTCGAATTTCATTTACTTGAGTTTTGGACGGGTTACTTGACCGTTAATAAGAATTGGTGCTTCTTTGAATATTAGCCTCTTAATAATCTTTGAATCAATTGTTTTCTCTTCCTGTGGAGCGGGCCGAACGCGGTAGTAGAATTGATGCATCTATGGTTCGTGCCGTTTGACCCTCGTCCATACACAATTTATATATTTGTATGTTGGATCGGGCCGTACGACCTCGGCATAATTCGTGCGTAATAAATTCTTAGAGCTCAATTATAATTGATATTGTTTCATTGGCTTGAGAGATAAATTTGTTAAATGATGGAAATTAATTTGGGATTTGCCCTTAGTGAAAGAATTATTTATTTATTTCTTGTTATTGAGCTTTCAGCTATGTTTATATAGCTCATGCTTAAATTATAAATTTGGTATTTTATTGTTAGCCCATAGTAAGTGTCGAAGTCGACCCCTCGTCACTACTTCTTCGAGGTTAAACTAGATACTTACTGGGTTCATGTTGTTTATGTACTCACGCTATACTTCTGCACTAATCGTGCAAGATCTGAGGCAGGTGCATCTGGTTATCAGTCCGACGCGCATCCTTGATTTTCACGAGACTCTACAGTGAGCTGCCTTCCGAGCCCGTTCTACAGCACCCGAAGTGTTCCTTTTGCTTTTACTTTCTGTCTATTTCACTTCAGACAGTAATGTAGTATTTTCGTATATTCTACTAGTAGCTCATACACTTGTAACACCAGGTCTTGAAAATTATGCTAGTAGACACATGATGATTTTTGGGATATTTACTCATCTCATTTGCTCTTAAAATTATTTATCTCCCGTTTTATTTAAACGTTTACTTCCTATTTATGCACTAATTAAAAATCAGCTATTTCTAAAATTTTAAAAAAAAACAATCACATGGTTAGTTCACTGTTGGCTTGCCTAGTGGTAACGTTGGGCGCCATCACGTCCTATAGGAGAAATTGGATCGTGACATCTCCGTACTGATCCGTAAGACTCTACTAGGCCTACTCATTACTCGTGATACCTATATGAACCTAGTGCTCGGATACTAACTTCTCACCACCCAAAAATCCTACATACCCGTGACGTCGCCTAACATCGCTTGCTAGGCAAGCCATCAACAAATATGTGGAAATAAACTTCAAAAATAACAAGAAATAGTCTCAACAACAGAATTATCATGAATAACTAAAATCAATAGCAACAATACAACTAAAAACCATCCCATGACATGGAGTCACCGAGTACATGAGCACTACAAAATTTAAATACGGAGTCTAATCTCAAAAGTATTGCACAATCTGAAAGATAGAACATTAATCACATGAACTAAGAGAAAAGGGACTTCAAGGTCCGATGATCACTCTCCACAACCAATAATAGCAATAACAGCAGAATAATAGTATATAAAGAAAAGCAGCTCAAATAGTGACAGGCTCAGCTTAATACAACAAGAAGAGAAATAGGCATGCTTTTCAGATATAACAATCAAGGCATCAACTTACAACAACAAGGATATAGGAAGACTTTACACTAGAATATTGAAAGGGGGAAGGTTTGATTCTTGAAGAAGAGTGCAAAAAACTCAAGTATTTAAAACTTGAAACCTTGTTTAATAGTAAAGAAATGGAGAATCAGTTATAGAAGAAGAAGGAGAAGAATATGAGGGAGTGGAACTCAAACAAAGAAGCTTACAATTGATGACATTAGAGTAGTTCGAGGTAGAAGAAAAATGACAAACCCCAAATAGAACCTTAAGGGGTTTCTACAAAGCCAAAGGCTACTAATATCCGTATTAATATTCAATCTTTGTTACAATGAAGGAACAAGGCACCCCTTTAAATAGCAGTAAAGAAGGGGGATGGTAAAACAAAAAAAAATCTGAATGATAATCCGTAGGAGCATAGAAGACTATTGTCACGATCCGAAATCCATCTAGTCGTGATGGCACCTAAACCGACCAGCTAGGTAAGCCAAATAACATTCAACACAACTCAAAGGAGAATAATAAGAACCAAAGAGTAAAATAACTGAACTTTCATACAAAATCCCAAAGATTGGTAGTGCAAGTCATGAGCTTCTAAGACATAGAATTTACAAAGCTTGCACGATAAAAATACATCATCTTTTCGAAATATACATTAACAGAATTTAAAATCTAAAGCTACCAAGGACAAGTGGCAGCTATAACCGGAACGCATGTACATCTTCCATGTCGGCCACATCAACATACGCACCAAGATCTATACGCAAGGTGCAGAAGTGTAGTATGAGTACAACCGACCCTATGTACTCAATAAGTATCATAACTAACCTTGGCGAGGTAATAGAAGCAAGAATTATAAATGATACTCGCCAGTCACCTATACAGGTTCATAAACCTCCAACAAGTATAGAGTAGATATATGATCAAATCAGGAAAACACAGGTAAAACCACCTTGGTGCTCACAATTCTTTTTAAAGTGTTTTGCTCAGTCAACAATCCAGCATATATGGAAGGCAGGCAAGTAAATCAGGTAAACAATCAAGGAAATTTGCAAGTAAATGCAATAACCAAATATCAATCTGTTGTGGCGCGCAACCCGATCTAAGTAGAAATCATATCACGGCTCCCAAGCCCATATCAGAACCTCAGTAACTGAACCAAAACAAGTAACCAGCTCTCCTAGAGCTCACATCAACTAGACACTCGTCGGTTTCTCTCAATCCGCATGTACACCATCAAGAGAGAAACATGAGAGAATGACCCTAGGGGGATGGATCCATATCCACTCACAAGAACAACCAATTCAACTTGCTATCATCCCGGCATAGTCACAGGCTCAATATCAACCACAGGAACAACTCACGTGCTGCACAGACAACTCACGTCCCATAATATCAATATCTGGATCCGCACGGATAAATCACGTGCCAATATTCACAATCAGCCCGTGTGGTCACAGGCTCAACATAATAATCCGCCTGGTGTGGTCACAGGTATAATAACATAATTTGTCCGGGGTGGTCACATGCATAAAAACACAATCCGCCTGTCGTGGTCACATGTATAACAATACAATCCGCCCGATGTGGTCACATGCTACCAGTCCAACTCATATCAAACATAAAGCAGATATGCAAGAATATATGTACATGATCAAAGAACATAAAATTTCATAATCCTAGATTGGTATAAGTGACATGCTAAGGTGTATGCATGTGCAAATTATGCCATCATAGTTCAAATCGGCAATTTCATCACGAAAATAACAAATATCAAGTTCATTCAGGGAATTAGCCTCCATGTAACCTCAAACATGAATCAAATAATTCACAACAAGGCTACAAATATGAGAATGTATAAAGCTTAACAGTCAATACAAGGCACATCATAGCCAAAGCACTACCTCGACCATGGATAAATAGCCAGGTGCTCGCACATGGGCTCAATCCCCACACATATACGCACCCATAACACATAGCTATAACAAATAACTCAGGTAACTATTGCCTCAACCAAGTGTAGGTAAGATACTTACATCAAGCAAGCCAAATCAAATACCGAGCAAGCCAAACAATACTCTAGAAATGCCATCCTGTACAAATCGACCTCCGAACGGCTCGAAACTAACCAAAAGCAACTCAAAAACATCAAATAATGCCTTAGGTAACAAACCCAATCGAAAAAGGTCAATCTTTAATCAAATTCTCAGAGTCAACCAAAAAGTCAAACCTGAACCTACACCTCGAAACCTTACAAAACTCACAAATTTTGATAATCCATTTAATTACGAGTCCAACCATACTAATTTCTTCCAATTCTGATTTTGAATCGATGTTCAAAACCCAATTATTCTCTTTAGAAAAGTTTATGATAAAACCCCCCAATTCTCCAATCAAAACATGGATTAATACACAAATGAACTACTGCAATCATGTTAAAATACAAAAATTATGGTCAGACACTGACCCCCATGAAAATATGATAAGAACGCCGCAAACATCACCTCAATAGGAGCTCTAGAACTCAACATATGCTCCAAATACCAAAAGAACGCATTCTAACTTTTTATACACAGGGATTTCCACTTTTGAGGCCAAAAAGCCGCACCTGCGGTTTTCCAGCTATCATTACCGTGTTTGCGGATCATTTTTCGCACCTTTGGAGTCGCAGATGCGGACCCATCTTCACAACTACGAAGAACCAGTACCAGTTTTCTTCTCCGACACTAAAATGGGCATAACTCCTTCATACGATGTCCAAATTCGATGATTGTTTTTGCTATTGCTGCGTAATTACGATACAAATCTAATGCTTCAATAAAAAAGAATTTGGAGCTCATTTGCTTAATGTGGTACCATTTATTCTTGATGAAACGACGTCGAAACATAAAAAAAACGAGCGCAACCCAACCCAAACCTATCCGAAACTCACCCGAGCCCTTTGGGACCCCGTTCGAACATACAAAAAAGTCCCAAAACATAATAAGGACCTGCTCGAGGTCTCAAATGGCACATAACAACATCAAAGCCGTGAATCGCACCTCAAATCAAGCTTAAGGAACTATAATGAACTTTCAACTTCCAAAACTTATGTCGAACCATATCAAATAAACTCGGAATGACCTCAATGTTTGCACACAAGTCCCAAATGACATAACGAACATATTCCAACTCTCAGAAAAACAAACCAAACCCGAAAACATCGAAGTCAATTCTCAGTCAAACCTATGAAATTTCCAAACCTACAAAATTGCCAACTTTCGCTAAATAGTGCCAAAACGTCCTAGAAACATCCAAATGCAAATCCGGGCATACGCCCAAGTCCAAAATCACAATCTAGACCTATCGGAACCATCAAACTTTGATCCGAGGTCAAATACACAAAAGTCAAACTTGGTCAGCTCTTCCAACTTAAAGCTTCCTAGTTAAGAATCATTCTTCCAAATCAATCTGTAATCACTCAGAAACCAAAATCGACGATACGCGCAAGTCATAATACACAATATGAATCTACTCATGACCTAAAAAAACCAAACGGGATGCAAATGCTTAAAACGACTGGTTGGGTCGTTATATTCTCCCTTACTTAAACATACGTTCGTCCTTGAGCGTGCTAAGGGTCATTCCAAAGCCGTCAAATCACTGTACAAACTCACCATGCACAAATTCGCGGGTGATCCCATTTCACCCCAATCCATATAAGCCTGACAACACAAGCAACTAAAGATTATTACTTCTACCTTAGCCCATAAACCTTAGATTCAAATCTCAAATATCTGAAATCCATTACAAGACCTGATTCTCATATCCATATACTGTATACATCTGAACAAGTTTGTATAAAAGCCATAACCATAACCCAAGATGTAATCACATGATATACAACATAACTCAGATACTTATAGCAATAACTTCCGACCACAATAGCTGCTCAATAACGAATTCTGGTACCAGTAACAAACCTCATATCAAATAAAACCGCATTTTGAACCTTTGTAAAGTAACACTAATGAAAGAAACATGTAGATACTCATAACCACTCATCAGATTAACAAGTCATGGAGCTTTCTCCCCCACCAAGAACCATAGCCAAAATCTAAGCCGACTAGTGACATTATTCTTCCAAACACATCGTAATCAATCCCATAGCGCTCATTTCAATTCCAATGACCTCATCTCCTTAAATACAAGTTGCTCTACCGATATACCACATCAATATTACCCAAGGACACAACCCGTGCAATCTGTACACCGAACAAACAACAACTCGAATGTAACTAATGATGAAAGAAGAACCAAATGAGAGGATTGCTCTGTAAGCTCACATATACCATCACAAGTACAAAGCTATTAGCCCATCACCCAAAGGAGAATCAAAACACACGAAATGAACCCAAAGGATCATGTCCCAATATAACTCCGCTGCAATGTGTGACCCCATCCAAACATCAGTCTATATGAAATGCCTCAAATCATGATACTCACAAATCAATAACCATACGCAAATGAATAACAAACACACGGAGTGCATGACCATAACCATGGAGAAACGAATAGCACCATATACCACAAATAAGAAAGACCATAACCAAGGCACAACCAACAATTCAACACCCCAAGACCATCTTGCTTGAATTCTGCCACAAGGCCAAAACCGAACCGCATCATGTGTGTAAATAGTCAATAGTCTCACAACCCATCGTATCATAGAAGAGTAACAAATGGAACATACCAGAACATGAACAAGTTTGACACTAACCGAATGACACATCGCTCAACAATAGTAGTGCTGAGTCAACAAATACGGCCCGGTGTAGAATACACACCCTCATTAGGCCTACTAATGGCCAATTAAATCAACTCCGATCATCCACAAATGGATAAATAGCCCTCCAAAAGTCAACAATAACCAAACCATAACACATACCATCAACTATCTAGTTTGCGACTGTATTTTCATAGTGCACAACCAAGGAATAGTCTACTTCAAGACTCCCAGTCTCCAAATCACAAGAATACAAATATCCCCATATCAGATTCCGACTCGACAACCCAATTAACTAACTCATCTCCCAAGCACAATCATCTCACGCGAAATACTTCCCTAATTGTCTCGTGCCACATAGAAAATATCTGAACATCAGCAATCCAATGACTAGGGGATTACCGTAATACCAGTGAAGCATCCGTAAGTGAACACAGTGAGCCTTCTAAATCACGCACCCATCTTAGGTGATACCGGGTAGTGCCATCATTTATCTAAAAATCTAAAACTGTCCATACTGTCTATAACTCATGACCTTCCCTTCAAAACTTAGCCACAACCTTGTACATGCACTTCTCAATCCCACACGACGCACCACCTATATCATACCATAATATGAAAGTACAAGAATCCCATTATCAACTCTGATTCACCCGCAAAATACATACTCAATCAACCAAAAACCTTCCACTTGATTCTCATCCAAGAGAAAATCATAACACGAAACATACTCCTTATACCGGTAGAAGACATCTGTCTCAAGCCGTGGTTGACACCATCGAGAACACTTTGAAACCCATTTACACATAACCAAGCCATCAGAACTGAATCCTTCTAACTCAACCAAGTCACGCAGATCGCCAAGCCCATGAAAATTGCTACAACACACCTACAAAGCCTCGCCACACCAAAAAAACCAAAAATACTGATCATTTCTATTTCTATACTGATCCAACCACTACCAAGCTGACCCATTTCATCGAGTTCCTCCTGACTTGCCTTCAAGTTAACACTCCTACTTGCCTTCAAGTTAACACTCCTACTTGCCAGTACACTATGATCCTTAACCCCACACTTACCCCAAGAGATCATAGCATGAAACCACGTCGTCTTAAGACCTATAAGTCACTATATTCCCTCTTAAGCACCCAAAAATACCGCATCCGAGATACCCACTCTGCAGAGACCTTCTGTGGACTGAAGTTATTTCTTTAATCTCTCTGATACTGAAATGTAGAATCTATGGTGATACAGAAATACTGTGAGTCCCGACACTATCCAATACAAATCTCAGATCTTAGCCTTTACAAATCCAGAAATTTCTCAATTACCGCACGTGATTCTTGAACCTATTGGAACCTTCTCGAGAGTCATCTGCTATGCTCTAATCTTAAATGTACAGTCAATACGAGCCGAATGACTTGTGCTCCATTAGCACATAAATACCTTAAGAAGTAGCCCACATCTCTAAGCAATTAAGCGAGTCCCTTTTCATAGCACATTACATCTGCCACAATTAGTAATCCAAATCATTCTGAGATTCCCATTATGTACATGAAGTGTAATACATCATGCATCCGAAAATTTTGTTACCCGAGTCATCCTCAAAACTAACCTCAATAAGTAATAACTGATACTCAAATATGCCTCAGACTGAAAACAATACAACACATAACCATGCAATCAATTCATCGATAGTAGACTCCCCTACTAGGCTCAAAGACATAGTACACAACATTCGATAACCCAGAATACCCTTACACCATTGCTGCCATAATTCCGCACCGTAATTCAACTAAATCCTTCATAAGCTCATGTAACAAAAATCAGGAAAATACCTCAATTCATTTGCTGAACTCATAATCCTCCTCGTGACAATCAAGGCAACTTCCTCAAGCGAACCAATCTCAAATTGCAACACCTATAACCCAGCGGTAGAGAGAAACTCTCCATAGAATCATCATAAAAATCACTCATCCCCAGAACATCCCGCAGGAGATAGCCCACCCGCTTAGCCTCAAATTGGCATGTATCTATGCCCTTTCATGGCAACAACCACTATGCAATTACTAAATCTTCTCGAGTATGAACTCGTCAATAAGAAATAAGAACATACTTCATTCCATGAACGAACAACCAAAAGATCCATAACACACTCGTAACTCAGGACCAAACAATACATAAAGATAGAAATCAAGCACCTAATAGTCCTTTCACATCCCAAGCGAAATTCCTTCTCCTCACATCCAAACCATTTAAGCACATACACAATCACATAATACTCACTACATAGTCATCCAACCACTCACTAAGTCACTAGTCCCACTCCTAGGGACACTATCGGCCGTATAAGTCCAAAGACACATTTCCACACAACTGAAACAACCAAGCCCAAGCTGTAGTCTAAACCTGGCCTCAAGTCCTCCAGGCTGGCCCATCAGCAAAACACATAAAACATATCTCGCACCTCATCCATGGAATCAGAAGTCGTCGATGCACATATGAAACCGAGAGCTAACATAACATATGAGTGAGTGGAACGAATTCAAAGAAATACACTTCAAGCTGAATTAATGCCAATGGGAAGTTTATCCTAGATGCCATGTAGCCTCTTGAAGACAAGTATGGACGTCATAATACCAATTCACAAGACTCTACTAGACACTTGCTCATGACTTATAGAATCTATTAACCTAGAGCTCTGATATCAACTTGTCATGACCCGAAATCCATCTAGACATGATGGCACCTAACCCGACCCGCTAGGTAAGCCAAAAAACATTCAACACAACTCAAAGGATAATAATAAGAACCAAAGAGTAAAATAACTGAACATCTAAACAAAATTCCAAGAATTAGTAGTACAAGTTATGATCTTCTAAGACTTTAGAATTTACAAAGCTGGTACAAAATAAATACATCATCTGTTCGAAATATGCATAAATAGAATTTTAAATCTAATGCTACCAAGGACAAGTGACAGCTATAACCTGAACACAGGTACATCTTCGATATCGGCTACCACCATACACAATAACATCAGCACCAAGATCTGCACGCAAGGTGCAGAAGTGTAGTATGAGTAAAATTGAGGTAATAGAAGAAAGAATTATAAATGATACTTGCCAGTCACCTGTACAAGTTCATAAACCTCTAACAAGTATAGAGCAGATATATGATCAAATCAGGAAAATACAAGTAAAACTACCTTGGTCCTCACAATGCTTTTTAAAGTGTTTTGCTTAGTCAACAATCCAATATATAAGGAGGATATGCAAGTAAATTAGGTAAACAGTCAAGGAAATTTGCAAGTAACGATGAAATGCAATAACCAAATATCAATCTGTTCGCAACCCAATCCAAATAGAAATCACATCACGGCTCTGAGGTCTACATCAAAACCTCAGTAACAGAAACAAAACAAGTAACCACATCTCCTAGAGATCAAATCAACCTGAAACTCGTCGGTTTCTCATAATCCGCGTGTACACCATCAAGAGAGAATCATGAGAGGGTGATCCTAGGGAGATGGATTCATATCCACAGCCAAGCACGGCCATTTCAATGTGCTATCAGCCTGACGTGGTCACAAGCTCAACATAAATCGCACGGACAACTCATGTGCTGCACAGATAACTTATGTTCAATAATATCAGTATCTGGATCTGCACGGACACCTCACGTACCATTAATCATAATTTGCCCGGCGTGGTCACATGCTCAACATCACAATCCTCTTGGAGTAGTCACATGCATAACAACAAAATTCACCCAGCACGGTCACAAGCATACCGATACAATTCGCCCAGCGTGGTTACATGCATAATAACACAATCCGCCCGGCGTGGTAACATGCTTCCAGTCCAACCCATATCACACATAAAGCAGATATGCAAGAATACATGTACATGATCAAAAAACATCAAATTTCATAATCCTAGACTGGTATAAGTGACATGATAAGGTGTATGCATGTGCAAAGTGTGCTATCATAGCTCAAATCGGCAATATCATCACGCAAAATAGAAAATATCAAGTTTATTTAGGGAACTAGCCTCTATATAACCTCAAACATGGATGAAATAGTTCACAACAGGGCTACAAATATGAGAAATATCACAAGTTAAAGCTTAACAGTCAATTCAAGGTATATCATAGCCTAAGCACTACCCCGATGGATAAATACCTCGGTGCTCGCACATGGGCTCAATCCCCACATATGTGCACCCATAGCACGTACCTATCAGAAATAACTCAGGCAACTAGTGCCTCAACCATGTTTAGGTAAGACACTTACCTCAAGCAAGCTAAATGAAATATCGAGCAAGCCAAACAATACTCTAGAAATGCCATCGCGCGCGAATTGACCTCTGAACAGCTCGAAACTAACCAAAAGCAACTCAAAACATCAAATAATGCCGTAGGAAACTATCCCAATCGAAACAGGTTGAATCTTCAATCAAATTCTCAAAGTCAACCAAAAATTCAAACCCAGGCCCATACCTCAAAACCCGACAAAACTCACAAATTCTGATAATCCATTCAATTACGAGTCCAACTATACTAATTTCATCCAATTTCGACTCTGAATCGATGTTCAAACCCAATAATTCTCATTGGAAAAGTTTTTGATAAAAACCCTCCAATTCTCCAATCAAAACATAGATTAATTCACAAATGAACTACTGTAATCATATTAAAATGCAAAAATTAAGGTTAGATACTGACCCCTATGAAAAGACGAGAAGAACGTCGCAACAATCACCTCAATCGGAGCTCTAGAACTCATGATATGCTCAAGTAAGATAACTCAATAGTTTAATATTTAACAAGGCAACGAGAGAACAATAACTTCAACTAAGCATGTAAGGGAAAATAACAAGTAAGAGATGAGACAAGTATTAACAGTGTCAAGTGAAGCATGTGAAGATAGATTAACGATGATGGATATCATATGTTATGACAACTCAATTAGGGCATGAAAAGAATCTACATAGCTTAAACCAGTCAATTACCACATTTAGCCCGTGTACCCACTCGTTACCTTGCGTACACGGCTTTCACATACCATAATTAACACAAAACAACACCAATCCTAAGGGGTAATTCCCCCACACAAAGTTAGGCAAGACACTTACCTCAAAACAAGCTAACTCAATCCACTAGTAAGCCTTTTCCGCGAATATCCAACTCCGAACGGCTTGAATCTAGCCAGAATAACTTTATACCATAAATACAAACCATAGGAAACTATTCCAGACAATAAAGTTGCAATCTTTAAAGAAAAATAAAAAGTCAACCAAAAAATTCAACCCGGGCCCACCTCTCAAACCCGACCAAACTTACAAAATCTGAACACCCATTCTATAACGAGTGCAACTATACTAAAATTATTCAAATTTGACCTCAAATCGCCTTTCAAATCCTCAAAATATGATCTATGAAGTTTTCACAAATTTCCCCAACATTTTCAACTCAAAACACTAATTAAATGGTAAAAAAAATTATGGATTCATGTATAATAGCCAAATCTGAGTTAGAATCACTTACCACAATCAACTCCTTGAAAATCTCTTCAAACATCGGCCAAAACCGAGGTCTCTAGCTCAAAAGACGAAAAATAGGACAAAACCCTCGATTTGGAAATTGAATACTGCTGCCCAGTTATTGCCTTTTGGGATTGCGGAAACACACTCGTGATCGGGAAGAACAAATGCTCCCTGCCCAAAAAACCTCTTTCGAGATCATGTGAACTCAATCACAAACACGGTGACCAGCCTTTCTCGGCTTATGTGATCATGTTCCAGGCCACGCGAACCCGATGAACATCGTGTGCCTCCCCACCACCTCTCCTTCCTTATACCCCGAACTGGTTCCCAAGCTCGCGTTCGCGATGTACAAGCACCCTAACATACACGATCGCGTCCTAGACATCGTGAACACGAAGAGCAAAAATCGACCAGTCACAAACTACTCTATGCGATCGCGGCATATCCTCCACGAATGTGATGAAGGAAACCAGAACTCAGAAAACCAGCAATCCCATTTCAAGAATAAATGGTCTGAACTCAATCCGAACACACCCGGGCCCCCCGGGACCCCGTACGAACATACCAACAAGTCCCAAAAAATTATACGAACTCACTCGAAGCCTCAAATCATATCAAATAGCACTAAAACCATGAATCGCACATCGATTCAAGCCTAATGAACTTATGAACTTTTAACTTCTAAACCTAATGCCGAAGCATAACAAACCTACTCCAATTGACCTCAAATTTTGCACACAAGTCATAATTGACACAACGGACTTATTCTAACTTCCTGAACCAAAATCCGGACCTGATATTCTAAGAGAAGAGTTTAGCCAACATACCTCTCTTGAGCTTCCTTACACTCTAAAACGTTCCAGAATTCTTAGCAACTTCAATCTCTAGGATGAAGACCTAGTGAGTTTCCCTTCTCAATCTTCCAAAACTTGGGCAAGAATTGAAGAACAATTATTGGAGAACACATTCTCACTCTAGGGCATCCTCTCTCACTCTAAAATGTCAGATAATAGCTCAAAAATGACCCAAAGAGTGTATTTAACGAAATAGGGTCGGGTTTTAAAAACCCAAAAATGGAGCTCCGTAACAAGGTATGCGATCACATAACTGATATGCGGACCGCATAACTGTCGCATATTTGGTTACAAAATAGCCAAAAGAACTGCATGTGTATGCGGTCACTATGCGGTCCGCATAACCGTTATACGGTTGCATAGTCGACCGCATAGCTGCTTCCAGAATAGCCCTCACCTGCTCACTTCTGCGGCCATTATGCGGCCCACAGAGTGATTATGCGGTCGCATAATGGACCGCATAAATACACATTTTCGGCAAATATTTTCCTTTACTTTCTGGTGCATTTGTTCAACCCAAACACGTAAGCCTATTTCGGCACCATGAAACATTATTTTCTTTGCAAAGTTTACCAGGCCTTACACTTAAGTACTTTGAAATTTTCTGGGGTGTTACACTTACAGTGGCCTAGCTTCAAAGGATGCACATGGTTTTCTAGAGGAGTGCCACCGTATTCTCCGCACCATTGGTATTATGGAGACGAGTAGAGTTGCTTTCACTACATTCCAACTATTAGGAGCAGTATATTAGTGGTGGCGGGTTTACGAAGATGGTAGCCCACCCAATGCAACTTCACTTCCATGGATTTAGTTTTCAGAGATGTTCTTGAGTGAGTTTGTTCCCTAGACCCTTCGGGATGCATGGCGCGCTGAGTTTGAGTAGCTGTACCAGGGTATTATGACAGTGTTAGAGTATGCTGTGCGATTCAGTGATTTGTCCAGACATGCACCTGCTTTGATTTCTACACTCAAGGAGCAAGTCCGTCGAATTACGAGGGGCTCAACTATGGTATTAGGTTCATAATGGCTAGAGAGTTGGAGAAAGATACCCCATATTAGTAGGCAGTAGAGATTGCACGGAGGTTAGAGGGTATCCATGGCCGTGAGAGATAGAGGACAGGGAGGCCAAAAGGCCTCGAGGTACTGGAGGATTTACTGGTGGCCATGCTGCACCTACAATCAATCATGGCAGAGGCTATGTGAGCCGTCTAGTTCACTCAGCAATTCTATCTTCTAGTGGTGCTTTATTTATTCTGAGGTCTCATGTTGGACACATTGCCTAGTCACTTTCTAGGGCATCTCTTGCACGGGGTGCCTTCAGCGATCAGTCTAGCCAACCAGGCCCAAGCCTGTCCCAATAGCCACACTTATCGAGAGCTTGCTTTGAGTGTGGTGATACCCGTCATATGGTTAGAGACTGCCTCAGACTCAGGAGGGGTGCACCTCCACAAACTACTCAGGCTCCATGGATTCAGTCAGGTCCACAGACTTCTCAGGCCATGGTTGCTGCCCCAATTGCCACTCCACCCGAACAGCATGTTAGTGGTGGGGGAAGAGCGGGTAAAGGTCACCCGAGAGGGGGAAGCCAGGCTAGATTCTATGCTTTTTCGGGTAGGATGGAGGCAGTCACTTCAGACGCAGTCATTACAGGTATGGCTTTTGTTTGCCATAGAGATGTATCAGTCTTATTTGATCTGGGCTCCACTTATTCATATGTGTCATCTTAGTTTGATCCATATTTGGATATATCTCGTGATTCTCTGAGTTTTCCTGTTTATATGTCTATGCATGTGAGAGATTCTATTACTGTTGACCGGGTGTATCGGTCGTGTTTAGATGTTATTGGTGGTTTTGAGACCATAGTTGATCTATTTTTACTTAGTATGGTAGACTTTCATGTTATTTTGGGCATGGACTGGTTGTCGCCCTATCATGCTATTCTAGATTGTCACGCCAAGAGTGTGACATTGACTATGCCAGGTTTGCCATGGTTAGAGTGGAGGGGTGCATTGGATTATGTTCCTAGCATGGTTGTATCATTTCTAAAGGCTCAGCGGATGGTTGAGAAGTGGTGTGATGCTTATCTAGCCTTTCTGAGAGATGTCAGTTATGATACTCCTACCATTGAGTCAGTTCCAGTAGTGAGAGAGTTCCAGATGTATTTCCACCGGATCTTCCGGTCATGCCGCCCAGATAGGGAGATCAATTTTTGTATTGACTTGTTGCCGGGCACTAGGCCCATTTCTATTCCACCATATCATATGGCCCCAACGTAGTTGAAGGAGTTATAGGAGCAGTTACAAGAGTTGCTCGATAAAGGTTTCATTCGGCCTAGTGTGTCGCCTTGGGGTGCTCTGGTCTTATTTGTGAAGAAGAAGGATAGTTTTATGTGCATGTGTATTGATTATCGGCAGTTGTACAGGGTTACAGTGAAGAACATGTATCCATTGTCGTGCATTGATGACTTATTTGATCAGCTACATAGTGCCAGAGTGTTCTCAAAGATTGATTTGTTGTCAGGTTATCATTAGTTGAAGATTCGGAATCTGGATATTTTGAAGACTACTTTAAGGACTCGGCATGGTCACTATGAGTTCCTTGTGATGTCATTTGGGCTGACCAACACCCTAGCAACATTTACGCACCTGATGAGCAGTGTATTCGAGCCATATCTTGATTCATTCATCATTGTGTTTATTGACGACATCTTGGTAAACTCCCGCAGTTGGGAAGATAATGAGCAGCATTTGAGAACTGTCCTCCAGACCTTGAGAGAGAAGAAGTTGTATACGAAATTCTCAAAGTGTGAATTCTCTCTTGATTCAATAGCATTTTAGTGTCATGGGGCATGTGGTGTGTAGTGAGGGGATCAAGGTAGATTCGAAGAAGATTAAGGCAATTTAGAGTTGGCCCAAACCGTCTTCAGCTATTGAGATTCGGAGTTTTCTCGGCTTGGCCAGATATTATCGCTATTTTGTGGAGGGTTTCTCATCTATTGCTGCACCTTTGACTAGATTGACCCAGAAGGGTGCCCCATTCAGGTGGTCTGATGAGTGTAAGGAAAGCTTTCAAAAGCTCAAGACTGCTTTTACTACAACCCCAGTGTTGGTGTTGCCTACGGGTTCGGGGTCTTATACTGTGTATTATAATGCGTCATGTGTTGGCCTTGGCGTGACATTAATGCAAGATGGTAGGGTTATTTGCTACGCATCTCGACAGTTGAAGACCTATTAGAAGAATTATTCGGTTCACGACTTGGAATTGGCAGCTACTGTTCATTGATTGAAGATTTGGCGGCACTATTTGTACGGTGTCCCTTGTTAGGTCATTACCGACCGCCGGCATCTCTAGCATCTATTCAAACAAAGAGATCTTAACTTGCAGCAGCAGAGATTGTTAGAGTTGCTTAAAGACTATGATATCATTATTCTATATCATCCCGGGGAGGCCAATGTGGTGGACGATGCCTTGAATCGAAAGGCGGAGAGCTTGTGTAGTTTAGCATATCTATCGCCAGCGGAGAGGCCATTAGCATTGGATATTCAGGCCTTGGCCATCCAGTTTGTTAGATTAGATGTTTCGAAGCCTAGTCAAGTTCTTGCTTGCGTGGTTTCCCGGTCTTCTTTATATGATCGCATCAGAGAGCGTCAGTATGACGACCCCCATTTGCTTGTCCTTAACGACACGTAGAACATGGCAATGCCAAGGCGGTTTCTATCGGAGATGATGGTGTGTTGCGGATGCATGACCAGTTATGCGTGCCCAATGTAAGTAGGTTGCATAAGATGATTCTTGAAGAGGCCCAGAGTTCATGGTACTCCATTCATCCGGGTGCCGCTAAGATGTATCACGATTTAAGGTAGCACTATTGGTAGAGGAGCATGAAGAAAGGCATAGTGGAGTATGTAGCGCGGTGCCTAAATTGTCAGCAGCTGAAGTATAAGCATTAGTGGCCAGGAGGTTTGCTTTAGAGACTTGAGATTCCTGAGTGGAAATAGGAGCGTGTTACCATGGACTTTGTTGTTGGGCTCCCTCAGACTCAGAAGAAATTTGATGCGATACAGATGATTGTGGACATGTTGACCAAGTCGGCTTATTTCATTTCGGTAGTGACTACCTATTCTTCATAGTAGCTGGCTCAGACCTATATCCGCGAGATTTTCCAACTTCATGGCATGCCTGTATCCATCATCTCAGACCGGGCCACACAATTCACATTGCATTTTTTGAGAGCTGTGCAGCATGAGTTGGGCACACAGGTTGAGTTGAGCACATCATTTCAGGCCCAGGCGGATAGACTGTCCGAGCGCACCATTCAGATATTTGAGGATATGCTTCGTGCCTGTGTTATGGATTTCGGGGATTCATGGGATCAGTTCTTGCCGCTTGCAGAGTTTTCCTACAACAACAACTATTAGTGGTGTATTCAGATATCTCTTTATAAGGACCTATATGGGAGACTGTGTCGTTCCTCAGTTGGTTGGGTTGAACAGTGAGAGGCTAAGTTATTGGGCACAGATTTGGTCCGATATGCCTTGGAGAAGGTCAAGTTGATCCAGGATTGGCTTCGTACAACCCAATCTAGGCAGAAGAGTTATGCGGATAAGAAGGTTTATGATGTTGCATTCATGGTTGGAGAGCGAGTTTTGCTTCGGGTTTCACCCTTGAAGGGTGTGATGAGCTTCGCGAAGAAGGGAAAGATGATCCCTAGGTATATCGGACCTTTTAAGATCCTTAAGAGGATATGTAAGGTGGCTTACGATCTTACATTTCCACCTAGCTTATGTGCGGTTCATCCGGTGTTCCATGTTTCTATGCTCCAGAAGTATTAAGGTGATTCGTTTCATGTTTTAGACTCCAGCGCAGTCCAATTGGACAAGGATTTGACTTATATTGAGAAGCTGGTGGCTATCTTGGACAGACAGGTTCGGAAGTTGAGATCAAAGAACATTGCTTCGGTGAAGGTTCAATGGAGGGGTCATCTAATCGAGGAGGTGACCTGGGAGAACAAGCACGACATGTGGAGTCATTATCCTCATCTATTCATCACTTCAGGTATGTCCTTATGCACGTTCGAGGATGAATGTTTCTTTTAAGAGGGGGAGAATGTAATGACCCGACCGGTCGTTTTGTGTAATTGCGCCCTATTTCCCTTTTTAATGCTTCACACATGTGTGTTTATGGTTTTATGACTTACAGGGTTGGTTAGATTCGTTCCAGGAAGATTTTGGGTTGTTTTGGACCTTTTTATTCTTGACTTAGGAGCCTAAGTTAGAAGTGTTGGCCAAACTTTGACTTTTAGAAAACGATACCGGAATGGTGTTTTTGATGGCTCTGATAGCTTCGTATTGTGATTTCGGACTTGGGCGTATGCTTGGAATTGAATACGAAAGTCCGTAGGTTGTTTTTTGTTATTTTGCAAAAAATTGGCAATTTGAAGTTGAAATGTTTGACCGTAGGTTGACTTTTAGCGATTGAGTTCAGAATTTGATTTTGGAACTTGGAATAGGTCTGTTATGCTATTTAGAACTTGTCTGCAAAATTTGGTATCATTTAGAGAGTATTTGATAGGATTCAAACGTTTAATTGTAATTATAGAGATTCTTGAAATTCTTTGAAATGCATGAGTTTTAATGTTCGATTCGTAGTTTAGATGTTATTTTTATGTTTTGATCGTGCGAACAAGTTTGTATGATATTTTTAGACTTGTGTGGATGTTTGGTTTGGAGCCCCGAGGGCTCGGATGAGTTTCAGACATGATTCAGAATGGTTTGAACTGATAATTAATTGTTGGTGTTGTTGGTGCTCAGTTATCGCAATAGTGAGCCCCAGCCTCTGAATTGCAAAGGTGACAATGGAGGCTGTGATGCCGCAATCACGACTTCCCCTTCGTAATTGTGAAGTTAACAGGAATTAAGCTTAGTTCGCTTTTGCGAACAAATGTTCGCTTTTGCTAAAGGTCCAGCTTCGCAATTGCGAAGCATCTGTCATAATTGTGATGATCATTGAGATTGTCAGGGTTCGCAAATGCGATCCGTGGTCCGCAATTGCGAGGGATGCAAATTCAAACCTTGTGTCACAAATGCGACATCTGCAGCAGGTAATAAGGGCTGGGAGATGGGATTTTTCATCATATTCTCTCATTTTAGAACCTTAGACTCGGTAGGAGGCAATTTGGAGAGGCGATTTTCACCTACACATATTGGGCAAGTGATTCCAATCGATTTTCAACTATATTTCATCAATATATCTTAGATTTTAACATCAAAATCATGTGAATTAAAGTGAAAATTATTCAAGTATTTGAAAAATAAGAATATGAGTTTTGAGAGTCGATTTGGACTCAGATTTTGAAACTAATCATATATATGGACTCTTGCTGTTATGGGTAGTCAGAATCTACCTTTTGACCCAGTATGTGAGACTGTGTGGGCCCCAGGTTGACTTTATAGGAAAAGTATAAAGATCATAGTTTTATCTATTGTAATTGATTTCCCTTGCATTGTTTGATGACATGAAGTCGACTTTGGTTAGATTTGAGCCTTATGGAGGCAAATTTTAGGGGAAAAGCTACTTCCGAGGGTTGAATTGGCCTAGTTGAGGTAAGTATCTTGCCTAACATTGTGTGAGGGAACTACCCCTTAGGATTTGGGATTGATTGTGTAATTTGTGCTATGTGAAAGCCGTGTACGCAAGGTGGCGAGTGGGTACACGGGTTATATGTGGTATTTATCTGGTTTAGGCTACTTAGACTCTTTCCATGCTCTAATTTGTATTGTCATATCATGTTCTAAATTGTCATAGTCAATTTACTCTTACTTGTGTTAGTCTATCCTTACATGCCTTAAGTGACTTTGTTAACACTTGTTCTACATCCTACTTGATATTTTGCTCTTATGCTTTAGTTGAACTTGTTGCCTCTTTTATTGTTACATGTTGTCTCTTTCATTGTTAATTGTCATTATTTTAAGTCATTGTACATGTTATCTCTTTCATAGTTGATTATCATTATTTGAAAGCATCAAATCAACCTACGGACCTCCAAATCAAAATCCGGACAAATGCCTAAGTACAAAATCATCATACAAAGCGATTGGAATCATCAAAACACAATTCCGGAGACGTATATACAAATGTCAAACTCCGGTCAACTCTTACCACTTAAGCTTCTAAAACAAGAATCATTCTTCCAAATAAATCTCGAATCGCCCGAAAACCTAAATCGGCCATACACACAAGTCATAATACATAATATGAAGCTTCTCAAGATCTTAAACCACTGAATGGAACGCTAAAGCTCAAAACGATCGGTTAGGTCGTTACATTCTCCCACTCTTAAATAGACGTTTGTCCTCGAACGTGCTAAGAACCGTTTCGAAGTCATCAAATCACTGAATGAACTCACCACACACATACTCACGGGCGATCCTACGTCACCCCAATCCACATAAGCCCGACAACATCATCTCAACTGAAGATGATTCCTTCCACCCATACCGATAAGCCTTAGAACCAAATTTCAACATCCCATCATCCCCCAAAGACCCGGTTCCCACACATACACTCTGTATCAACCTCAACCAGCTGAAAAACACCATAAATATGCTCACACAGTATAACCACGTGATGCAACATGTCACCCATATGCCCATAGCAATAACTCTAACCACAATAGCTGCCCATAATCAAACCCAGTATCGGTAATTAACCTCGTATCAAATAAAACCCTATTCAAAACCTTCCCAACAGTTTTGATGATATAAGAAAGATATAGATCACATAACTACTCACCCAATCAACAAGTCACACCCAACGCCACCTGGGCATATACCTCGTAATCTAAACCCAACAAGCACAACTCGAATATGAATGAATATGGAAGGAGAAACATATGAGAGAACTATCAAACAAGCCCAACAGGTACAACTCCTTCATCGATATCATACTACGAATCCATTCCACAAAGGAGAAACAAATCATATGAACTAATCGCAAGGATCTCATCCTAATATAACTCCACCGCAGCTAGCCGGCCAGTCCAAACTTATCAATCCATACAAAACACGAGGATCTCATCCTCAGCTCTAAATCACAAGTAGAATAGAAATCCCACCAACCAAAAACCTTTCACTAACTCAATTCCGTAGAACAAAATCACAACACGTAACGGACTTGCCATACCGGTAGAGCACCCAAATCACAATTCGTAGCCAAAACGATCTAGAAATCACATCAAGACCTGCCGTATTAAGAAACAGAAAGTTCATCCTAGTCTCCCAACTCTCAATAATGAACAAATCAAAACGTTATACATAGGCTACCACAATAGAATCTCTCAACAGCGGTATACATATAAGCAGAGTACAGGAATAACAAAACATACCCATCTATGAAGTAAAATAGGAAGACTCACTCTGATAAATAGGACTAGATCAAAATAAGACTAATTCTCCTCTATGACAAAATGAAACCATACCTGTAATGATACCATTTAGTGCAGCGGCCTCAGCCCTACCGGTGAAATCATATCAATGCGCTAGGCCTTCCCCTTAAGACGCCCCCTAACCGTTTTCCATCTACCTCTACCTGGCTGTGCAGGTGGAGTAGTAATTGGAGTGGAGCCCATAACATGAGTGCTATGATAAATTCCACCCCTCCACAGTCCAGGACAATCTCTCATGATGTGATTAATATTGCCATACTCATAACAACCCTTCTGTGGGCGTGGCTACTGGTGCTGGGTCTCTACCGGATAACATGAATAACTACTGTAGGAGCCATGTGCAGGAGGTTCACTAAAAGATGACTACCCCACATGAGTACCCTGAGGTCCCTGACTAGTTGGAGCACCACAAGTAGTCTGAAGTACGGATTGGACTGGACGACTGACGGAGCCTCCGCCGTGATGGGTCAGAGCTGAAGAGTAGAATCCACTAAATCCTCGAGGACCTCGAGGCCTCTTGGCCTCCCTATCCTCTCTCTTTTGACCCCGAACACACTCTAATCTCTTGACAATCTCCACAACCTAGTGAAATAAAGTATCAGTCTCCAACTCCCAAGCCATGCTGAATCTAAGACCATAACTGAGCCCCTCGATAAATCTGCGGACTCGCTCTTTAACGGTATAAACCAAAATAGGTGCATGACATACTTTGACACCGTCGTAGTGCCTTGACACAACTGCTCGAACTCTGTGAGCCACATTTCCCGAATGGTCTAGGGAATAAACTCCCTCAAGAACATCTCTAAAAATTGAGCCCAAGTGAGTGGGGATGTATCAGCTGGTCTACCATCCTCATAAGCCTGCCACCACCTATATGTTGCCCCTAACAACTGAAATGTAGTAAAAGCAACTCTGCACACCTCCACAATACCCAAGGTATGGATAATACGGTAGCACTTATCAAGAAAACCCTGCGCATCCTACGTAACTGCGCCATTGTAAGTAGGAGTATCATACTTTTTGAATATCTCAAGCCTTTTCTGCTCCTCCTCTTTTTCCTCTGGGATGACCTCAGTTGAATCAAAATAATGGGATGTACCGGCATAACACCCGGAACCTGAATAATATGAGCTCATTGCTCTCGAGTATGGGCGGCGGGAGTCTAAGCTCCTCCCTCAGATCTATGAAGTAGATGGTGCAACTGGATCAATCTCGCCTGAGCCAATGTACCAAACATGCTTAGGAACTACGCTAAAGTCTCCTGACACCCAGGGGTAGCAACAGGTGCCTTCGGTGCCTGTCCCCCAACTGAAGCTACTGGTGGCTCCTCAACTGCTTCTCTGTTAGGTGCTCTAATTGCGGCATGTGCCCCTCCTTTGCCTCTACCTAGGTGCTGGCCTCTCACGACTCTAGCAAGGGGAACGAGTGTCTGCTTAGCTAATCCGGTAGTGTGTATCCTTACCATCTGTGAGAGAATAGAAATACAAATGCTCAAACTCCGAAATTAATAATTCTGCATGATAGGGATGAAAGAAGTGGAATTTTTTCTAATAGTTTTGTAGCCTCTCGAAGATAAGTAGAGACGTCTCTGTACTGATCTGCAAGAGTCTACTAAACTTACTCGTGACTCATAGAATCTATGAACTTAGAGCTCTAATACAAACTTGTCATGACCCAAAATCTCGCCTTAGGTATCCTGATGGCACCTAATCTCTAAGACAACGTAAGCCGGTTACTTACAAAAGTTAACCAGTTAAGCATGATATTTTAAAGCAAAGTTTAATATAAATACCGAAATAAAGGTAATGCAAGCCTACATAGAAATAATCACAACAATCCTCCCAATACTAGATAGTACAGAGTCACGAACTCTAGCTGAATACATAGAAACATCTCAAAACAAAATATAATATTGTTCGGATAGCGAATTAACAGTACAATTCAAAAGAAAAGGACCCCAAAGGACTGCGGTAATCGAGTAGTTGTACCTTGAATCCTCGCGACCGAAGAAGCTAACCCTGGCCGGGTCCGTTAGCTCCAATATCTAGATTTACACAAAAATGTGCAGAAGTCTAGTATGAGTACAGTACGGTCGGTAGCAAGTAAGTATCAAAACTAACCTCAGTGGAGTAGTGATGAGGTACAAGTCAAGATGCCTACTAGTCATAATAACCTATGCAGTATTTAAGTAAAAAGCTAATAATGGAAGCAAGAATAAGTAAATGGCAGCAAGGAACAAACATGTGATAAAAACGACAAAGTAATCAGGACATCGTTAAAGTACCAGTGAAACCAAATAAGGTAAACAAATGACAACCAAATAATCAAATCGTTCTAACACAAGGTTTACAACAAAACCACCCCGAGGTACCACTTCTCAAAACCACAAGCCACGAGTCCCAAACCATTAATTATATACACATGGCACCTCGTGCCCCCTTTACCAATCACAACCGCACGGACAACCCACGTGCTGCACGGACACCTCACGTGCTAATACCTCAATCCGGCCGGCATGGTCACCAACTCACTATCATAATCCGCCCTGCGTGGTCACAGGCTCAACATCACAATCCGCCTGGCATGGTCACACTACAAGAAAAAGGCTTATTAGCGATCAAGTTTTAGCGACGGGTCTAAAATCTAGTCCCTAAAAGTATACTTATTGGGACGAGATTTTTCTCTAGTCACTATTTCCAGATTTTTTTTTATCTTTTTATTAACGATGGAAAAAAATCTAGTCCACAGAAATATTAAAATTCTGGTCCCTATACTTTAATTGAGAAAAAGAACCACTTAATTATGCATCTAGAAAAATTTAAAAATCTTAAAAGTATTCCGACTTAAACTCCACTCATCCTCTGAAATATCTACCCAAAGGGCCTAAACCCTCTCAAATTCATCTCCAAAAGAATGACTCTCCGCCCTCTGAATTTTTCTCTCAACCTTAAATCTCTTTATTCAATTTTGTTGGTTCAGTGGTTTGAATGGTGAGTGTTGTGCTTTATGATATTGATGTCCTATTCAAGGCTGAATTTTTATTATAGAAATTGTGAATTTATGGGAACCCGATGGAGGAAGGCAAATCTAGTCGTCTTCCACACTCCATGACAAGTTCTTTTTCATGGCTTTGTAGTTGTTTTCTTGATTCAGGGGTAAAATTATATTTTTTATGGTTATACTCACATTTACTAGTGGAGAAAAAGGGTGTACTTTGTGATGGACATAGTAAATTTGTTCCAGAAGATGCTTGCTCTTGAGCAATAAAAAGCTTTTGAAACATGTACATGTAAGCTTGTTAAATAATTCTCACATGTATGTTCCATTCCCTTTCTTTGCCATAGCAAATATCTGTTCTTTTTCTAAGCTAGAATCGAATATTTAGCAGTCATTAGAACCTTTATCTGTTGGAAGAAGGAAACTCTTAAAGTTATATGCATACGACACCAAAACGTTAAACCTTAGAAGCTCAAAAGCAGTGATAGAGAACAACGAGATTATTTTCTTGATAACTAGTAAGATTATTTAGTTGCAAGTGCTGCTTCATTGAAACACATACATCAAGATCATGTAAGTCCTATTAATTCTAACTCAAGTATGAATTCCATTATCCTTTTTCTTGAATCATTACTGGTTTAATTTGAGTAATGGTTTTTCGGACTTGTTTTCATATTTGGGTAGTACTAATGTATACGGTCGAAATAGATTTCGGCCTTAGAATGTCCGATCGAGTTCGAACGATGATCTATCGAAGTAAGATCCCGAAGGTGGAATAAACTAACCTCGAACCCGGGGAGGCCAATCTGTGTCGAGGTCGATATCATTATCAAGCTCGAATCGAAATTGAACCATGATGCAGAGTAGATCTATCATGCTGATAATCCAGAGACCAATCAACATTGACCTCGAATTACTTCGAGGGCTCGAGCCAGGATCGCGCTCAAACCAAGATCAAGAGCTCGAGTCGAAATCAAGCTCAAACCAAAATCGAGGGTTCTAAGCAAGATCGAGCTCGCAGACAAAAGCCGTTGCAATCCCACTAGAGAGAATCTTGGCAGAAATTGTGGAAAAGCTGACTTATTATGGGTCTCCCATTGTGGAAAAGCCAAATCTCTCCACTATAAAAGTGCTTGGTTACCATTTCTGTAAAACAAGTTTTCTCAGGCTTACATTGTAATAAAAGCGCTATATTCTTCTACAGTAAAGAATCGTTCTTTCAGATTTCTTAGATTGATTCTATTTGTTGAATCCTAAGATTTGTTGTTCCTAACAACCTTATCTATTTCGCATTCTCTACAATCTATATTTACATTTCTATTTATCCTTACAATTTGTGTTAAGTTACGCCACATATCCTCGGAACTACGTATAAATTCAACTCTATCAATTTTTCGGGTAAACAACTAAGCTATGATATGGCGGGCAGTAATCTCATCATCTTGCAAAAGTTTTGGAGAACCACTGTCAGAATGATTGCTTCATAACCCATGTAAGATGGTTCTTTGTGATTTACAATTGATCGTTTTCTATGTTATATGAATCTCGATATTTAGATGCTAATGTAAAAATGAGTCAACTAAAAATAAAAAATTGAATCCTAGTGATTTAAATGCATGTGTTAGTTACATTTGAAGTGAATGAACTTTTATGAACCCGGAATATCAAAAATTTTATATTATTGATTCGTTCTCTTGGGTTCCACCATGGTGATGAAAAAATATGGCCGAATATCTCTAATACTTGAGCTAACCGTGGAGTGGATATAAGATTATTTTGCATTATTTGTTCATTGCTAGCATTTGATTGGTATGTGTTTAACCTAATTAGAATGCACTTTATCTCAGTTAATAATTTTTTATTACATTTATACTATTATATGTATGTAGAACCAATGCATTGATGAGCAATAAAGCTGAAACCTCCGAAGTAAATTACTTAATTGAGTTTATTCCTTTTAACTAAACACAAGCTTTCCTAAATAATATTGGAACATTCTACATATACCACTAATGTTGATAGAAGATTGGATCGTTTATCTCTGCCAATGGTATTTTAAACATTAACTTTATTCCTTTTAACTAAACACAAGCTTTCCTAAATAATATTGGAACATTCTACATATACCACTAATGTTGATAGAAGATTGGATCGTTTATCTCTGCCAATGGTATTTTAAACATTAACTTTATTCCATAGGCTAAGTGTCACTTGGATTGTAATGTTGGTGAGTAAATTCCATCTTTTGTTGTTGTTGTTGTACCTCCCGTCTAAGCAAGATTTCCATTTATCCTGTGTGTTCTTCCCATGGAGATCATTTGAATATTTTGAGATGCATTGCTTCGATTTCATTGATGAACTAAATCTCATTTCCTCACTGTTTCTACTAGTTTCTTATTTTTCAAGCATGGTTGTTTCCTTTTTTCTTTTACTTTGCTAGTTTCTTATTAACTAAGCTTGGTTATATTGCTGTTGGCTTTATAAGAATTGTTCATTTTAGCAATAATGACCACCTCTCAATTATTTAACTAATATTTACTATTGATCTTTCTAGTTTTTCTTACTGGATTTTTTAAATTAATTTTTACGACTTTTGAAGACTCACATACAAGTTTTGAAGACTTCATACAAGTTAACAAGTTGATAATCATATTGGCAAGACGGTTAGGCAAAATGTTACCTTATTTTCGAAGGATTTAGTTTTTGTTAAGGCAAAGTTTTATATGTTTTTTTACATTTGGATGTTAGTTTTTCTTTTCTCCCCTAAGGGGTTGTGTAAGAAATATAGTGACTTACCATGATCGTACAGTAATACTAGTGAGATTCTCTAAAGGGTTGTGTAACCAATATAGTGACTTATACTATACTATGGCCATACAGTGAGACTAATGAGATGTTAGTATAATACTTGTAATTTATTTTATATATGAAATTCAAATATTATTGAATTTTATTAATATTCGTTTGTTTTTATGTATTATAAATTTTATAGTATTTAATATTACATGACCAAAAAAGTCATATATTTATTGTGATCTATTTATCATTTTTATGACTAGATTTTGTGTCCCTATATACATTGGGGACCAGTTGATACCTTGTGCTTAAGGTGTTTAGGGACAAGAAATATGGTCTCTAGAATGTGTTTCTAGGAACCAGAAGGTCGCCGGTCACTAAAATATTTAGGGACCAGTGAAAAAACCTCGTCGTTATTGACCTTTAGCGGTGGAGGCAATAACGACGAATCGCGACCAGATTTCTCCGGTCGCTATTGACATTTAGAGACCAGAAATGGACTTTTAGGAACTAGATTTCACTTCGTTAAAGGCCAGTTTTCTTTTAGTGTCACGGGCTCAATATCACAACCCGCCCGGCATGGTCACATGCTCAATATCACAATCAAAGCAGATATACAAGAATACACGTGCGTGATTAATGGATGTCAAGTTTCATACTCCTGGACTGGTATAATTGGCATGCTACGGTATATGCATGTGCGAGTGTACTATTAAAATCCAAGTAAATAAGTAATGTCAAATACATCGAGTAGCTCATTGGAAACAACACAACAAGTCACGTAAGGTGCATGACACACACAAGGAAAATCACGCAATCACACTATCATCAACATTATGCCCCCAGGCCGTCACATATAATCCCTAACTTATCTTTCCGTATTGACAATATCATAATAGTCACATGTATCACTCCGCCAGATATTTAACACAATAGCCACTCGTATCACTCCGTCATGACAATAACATAATAGCCACCCGTATTACACTACCCAGACAATAACAGAATAGCCACTCGTATCAGTTCGCACAATCAACAACAGTGAGATGCCACCCTTATGCTCCGCATAGCAACAATCAATCCTCACAACAAGTCCTCATGTGTTAACATCACAACAACATGACATATCAATTTGTACCACAAGTGCCCATAGGCCACAACCTTCCTAAACAACCATACCGATATCACCACAACACATAGCCCACGACTCAACCATGATGTGTATAGGAATATCAATAGCAACAAAGTGAAACGGAAAAATAACTCAACAATGAAAGATACTCCATTAAACAACAACTTCAACTAAACATGTTAATGGCTCTTAAATGCTTCAACTTTAATTAATTGCTTAAGAATAAATTCAATAATGAAGATATTTTCATGAAATGACAACTTCAAATTCTAGTGTATAGCATAAAATAACAATGAAAGAGATGGCATGAAATAGAAACTACGTCTAAATACATGAGAATAACTCGACAATGAAGGGGCATCATGTTATAGCAACTTCAAATAAGAATACTTCAACAACAAAAGAGGTAACATGACAATAAAAGAGGTAACAACTCAACTAAGCATATAAGAGTAAGCTTGATAAATAAAAGATAGAACATGTGCTACCAACTTCAAATAAAGCAAGTACGAGTAAACATAACATAGAGGATATAACGTGATATGACAACTTCAATTAATGCATGAAAGAAGCCTAAGAGTCTAACCGGTCAAATACCATATATAAGACCGTGTACATACTCATCACCTCGCGTACACGTCTTCCACATAATTCAAGTAATACAACCAACCCAAATCCTAAGGGGTAGTTTCCCCACAAAAAGTTAGTCAAGATACTTACCTCAAAGAAGATAAATCAATACTCTAAGAGGCCCTTCCCATGTGAAACAACCTCCGACCGGCTCGAATCTAGCCAAAATAAGTTAATATCATAAATAAAAGTCATAGGAAATAATTCAGGATAATAAAGTTTCGATCTTTAATAAAAACAAAAAAGTCAATCCTAATCCCGCACCTTGGAACCTAACAAAACTCACAAAATCTGAACACTCATTTTGATTCGAGTCCAACCCTATCAAAATCATCCAATTCTGACTTCAAATTGGCGTTCAAATCATCACTTTATGTTTTGGAAAAGATTTCACAAAATTCCCACATTTCTCCAATTCAAATCACTAATTAAGTGATAAAAACAAGGACGAAATCATGAAATATAATCAAATCCGGGTATAGAATACTTACCCCAATTCAAATCGTGAAAATCCCCTCCAAAATTGTCCATAACCGAGCTCTACAACTAAAAATGTGATAAAATAACCAAACCCTCGATATAAATGAAATCTGCTCATAGACTTCCGCATTTGAGGACAAAACAACGCAGTTGCGCTCCCGTATCTTCGAGCAAAAATCTCGCATGTGTAGCTCGACTTACTAGACAAAGAACCACACCAGCGCAGAAGCAATCGCATCTGTGACCCTGCAAAAGCGCGAACATGTCTGCAGAAGCGAACGACCACCTGGAGCTACTCAATAGTTTCCTTAGGTCGCTTGGGTATTATTACTGCTTTGTGGAGGGGTTTTTATGTATAGCAGCCCCATTGACTAGATTGACTGAAAAAGGTGCCCTATTCAGGTGGTCTGACGTGTGTAAAGAGAGATTTCAGAAGCTCAAGACTGTCTTGACTACAGCTCCAATTCTTGTTTTGCCTTCAGTATCGTGTTCATATATAGTCTATTATGATGCTTCACGGATTGGCATTGGGTGTGTGTTGATGTAGGAGGGTAGAATGACTGCTTATGCTTTACGTCAGTTGAAGACCCATGTGAAGAACTACCTAATGCACAATTTGGAGTTAGCAGCCATTGTTCACGCCTTTAATATTTGGAGGCACTATATTTACGGGGTGTATTGTGAGGTGTTCACATATCACAAGAGTCTTCAGCACTTATTCAAGCAAAATAACCCGAATTTGAGGCAACAGAGGTTGTTAGAACTACTAAAGGAATATGATAATACCATTCTTTATCATCCAAGGAAGGCCAATGAGGTGGCTGACACTTTGAGTAAAAAGGCTGAGAGCATGGATAGTTTCGCTTTTATTCCGATTGAGGAGAGAATGTTAGCTTTGGATATTCAGGCTTTGGCCAAAAGGTACGTAAGGTTGGATATTTTGGAGCCTAGCCGGGTTCTTGCTTGTGTTGTGTCATGGTCATCCTTGTTTGAGTGCATCCAGGTACGTCAGTATTATGATCCCCACTTGCTTGTCCTTCATGACAAAGTGCATCACGATGACGCTAAGGAGTTGACTATTGGTTATGATGGAGTATTGAGACTTCAGGGCCAGATTTGTGTGCCCAATGTGATTGGGTTGTGGGAGCTAATTTATGAGGAGGCCCATAGTTCGCGGTACTCTATTCATCCAGGCATCACGAAGATGTACCATGATTTGAAGCAACACTACTGGTGGAGAAGAATGAAATAAGATATTATGGAGTATGTGGCTCGGTGTTTGAACTGTCTGTTGGTTAAGTATGAGCATCAGAGACTGGGTGGTTTTCTTTAGAGGCTAGATATATCGGAGTGGGAGTGGGAACGTCTCACTATTGATTTTATAATCAGACTTCCACGGACCTTGAGGGGATTTGAATAAGTGTGGGTCATTGTTGACAGACTGACCAGGCTTGCATACTTCATTCCAGTCACGACTACCTACTCTTCATAGCAGTTGGCTCAGATCTATCATGAGTGTTTGCCTTCATGGTTTGTTGGTGTCTATTATCTCCGATCGGGGTACATACTTCACATCATATTTTTGGAGAGCCATGCAACATGAGTTGGGCATACAGGTTGAGCTGAGTATGGCATTTCATCCACAGACAACTGGACAGTCCGAGCACACTATTTAGATTTTGGAGAACATGTGGCTTTCTTATATCATAAGATTTTGGGGGCTCATGGGATCAGTTACTACCGCTAGAAGAGTTCTCCTACAATAACAGCTATCAGGCGAGCATCCAGATGGCCCCATATGGGGCCTTATATGGGAGGCGGTATCGTTCTCCAATTGGTTGGTTTGAGCCTAGAGAGGCTAGGTTATTAGACACTTATTTGGTCCGTGATGCTGTGGAGAAGGTGAAGTTGATTCAGGAGCGGATTCGTACACCACAGTCCAGGAAGAAGAGTTATGCTGACAGGAAGACTCATGATGTCGCATATATTTTGGGGGAGAAGGTTCTACTCAGAGTTTCGCCCATGAAGGATGTGATGAGGCTCAGAAAGAAGGGCACGTTGAGCCCTCGATATATTGGTCCTTTTGAGGTTCTTGAGAGAGTTGGAGAAGTGCCATACAAACTTGCCTTGCAACCTAGTTTATCGGGACTTCACCCAGTGTTGCATGTTTCCATGATCTAGAAGTATTATGGGGATCCATCACATGTATTTAACTTCATCACGGTGTAGTTGGATGGGGATTTGACGTATGATGTGGAGTCGGTACCCATTTTGGACTGGCATGTTCAAAAGTTGAGGTCGATGAACATAGCATCAGTGAATGTTCACTAGAGAGGTCAGCCAATCGAGGATGATAGTTGGGAGACCGAGAAAAGGATGAGCAGCATATATCATCACCTTTTTTAGACTGCAGGTATGATTCTATACTCGTTCGAGGATGAATGTTTGTTAAAAAGAGGGAGAATCTAAAAACCCAGCCACTCATTTTGAGTATTTTAGCCCCATTTCCCCTATTTTATGCTTTACATACGTGTAATTGAGGTTACGTGACTTGCCACGGTGGTGGTTTGGTTTCAGTGAAGTTTTGTATTGAATTAAGACACTTAGTCCCAAGGTTAGATGCTTAAGTTGTAATAGTTAATCGAAGTTTGACTTTTGTGTAGACGACTCCGAAATGATATTTTGATAGTTCCAATAGCTTCGTATGGTGATTTTTGACTTAGTCATATGCCTGGATTTAGATTTTGAGGTTCATAGTTTATTCTAGCTTGAATTAACAAAAGTTGGAAAGTTGAAGGTTTCGAAGGTTGATAGGTTTGACCGAGAGTTGAGTTTGTTGATATCGGGTTACGATTTTGGTTCTAGGAGTTGGGATCGGTCCATTTGTCATTTGGGACTTACATGCTAAATTTTGAAGTCATTCCGAGTTGTTTCGGCATGTTCGACATAAGTTATGAATTTGGAAATTTGGATTAGTTCCTTAGGCTAAAATTGAGGTATAATTCGTAGTTTTGATGTTGTTTTGTATGATTTGAGGCCTCGAGTAGGTCCGTGTTATGATTTAGGATTGGTTGGTGTGATTGAAGGGGACACGAGGGCTTCGGGTGTGTTTCAGGGGGGTTTCAGAACATTTCTCTTTGTTTTGGGATTTCAGATGCTGGTGTCTAGTTTCCTTCATCATGATCGCGACAAGGAGGTCGCATTCGCGGAGAGTATTTGGTGCCAGATATATTTTTTCTTTACATTTGTGAAGCGATCATCTCTTTCGCGGAGCCTGTGGAGGCAATTGCCATTGCTATCGCGAGCTAGGAGTCGTGTTTGCATAGAAGATAAGGCGAGCTAGGAGTCATGTTTGCATAGAAGATAAGGCAAGCTAGGTGTTATGTTCGCGTAGAAGATAAGGCCGGTCTGGGCATCAGGCTTTTGGCCTTCGCATTCGCGAGGGAAGGATCACGTTCGTGTAGGCTCTGTTGTGGTATGCATCGTGTTCGTGACCAGTTGTTCGCATAGGAGTGTTCATGGGCTTTCATCTTTTTGTGCTTCACGAATGCAAGGCACATGCCACGTTCGCGATGTGCATGCATGGGTAGATCATTTACGTAGTATATTTCGAGGGTTTCAGCTATTTTATCACATTTTGAGTTATAGAGCTCGGATTTGGGAGATTTTGGAGGGCATTTTTATGATTTGGTTTGGGGTAAGTGTTTTTTACTCGGACTTTTTTAATTATTCATGATTCCAACATTGATGTTAGTGATTGATTGATGAATCTAAGTGAAAAAATTTGGGATTTTAGTAAAAAATTTTCTAAAGTAAAAGTTGATGATTTGAGGGTCGATTTGCGGTAGGATTTGGTTGACACATATATATTTGGACTCGTATTGGAATGGGTGTTCGGAATTTGTGAGTTTTGTCAAGTTTCAAGCCCAGGTTTAATTCTTAAGTTCATTTCAAGATTGAAATATTATTGTTTGGGGTTGTTCTCTATAGCTTTTATTGATATCATTGAGTTAATCTGGTTAGATTCGAGCCCTCCGGATGTTGATTCACGCGGGAAGGGATTTTTAGAGTACTGATTTAGCTTGTTTGAGGTAAGTATCATGCCTCAACTTGTGTGGGGGAATACCCCTTAGAATTTGGCCGTAATTGCTTATTTGTGTTATTTGGAAGCGACGTGTACACGAGTTGACGAGCGTGTACATGGGTGCTATGTGTGGTTTGTCACCGGAATAGACCTTAGGCTATTAATATGCCTTGATTTGAGGATGTATTGTATATGAACTATGATTAATCACCTTGTGGCTATGTGAGCATGATCTTTATACTTGTTATTAGTGTAGAACTGCTTTATCTGTTAAAAACCCATCCACACTTTACTATTTTTACTTGTCGGGGTTTTCAGCAGTCGACTAGTCATGGTAGATTTTGAGGTGCAGTGCCGAGTTCGAGTGGTGCTCAAAATCGAACCTATGCTCTAGTAGGTGTCACGCCCCAAAATCAAGGAGCGCGACCGGTGCTCAACTGAGTGAACCCGACCGAGCAAGGCTGTTAGATTCGTTCTACCCAAACTCATTCATGAATAAAGAGAATATATGTTTTCCTTAATTAAACAATAAAGTGGTGATGTCTACAATTACCAATTTCTTACCATAAGTTTCACCATTTTTAAAGTCTCAAATGGACAAGTAATACAACCACAACATAGCATAGTTTATCTTTCCCAGCACCAATACACAACTCACACTATGTCCACGGAGTCTCTATAGATAAAGAAGAGTACAATGATAATGCCGGCAGCAAGGCCCCGGCTATACCTCAAACAGAATATACAAAGTACAAAAGATTCATGACCCCGGAATGAAATGGGGCTCACCAAGTCAGCTGGGAAGAAGGTGCACTGCTATCACTGACCAATATCTCCTGCTGTGGAACCACCTGCATCCATTGAAAGATGCAGCGCCCCCGGCAAAAGGGACGTTAGTACTGTCGAATAGCACTAGTATGTATAACTAAACACCCTCTCAATAGAATGACAAATAATACAAATAAGATTATCATAATATCAATGAAAGCCTTAATTAACATCAAACCTCAATTTAGGATCAAGACAATGTTCAAATTAATTTCCATATCTCACATTGGGAGATTATTCGTATCGATATACCATTGTCCACAATACCAGTATCATTATTCACCATACCAATACCTCTATTCACAATACCACTATTCACAAGACTAGTTCCACCGCACTCTTAGCACGGAGTCCGATCACGACCCGATCGTCTAGGTTATCCATTAGGGACATAGACCACAATCACAATTTCAATTATAATTTCCAGCACAATCACCACCATGTGTGCGGCATGGTGTCCGATCACGACCCGACCGGCTAGGCTGTCTTATTTGAGACACCAACCTTTTTATATCAATCATCGCATTTCATAATACTTTCACATCTTTTCATTTCATTGGCACTAATGGCCATAATTATAAGATCATTCTTGGCACATGGGCCATATTCAGTATCTCATGCTCACATTATAGATTTCAAATATCCTCCTCATCATCAACAACAAACACAATTTAAATAAAAGTGTGTAGTACACATGTGAGCAATTTAGAGTCTAATGCACATAGAGATATTTCACAAAATTTGGCATAATAGCCTTCATTTAAACTTGACTTAAAGTCGAAACATTATTAATGTACAACCCATATTTTAACACATCCTCAATTGGTAACATAACATGAATAGAGCATTTTGGATGCTTGTTGAACATATATCTTTCAACCCAATCTTACTCGGAACTGGGTGTAGTAAAATTAGCAGTGTAGTAACTGGAGGAATATTCTCACTCCTCGGGTGCTCACCCGCATAATCAATTATACGATCAACTGTCACTCTTGAGGTGACATTGGCTGTTTGGCCAGTTCTTGCCTTCTTCTTAGGCGCCATGTACTGAAAATTAGAGCAACTCAGGAGTTAAAAGAGGAACAATCTTACCACAAGCTTTATCGCACAATCAAGAACATGAAAGAAGGGTATTATTTCTAAATGCCCATGTAGCATCCTAATTATATATGTGGTCGATAACACACCGATAATAAGGACTCTACTAGTATCCTAGGACACTTTAAAATTTTAGGCTCTGATACCAAGTTTGTCACGCCCCAAAACCGAGGAGCGCGACCGACGCTCAACCGAGTGAACCCAACAGAGCAAGCCTGTTAGATTCCTTCTACCCAAACTCATTCATGAATAAAGAGAATATATGTTTTCCTTAATTAAACAATAAAGTGGTCGTGTCTGCAATTACCAATTTCTTACCATAAGTTTCACCATTTTTAAAGTCTCAAATGGATAAGTAATACAACCACAACATAGCATAGTTTGTCTTTCCCAGCACCAATACACAACCCACACTATGTCTACGGAGCCTCTATAGATAAAGAAGAGTACAATGATAATGCCGGCAATAAAGCCCCGGCTATACCTCAAACAGAATACATAGAGTACAAAAAATACATGACCCCGAAATGAAGTGAGGCTCAACAAGTCAGATGGGAAGAAGGTGCACTGCTATCACTGACCAATATCTCCTGCTGTGGAACCACCTGCATCTATTGAAAGACGCAGTGCCCCCGGCAAAAGGGACGTTAGTACTGTTGAATAGCACTAGTATGTATAACTAAACACTCTCTCAATAGAATGACAAATAATACAAATAAGATTATCATAATATCAATGAAAGCCTTAATTAACATCAAACCTCAATTTAGAATCAAGACAATGTTCAAATTAATTTCCATATCTCACATTGGGAGATTATTCGTATCGATATACCATTGTCCACAATACCAGTATCATTATTCACCATAACAATAAAACTATTCACAATACCACTATTTCACAAGACCAGTACCACGACACTCTTAGCACGGAGTCCGATCATGACCCGATCGGCTAGGCTATCTCAGTAGAGACATCAACCATAATTTCTCTCACTATCAATACCACCATCTTTAACACGGAGTCCGATCACGACACGATCGACTAGGTTATCCATTAGGGACATCGACCACAATAACAATTTCAATTACAATTTCCAGCACAATCACGACCATCTGAGTGGCATGGTGTCCGATCACGACCTGACCGGCTAGGATGTCTTATTTGAGACATCAATCTTTTTATATCAATCATCGCATTTCATAATACTTTCACATCGTTTCATTTCATTGGCACTAGTGGCCATATTTATAAGATCATTCTTGGCACGTGGGCCATATTCAGTATCTCATGCTCACATTATCAATTTCAAATATCCTCCTCATCATCAACAAAAAAAATTTAAATCAAAGTGTGTAGTACACATGTGAGCAATTTAGAGTCTAATGTACATAGACATATTTCACAATATTTGGCCTAATAGCCTCCATTTGAACTTGACTTAAAGTCGAAACATTATTAATGCACAACCCATATTTTAACACATCCTCAATTGGTAACATAACATGAATAGAGCATTTGGGATGCTTGTTGAACATATATCTTTCAACCCAATCTTTCTCGGAATAGCTAATTTCATAATGAATTACTCGGGACTTACATAATTTACATGAATATCGTGGGATTCAATTCTAAGAGAAGAGTTTAGCTAACATACCTCACTTGGGCTTCCTTACACTCTAAATGTTCCGGAATGCTTAGCAACTTCAATCTTTTGTAGAAATATAACAAATTGAATCAAAATTAGGAAGATGATCATGGTTCTAGCTCACTTGAGCATTTTATCAAACACTAGGTGTGCATAAGGTTTCAATGTCCTTTTTATGAAGGATTTCATCATCCCACAACCCAATCTTTACCATTTTTAGCTCAACAATCTTCCTACACCCTTTGATAACACATGCATATAAAATAAACAACTTTCATGCCCAGAAATTTATCTTGTTAGTTACCCATTTTCAGAAAATTTTGAAATTAGGGTTTAGGGTGTAGAATCTTACCTTTAGGATGAAGACCTAGTAAGCTTCCCTTATTAATCTTCAATAACTTGAGCAAGAATTGAAGAAAAATTATTGAAGAACACCTTCTCACTCTAGGGCACTCTCTCTCACTCTAAAATATCAGATTATGTCTCAAAAATGGCCTAAAGAGTGTATTTAACGAAATAGGGTCCGGCCAAAATGGAGCTCCGGAACAAGGTATGCGATCACATATACGATCGCATAACCGATATGCGGACAACATATCGGTCGCATAATTGGTTACAAAATAGCCAAAAGAACTGCCTCTGTTTGGGGTCTCTATGTGGTCCGCATAACTGTTATGCGGTCGCATAATGCACCGCATAACTGTTATGCGGTCGCATAGTAGACCGCATAGTTGCTTCCAACTGACCCAATTAACTGCCTCACTCTGCGGACATTATGCGGTCCGCAGAGTGGTTCTACGCTCGCATAATGGACCGCAGAAATACACTTTTCCGCCGAACATTTTTCTTTACTTTCCGGTGTATTGTTCAACCCAAAAAGTCCGAGCACCATGAAACATTATTTTCTTTGCAAACTTTACCGGGCTTTACTCTTAAGTATTTCGAAATTTTCTGGGGTGTTACATTCTCCCCCTCTTAGGATCATTCGTCCTCGAATGAGGGTAAAAATCTGTCATTAGCATCTTATGCAACTCAGTTTGTTTCATACCACATTCGAGCAGCCCCAAATTTGACTAACTCCCAAAATCTCCAAATATTTCGCTAGAGTTTCCCTTGTAACTAGGCCAATCCACCTGTCATAGAGCCCCAGAAACACATCCTAATAACATATACGTATTCTAACGACGTAACATAATACAAAACAACACCAGATGTGGTCTCATAAGGAATATATATCCAGAAAAGAACACCCTTAATGCCAATTGTTCACATGATATAAAATTCATAATGTTTTTCCTCGATCAAAATTTTAAATACATGGTCATTCAAACAAATAAGGATACTTTTTCTTCATTTCTTCCTCGGCTTCCCAAGTAGCCTCTTCAACCTGTTGGTTTCTCCACAACACTTTCACGGAGGCAATTTCATTATTTCTCAATTTTTAGACTTGCTGATCAATAATAGAAACCAGAATCTCTTCGTAAGTCAATTTCCCATTTACCTCAATGGTCTCAACTGGAACAATGAGTGTCGGATATCCAACTACTTTCTTCAACATAGACACATGAAACACCGGGTGTACTAATGACATCTCAAGTGGTAGCTCAACCTTGTACGCCACCTCACCGATCCTCTGAATGATTTTGTACGGTCCGACATACCTCGGACTCAATTTTCCTTTCTTACCAAATCGCATTACCCCTTTCATGGGGGAAACTTTCAAGAATACCCAATCATCTTCTTTGAACTACAAATCCCTACGACGAATATCCGAATAGGATTTTTGATGATTCTGAGCTGTGTTCAACCGCTCCTTAATGATTTTAACTGTTTCCATGACATGATGCATGAGGTCTGGTCCTATCAACTCTGCTTCCCCAATTTCAAACCACCCAATGGGAGATATACATCTCCTACCATATAAAGCCTCGAACGGTGCTATTTGAATGCTAGCGTGATAGCTATTGTTGTGGGAAAATTCTACGAGTGGTAAATGATCATCCCAACTACCTTTGAAGTCTAGAATGCAAGAACGCAACATATCCTCAAGCGTCTGAATAGTCTGCTCTGCCTACCCGTCAGTCTGCAGGTGAAAGGATGTACTAAGATTCACCTGAGTACCCAAACCTTGCTGAAATTTCTTCCAAAAATTAGCAGTGAATTGTGTCCCCCGATCCGAAATGATGGAAACTGGGGTGCCATGCAACCTAACTATTTCTTTGATATACAGCTGAGCATACTGCTCCGCTGTGTCGGTAGACTTAACCGGCAAAAAGTGTGATGACTTCGTGAGCCGATCCACAATTACCCAAATTGAGTCAAACTTGCGAAGTGTGCAGTAATCATACCACAAAGTCCATATTAATCATTTCCCACTTTCACATTGGAATTTCTATGTTTTGTGCCAACCCACCAGGCCTTTGGTGTTCGGCCTTCACTTGCTGACAATTCGGACATCTTGCCACAAAGTCCGCCACATTCCTCTTCATATCATTCCACCAATAGACTTCCTTAAGATCATGATACATTTTTGTAGAACCTGGATGCACGGAATACCTAGAAGTGTGAGCTTCAGTCATAATTCTTTTCCGGAGACCATCCACATTTGGAACACAGAGTCGCCCTTGGTACCTTAGTGTACCATCATTCATGCTAAGAGAAAAGGCCATGGTCTTATGTTTATGAATCCCCTATTTTAATTTCACCAACAATGGATCGTTATATTGCTTCTCTTTGACTTCCACAACAAGCGATGATTCAGCCTTATTTTGCACAATTGCCCCTCCTTCACTAGAGTCCTCAAGACGAACTCGCAAACTAGCCAATCGGTGAACTTCTTTAGCCAATGGCCTTTGATATGCCTCCAAGTGTGCCAAGCTACCCATAGATTTTTGGCTAAGAGCATCTGCCGCAACATTAGCTTTCCCTGGATGGTATAAAATATCAATGTCATAATCCTTGAGTAATTCAAGCCATCTTCTCTGCCTCAGATTAAATTCCTTCTGTTTGAAAATATATTGAAGGCTTTTATGGTCCGTGAATATATCCACATGTACCCCATATAAATAATGATGCCAAATTTTCAATGCAAATACCACTGCTGCAAGTTCTAAATCATGTGTTGGATAGTTCTTTTCATGATTCTTGAGTTGCCTAGAAGCATACGCTATCACCTTCCCATGTTGCATTAATACACACCCAAGCCCGATTCTTGAAGCATCACAATATACCACAAATCCATCTATACCCTCTGATAGGGTCAACACCGGTGCCATAGTCAATCTTGCTTTCAATTCCTAGATACTCTTTTCACAAGCATCTGACCATTGGAACTTAATTGCCTTCTGCGTCAATTTAGTCAATGGAGGGGCAAGAGTAGAAAACCCCTCTACAAACTTTCTATAATATCCAGCTAAGCCTAAGAAACATCGAATCTCTGTTTGAGTTGTAGGCCTCGGCCAATTCTTCACAGCTAAAATTTTCTGAGGATCAACTTAATTCCCTCACTAGAAACTACATGACCCAAGAATATGACTGATTCAAGCCAAAATTCACACTTTGAAAACTTTGCATATAACTTGTGCTGATGTAGGGTTTGCAGAACTACCCTGAGATGGTCAGCATGGTCCTCCTGACTTCGTGAATATACAAGAATATCGTCAATGAACACTATCATAAAGGAATCGAGGAACGGCTTAAAAACTCGATTCATAAGATCCATGAAGGCAGCTGGGGCATTTGTTAGCCCAAAAGACATTACCAAAAATTCAAAATGCCCATACCGAGTTCTAAAACCTATTATCGAAATATCCCGCTCTCTGATCTTCAACTGGTGATACCCGGATCTTAAATCAATTATGGAGAAGTACCTGGCACCTTGCAATTGATCAAACAAATCATCTATCCTTGGCAGTGGGTACTTATTCTTGATTGTGACCTTATTAAGTTGTCGATAGTCAATACACATTCTCAGTGACCCATCTTTCTTTCTTACAAAAAGGACCGTTGTGCCCTAAGGCGACACACTTGGCCGGATGAAACCCTTTTCTAACAAATCTCTTAATTGTTCCTTTAGCTCCTTTAATTCTGCCGGTGCCATTTGTAGGGTGGAATAGATATAGGATGCGTGTCTGGCATCACATCAATCCCAAAATCAATCCCCCTATCTGGTGGGAACCCAGGGAGTTCATCCGGAAAGACTCCCTAAAATTCATTCACAACAGGCACAAACTCAAGTGTAGGTGCCTCAGCATCGGTGTCCATAACCCGGACCAAATGGTAAATACATCCCTTGTTGATCATTTTCGTGGCCTTTAGGTAAGAAATAAACCTACCCTTTGGCACTACATCATCACCCTTCCACTCAATAACTGGCTCATTTGGAAATTCGAACCTAACATTTCTGGTTCGGCAATCAAGCTTGGCAAAACAAGAATAAAGCCAATCCATCCCCATTATCACATCAAAATCAACTATTCTCAATTCAATAAGATCGGCCACGGTGTTTCGACTACGCAACGTGACAACACAATCCCTATAAACCCGTGTTGCTAAAATAGACTCACCAACCGGAGTAGATACAGAGAACGGCTCATAAAGTTATTCTGGTTCTATCCCAAATTCCATAGCAACATAAGGTGTGACATATGACAAAGTGGAACAGAGATCAATAAGAGCATATACTTCATAAAATTGGACAGTCAATATATCTGTGACAACATCTGGAGAAGCCTCTAAATTCTGGAAACCCCTCATAGCATAGAAATGGCCGGATCCTCCCGAACTCTATGCTCCACCCCTAGCTGCACCACGCCCTGCGGCTGTTGGAGTGCCTCGAGCTGGAGGAGGTGCTGCGGATATAGTAGCTGCAGAACTGGCTGGCTGTGCCATGCCCTTGCCCGCACCCTGGCGGGACGAATGACAATCCCTCTGAATGTGACCCCTCAATCCGCATATGTAGCATATGGGTAAGTCCATGTAGCATATTCCTAGGTGCATTTTCCCACACCTATAGCATGGGGGCTTCCTCTGCTGCTGGAATCTACCACCATGACGACCCTGCTGATTGGATCCCCTGTTGCCCTGACTGGGCCTGAAACGGCTCCACTGCTGCTGCTGACTAGGCCCTGATGGGGGTGCACTAGCCGAAGACTGAGCAAAGGAATGTGATGGCCCTAACGACCCTCCTTTGAATGTTGACTTGCCACCACCTAAAGAACCACCAAAGTTGCCCATAGATCGGGCCTTATTACTACCCTCTCACTCCATTCTGTTCCTTAATTTGCGGGTCTCTGTGGCTTGAGCGAATGCCACCATCATTCCATAGTTCATATCAGAATTCAAGGCTGCTGTAGCGGCCTCATTAATTACCAAGGGACTAAGGCCTTGTACAAATCGGCGAACTCTAGCCTCCATAGTGGGAAGCATATAAATAGCATATTTAGACAGGTACGCAAATCTCATATGGTAATCCCACACACTCAGGCTACCTTGCCTCAAGTTCTCAAACTCAGCAGCACGGGCTGCCTTAGTCTCGGCAGGCAAGAAATGATCAATGAAGGCATCGGCAAACTCACTCTACCTCGCCGGAGGGCTCCTTTCTTGACGGGACTCCTCCCATAGTTCAAACCAAGAATATGCCACCTCTTTCAGGCGGTAGGAAGCTAATTCCACTACCTCTGTTTTAGTAGCACGCATAACTCTGAGAGTCTTGTGCATCTAATCAATGAAATCCTGGGGATCTTCCTCTGGATTAGTACCCATGAACACTGGAGGATCTAACATGAGAAATTTGTTCACCCTGGAACCAGTAGAATCCCATGGCTGACTGGAAGAAGTGGGTGCAATATTTGACCTCTAGGTCTGGGAAGCCACTATTAAAGCCAACATCTGTATGGCTCCCCTAAGATCAACATCAGAAATACCAGAATCGGAAGCTGGAACTAGAGATGGAACTGGTATATCAGTTTGAGGAACTGTTGCACCTTCAGTAGGTGTAGAGACAGGTGCAGTCTGATAAGTTGTAGTAGAGTCAGGCAGTGTAGTAACTGGAGGAATATTCTCACTCCTCGGGTGCTCACCCGCATAATCAATTATACGATCAACTGTCACTCCTGAGGTGACATTGGCTGTTTGGCCAGTTCTTGCCTTCTTCTTAGGCGCCATGTACTGAAAATTAGAGCAACTCAGGAGTTAAAAGAGGAACAATCTTACAACAAGCTTTATCGCATAATCAAGAACATGAAAGAAGGGTATTATTTCTAAATTCCCATGTAGCATCCTAATTATAGATGTGGTCGATAACACACCGATAATAAGGACTCTACTAGACACGGCTCCGAGATATCCTAGGACACTTTAAAACCTTAGGCTCTGATACCAAGTTTGTCACGCCCCAAAATCGAGGAGCGCGACCGACGCTCAACCGAGTGAACCCAACAGAGCAAGCCTGTTAGATTCCTTCTACCCAAACTCATTCATGCATAAAGAGAATATATGTTTTCCTTAATTAAACAATAAAGTGGTCGTGTCTGCAATTACTAATTTCTTACCATAAGTTTCACCATTTTTAAAGTCTCAAATGGACAAGTAATACAACCACAACATAGCATAGTTTGTCTTTCCCAGCACCAATACACAACCCACACTATGTCGACGGAGCCTCTATAGATAAAGAAGAGTACAATGATAATGCCGGCAATAAAGCCCCGGCTATACCTCAAACAGAATACATAGAGTACAAAAAATTCATGACCCCGAAATGAAGTGGGGCTCAACAAGTCAGATGGGAAGAAGGTGCACTGCTATCACTGACCAATATCTCCTGCTGTGGAACCACCTGCATCTATTGAAAGACGCAGCGCCCCCGGCAAAAGGGATGTTAGTACTGTCGAATAGCACTAGTATGTATAACTAAACACTCTCTCAATAGAATGACAAATAATACAAATAAGATTATCATAATATCAATGAAAGCCTTAATTAACATCAAACCTCAATTTAGAATCAAGACAATGTTCAAATTAATTTCCATATCTCACATTGGGAGATTATTCGTATCGATATACCATTGTACACAATACCAGTATCATAATTCACCATAACAATAAAACTATTCACAATACCACTATTCACAAGACCAGTACCACGACACTCTTAGCACGGTGTCCGATCACGACCCGATCGGCTAGGCTATCTCAGTAGAGACATCAACCATAATTTCTCTCACTATCAATACCACCATCTTTAACATTGAGTCCGATCACGACACGATCGACTAGGTTATCCATTAGGGACATCGACCACAATCACAATTTCAATTACAATTTCCAGCACAATCACGGCCATCTGTGCGGCATGGTGTCCGATCACGACCTGACCGGCTAGGATGTCTTATTTGAGACATCAATCTTTTTATATCAATCATCGCATTTCATAATACTTTCACATCGTTTCATTTCATTGGCACTAGTGGCTATATTTATAAGATCATTCTTGGCACGTGGGCCATATTCAGTATCTCATGCTCACATTATCAATTTCAAATATCCTCCTCATCATCAACCAAAAAAAAAAAATTTAAATCAAAGTGTGTAGTACACATGTGAGCAATTTAGAGTCTAATGTACATAGACATATTTCACAATATTTGGCCTAATAGCCTCCATTTGAACTTGACTTAAAGTCGAAACATTATTAATGCACAACCCATATTTTAACACATCCTCAATTGGTAACATAACATGAATAGAGCATTTGGGATGCTTGTTGAACATATATCTTTCAACCCAATCTTACTCGGAATAGCTAATTTCATAATGAATTACTCGGGACTTACATAATTTACATGAATATCGTGGGATTCAATTCTAAGAGAAGAGTTTAGCTAACATACCTCACTTGGGCTTCCTTACACTCTAAATGTTCCGGAATGCTTAGCAACTTCAATCTTTTGTAGAAATATAACAAATTGAATCAAAATTAGGAAGATGATCATGGTTCTAGCTCACTTGAGCATTTTATCAAACACTAGGTGTGCATAAGGTTTCAATGTCCTTTTTATGAAGGATTTCATCATCCCACAACCCAATCTTTACCATTTTTAGCTCAACAATCTTCCTACACCCTTTGATAACATATGCATGTAAAATAAACAACTTTCATGCCTAGAAATTTATCTTGTTAGTTACCCATTTTCAGAAAATTTCGAAATTAGGGTTTAGGGTGTAGAATCTTACCTTTAGGATGAAGACCTAGTAAGCTTCCCTTCTTAATCTTCAATAACTTGAGCAAGAATTGAAGAAAAATTATTGAAGAACACCTTCTCACTCTAGGGCACTCTCTCTCACTCTAAAATATCAGATTATGTCTCAAAAATGGCCCAAAGAGTGTATTTAACGAAATAGGGTCGGGTTTTAAAAACCCCAAAATGGAGCTCCGGAACAAGGTATGCGATCACATATACGATCGCATAACCAATATGCGGACAACATATCGGTCGCATAATTGGTTACAAAATAGCCAAAAGAACTGCCTCTGTTTGGGGTCTCTATGTGGTCCGCATAACTGTTATGCGGTCGCATAATGCACCGCATAACAGTTATGCGGTCGCATAGTAGACCGCATAGTTGCTTCCAACTGATCCAATTACATGTATATTGTCTGTGTTTTCTTACGATGTATATGCGCTGATTGATCCGGGATCTACATTATCATATGTTACACCATTTGTGGCTAATAAGTTTGGCATTGAACCTGAATTGATAAGTAAACCCCTTGCGGTATCTACTCCGATAGGAGATTCTGTGATTGCTAGAAGGGTATATAGAGGTTGCACGGTGATGATTTGTTGTTGCCAAACCTCGGCGAATATATTTGAGTTAGAAATGGTTGATTTCGATGTGATAATGGGAATGGACTGGTTGACCTCATGCTATGTAAATGTTGATTGTCATACGAAGATGGTTAGGTTTCAATTTCTTGTTGAACCCATCATTGAATGGAAGGGGAGCATTGCTACACCAAAAGGTGGGTTTATTTCCTATCTTAAGGCAAGGAAGATGATCTCAAAAGTTTACAATTATCATCTCGTTCGCGTTAAGGATGCAGAGGCGAAGCTGCCTACTCTATAATCAATCCCTGTGGTCAATGAATTTCCAGATGTTTTCCCAGATGAACTCCCATGCCTTCCTCCTAAAAGGGATATTGAGTTTAGCATTGATGTGTTGCCTGACACTCAACCGATCTCTATCCCTCCATATAGGATGGCCCCGACATAGTTGCGAGAGTTAAAGGCACAGTCGAAGGACTTGCTGGATAAGGGCTTCATTAGGCCTAGCACTTTACCTTGGGATGCGCCAGTCTTGTTCGTGTGGAAGAAAGACGGGTCGCTACAGATGTGTATTGATTATCGACAGTTGAATAAGTTTACTATAAAGAACGAGTATCCACTTACAAGCATTGACGACCCGTTTGACCAACTCCAGGGTGCCAAGTATTTCTCCAAGATTGACTTACGTTCAGGGTATCATCAGGTGAGGGTTAAGGAGAAGGATATTCCAAAGACGGCCTTCCGAAAACATGATATGGGCACTTTGAGTTCTTGGTGATGTCGTTCGGGCTAACGAATGCCCTAGCAGCTTTTATGGATCTCATTCATAGTGTATTCAGGCCCTATCATGATGTGTTCGTGATCGTATTCATTGATGACATTCTGGTGTATTCTCGTTCAGAGGCGGAACACGCGGGCCAATTGCGGATAGTATTACAGACCCTTCAGGGTCGTAAGTTATATGCTAAGCTCCCCAAATGTGAATTCTGGCTAAACTCAGTAGCATTCCTTGGCCATGTGATATCTGACGAGGTTATTAGTGTCGACACTCAGAAGATCGATGCAGTAAAGAATTGGCCGAGACCTACAACACCGTCAGAAGTACACAACTTCCTGGGGCTAGTAGGATATTATAGGCGATTTGTAGAAGGGTTTTCCTCTATATCAGCACCATTGGCTAAATTAACACAGAAAGCTACCAAGTTGTAGTGGTCTGACGCTTGTGAATGTAGTTTTCGGAAGCTAAATAATTGATTGACATCTGCGCCAGTGCTCACTCTCCTAGAAGGAACAAAAGGTTATATGGTATATTGTGATGCCTCAGGTATAGGTTTGGGGTGCGTATTGATGCAACGTGGGAAGGTGATTGCTTATGCATCAAGACAATTGAAGAAACATGAAAAGAATTCCCCGACTCATGATTTGGAATTGGCTGCAGTAATATATTCTTTGAAGATATGGCGGCACTACTTATACAACGTCCATGTTGACATCTACACAGATCACAAGAGTTTACAATACATCTTCAAGAAGAAGGAGTTGAATTTGAGGCAGCGTAGGTGGCTTGAATTACTAAAAGATTACGATGTCGAGATATTGTACCATCCGGGTAAAGACAATGTTGTGGCAGACGCTCTCAGTCGTAAGTCAATGGGAAGCTTAGTACATATTGAGGCAAGTAGACATGGGTTGACTAAAGAGTTTCATCACCTAGCCAATATGAGAATCAGGTTGTTAGACTGTGATGACGGAGGTGTTACTGTACAAAATACATCAGAATCATCTTTGGTAGCCGAGGTAAAAGCACGGCAATATGAAGATCCTACCTTAGTATGATTAAGAGAGAGCATTCAGCAATGTAAAATTACTGCTTTTGAGATCGGAGGAGATAGGGCACTAAGATACCAGGGCCGATTATGTGTGCTTAATGTGGCAGGGTTGCAAGAGAAGATTATGATTGAGATTCATCAGTCCCGATATTCCATCCATCCTGTCTCGACAAAGATGTATCGTGATGTTAAATAACAGTATTGGTGGGATAACATGAAGAAGTCTATTGCAGAATTTGTAGCCCAGGGTACTAATTGTCAACAAGTAAAGATCGAGCATCAGAAACCCGGTGGATTGATTCAGAATATAGAGATTCCGACTGGGAAATGAGAGGTGATTAATATGGACTTCATTATTGGATTACCTCGCTCTTATCATACGTTTGACTCCATCTGGGTGATAGTTGATCGACTTACAAAATGTGCCCATTTTATGCCAGTTAAGACAACTTACATGGCTAAAGATTATGCGAAGTTCTATATCAAGGAGATTGTTAGGCTTCATTGTGTGCCAGTTTCTATTATATCACATCGAGGAGCTCATTTTACGGCTAACTTTTGGAGGTATTTTGAGAAGGGTTTAGGCATACAAGTGAATCTGAGCACTGCATTCTATCCGCAGAGTGACTGACAGGCTGAACATACCATTCAGACACTTGAAGATATGCTATGAGCATGTGTTCTAGATTTCAAGGGGAATTGGGATGACCATCTGGAACTCATAGAATTCGCCTACAATAATACCTACCATTCTAGTGTTAAAATGGCCCCGTACGAGGCATTGTACGGGAGGAGATCTAGATCACTAGTTGGATGGTTCAAATTCGGTGAGACATAATTATATGGGAAAGATTTGATTCACCAAGCCGTTGAGAAGGTGAAAGTGATACAAGAGCGATCGAGGATGGCACAAAGTAGGCAAAAGTCTTATTCCGATGTCCGACGTCATGATCTGGAATTTAAGGTTGGTGATTGGGTTTTCCTGAGGATCTCGCTGTTGAAGGGTGCCACGGCATGTCCGGAGAATGGATCTCGCCAATAACCACTGAACTGGGCAGCCTACTGTGGTGGGGGAGTTGCGTCTACCTGCCTATCAGGACCTGCTACACGACATGCGGCATCTACAAATAAAAAGGACGTCAGTACGAATAAAGTACTGAGTATATAAGGCAGGAAAGCATAAGTAAGAAAAGTAATGTAAACCGGGATAAAGAATATACAACCTGTAACATTAGGGCACCTCTGAGGGATACTGACATGAAATGCATGATGCATACATATATATACATAAACTTTTAAAACATACGCCTCTGTGGGCATCATTATCATCATATCGTACCCGGCCGTAATAGGCTCCGTAAAAATGTACCCGGCCATCATAAGGCTCGGTAGAATCGTACTCGGCCATGTGGAGCTCGGTTAAAACCTACTGATCAGTGGTTGCACAATAGGTGTTGTACCCGGCAGACTATAGCACGGCTCGGTAGAGTAAAATAGATATATATATATATATATGATGCGTGCTGGACTCATTGGAATCACATTTTGAACGATTCAGAGTGACGTAAGGTCAGGATCCTTCGTGCGCGTTATTAGGATTAACTCTTCATCAAGAATCTTATAAGAATTAGGAAGTACCAACAACATTTATAACATAAGAATAATAGAAGTAACAACAACATCAATCGTTCCATAAGAAGGGAAACAATGTAAGTACTGCTAGCTTCTAAGAGTGGAGTGTCTTTGGAAGCTCGTTCATTACATTATGTACAATCGGAGTCGTGAAAAAGAAGGAAAGGGATAGCCTCACATACCTTGTATATACTTCCCAACCTCAAGCTATGCAAATTTCACGACTCCTTAGTCTACAGTAAGAGAAATGACACTATCGTTATCATTTAAGATTCGTAACTATTATGTATCAACCGCAACCTATTTTACGATGAAATGGACAGCACCTCCCCTATTTATATGACTTCCCACATATTAAAAAAACCACCAAACAGCCCAAACAACATCAATAATAATCATATTGAGCCTCATAAAACAGTCCACCAACCAATAACATTACTAACAAGCCTTTTGATATATATATATATCTCACAAGTTCTAGCTTTAACGACTTAGCCGTAACTTGGATAATCTTAAATACATGTAGGGTAAGAGGTTCTTTACCTTTAAACAGAAATAACAACTCCAATTTGACCTTAATTTACCATGAAGTGTCCCTCCAATGCTGCCACAAGAACAAGGAAGCGAAACTAGCAATCAATCAGGGTTTTTCGGCACTAGAATCACTTTAGAAGACTTGAAATAAACTAGGGTTGATATTAAAAACATGAGGGAGTATTTTACAGAACATAAACCACTTAAAACAACCTCCCACAAGAGCTGGAACAACACAAAAATCAGCAACAACAAGAAGAACAATAAACTTACTAGCGCAACGGGATTCCCGACACTTGATTTGTGTTGTTTGCCCTTTATTTTGGTCTTGGATCATGAGAGAACTTGGAGAGAGTGTTTTAGGGTTGTAAGGTCTGAATATACTAAAAAATAATGACTTAAAACGTGGTTTAGGCGTGTTATATGTATCCATATGTATCAACCGCCTATGTGGGCCCCACAGAGAGCTGCTTGGCGCAGTCTCGTAAAAACACGAATAACTCTCTACTCCGAGATCGTATAGACAAACGGTTTAATGCGTTAGAAATTAGACTCATAGATATTCAATTTGGTGGGTAGATAACCCCGTTATTCCAATTAAATTGGGAGAAAAACTTAGTAACATTTGACCTAAAGTTTAAGTAAAATTATGAACGTAAGTTGCGACAACGTTTGTCGACTTTTGTTTCATAACTCGCTTGACATCAAGACTTATGATACGGATATTATATGATTCAAATACCTTAAAATACTACCTCTTGGGAATATTAATCACCTCTAGTTTTACCCGAAAATACCGGTTACAACATCCTTGATTGTTTAACTTCTAATACTTGTTAACCACTCTTATACACCCTTGTATCTTTTAAGACCAATAGGATTAACTTCTTATCATCTCAAAGATAATCTCTTCTCGAATTTACGTCGACTAACTTACGGTGTGATCTAACGTACGTGAATATGGGTTGTAATACCCTCCCCCTCTTAGGAACATTCGTCCTCGAATGTAAGTATTTATGGGGAGTCTAACTCATCGTGGATTCCGACGGAAATTTCTGGATGAGTTTCCCCTATAAAATGGACACTAGCCAAACTTCCAAGCAGTTAAACCCAACCTATGGCCTTACAAGGCTATACAAAGTATTATGGATATGTACATTATCTGATTTCACCTTTTATTATTAAGAAATAGTATTCTCAAGCTATTGCTTACCTCATAGAGCTGTTTCACCTTCTAATGCATCCTGCGTTCCCCCGACATCCTCGTTCTCTTCAATCTGGAACAGGTAAGGGTATTTAAACTTCATCTCCTCTTCTTCTTCCCATGTCATTTCATCTGTATTCTTGTTCCTCCACAATACTTTGACGGAAGCTACATTCTTTGTTCTCAGCTTGCGGACTTGTCAATCTAATATAGCCACTGGCACTTCTTCATATGATAGATCCTCTAAATCTTGTACATCTTTGATAGGGATGACCCGAGAAGGGTCACCAATACATTTCCTCAACATAGATACATGGAATACTGGGTGAACAAATTCTAATTCTGATGGCAATTCTAACTCTGTGCACTTTTTGATAAATTATGAACTCGTATCCGTGATAATAGTTTTGGCATTATTGTTGTGATTTCGTCGCACATGTGGATACGTTGAGCAGATTGTTTGGGTATTGGAATGAGGTTTTAACCATGTAAGCATGAGGCTTCTTCCATGCGAGTGTGATTGGTATTGTGGTACGGGGACTTTTCCATGCAGGCATTAGGTTTCTTCCGTGCGAGTGTGTTCGATATTGGCACGAGGTCCTCGGAGTGCGAGTGTGAGTTATGTTGTCATGAGTTCTTTGTCGTACGAGTGTTATTGGTACTGTGGTATGATGTCTTTGCCATGCGAGTGAGGCTGGCAATCTGGTGTGAGGTATTATAGGTGTGAATTTCTATTTTAATGATTTGTTGCTTAAGCTGATTTGTTTCCTTATTTTTACCAGTTATCACTTGCTCCGATGATATTATTGTTGTTGTTTATATTATCCTTTCTATTGCCAGCCTTTTGATTTATTGCATATGTTATTTTCACTAGTAAGTATCACATGACTTGAACCTCATCACTACTTCCCCGAGGCTAGTCTAGATACTTACTAGGTACCGACCATGGTGTACTCATACTTCACTTCTGCATATTTTTGTGCAGATCGAGGTGTTGAAGGTAGCAGATATGGGCAGTGAGAGCTTCACATATTGTGAGGATTCGAGGTAGCTGTATTGACCACCGCAGTCCTTTGAAGTCCTTTTCTTTTTATTTATATTGTAATTTGATCAGTATTGTGTATTTTAGATATTTCTATGTATTCAACTAGAGCTCGTGACTTTGTACGGCATAGTTTTGGGAGGTTATGTTGAGTATTTCCGCTTCGTCTTGTATTAACCCTATTTATGAATTTATGTTAAACTCTGTTTCGTTACATCATGCTTCTATTATTTTAAATAATGTTAAGTGATTGGCTTACCTAGTTTTAGAAATGAGGTGCCATCACGCCCCATGTGGGGGGATTTAGGTCGTGACAAAGGTTGCTATACATTTGACTCGATGTCCCGTATGTTAATGCTACGAGGATGTGTGCACAAGCCAGTTTATTTTATTCATTTGAAATAGAAGGTCCTATAAGAAACTCTTCAATTAAAGTCCTTTGTTGAGAATTTTGAGAAGTAATTTAAAAGTATTAACCTAAGGTTATAACTCGATTCATGGAAATTATTGTAGAACTCAATTCCTAAGAGGTTATATGTAAGAGAGATGTAATAAAGATGTTCCACAAATGATGGATCTGGTGCAAAAGTATGTACATGCAAGGTTTTGTGACTAAATGTCATGTTAAGATCATTTTTATGTAGCCTCTTCACTATAGACATCCATATACAACAAGGGAAGTTATATGGCGCTCATAATGATGTACTAATGAGGGACTTACTTGTTGTCTTTTGGTTGTCGGGGCAGAGACTTATCTGATGCCCTTGACTCCACACCCATAACATGCATTGGTACCTTTCCACCTTATGACACCTCCTACACTTCTCACAATGATGATGAGGTCTGCTAAGCTAGCTCGCCCCATTGGTGAGATCTTTGGTACCATCCTTTTTGAATACACCATGTGCATCCTCCCTACCTTTCCTTTTGGTCCTCATAGCCGGAGGGTTAACAATCATTGTACTAGCTTGCGGTGTGGGTTCCGGCGCCACTCTTAGTCGTTGCAGGTTGCACTGCCTTGGAAGGTGCCCGAGCCCGCCTCCCCTAAAACGCTCTTGAACATAGTTGCAACACTGTACCAAATGTTTATTTCCGTATGTCGGGTAGACTTGGCTGGGTGTACCCAGCTTGGGGCATTTATTCTTTTTTTGCCCCCTCTTTCAACAACCATAACATATCTTAAGACTCATATAACATATCCTCAAGTGACATCTCTTACAAATCAGACATCCTCACTTGTTGGCACGAACAACCCTGTTTCATTTCTCAGGTGCTTGCGCCGCATGATTCGGTATCGTGGGGGCATTTCCATGAAGGGGAACAAGGGAATTTCCCCTAGAAACTAGTGCTTCCAATCCCTCTCAGGCTCAACCCATTCTTCCAACGAACTCTTGTGCAATCTCCCCCATATTCAAGGGTGGGGACACTCCCTCTTCACCGCCTCGAACTCGTGGACTACTCATCTGAAAAAAGAGACAAAATGGAAAAGTTAGCTTCCATAACATATGCATTGACCCATTAAAAATCATAAAGACGTATTTAAATCACTTGAAGGCTATAACCTCATATTCATCTACATAAGAAAACATAAAAATATTGAAACATTTTCAAAGAAAAAGCGCATGGCAATAACAAATAGAAAAATATGTAGAGGTTCATGAGCATTTGACAAATCAATTTTTTGAAGCATTTTGATAGTGTACTTTCACGGCATAAATGTCATGACTTGGGAAGAAACACGTGGATAGCATATAATTACTTTTCACCCATAATCATATATTAGCAATTTTGAAACTAAGGTGTGGAAGCATGTATAAATCATACTTTGGAAGATCATGGAGGATTTCACAGAAATCGATTCTATGGGAAGGAGCTTAGCCAAACATACCTCTATCAAGCTCTTTTTTGGGTCACAACAACGTTCCCCTACCCTTTATACATAAATCCACATTAACATAGTTTAATATAATCACTATTTAGTAGGAATTCTCATAATGTAGGTCTTTTTAGGCATTTCATCGAACACCTAACATGCATAATCGACTACAAGCTTATATACTGGGATTTCTTTACCCCGCAACCAATTTCCAAGAAATAATCAACCCAAAATAGTCCAAAAATACCCAAAACCTCCATACCACCTGTATTGGCACCTGCATGCCCAACGACTTACTCCAAACACAAGAATAACACTACTCATTCAACACACAAATCCAAATTCGAGATTGAGGGCTTATAGATTTTGATCACCATCCCATAAGTCCCGACATAATAAAATCCTACTAAAACCCATTATTAAACTTTGCATGAGAGCTAGGGATGAAGTATTACCTTGTATGTAAAAGATCTTGCGTGATTCCACCTTGAATCCCTAAGATTAGAGCAAGAAATGATAATGTAGAGGTGTTAGAGCTCCCCCCACCCTCTCTATAGTGTTTCCCTATCATAAAATACTATTTTCTTCCTTCTACAATAAACCCATAAGGCCTTATATCAAAATAGAATGGGTTAGAACTATGGCGGATCGAAATAACCCGCGAAAAGGCTATGCGGTCCACGAAATGAATAGCGGAATGGACCACTGATTTGAAACTGGACAGGACTATGGCGGATTTGCGGTCCACGGTTCTGCAGTGTCACGACCCAGAATCCCAACCCATCATGATAGCGCCTAACACACCAGCCAGGGAAGCCGAAATATAACAATAAAGAACCAAAACAATAAAATTTATAAAAATAGCATAAGTCTGAAATCTCAATATGACAAGATACATCTAATACAAGATAATTCCCCCAAAAATTGGTAAATACGGAGTCATGAGCTCTATAATGAAATACAATTCTAAAAATTAAATAATGATACTTTTTGAACTGGAATAACAGTACATAAGAAAAGACAAGTCAAAACTGCGGCCAAGAATGCAGCTCTACCTCGCCTCTCGAAGCTCAGTCCAACAAGTAAAGCTATAACTGGTCCCCACACCTTGATCTGCACAATTAAGTGCGGAGTATAGTATGAGTACAACCGACCCAATGTACTCAATAAGTATCTTAACTAACATTGTGAGGTAAAAGAAGCGATAACTATAAATTATACTAGTTATAAACTGTATTGTTTCATCATTTTTAACAAGTATAGAACAATAATGAAATCAAGTCGTAAAGCACAGAAAGGAGCATCTTTGTATATATGTGTACAGTTACTCTAATACTCTGCTCAGTCAATGTTCAACATATAGAGATGATATGTAATTAAATAAGGTAATTAACCACAGAAATTTCAAGAAAAGATGAAATGCAAGATCCGAACAAAGCACTGGCTAGATTTCCTCAACCTTTGAATATCCGTACCAAAGCACTGATCAGTTTCCCTTAATTTCCGCGTGTACACCATCAGGAGAGAAACATGTGAGGGTCACCTAGGGGGATGGATCAATATCAATATGAAAGCATGACCAATTCAACGTGCTACCAGCCCGGCATGGTCACTAGCTCAATATCATAATTCACCCTGCGTGGTCACATGCATAACAGTACAATCTGCCTAGCGTGGTCACAGGCATAACAACACAATCCGCCCAGCGTGGTCATATGCATAACAACACAATCCGCCCAGCATTGTCACAGGCATCCAGTCCAAATCATATCACACAGAGGCAAAAGTATACATGTATATGATGAATTGATAACATATCTCATGCTCCTGGACTGGTATAAGTGACATGCTAGAGTGTAGGCATGTGCATAGTGCGCTATCATAGCTCAACTGATAATTTTCATCGAAAAATTTAACAATAATCAATTTCATTCAGGGAATAAGCCTCTATGTAACCTCAACACGGCTCAAATAGTTCACAATAATGTTACAAATATGATAAACATCAAAGCTTAAAGTTTAACAATCAACTCTAGGAATATCACAGCCTAAGCACTACATGATCATGAATAAATACTCTGGTGTTAGCACATGGGCTCAAACCCCACACATGTGCGCACCCATAGCACGTAGCTATCACAAATAATTCAGGCAACTAGTGCCTCAACCATGTTTAGATAAGATACTTATCTCAAGCAAGCCAAATATTTCCTCTAACAAACCTTTCCCGCGCGCATCAATCTTTGGACGGCTCGAATCTATCCAAAATAATGCAATACCATCAATAAAAGCCATAGGAAGGGATTCCAAAATACAAAGTTAAGATCGTTAGCTCAAATAAAAAAGTCAACCTCGAGCCCGCACCTCGAAACCCGACAAAATTCACAAATTCCGAACACCCGTTCAATTATGAGTCCAACCATACCAATATCATCTAATTCCAACCACAAATTGACCCTCAAATCCCCTAATTTCACTCTCCAATACTATAGTCCAAAAATCCCCAAATTCTAACTTAGATTCATGAAAATTAGGTGTAATAATCAATGGTTATTCAATATTTATGGACAAAAGTGATTAAAAGTCACTTACCTCTTCAATCTAGGTAGAAATCTCTCCAATAATCACCCTAGTCCGAACTCTTAAATCCCAAAAATGATAAAAACAACTAAACCCTTCGATTTAAAGATTCGCACCATCATAGGTGCAAAATCTCATTAACTTCCCGACCAAGCACACCTACGGTCAAAGATCCGCACCTGCGAGACCGCTTATGCGATCTCTTGCCTGCTCCTACGCATCCGCACCTGCGGACCACGTATCGCATTTGCGACCAAGGCGAAACCCATCCAACTCCGCACATGCAAACCTCTCTTCGCAGAAATGCTTCCGCTTCTGTAAAAAATAATGAGCATCGCCGATCCTCTCAGTCTCCACTTCATTTTGCATATGCACCCATCTCACCGCCCCTATGGTGCCGCATCTGCGGCTATTCCCTCCATAGGTGCCAACGTACCAGATGCATGAAACTTCAGCCAACATTCCAAGACCAAAGCTAATCCTAATTCAATTCGAAACACATCCGAGGCCCCCGCGACCCCATCCAACAATACCAACAAGTCCTAAAACATAATAGGAACTCGCTAGAAGCCTCAAATCATATCAAACAACATTAAAACCACGAATCGCGCATTGATTCAAGCCTAATGAACTAATGCACTTCCAATTTCTAAAACCAATGCTGAACCATATCAAACCAACTCCGATTGACCTCACGTTTTGTACACAAGTCATAAATTACACAACAGACCTATTCCAACTTCCGAAACCAAAATTTGACCTTGATATCCACAAAGTCAACTCTCAATCAGACCTCTCAACTTTCCAAAGTGTCAACTTTCAAAACTTCGCCAAAATGCACCAAATCAACCTACGGCCCTCCAAATCTAAATCCGGACATACGCCTAAGTAAAAAATTACCATATGAAGCTATCAGAATCATCAAAACTCCATTTCGGAATTGTCTACACATAAGTCAACATCTGTTCAATTCTTTTAACTTAAGCTTCCAATCTTGGGACTAAGTGTCCCAATTCACTCTGAAACATCCCCGGAACCAAGCCCACCACTCCATAAAGTCACGTAACCACAAGTAAATATAGTATAAGCAATAAACAGGGGAACGGGGCTGCAATACGCAAAATGACCGGTCGGGTCATTATATTCGACCCCTCTTAAACAAACGTTCATCCTCGGACGGGTCTAGAATCATACCTGGAGCCTCAAATAGGTGTGGGTAGCTGCTTCGCATCTCTTGGGGCCTCATACCGGCTAGAATCATATATGGAGCCTCATACCGTGGGTTTAGAATCATACCATGGGTCTAGAATTATGCCTGGAGCCTCATACCAGCTGGCCTTTCTAGCAAACTTTCAGTGATGCAATATTCTTTGACCTCAACATTCGAAACTGCCGATCTAAAATTGCCATCGGCTTCACATCATAAGCCAAATTCCCATCTAACTGAACCTTGCTGAAATCCAAAACATGAGACCAATCACCATAGTACTTCCGGAGCATAGAAACATGAAACACTGGGTGAACATCCAATAGACTAGGTGGAAATTCAAGCTTGTAGGCTATCTCTCAAGTACTTCAAAAGGGCCAATATACCATGGACTCAACTTGCCCTTCTTCCTGAACCTCATCACACCCTTCATGGGCTAAACTCTAAGCAAAACCCTCTCATATACCATGTATGCAACATTACGAACCTTCCTTCCAGCATAACTCTTCTGCCTAGAGTGCGATGTACGAAGCCGATCCTGAATCAACTTGACTTTCTCCAAGGCATCCCGAACCAGATCAGTACCCAACAACCTAGCCTCTCCCAGCTCAAATCAACCAACTGGAGAACGGCACCGCCTCCTATATAAAGCCTCATAAGGAGCCATTTAAATACTCGATTGGTAGCTGTTGTTGTAGGCAAACTCTACAAGTGGTAAGAACTGATCCCATGATCCCTTGAAATACATAACACCGGTGCGTAGCATATACTCCATGATCTGAATGGTGCGCTCGGACTGTCCATCCATCTGGGGATGGAATGATGTTCCCAACTAAACTCGCGTGCCCAACTCTCGTTGCACTTCTCTCAAAAAACTATGATGTGAATTACGTGCCTCGATCGGAAATAATGGACATTATACACCATGAAGGCGAACAATCTCACAGATATAGATCAGAACCAGCCGCTCTGAGGAATTGGTAGTCACAACTAGAATAAAATGTGCGGACTTAGTCAATCGGTCCACAATCACCCAAACTGCGTCAAATTTCTTCAAAGTTCGTAGAAGCCCAACAAGGAAATCCATAGTAACACGCTTCCATTTCCACTCGAAAATCTCAAGTCTCTGAAGCAAACCACCTGGCCTCTGATGCTTGTATATTCTACTATATCCTTCTTCATTTTTCTACACCAATAGTGCTGCCTCAAAACCAGATACATCTTCGCGGCACCCAGGTGAATGGAATACCGCGAACTAAGCTCCGAAACATCTAATCTCATAAAAATATTGGCCAAGTCCTGAACATCCAATGCTAACGTTCTCTCACCAACTGGAATATATACAAGGCAACCCACACTGTCAGCCTTTCTGCTCAAGGCATCGGCCACTACATTGGCTTTCCCGGGATGATACAAAATGGTGATATCATAGTCTTTTACCCTATCCAACCACCTCCGCTACCTCAAATTTAGATCCTTCTACTTAAACAAGTGATGCAGACTCCGATGATCTGTAAATACCTCACAAGACACGCCATAGAGATAATTCCTCCAAATCTTCAATGCGTGAACAATGGCTACCAACTATATATCCTGAACGGGGTAGTTCTTCTCATGGGACTTCAACTGGCACGAAGCATAAGCAATCACCCTACCCTCCTGCATCAATACACAACCAATACCTGATCCGCGAAGCATCATAATATACTGTATAAGAACGAGAAGCTAATGGTAGAACTAGAACTGGAGTTGTGGTCAAGGCAGTCTTAAGCTTCTGAAAGCTCTCCTCACACTCATCCGACCACCTAAATAGGGCATCCTTCTGGGTCAATCTGATCAAAGGTGTAGCAATGGATGATAAACCCTCCACAAAACGGCGATAATATCCGGCCAAACCAAGAAAACTCCAAATCTCAGTTGCTAAAGATGGTTTGGGCCAACTCTGAACTTCCCCAATCTTCTTCGAATCCACCTTGATACCCTCATTGGACACCACGTTCCCCAAGAATGCCACATAATCAAGCCAAAACTCACACTTGGACAATTTTGTATATAGCTTCTTCTCCCTCAATGTCTGGAGTACAATCCTCAGATGCTACTCATGATCCTCCTGGTTGCGTGAGTACACCACTATATCGTCAATGAATACTATGATAAAATAATCAAGATATGGCTGGAATACACTGTTTATCAGGTGCATGAAGCATGTTGTGGCATTGGTCTGCCTAAAAGTCATCACAAAAAACTCGTAATGACCATAGCGGTTCCTGGATGTTGTCTTCAGAATATTAGAATCCCGGATGTTCAACTGGTGATACCCAGATCTCAATTCAATCTTAGAGAACACTCTAGCACCCTGAAGCTGGTCAAATAAGTCATCAATGTGTGGTAAAGGATACTTGTTCTTAATGATAACTTTGTTCAACTGCTTGTAATCAATGCACATCCGCATAGTATCATTAATCTTCTTCACATATAGAAGTGGTGCACACCAAGGTGACACACTAGGCTTGATGAATCCCTTATGAAGTAGCTCCTAAAGTTGTTCCTTCAATTCTTTCAACTCTGATGGTGCCATACGATACAAAGGAATAGATATAGGTTGAGTGCCCATCACCATATCAATACCAAAATCAATGATGGCATGCCCGACAGGTCTGCAGGAAACACATCTTGAAAATTTCTCACTACCGGAATAGACTCATGGTAGGAGTATCAGCACCAACATCCCTCACAAAGGCTAAATATGCCAGACATCCCTTCCCAACCATCTATTGGGCCTTCAAATATGAAATCACTCTACTGGAAACATAGTCCAGAGAACCTCTCCACTCAACCCTAGGCAATCCCGGCATCGTGAACGTCACGGTCTTAGCATGACAATCAAGAATAGCATGACATGGTGATAACAAATCCATGCCTAAAATCATGTCGAAATCAACCACGCTAAGCAGTAAAATATCAAATCTCGTCTCTAATCCCCCAATAGTAACAACACACGATCGGTACACACAATCCACAATAATAGAATTACTCACCGGCGTAGATACATGAACATGCATAACTAATGAATCACGGGGCATGTCCAAATAATGAGAAAAGTATGATGACAAGGCCAAATAATACTAAATCATCCATGTGAAATACTGAAACAATACCTATGATCACGGCATAGGAGGCGACTGCCTCTGGCCTGGCTGGAAATGCGTAACAACGGTCCTGACCACCACCTGATCGACCTCCCCCTCTAGGGCGGCCTTGAGCTGGCTAGGCCCCACCCCAATCTAGGTGTGTGGGTGGTATAGCTGTTGGTGCTGGTTCATAGGCTGAGAGCTCTGCTTTTGGAAACCTACTCAATATTCTGGGGCAATCTCTCTTGAGATGCCAAGTCTCCACACTCATACCAACCCCTCTTGATAAGCTGCTAACCCTTATAGCCCAAAGAACTGCCTGCGGAAAAATATGCAGATGGAGCATGGTAAAACCCTGTGCCAACAATGCACTGAATGATGACTGAGCTGGGCGGGCACTATAGGAACTATATCTAACTAAAGAACCACGAGGAACATGGCGAGTTTCATGAACGGGTCTAGAAGCACGACCTCTACCGTGGTTGGACTGGCCTCCAGATGAGGCACTACTAAAACCACCTGAACTATGAGGCCTCTTGGCCTCCCGCTCCTCATGCTCCTACATGCGAAATAGATATAAGCGTCTAGCAATAACGACCACCACATCAAACCTTGCACCCGTCGCAACCTCCCGAGCCATAATAAAGTGTAATCCATAGTTGAGGCCATCAATGAACCTCCTAATCTTCTCCCTCTTAGTGGGAACCAACCATATTGTGTGACGATCCAGCTCTGAAAACCTTATCTCTTACCTAGTCATGGTCATACCCTCTTGGCATAGCTTCTCAAACTGTCTACGCAAGTCCTCTATGCGAGTCTGTGGGATAAACATTTCTAAGAAGTGAAATGAGAACTCATGCCATGTAAGTGGCTCGGCATCAGCTGGCCTACTCAATTCATAAGCCTGCCACCATTGGTAATCTACCACCGTCAGCTGAAAAAGTAGTGAATGAAACCCTACTAGTGTCCAAAATACTAGAAATGCAAAAACTCTACTAACACCGGTCTATAAAATCTTGAGCATCCTCCGACTCTGCTCCATTGAATTCTTGAGGCTTAAGCCTCCCAAACTACTCCAGTCTCTTCTACTCTGCATCACTTATTTGGGGACCAACCTCGGCCCTAGCAGCAGCAATCGACTAAAATGGCAATACACCCGGTGTTTGGAGTCCCTGAGCTAGTTGTTCTGGAGTATGGGCAACAAGAGTCTAGGCACCTCCTCCAGCCTATTAAGTGGCTGGTGTAGTTGGTACTAAGACTACTTGAGCAAGACTCGTGCACATAGTCAAATATGGGCTAAGGCCTCCTGAAGGCAAAGAATCACAATGGGCACTGCTGGTGCTTGAGTTGGTCCCACCGGCTCAACCACATCTGGTACCTGCTCCTGATTTGGAGCAACTGGTGGCTCCGTAGGTGATGCTCTGGCTGTAGTATGAGCCACACCCTGGCCTCTACCGTGGCTCGGATTCTCATGGCCCTAACTAGTGGTAGTGGTGGTCGTCCGCCCAATCCGGTCACACATATCCTCACAAATTGTGAGAGAATAGAATAGTCAAGTTTCAAATATCGGAATAACAAATGTGCACGAGAAGAATGCAAGAAAGTGTAGTTTCCTAATAGTTTTATAGCCTCTCAAATATAGGTACAGTCATCTCCACACCGATCTACAAGACTCTACTAAACTTGCTCATGACTCGTAATACCTATAAACCTAGGCTACTAATACCAACTTGTCACGACCTAAAATACCAACCCATCATGATAGCGCCTAACAAACCTACCAGGCAAGCCGAGATATAACAATAAAGAACTAAAAAAATAAAATTTATAGTCTAAAATCTCAATATGACAAGAGACTACTAATATAATATATATCCCCCAAAAACTGGTAAATACAGAATCATGAGCTCTACAACGGAATACAAGTCTAAAAACTGAATAATGATACTGTTTGAACTTAAACAACAGTACATAAGAAAAGTCAAGTCAAAACAGCAGCAAAGAATGCAGCTCTACCTAGCCTCTCGAAGTTCATTCTAACAAGCAAAGCTACTACTAATAACTGGTCCCCACACCTGGATCTGCACACTTAAGTGTAGGGTGTAGTATGAGTATAACCGACCCAATGTACTCAATAAGTATCGTAACTAACCTCGACGAGGCAAAATAAGCAAGAACTATAAATGATATACAGTTTCATCATTTTTAACAATTAAAGAAAAATAATAAAATCAAGTCATAAAGCCCATAAAGGAGCATTTGTGTGTGTATGTGCATAGTTACTCAAATACTCTGCTCAATCAATGTTCAGCATATAGAGATGATATATAATTAAATCAGGTAATTAACTGCATAAATTACAAGTAAAGAATAAATGCAAGATCAGAACAAACCACTGAACAGATATCCTCATCTTTTCCATATTCGTACCAAACCACTGATCAATTTTCATCAATATCCGCATGTACACCATCAAGAGAGAAACATGAGAGGCTGACCCTAAGGGGGATGGATCCATATCCACATGCAAGCACGACCAATTCAATGTGCTATCATCCCGGTGTGTTAATATACACAATATCATAATCCGCCCGGCATGTTCACAGACATAACAGTACAATCCGCCTGGCGTGGTCACGTGTATCCAGTCTAAATCATATCACACAAAGGCAAATATACAAGAATACATGTATATAATGAATGAATAATATATCTCATGCTCCTAGACTGTACAATTGACATGGTAGAGTGTAGGCATGTGCATAGTGTGTTATCATAGCTCAACCGACAGAATTTAACAATTATCAAGTTCATTCAGGGAATAAGCCTGTATGTAACCTCAACAAAGCTCAAATAGTTCACAACAATGTTACAAATGTAAGAAACATGATAGCTTAAAGTTTAATAGTCAACTCTGGGCATATCACAGCCTAAGCACTACCGGAGCATGAATAAATATCCCGGTGTTAGAACATGGGCTCAATTCCCACACATGTGCGCACCCATAGCACGTAGCTATCGCAAATAATTCAGGAAACTAGTGCCTTAACAAAGTTTAGATAAGATACTTAACTCAAGAAAGATAAATTATTCCTCTAACAAACCCTTCCCACGCGTTTCAATGTTAGGACGACTCGAATCTAGACAAAATAACGCAACACCGTCAATAAAAGCCATAAGAAGTGATTCCAAAAGACAAAGCTAAGATCTTTAACTCAAATCAAAAAGTCAACGCAAAAGGTCAACCCTGGGCTCGCACCTCGGAACCCGATAAAATTTACAAATTCTGAACAACTGTTCAATTACGAGTCCAACCACACCAAAATAATTTAATTCAAACCACAAATCGACCCTCAAATCCTAAAATTTCACTCTCCAAATACATAGTCCAAAAATCCCAAAATTCTAACTTATATTCATAAATATTAGGTGTAATAATCAATGGGTATTCAATATTTATGGACAAAAGTGATTAAAAGTCACTTACCTCTTCAATCTAGGTGGAAATCTCTCAAAATATCGCCCTAATCCGAACTCCAAAATCCCAAAAATGAGAAAAATAACTAAACCCTGGAATCTAAATCACTGCCCAGTGATCTCGCTTCTGTGGCCCTCAGAGTCGTACCTACGACACCACACCTGCGGATTCACCACCGCAAGTGCGAAATCTCATTAACTTCTAGACCTAGCACACCTACGGTCAAAGCACCACACCAGCGAGACCGCTTATGCGGCCTCTTGCCTGCTACTGTGCATCCACACCTACGGACCGTGTATTGCATCTGTGACCAAGGCTAAACCCATCAAACTCCATACCTGCAGACCTCTCATCGCAGAGGCGCTTTCGCTTATGCGGAAAAATATGCGCATCAGCAATCCTCCCAATCTCCACTTCATTTCGAACTGCGCCTATCTCACCGTGCGGCCATTCCCACTGCAGGTGCGAATGCACCCGATGCCTGAAAATTTAGCTAACACACCAAGACCAAAACTATTCTGAATTCAATCCGAAAATACAGTACGAACTCGGTCAAAGCCTAAAAGCACATCAAACAACACCAAAACCATGAATCGCACATCGATTCAAGCCTAATGAACTAATGCACTTCCAACTTCTAAAACCAATGTCGAACCATAGCAAACCAACTCTGATTGATCTCAAATTTTGTATACAAGTCGTAAATGACACAACAAACCTACTCCAACTTCTAGAACTAAACTTCGACCCCGGTATCAACAAAATCAACTCTCAGTCAAACCTCTCCACCTTCCAAACTTTTAACATTCCAACCCTTGCTAGAATGCACCAAATCAACCTACGACCCTCCAAATCTAAAACCGGACATACGCCTAAGTCAAAAAATCACAATACGAAGCTATCGGAATACTCAAAATTATATTTCGTAGTCATCTACACATGAGTCAACATCCGGCCAATTCATTTAACTTATGCTCCCAACCATGGGACTAAGTGTCCCAATTAATTCTTATTTATACCAGAAACTAAACCAACCACCCCAGCAAGTCGCGTAACCACAAGTGAATATAGTATAAGAAATAAAAAGGGGAACGTGGCTACAATACGCAAAATGGCCGGTTGGGTATTTACATACGGTCCGCACATTGGACCGCGAAGTCTTCGTCTTCCAATGCTGAGTTTACGACTGATATGCGCTCCGTATAACCCATCGCAAAATGACCTCCAAAATGAAGTTGCTTATGAATCGATTCATGATGGTTATGCGGTTAGCATAACCAATTCGTGGTCCACATAATTGACCGTAGAATCGCCCTTTTTCTACAAATTCTGCTACCTACATGATGTATCGCATAGTCCACAAATATGTACAACAACAAGCTTACAGACTTCCGAACACATTAGCTTTACTTTTGCACTAAAAACCTTATATCCTTGGTGAACTTTTACGAGGCCTTACAAAACGACCCTATGAAGCCTATTCCCCACACATCAAAGATCTCGACCTCAAGTATGCCCTTCATATGCATCTCATGCCTCCTTGAATTATACCCATTCATTTTCACCTATCACGCCTTTTTACAAAAGCATGTTCATCCTTTAATAGTGCAGGCTAGTGTAAAACTTTCGCAGCCGTTTTGGTCACCACCTCCCTCTATATGGCGATGCATGGAAGTCATGTAGAATGGCTTCCAACTCCTCTTCAGGGTACACAATGTCGCACCAACTGATCTACATATTGATTAAACAAAAATCGCTCATCACATAGATAAAATCTAACATCATGAATGAACCTTCTCTTACCATCTCGTGACACCTCTGGAGGCATCAACCAACATATAATGGATTTCACATAATCAGTGTACCATGGGGCTGCATAAGCTATAATGGCTAATATTACTCATCGGGGAAGCTTTCCTTAATGTCAGTTTCTTCATCAACATGCACACGAGTTTCCAAGCGCAACAAGTGATCAGCCACCTGATTCTCGATCCCCTTTTGATCTCGGATTCCGATCAAGTTCTTACAAAAGAAGAACCCAACAAACTAGCCTAGTCTTAGCATCATTTTTATCAAACAAATACATGATGGCGGCATAATCAGTGTAGATAATATCTTTATTTCCCATCAAGTAGTCTCGAAATTTGTCAAACGCCCATACTACCGCTAACAACTCCTTCTCTGTAAATATGTAATTTATTTATGCTGCATTCATCCAAGAATACTTTGTTCTTCCTTTCATCCAAGATGGCCCCAAAGCCATGTCAGTAGCATCACACATAAGCTCAAAAGGCTATCCCTAGTCAGGGGATGTGAGAATGGGTGCAGTCACCAATCTCTTTTTCACATTCTCATAAGCCTTCAAGCAAACATCATCAAACTTGAAAGAAGTGTCCTTTTCAAACAGCATGCACAAGGAAGCAGAAAGTTTAGAGAAATCTTTAATGAATCTACGGTGGAAACCTACATGAACCAAGAAGCTTTTGACTACTTTGACAGATATTGGTTGTGGCAGTTTGTCGATTGCCTCCACTTTTGCCTTTTCCACCTCCAAACCATCTTTGGACACCTCGTTCCTAAGCACAATTCCTTCTCATGCAATAAAATGGCATTTTTTCCACTTTAGTATCAAGTTTGTTTCCTCACGCCTACCAAGCACTTTACTCAAATTCGTTAATTATTCATCAAAAGATAGTCTAAAGACCGAAAAGTCATCCATAAAAACTTCAACAGATATTTCTACCGTATCAATGAAGATTGCCATCATATACTTTTAAAAAGTCGCAGGAGCATTGCATAATCCAAATGACTTCTTTTGGAAGCATATGTGCCATTGACTTCAACAATTCGCACAAGAATAGTGAAGCTCCCAGGATCCTTCAACTTTTGGGAAAACTTCCTTTGGATTCTTGAGGGCACTCTTCAGTTAGTGCTACCATTCAAAATCAGTCAACCTTCTTTTATTTGACACTATGTCCTTAATGTACTTAGAATAATTAGTAATTTCACGCAGCACATCAACCAGGTGTAGGTTCAATTGGACCTAGCTCAACATGTCAAGAAACTTGTTAAATATTCAATCTTCATTCTTTATCTACAGTCTTTGAGTAAAAGAGGGTGGTGGCCTTGCATGTGGTGCCTTCTCATTATAAATTCTTTCTTTCTCACCCACTACCATAGGCTTAGGAACTAATTCGCCTTCAAGAGTGGCTTTTTCTTTCTTCTTTTATGGTACTTCTTCCAATTCTCTGCCATTCCTCAACGTTAAAGTATTCACTTGATAATTCTGTTCTACATCACTTGGAAGAGCTCCGCGGGTCGGTTATTTTGAATAGCATCCAACTACCAAGTCGTCTATCTAAATTTTGAGAATTAGTCATATGTTGTTGTTTATCAAGTGACAACTCTTTCAACAAATCATTGGTGCTCTCTTCTATTTGTTGTGGTGGTTTCTGGGGTTGGTAATTATTTTCTTAGGGCACACACTAATTTTGATTGTCTTGATTTCCACTCCATGAGATGTTCGGGTGATTCCTTCAGTTGGGATTATAAGTGTTCCCGTATTCCACATTCCGGTTCATTGGACCTCAACCTTGATGGCCTACATAGTAGATAGATTCTGGATTCACTAGCCACTGGTCACTCGCATGACCATCTCCACAAACTTCACAACATGTAGCCATATGCCACACATGATGCATATGATGTTCTTGACCCATCACCGTCTTGGTCATTTGATTTGTTAGTTTAGCCATATCTGCCCTCATGACTGAAATCTCATCTAGCTCGACTATACATGTTTCCATATGTTTTATCATTATTCTTGGTTCACTATCACCTTGCGAGTTATGATTATTTGCAATGAAGTTATTCAGAAGAGTTTGAATTTCACTGTAAGTTTTTTGCATGCAACTTCCTCCACAAGTTGAGTCAATATTCATCTTTGACGCATCATCTAGCACATCAACAAAAGTGTGACCCTTCCAACGTTGGCTGTCACGACCCAAAATTCATTGAAGGTCGTGATGGCACCTAACACCGCTGTCAGGCAAGCCAACAATAATTGATTAACTTAATTACTTATTTTAGTATTGTTGAAATCATAATTTCCTTCAATTTAATAATAAGAGATAAAATTTATAGAGTAAGTGGAAATGTTTTCACAACTACGATACTGAACAACCCATAAGTACCCCCAAAACCCGGTGTCACAAGTGCATGAGCATAAACTAGGAAGTTAAATAAAATACAACATTTGTCCGAAATACAAATTGGATAAGAAAAATATATAAATAACTCTGAAGGAGACTTTGCTGGCTGCAGATCGTAACATGGGATGCAGCTCACCTAAGTCCCCGCAATAATTGCGCCTCTACGCTCACAAGGCCACTAGACATATATGTACCTGCACAAAAATGTACAGCAAGTGTAGTATGAGTACGTAAATCAATGCCTACCCAGTAAGTATCTAATCTAGCCTCGAAGAAGTAGTGACGAGGGGTCGACTCCGACACTTACTATGGGCTAACAATAAATACCGATATTATACTTAAGCATGGATTGTATGAAACAACTGTAAACTCAATAACAAGAAGTGAGTGGACAATTCTTTTATTAATAGGAATTTTTTTTTTCCAAATTTATTGTAGTCATTTAACAATTTATATCTAAAGACAAAGAAGCAATATCAATTATAATTTGTTCCAAAGATTTATCATGCGCAAATTATGCCGAGGTCATACGGCCCGATCCAACATAATATTTCAATTGTGTACTGCCGAGGGTCGAAAGGCACGAACCATAGATGCATCTATATGCTACCGAGGTGTTCGGCCCGCTCCACAAATAGAAAATATTTTAAGGAAAATAAAATTCTCAATAACAATCAAGTGTTCCATTCACAACTTCAAGTAAGTGGAATTTAATTCTTTTATCAGGTTTCAAAAGACTTAAGCAATTAAGTTAACAAGTAGGGTACAAACGTTGTAAGTATAGAATGATATGGGCCCTAGACTACCCGGACAATAGCATAATCAGTAGCTACGTACGGACTCTCGTCACCTCATGCGTACACAGCCCTCACAAATAGAAGCACATTTTAATTCAATTCACTTATTGGGTTAATTCCCTCCTACAAGGTTAGAAAAGAGACTTACCTCACTCTGAAATTCCATAACTGGTTTCAAAGCCTTTCCAACAGCTCAAACTGATGCCCATCGCTCCATAACTAGTCAATAAATGTGCAAAACCATAAATATATACTCCAATACTTATTATAATCCTATTTACAACACTTCCCAACTCAGCTCGAAATGTTGATAAAAATCACCCTGGGGCCCACATGCCTGGATTCCGAAATTTTTTGAAGATAAACATTACCCATAGCCTCACGAACTCAAATATATAGATTAATCGTAATTTCATGCCCAAATTCGTGGTGAAAATCCCAAAATACCAATTTCTAGGTTTTCCGCTAAAATCCCAAATTTCTACAAATTTTCATGAATTTTCATATTATAATCTATATATAATCAAAGTATTTAACTCAAAATACATGGGAATCACTTTCCTCTTTGATGTTGATAGAACCCTTCTCAAGATGCTCTCAAAAATCGCCTAAGTCCAAGTGGGAAATGAGGGAAATGAGCTAAGTCCCGAAATAAAAGCCCTTGCTCCAGTCGCAGACGTCGCATTTGTGACATCTAGTTCGCAAATGCGATGGTCGCAATTGAGACAAAAGCATCGCAAATGCGAAGGAGAGCCACCCCTGCCAAGGTCGCATTTGCGACCAAGATCTTCGAAAATGCGAAGAGGGCAAATTCGCAAAATCGATAAAATGTTCGCAAATGTGAACCCCTCAAAAATTTCCCGCCCTTGCAAATGCGAACTCCTTCCTCGCAAATGAGAGTTCGAAAATGCGAGTTCACAAATGCGATCAAAACCTCGCATTTGCGAGACCTGCAGCCCAGACCCAAAAACCCGCAGAACTAGCAACAACTTTTCATCCAAAATTGATCTGAAACCACCGTGGAACACACCCGACGCCCCCGGAACTCCGTCTAATCACATCAACATGTCCCAAAACATGACACGAACTTGCTCGAGGCCTCAAATCACGTCAAACAATGACTAGATCATGAGTCACACCCCAATTCGATCTTAATGAACTTTAGAACTTCAAACCTCTACATTCAACGCCAAAACCTATCAAATCACGTCCGGTTGACCTCAAATCTTGCACACAAATCAAGTTTGATATTACGGACCTACTCCAACTTCCGGAATCAGAATCCGTTCCCGATATCAAAAAGTCCACTCCCGGTTAAACTTCTCAAAATCATCCAAATTTCCAACTTTCGCCAATTGACGCCGCATTGACCTACTGGCCTCCAAATCAACGCTCGGATATGCACCTAAGACCAAAATCACCATACGGAGCTATTCCTAGGATTGGAATCCCAAACGGACATCGATAACATTGGAATGCACTTCAACCCAAATTTATGAAATCCTTCCAAAATGCCAACTTTCCATAATAGGCACCGAAACACACACAGGTCATCCAAAACCCGATCCGGACATACGCCCAAGTCCAAAATCATCATACGAACCTGTTGGAACCTTCAAATCTCGATTCCGTGATCGTTTACCCAAAAGTCAAACATCAGTCAATTCCCCCAACTTAAAGCTTCCGAATTTAGAATTTTCTTTCCAAATTGACTCCGAACTTCCCGAAACACAATTCTGGCCACACGTACAAGTCATAATACTTGAAGTGATACTACTCATGGACTCAAACCACCGAACGACGCACTAGGGCTCAAAACGAGTTAGCTGTGGGGAAGAACATGATCAATAATTCCATGCTAGATTATCCCACACAAGAATTGAGTTAGCTGGCTCTTGCTGCAACCATTCCTTTGATCCCGTCATTAGAGAGAAGGGTACCAAAGTTAGTCTGACATAGTCCTCAGAAACATTCAAATAGTTGTAAATATCAGTAATCTCCAAAAAGTTCTGTATATGCCTTTACGGATTTTGATGAGATGACCCACAAATTGCCCTGTGGACTGAATTAGGTGCACCATGTACTGCTTCAGTTCGAAATGACAGGTTATATCAGGCTTCATCGTAGCTTGAGTCATGTTTGCAAGATTATGCCTGAATTGAGTTAGCTGGCTCTTTCTGCAACCAATCATTTGATCCCCTCATTAGAGAGAAGGGTACCAAAGTCAGTCTGACATAGTCCTTGGAAACATTCAGATAGTTGTAAATATATGTAATCTCAAAAAAGTTTTGTATATGCCTTTGCAAATTTTAATGAGATGACCCACAAATTGCCCTGTGGACTGAATTAGGTGCACCATGTACTGCTTCAGCTCGAAATGACAGGTTATATCAAGCTTCCTGGTAGCCTGAGTCATGTTTGCAAGATTATGCCTGAATTGAGTTAGGTGCACCGGTTGCTCATTGTCTTCTTCCATCTCTATTTGCCGTAGTTGGACTACAATTCCCAACTCTGTAATTCTAGCTCTTGCTTCGGCCTCCCTCTTTAACTTACGAAAGAGTTTTTTAGGTTTAGGTTTGTATGGAGGAAGATCGTTCAAGCTCCCACTTCTTCATTGCATTCAACGTGAATACCTAGAGAAATAGAAATGGCAAACAAATTAAAACTCGAACAAATAACGAATAAAAGCTTATTTAAGACAAGTAGATAATTTTTAAATCCCCAGCAATAGCGCCAAAAACTTGATGGGGTCAAATGCACACATAAGTACACGCGGCCGACAGGTAATAAAGTGTCAAGAATGTATCATTCCCACACGAATTTATGATTAACTATTGTCTAAACTAAACAATATGTGAGTTGACTATTCAAGTGGTTTTTAAGAAGATGATTGTGATTGTTACTAACTAAAATTACTCCGAACTAAGAAACAATCAAGAGAACATGAATGCAAGTAGAGTATACAAACACTTAGGAGCAAATTCAAAAAGATGGAGATATCCGGGGTTTTGGAATTAACGTCTCTCCTATTGAGTTTTCCGGTTGATTCAACTACTTGATCTATCAAATTTGTTGATTAATAAGGTTTATTATGCTTGCGATGCTCTTTCGACGCTCCGGTTGCCTATTCAAGCAAACCTAATATTATACGTCTATGGAATCAGAGTTAACTAGAATGCATGTCTATTTCCTACAATAATAACCAGGTAAGTAAACTAGGATATGTCTATCCTAATGCGAATATATTCTCTGATGCCCAGATGCAAGAACTTACTCTATTCAAACTTATATGCAATCTATATTTTCCACTTATGAGTTCAACTAAAAATTCATAGATAGTATTCTACTGTTAGCTGCGCAATAAAATAATGAACTCCAAGATTGAATAAACAAATCAATATGGTTAATTCAATTAGTATCATCAAACAACAGTAGTCAAGAACAACCCAACCCCAGAACAAAGGGGTTTTAGCCACCCATGTTCATAACAACAATCAAAATATTGTTTTGAATCATAAAATCTATAAATATGATATGAAGGATGGAAAAATTGATGAATCCGTGCTCCGTTTGTAGGTTCACTCATAATTCCTCGGTTGTACTAGGCTCGGTATCTCGGCCATTATGGCCTTGTTTATAGGCGCTCGACCATAGTAGGTTTGTTATATAACTTACCATCTAATTGAAGGTTGCCCAATAGAGGCCTGCACATCGATTATAGCTCGGTGGTGATGAAAATACTGTAATATTGTATGTATATAAAGTACCAATAAGGGAGAATATTGTAACTTATGAGACTAGGATAATGTACATAAATTTCAGGAATAGGAACTTCTCTTTATGTCTTGTTATCAAACACATGTAGTTACAAGATCATGCAAAAATGAATGAAAGGTTTAGCCTAAACATACCTTATCATAATCTATCCAATAACCACGTTGAACTCGTCTCATCGCACTTTAATCTACGATAATGATAATAATGCTATCGTTAAGCTATAAAAGATGCAACTATCGTACAATCAACGACAAGCATATTTTATATTAAAACGAGCAACATGTCTCTTGTTTTCCTTGCTTTCCCCAAGTACATAGAAACAGCAAGATCAACCTTCAAGTATATAATTTTAGCACCATAACACACCCATAATCCCAACAGCACAAATCAATCTACACAACAACAAATGTACAAACTTCACCAATGAAACTACTATTTAACACGACGATCGGCAAGCTTGGATTGAAACTAAATCTCAAATCTTTTTCCCGTCTCCAATGTACTTAAAACACCATCAACAGGTCAAACATGTAAACATATATATTGACATGACATTCCAACTTTATATCCATCATATAAGTAACATCTAACAGCCCAACAAGATATAACAACAACATGAACTCTAGGTATTGTGTGGTCTCTTCTTCTCCTAATTACAACATCATCAACATACTGAAAAGCATAAAAACAATAACAACATTATAAACAAGCTATTCCCCATGATTTCAAGCCATATGAAGTAATATATACAACCCCAAAATAGTCCAATAAGAGACAACAACTTCTTATACCACTACAAGTGCTATCTTGTAATTCTTATCCAAATAAATTAACCAACACAAAGATAAGCTTAAGAACAAGCAATAGGGTGTTAGAATTACCTTAAATAATCAGAAAAAACTCAAACCAAAGCTTCCCTTAGCTTACAAGTATCCTTAATGACATCACAATACCATAAAGACTATTTTCTTCACTTAGGCTAACTTTTGAGGTTAGGTTTAGGTAAAACCACCTTGGATTCGACTTGGAACCTTAGACAACTGTTGGAGAGGTGTTTAGAGTGTTTGGGAATTGTACTTGGTTGAATATGACCAAAAATGAGCATTCCAACCACTTTAAATATTCAAGGGTCGTCCACAGCCTAAGTTGGGCCCATACTTGTTGATCATTAATTTGATGGGTGTATTACCCCATAACTCCAAGTATATTGGGAGAAAAACCCGGTGACATTAGACCCAAATTTTAGTAAAACGTATGAGCGTACTTGTGACGATTTTCATTGACTTTTGTTCCACAACTCGCTTCACTTCAAAACGTAACACACGACTACCATACAACTAAAATAACTCATAACATAACCTCCTTCTAACCCTCTTGGTAATTATTTTTCATGATCTTAAATATTTGTAACCTCCAAGTTAACATGATTATCTTACTTTATATACTTTTAAAGATGTCTCATTTTCGAGCTTACATCAGTTGACTTACGACATACTTTTATATATGCAAACATGGGGTGTAAAACTTGTTTCCTTCAAAATATTTCGAACCCTTTAATAAACATGATTATTGAGTATTTATAGTCTAGGGTCAAAGTCTCCAAGTCGAAATCTCAAAAGGAAACAATTTCCTTTCAGACTGTGTCACTAAGCAACTACCCTCATGAGGCCAGGTCTGGGGTGAGGCCCTGGACCTTGTGAGGCACAGCTGGGCACGAGGTGCCTTCTTGGTAGAAGCCAGGCAAGGCGAGGCCTGGCACGAGATGCTCCTACCTTGCACCGATTTCTCTTTGTTTGTGCTTTTTTCTTGTGTCTTCAACATCCTTTTCTGCAACCTTCATTCCTCTACGCAGTCCAATGGTCCTACATATAAAAAAAACTTAATTAAGCTCAAACGTCGCACAATCTATCATTAAAGCATCAAAATATAAGGTAAGTAATGCACTAAAAGTACAAAACTATAGCCAATCATCAACCATCACATAAACTCAAATACTCAATTTTTCATCTTGAAGTGTTGAAGTTCCTCCGTCTTTTTCTAGGATAGCTCTCTGCCTCAAAATATTGAAATTTCTCTTTCTAAAGGACCCTCTAAGCCTTTTATTAGAAATGGAGTCAAGTGCAAATTTCCCAAAAATTTCCCTCCGAAACGGATCTGCGGCCTCGAAAAGGACTGTATACCGTTTATGCGGTCAGCGAAAGGGACCACAAAATGGTCCTCCAAATTTCAAAATGTACTGGTCAACTATGCAATGGTTTTACGGTCCGCACTTCTATTCTATGGTCTTTATAATGGACTGTAGAATTGACTCCAACATTTTTCAAGTAGCCTGACAATTTTTGTGATTGTTTTGCTGTCCGTGAAACTAATATGTAGTCAGCATAGTCCACTATGAAAGGACCCTCATAACTAGCACCTTTCTAGCCCATTCTGCGATGATTTTGCGGTCTGCGAAGCTTATTTGCGGTCCACATAACCGTCCTTTTGAGTGGGTATTTCTTTCCACTTCGTGATACATTGTGTGGTCTACAAAATCAATCCGCGATCCCGAAACCCTCCTTAGCCTGTACTTGGCACTTTAAAGCCTTAGATTCTTGGCGAGCTTTTACCTGGACTTACATTATCCCCTTCTTAGGATCATTCTTCCTTGAATGAGGGTTGAAGCCTGCCATAGACATAGAGCATGACTTAGTTCCTAACTCAAAGACCAAAATATACCTCTCGTATCTTGCAATCAATCAGCAATCACCAAAGCCTCGAAATTTGGCTAACTCCCCAGATCTCCAAAAACTTTTGATAGAGTTTCCCTTGTATATCCACTTGTCAGAGAGCCATAAAAATGAATCCAACAACACAATAACATTGCTTATAAAGTCATAAGATACGTGAGAGCAACATCTATCATATCATTATATTCATTTCAGTGTCGTTAGGGATACATTAATATAAGCTTTACGGGTTCAAAATGTATGCATAGAAAAGGCACTTCTACTATCATTTAAGCATGGCCAACTGTCTCTACAAAAAAATAGGGATATCTTTTCTTAATATCTTCCTCTGCCTCCCAGGTGGCTTCTTGGACTTGATGGTTTGGCCGTAGCACTTTGACGAAGGCAATCTTCTTATTCCTCAACTTACAAATTTTTATATCAAAGATGGAAACATGCACTTCTTCATTGGTTAACCTCTCATTAATCTCAATACTCTTCGGAGGGATAATCATTGACATATCACCAATCACTTTCTTCAGCATGGACACATGGAAAACTGGATGCGCGGAGGATAGTTCTTGAGGCAATTCGAGCCTATAAGCTACTTGGACAATCTTTTGCAACAATCTATATGGCCCAATGTACCTCAGGTTCATCTTCCCTTTCTTTCCAAACCGCATTATTCCTTTAATGGGGGAAACCATCAGGAATACCCACTCATCTTCTTTGAACTCATAATCTCTATGATGCACATCTGAATATGACTTTTAGCAACTCTAAGTGGTTAAGAACTGATCCTTGATGTTCTCGACCTTCTCTATAGCTTGATGCACAAGGTCTAGACCTATCAAATCTACTTCGCCGACTTCAAACCAACCGCTAGGGGATCTATATCTCCTACAATATAGAGCTTCGAACGGTGCCATCTATATGCTCACATGATAGCTATTGTTATAGGCTACCTCTATGAGTGGCACAAGATCATCTCAGCTACCCTTGAAGTTAAGGGTGCATGTATACAACATGTCCTCGAGCGTCTGAATTATTCGCTCTGCTTGCCCATCAGCTTGAGGATGGAAAGATGTACTGATATCACCTGAGCGCCCGAACGTTTCTGAAATATATTCCAAAATTTAGCGATGAACTGTATTCATTGGTCAAAGATGATGGATACTAAAGTTCCATACAATCTAACTATTTCCTTGATGTACAAAATTCTGTAGTGTTCAGCTGTGTCAGTAGTCTTAACGGGCAAGAAGTGGGCTAACTTTGTAAGCCGGTCTACAATCACCCAAATTGAGTTAAGCTTACGAGGTATGCGAGGTAGACCTAGTACCAAATCTATATTGATTATCTTCCATTTCCAAACTGGAATTTCTGTATTCTATGCCAATCCAGCGGGAATCTCGTGTTAGGCCTTCATCTATTGGCTATTTTGATATCTAGCCACAAAATCTTCTATATCCCTCTTCATGTCATTACACAAATAAATCTCCTTGAGATCGTGGTATATTTTTGTAAAGCCTGGTTGCACCGATACTAGAACTATGAACTTTTGTCATAATCCTCTTTTTGAGCCCGTCAAATTCTGGGACACATAATCGCCCTTGGTACCTAAATGTATAATCATTTACACCAAAAGAAAAAGCAATCGTCTTGTGTTTATGAATTCCTTCCTCCTATTGCGCTAGAAATAGGTCGTCATACTACCTTTCATTGTCCTCCACCACTAGACATGAGTCAACCCTATTTTTTATAGTCACCCTACCATTGCTGGAGTCCGTGATCATGACCCCAAAATTAGCCAACCGGTTAACTTCATTTGCTGTCGGCTTTTGGTGAGCCTCCAAGTAAGCAAAAATACCCATAGATTTCTAGCTTAGAGCATTAGCCAATACATTGGCCTTCCATGGATAATAGTGAATGTCGATGTCATAATCCTTTAGTAGCTTGATCCATCTCCTATTCCTTAGATTCAACTCCTCCTACTTGAAGATATATTGAAGATTATTATGGTCCGTGAATATGTCTACATGGACCCTATATAAATAATGATGCCAAATCTTCAAAGCGAACACCACAACCACAAGCTCTAAGTTATGGATTGGATAGTTCTTCTCATGATTCTTGTGTTACCTTGAAGCATCCACGACCACCTTACCATTTTGCATTCATACACACCTAAGTCCAACCTTTGAAGCATCACAATATACTACAAATCCATTTGTTCCTTTCGATAAGGTCAACACGGCGGCCATGGTCAGCCTTGACTTCAATTCTTGGAAGCTTCTTTCATAACCAACCAACCATTGGAACTTAGCTTCCTTTTGTGTTAGTTTAGTCAATGGAGAAGCACGAGAAGAAAACCCTGCCACAAACCTCCTATAACACCCTCCAAACCCTAGAAAACTGTGAATCTATATTGGAGTCGTTGGTCTAGGCCAATTTTTTTAGAGCTACTATCATACGAGGATTAACCTTTATTCTTTCACTAGAAACCACATGACCTAAGAAGGTGATGGATTCAAGCCAAAAGTCACATTTCAAAAAATCTTGTACGACTTATGTTGATCAAGAGTTTGCAAGACCGTCTTGAGATGATAGGCATGGCCTCAAGACTTTGTGAATACATCAAGATGTCGTCAATGAACACTATAACAAACAAGTTGAGGAAAGACTTGAATACCCGATTCATGAGATCCATGAAAGCTACTGGGGAATTCTTTAGCCCGAATGAAATCACCAGAAATAAAAAGTTCACATATCGGGTCGTAAAATCTATTTTGGAATATCCTTCTCCCTTATGTTCAATTGATGATATCCCAACCTCAAATCAAACTTAGAGAAGCAGTTAGCATCTTGCAACTGATCAAATAAGCCATGTACACTTGGAAATGTGTACTTATTCTTGATTGTGACCTTGTTAAGTAGCCGATAGTCGATACACATCCTCAATGAACCATCTTTCTTCCTTACAAATATAACCGGTGCACCCCAACGCGACACACTCAGTCGGATAAAACCTTTATCTAGCAAGTCCTTCAATTTCTCTTTCAACTCCTTCAATTATGTCGGAGTCATTCTATAGGGTAGAATTGATATAGGTTGCATACCCAACAAAACATCGATCCTGAAGTTAGTCTCCCTTTCTGGGGAATCCCAAGGAGTTCTTTAGGAAAAACTTCTGAAAATTCATTCACAACTAGCACGGACTGAAGGGTCGGCACCTCAGCATTGGTTTTTGAAACCCGAACTAGGTGGTAGATATATCCCTTGGTGATAATCTTCGTAGCCTTAAGTTAGGAAATAAAACTACCCTTTGGCACGACGTTATTCCCCTTCCATTCGATGACTGGCTCTTTTGGAAACACGAGCCTAACGATTTTGGCTTGCCAGTCAATCTTTGCATAACACGAGTAAAGCCAGTCCATACCCACTATTACATCAAAATTTGTCATCACCAATTCAACGAGATCCACTGGGATGTCTCGGCCACGTACAATGACAAGGCAATCCATATAGACTCGTGTGACCATAATAGATTTACCAACCAGAGTATACACCAAGAATGACTCAGGAAGTTGTTCCAGTTCTATGCCAATTTCCATTGCAACATAGGAGTGACATATGATAATGTAGAACCTAGGTCTATGGGAGCATACATATCATGAGACTGAACTATTAATATATATATGTGACAACACCTGGTGAGGCCTCTAAACTCTAGCGACCCATCCTAGTATAGAAGTGACCGGGTCCTCCTGAACCCTGTGAACCACCTTTAGCTGGGTGTGCATGAGTTTTCCCGACTGGGGGAGGTATAGTAGAAGTAGTAGCAGTGGAACCGAACAGCTGCATCACTCCACTATTATTAGACTGTCGGAAAGAAAGACAATCCCTCTAAATATGACCCTTGAGAGCATACCTATAGCTTACACCTAGGCCCTTGCAACAAACCCCTATGTGCTTCCATCAACACTTAGAACAAGAGGTTTTCTCCGGCGGCTAAGAGCTCCCTTTAGACTTGACATGCTAAAAGGATCCCTTGTTACTCTGGCTTGGCCTGAAACACCCCACTACTGCTAAGTGGCCCCTTATGATGATGTACCTATTGAAGACTCTGTAATAGTTTGCATTGGTCCAGATGGCCCCTTCTTGAAAAAGGCTTTTCCACTACCACCACTGAAAGAACCACCAATGGTACCTCCGGACCGGGCCTTCTTGTTGATGTCTATCTCCATACTGAGCCTTCTTGTTGATGTCTATCTCCATACTGATCCTCCGTTTTCAAGTCATTCTGCCTTGAGCAAACGCCACCATCTTCCCATAGCTCATATCAAAATTTAAAGAGGTTGTAGCAACCTCATTGATTACCAGAGGACTAAGGTCTTGCACAAATCGACACAGCCTAGACTCCATATTAAGCAACATGTAACGAGCTTACCTTGCAGATGAAAAAATTTTATGTGATAGTTCCACACTCATACCTCCTTGTTTCATATTCTCAAACTCCACGACACGGGCCGCTCTAGTCTCAGCAGGTAGAAAATGATCAATGACGGTATCGGCGAGCTCACCTCACTTCGACAGAGGGTCATTTTCCTTGCAGGACTTCTCCCACAACTCATCCCAAGCATATGCCACTTCCTTTAGGCGATAAGAGGCCAATTAAATTGTCTCGATGGCATACATAACCCATAGAGGTTTTTGAATCCCGTCAATAAATACCTATGGGTCCTCCTCTGGCTTATTACCCATGAAAAACCGGAGGATCTCATTGGAGGAACCTATTCACCCTGGAGCTAGCGGAATTCCCTTGTTGGCTAGAAGAGATGGAGGTAGTGTTTAGCTTTTGTGTTTTGGAAGACACAAGCCAACACTTGGGTGGCTCCCCTAAGATCCCAATCAAAAACATTAGGACCAAAGAATGAAGCTGGAGGTAGAGAAAGAGTATCAACTAGCTGAAGGCATTAGTGCTTCCTTTGTCGGAATCTCAGCAGAGGTGCTACAAGTAGGTGGTGCACTAGGTGGGAGAGTGCATCCACTCCTTGTGTTGACACCCGTATCATAGGCCACTACATTTGCTGCCACTCTTGGTGTGGCATTAGCTCTTTGGCTACTCTTTGGCTTCCTCTTGGGCGCCATCTTCTGAAAATTTGAATAGTGCACAAGTTAAAAGATAGTCTTACAATCATGATCTATCGTACGATCTAGAGTGTTGAAAAAGGGTAACATTACTAAATTTCCAAGTAGCCTTCTAATTGTATATATTGTCGACAACACACTATTAAGAAGGACTCTACTAGATATAGCTCCGAGACACACTAGGATATTTTAAAACCTGAGGCTCTGATACCAAGCTTGTCACGCCCAACCTAGGGTAGTGGGACCGACACTCAATCGAGTTAAACCTGTCAAGTTAGCATACGTAGAACCTACCATCCACCCTAACCCATACACGATATTTAGTAAAGAATACATCAAGGGAATCTTTTCGGAAGTCACAAATATACAACTATGTTTTTTCATTACTTGAAGTGCCCATTATCAACAACAACAACAAAAAACGTCAATGGTTCTAAGTGGAAGAAAAATGGCAAATAGTATCAAAGTAGCCCTAAATATCACGGCCCATTATTTGTCTATGAAGTCTCTCTAATGACAATAGTAATGTAATGAAATGTTAGTAAAAGGGCGACGGCTATACCCAAAAATAATGTATAAAATATCAAGATACATCATGTGGGCACCGGGTGTAGAGTAGGGTTCACCAAAGTCAGTTGGAGAGAGGATGCACTCCTATTGAGACTCTGTGCCGCCTACTGAGGTATAACCTGCATCCATTAAAGATATTGTATCCTTGGTAAAATGGACGTTAGTACCTATGGAATAGTACTAGTATGTAAATCTAGATGCCCTCTCAAGAAATAGAATATCAATATAAGAAGAGGAAACATGAAAAAGGAGTAAATCAATAGAAATGAAAAATGACATGTTGTAACATAAGGAGATAGTGTAACATGAGTAAAACTTTCAAATAAACATTATTATTTTTGTTGGGAGATCATAAGTTACCAACATAGAAATGTTTAACCATCATGTTTGCTTCATGGTATCCTATCTCATCCCAATCGGCTATGCCGTCTCAACACAATGTCGTGCGGATCGACATATTTTTGCTAGAAATAGAACAACAATAAGAAAGAATCTAGTGTATTCTCAAAAGTGGGGTGTGAGGAGGGTAGTGTATACGCTGACCTTATCGCTACCTTTAAGAAGGCAGAGAGGTTATTTTTGATAGACCTCGACTAATAAAAGATAAATAAAAGGGGAATGACAATACATTTATCCAAATTTAGGGGCATAATCTCAACATAATGCGAAGGGACTCATTTCCAATCGTTTTTATTCACTGGTACATGTAGTTTCGGGTAAAAGCCCTTGCGACCCATACGTTCTTGGTTACATAACAAATCTCCCAAAAATATTTATGTATAACATTTTCATATAACCTTTCGTTTCGCTGACATTTTAAGACATACATCATAATCTACATTCTTGGCACAAATGCCCACAAAGCATATTCTTCTTTCATTTAATGCATATGCGATGGGTCATTGAATGTCATAAAAATATATTTATGCAATGGAAAGTCATAGATACAAATACATGAGTACATAAAAGCTTACAACACTCGAAAACATTTCCTAAGAGGTGACCTTAGCAGTAGCTTTAATGACATGAGTCGATTCCATAAGCATTTAGTAGTTCAAACAGTTGAAGCAATTTAGAAACTAAAGTTATGGGAGCTTGAATGAAAAATCTTTGGAGTTCATAGGGAGTTCATGGAATTCAATTTTATGGAAGGTGCATAGCCAAAAATACCTTAATTGAGCTTTCTTAGGGATGCTACCATGCTCCACTACTCTTTATACTTTAATCCACACCACACGATTAAATTGAACCAACATTAGCGAGAATTCCTATGTTTTAAAGTCATTTATTCATGTTATCGAATACCTAGAGTACATAGCCCTACACTAACTTTAGTGGTAGGATTTCTTCATCATGCATCCTCTTTCCAAGAAAATATTCACACCCACAATCTCCTTGGATAGCAGGTGACCTTTAACAATGCATGCATATTCACCCAGTAACACCCAAACCACAAGTACACCACACAACCTCACCTCTCTACTTCTAACAACATCGGCATTCAAGGTCGGGAGATTATGGCTTCTAATTACCATCCCATAAGTTTCGATACTCAATTTTTCATCTACAACCTCATTACTGATAGTTGCATGAGGGCATGGGATGAAATCTTACCGTGGTGGTAGAAGGTCTTGCAAATTGCTCCTTTGAATTCCAAGAATCGAGCTAAAAATGTGAAGTGTAGAATTGTTGAAATTCCTCCTTCTCTATCTAGTAAAGCTCTCTTCCTCAAAATAGTGAAATTTCCCTTTCTAAATCACCCTCTAAGCCTTTTATTAGAAATGGAGTCAGGTAGAAAATTACCCAAAAATACCCCTCCGAAACAGAGTCGCGACTCAAAATGGTCCTCAAAATTTCAAAATGTACCAATCGAATATGCGGCTATTCTGCGGTCCACATAATGGACAGCAGAATAGACTCAAAAAACCCCCCAAGTAGTCTGACCATTTTTGCGACGGATCTACGGTTCATAAAACTGATATGCGGTCTGCAAAATCTATCGTGAAATGACCTCCATAACTGGCACCCTTCATACCTACTTTGTAGATATTTTGCAGTCTACGTAACTAATTCGCATTCTGCATAATTGACCACAGAATCGTCCTTTTGAGCTGGTTCTTCTGCCCACTTCGCAATGCATTGTGTGGTCCACAAAATCAATATGCGAATGTGAAAACCTCCTTAGCCTGTACTTGGCACTTTAAAGCTTTATAGTCTTAACGAGATTTTATGAGGCCTTACAGAAAATCCCAGTGTTCCTAACACTAGAGTTACAACTAGAATGGCCTTATCTAAATCCAATTCTTTGCCATTAATACACTAATCTAGAATATAAGATAAGTGAATATAAAAAATCCTTTTAAAGGCTTGTCACAATGCATAGATAATACTAATTTTACTTGGTAGGTTTAATGGAGCCAATCTAGAATGCCAACAAGCTGAAGAGGTATAAAAGAATGCTTAGTTTGCACCATGCTTTTATCAATGTGTCTAATAAGGTATGGGCCTTTATTGATGAGGCTTATGAGGTGACAATTCTATTTGATATGGAGTAGCATCTAACACTAAGATTATTCAATCTAGAATTACAAAAAGGCTTCATAGTCATACTTGTTTATACTAAGTGTGATGCTATGGAGAGAATTAAACTATGGGATTCAATGTATGCCTTGGCTAGTGATGTGGAAGTTCCTTGGCTAGTAGGAGAAAACTTTAATGTTATTGTTGATGAAAAAGAAAAGTTTGAAAGATTGCCAGTTCTAATGAATAGGCTTAACGACTTAGGCACTGCATTAGCACTTGTAACTTGTTTGATGTAGGGTTCAAAGGCAGTATCTATACATCGTAGAACGCATGATGGGATGATACTTGTAACTTCAAAAGGCTAGATATGCGTTTGGCTAATTTTGAATTCCAGCAGATGTTGACAGGCTTTGAGGTCAGATACTTGTCCTGATCATAACCCTTTGATGTTATCTCGTGACATTAACTTTACACCAATTAAGAAGTCATTCCTAAACATCTAGATTAAACATTAGTCTTTCTTGGATGTGTGAAGGAAAATTCCCATGTAGAATTTGGTGCTAGTTCTTTGATCTTGTTTAACCACAAACTTAATAAACATAAGAAGACACTTTCACAATTAAGTAAGGCTACTTATGGGGATATTTTTCAGAAGATTGCTAGTTTTGAGGAGGTGGTTATGGTGCATGAGTTGCAATTTGAAATTAATCCCTCTCAACATAATAAAGAGAAGCTTTTTGAAGTTCAAGCAGACTTGATTATATTTCCGCATAAAGAGGAAGAGTTTTGAAAATAAAAAGCTGGAATGAGCTTGTTCTAGGATGGGGATAGAATATAAAAAAGTATTTATGCTAAGTCAATGGTAGAAAAAAGAGATTGCAGGTTAAGAGGATACCAAAAAGTGGAGGTAAATGGTTAGAGGTCAATAAGGTAATGGCTGAAGAAGCAATCAACATCTTTCAATCACAATCCCATAAAGATAGGGCTCCTTCTAATTACTAGATTCTGGAACATGTGCCTATTATGGTGACTATAGAGCACAATCATGCATTGGTGGAATTGCCAGCCAAAGAAGAGGTGAAACAAGTAGTGTCTGGCTTAAATGGTCAAAGTGTTGGAGGTTCAGATGGACTCACTCGTAGTTTCTTCCATGCATGTTGGGAAATTATTGGAGATGATGTATTTGCAATGGAGAAGGACTTCTTTCTTGGCATGGACTGCCAAGGTTCATATCACACACAAATTTGGTATTACTGCCTAAGTAAAAGGAAGTTACAACCTTTCAGGCTTCATGTAATTCAGTTTGAGTAAATTCATTAGCAAAGTTTTCTCAAGCGTGATACATAAAAGGTTAGTTCTTTTACTACCAAACCTTATTTCAATAGAACATGCATATTGTATTAAAGACACAAGTATTGTCGTAAATGTCCTGGTTACACAAGAGATCATCATTGATATTAGGTTGAGAACCATGGTTGGACCTAATATTGTTATCAAACTGGATATGACAAGATCCTATGATAGGCTTTCTTGGGTTTTCTTGTCCAATGTGTTGAGGAAATTGGGGTTTAGTGAGAGGTTTATTGGTGTGTTATTTGGGATGTTGAATAGTAACTAGTATTTTGTGCTTCTAAATGGTTAACCGTATGATTTTTTCAAGTTAACAAGAGGTTAAACAAGGTGATTTAGTGTCTCCTACATTGTTCATCTTGGCAGCAGAAGCTTTATCTAAGGGGTTAAATGTTCTTCATAAGAACTTAGTTCTTTGTGGTTTTGGCATGCCTAAGTAGAGACCATAATCATTTCCTTTTCTAATGAGATATCATTAAAGTTAATAATGCAAATTTTGGCTGCTTATGAGGAGGCTTTTGGACAGTTGACCAACAAGGCAAAGAGTGTAATGTATATGCATCATTCAGCTAGCTTGAAAGTGATAAACTTGGTTCAAGAAGTGACTAGCACTCACAAACAAACAACTCCCCTTTGTTTATCAATAGGGGATACGATAGTTTTGATCACACATGTCTTACAAGGTATACCCATACACCTCCTTTCTGCAGTGAATCTTCCATCTTTAGTTATTAAAAAACTTCAAAGGATATGTGCACAATTCTTTTGGAGTAATTCTATTTGAGGAAAAAGTAGGCATTGGTCTTCTTGGGATAATTTGTGTATACCTCTTGATGAAGGTAGAGTTGGCTTTAGATATCTTCATGATGTGTCAGAAGTTTTATTCTGCAAGCTTTGGTGGAATTTTAGAACCAAACCTGCCTTATGGAGTTCACTTATGAGTTAGAAGTATTGTAAGAAGATGATTGTCATAGTTTTGCAAGGAAAGTATGCATAGCATAAGTTGAAGAAAATGATTGAAGCAAGGGAACTAAATAAGCATCAAAATCTATGGACACCAAAAATGGGATCCTCCCTTTTCTAGTTTTAAAATTGGACAGGTTTGGGTGCATTCTACTTTGCTACTCCAGGTGCAGTGCCTTTATCACTCAACCTAATTTTTATTGTGATGAATCAATACACAATGTATATGATATAGTACAGGATGGTGCATGGAAAGAGGAAAGGTGAAGGAACATTCTACTTGATCATCTCACATTACATATACTAGAAAATATTCAACCTCCAACCATATTCATAGAATAAGATAAGCCTTACTGGTTGCTAGAAACAAAGGGTAAATTAACTGTGATGTCTGTTTGGGAACACTTGAGGAGAAGAAAGGAACATAGCATATCATATAAGAACATGGGGATGAAGGGCTTATCTTCCAAAATATCTTTCTTTATGTGGAAAGTATTGAAGTATAAGTTGCCTCTTATGATACTCCTATATGGTGGGGATATCACATGCCCTCAAAGTGTTGGTTTTGTGCCAATCAATGAGAAAAGACCAGGGCTCATGTTTTTATAAGATCATACACTGCCAATATGATTTGGATATATTTCTTTTCTATACAAACTTACTATGAGATAGCTTGACATTGCAGCGGCTTATAGTCAAGTGTTGGATTGTTCAGGAGGTACCAAGATTGAAGCATATTTTCCAAGCACTGCCTTTTATTATTCTATGAGAACTTTGGAAGAGGAGAAGTAGCTATAATCAAGGAGATGCAATACCTATCAGTAGGGTGACCTATCAAGTCTCATCCACTATCAAATCACTTGTTAGTGTGAGGAAGCCGGGCTTGTTAAATGTACCTCATAAGTGGCCAAACTTATTGCACAGGATGAAAAACTACACTCCAAGGTTGAAGATGACTAAGGTGTTGTCGAAATTACCTACTCCTAGATGGATCAAAGTGAATACTGATAGTTCTTCAAGGGGAAAGCCTAGTAGGAGTTCAATTGGTTACTGCTTGAGGGAAGAAGGGGGTGACATGAGGTATGCATATGGTAGAGAGATTCAGTATTCTACCAACACTGAAGCTAAAACATTTGCAATTCTTGATGCTTTAAGGTATTGTGTTGATCATTACTTCACATACATTTTGCTGCAAACGGATTCTATGTTAATTACAAATGCGATTGAGGGTACATGGACTTTGATTCCTTAGCAAATTTTAGTCATTTAGGGTTGTCTAGAACAATTGATTATGCACTCATACATATGCACAAGTTGTATGGACAAATTCTAGATCCGATAAAGGTTTGGAACATGCCAGTTATTAGCTGTAGGTTTTTGTTGAATCTAAAGAGGTTCAAAATTAGCTTTGACTGTATGTACTTTGCAATATCTTTCCTCACTCTTCTTGTACGGCCCCATAATAGTCCACCAAGAATTTAAGGTTTTATATTGCCAAAGTTAAAGTAGTACATTCGGAAGGTTGTAGGCTTGCCGCGGTATGGGTTTGAGGGCTACCCAATGCGCCGCGAAGTGGGAAGAAGGATTGGCATGAGAGGTCGAGTTTGTGGTTAGTTATGCGGACATCGAATCAGTTCTGCTGACCGCAGAATTATAGCTGATTGGGGCCAAAGAAAACCAAAGTTTGAGGTCCTTTTTGTGGTAGGGTTTTGCGGACTGCATATCTAGTTCGCAGACAGCACACCAATTGCAAAATTGGTAGGGCCACGTGGGGAAGTTTTGAAGGAGATTTCGTGTTCCAATTTTCGAACCGCAAAACCATTATGCGAACCACATATCCACCACAAGCCTATCCAGTTCCTACGCAAACATGGAGGACCATTTTGTGGTCCATTTTGCGGACCATAGAAGTGTTTCGTGGTCCAATCTGCGATCGCAGACTTGACTCGAATGGCTATTTTTGAAAAAATTCTAACTCAATTCTATTTTAATAAACGGCCTAAAGGGGTTATTTTAGAAGGAAAATTAGATTGTTTTGAGGGACATAACACTCTAGTGAGATAGAAAGAGAATAGTCTAAAGAGAGAGAGAGAGAGAGAGAGAGAGAGAGAGAGAGATATAGGGAAAAGCTATATCATTCCTACACTACAATTTCTTGCTTAATATTTGGGTGTTCAAGGAAAGAAACATACAATGCCTTCTACTAACAATGTAAGAATTAATCCATAGCTGGCATGCAATGTTAAAAAATGAGATAATAGGTAAGATTTTAATGTTAGAGCTTATGGGATAGTGATAGCAAGCCATAAGCTCTCAATCTTGGAATTATATGTTTGTGAGAGAAGAAAAAGGTGATTGATAAGTTGGGAGTAAATTGTTGGGCATGCATGTGTTAATGGAGATTGTTGGTTGCCTAAGAATTGTTATTGGATTGATTATTGGTGTAGAAGTTGGTTGTAGGATGAAGAAATTCCTTTATAAGAGGTTGTAGATGAATGTGCATATTAGATGTTTGACAATATGCCTAAAAAATCTAAAATATGAAAACTCTTGCTAATATTGGTTCAGTTGAACTGTTGTACTGTAGATTGAAGGAATTCAAGTAGGGGAACATAGTTGGGATCCTAAGGAAGCTCGATTAAGGTATGTATTGCTAAACTATTTTCCGTCAGATTGCTTAGAAGGAATTTCTTGTTCTCTTCCTCTTCATGGTTTCTTTTCCTCAGCATGTAGTTGTGAGAGAGAAGTGGCTATATGCTATTCATGTAATCTATTCACCTCTTTAGTTCCACATGACATGGTACTCCAATTATGATAACGTTATAGAAGTTCAAGTTTACAAATAAGCATGGCATTGAAATTAAGGCATTCCAATGGTTTCAATTATAGCATGTATGCTTCTAAAATAATAAATGCAAACGATATTGATGTTAAGTCTCCATGAATGATGAACTTAGATAATGACCTTAAAGATGATTAATTGGGCCCATGTGCCATTATAATATATTCATTGATTCTCCACATATGTGCTAGTGTAATAAACTATGTTTCCACATGATGAACACGAACTTGAAGCATTCCAATGATCTAGAATATTATGACCCTAAAGGTTATATTATTCGTATTGCTTTGAGATTTCATATGATCTTATAGAACACTTCTTGATCGTCGAAAGCGGTTAGGTACTTACATGAGAAATTTGTACTACATGTGACTCAAAGGTAGCACTCTCACAGGTAATGACTTCATCAAATCGGTTCATAGCACTTCCATAAGCTTATAAATTGTAACCATGAGAAAGATAACTGAATGCTGACTCTGGATATGTTATACGGGAATGGTCTTTTTCATAATCATGTGCTACATGCCCTATGGACAATCTAGTGAAATGCGTTAGGTGCATAGTATAGATGAGCCCTATGGACGGTCTGGTAAAACTCATAGGTGTGTAGTTGTAGTCAAGATGAGCCGTCTTGTAAAACGCATAGGTGCATAGTAAAGGTTGACTATGGACCAACTGGTGAAATGCATAGTTAGAGCAAGCAAGGGTGAGCCCTATGGATGGCCAAATGAAACGCATTTGTGCCATTTTCATTGTCTTTTGTTTGGACATATGGTTATATTTGCATTATATTTTTGTATCCCACATATAGCTCTTATGGCTTACTTGATCTAAAAGAAGTTCAGAATGATTTAAGTATAAAGACTTGACATGTGATTCTATATGTTGTTTCATAGTTTCTTGATGTACTTCATTTACCTCTTTTTTGAGTTATTACATTTTTATACATTGCTATGTCTTCTTTATATACTAGCAGTATTCCATATTTACTAACATCCATTTTGTCAGAGACGCTGCATCTTTAATGGATACAGGTAATATCCCAGCGGGCAACACAGATTCTTGATTGGAGCGGAACCTCTCTTTAGCTTATTTTGGTGAGCCCTGCTTTACATCAGGGCTCTTGGGTTGTATTGATCATTGTATATTATTTTGAGGTATAGTCGGGGCCTCGTCACTGGAACTTCTATATTTTCACTTGTTAGCTTAGGCTCCATAGACACAGTATGTGTCGTGTATGTATGTGGAAATTGGAGATTTTCTACGCAAGTTTTCTTCCACTTAAAGAATTTTAAATAACTTGTGATGCTTTTTCAACTATTAATGAGATTGGTCAAGTAATGGAAGATCAATGTTGGATGCTTCTCTATATATTCTTGGCTAACCTCTATGCATTGTTTTTTCATAAATCATTCATGGATAAGGGTAGAAGTAGGTACCAAGAAGGCTTGTCTGACAGGGATATATCAGTTGCGCGTTGGTCGCGCTCCCCGAGGTTGCAGCATGACAAGCTTGGGATCAAAGCCTAAGGTTTTAAATTGTCCTAAGATGTCTCGAAGTTGTGTCTAGCAGAGTCCTTCTTATCGGTGTGAACTCGACCACATATAAAATTAGGAGGCCTCTTAGGAATTTAGGAATGTCACCTTTCTTTGACACTCTAGATCGTGCGCTAGAGCTTGATTATAATATTGTCCTCTTAACTCGTGCATTATTCTAAATTTCATAACATGGCACCTAGGAAGAACACTAAGAGTGTCCAAAGGGCAAATGATACCCCACAAGTGGAAGCTAATGCAGTGATTGATGTTGCGGGTGAGCACACAAGGGGTAAAGGCACTCGCCAACTTCAACACCTCCTACTTCTAGTACTCCGGCTGAGATTTCGACTGAGGATGTATAGATGCCTTCTCCAACCAATATTGCAGCTCCACCTCCAGCTCTGTTCTCCAATCCTAGTGCTTCCTACGGGGACCTTAGGTGAGCCATCCAATTGTTGACTGAAATAGTTGCTTCCCAAGCTCAGAGACTGAATGCTACATCTACTTCTTCTAGTCAACAAGGGGATTTGGGAAGTTCTTGGGTGAACATATTCCTCAAGTTGGATCCTTCGAAATTCACAGGTACTAAGTCCTAGGAGGACTCACATAAGTTTATTGATGAGATGAATAAGATCCTTCGCATTATGCATTCCACTAAGATAGAAGGAGTGGAATATGCCTCTTATGACCCGAAGAAAGTGGAATATACTTGGTATGAGTTGTGGCAAGAGTCCCACAAGGAAGGTGACCTTCCGCCAAAGTGGAATGAGATCGTAGATGCTTTTTTAACCATTTCTTGCCTACTAACACCGGGCATCCCATGCCGTCTAGTTTGAGAATTATGAGCAAGGTAATATAAGCGTGTTGGACTACCATATGAATTTTTTGAATCTTTCGAGGTATGCTCCTTCCATGTTGCTTACTATGGAGGCTAGGGTGCACTGGCTGGTGCAAGGCGTTAGTTCTTTGGTCATAATGAGGCCACTACAGCCGGCTTGAACTTTTATATAAATTATGGGAAATGGTGGCGTTCGCTCAAGCCATGGATACCCGAAAGTCAAAAAGTGGGATGGAGTAAGAAAACAGTAAGAAGGCCCAGTCTACGGGACATTCTAGTCACTCCTACAGTGGTGGTAGTGGTGGTGGAAAGGCATTATTCAGTACAGGATCATCCAGACCGTCATAGTCAATTTTTAAGTCTTCGGCTAGTGCACCGCTATCAGGGCTCGGTCATAAACAATGAAGCAGTGATAGGACAAACCAAGGCAATAAGGGACTTTATTAGCAGATTCAGTTAGGCAAAAACCTTCAGCCGCAACAGAGATTCCCATGTCCTAAGTGGAGAAGGTGTCGTTTAGCGGTATGATGCCATGGTACTAATGCATGTTACGAGTGTGGATTCAAGGATCATCAACTAAAGCGCTGTCCCGACAACCAAAAGAAGAGCAACTAAACACTTGGCGACCTTCAACCATTATCCTATGATGTGCTAGAATGAATATGACTGTAGAGTTCCTACCCAATATGTTTGATCATGGCATGATGCTTCTTCTTTGACAGGCTGAACCTACTACTATCGGTAGATTTAATACAAGGGAGTTCTATGCGGGGATCAAGATTGAGCTACAATAGCTTCATGAGCTATTCCCATTACCTATTCAGGTTGGAGAGTCTATAGTAGGCATGTAGGTTTATAGGGATTGTACAATCACACAACGTGGCCGAGGTACCATAGGATGGTAGGACGCCTAAGGGGTTATATGTAACAGAAAAATGTGTAATAAGGTGTACATAATCGTTTACATGTAAGGAAACTCAATTTGCTTTTAGTTATGTTCAATATATCGATTTTATCTTCCTAGCATAGAGAAATGTGATAAGGTTGTTTCACGAATGCTACATGAGGCTCAATAGTGATTCCAAAAATTTGAAGATCATATTTTATGTACTTTAGAATGTTGAGCTGCATTTAAGGCAAGGATTGGTTACGGCAACGTGTTTCGAGGAGTTTGGGGCCAATGAACGCCGCGATTGGGATTTTTACCGTATAATGGGCTGCTATCATGTTGTATGGTGCCTTGTATAGTAAGAGATGTGGGTGTCCTTTGGGATGGATCGAAGTTGGTGAAGTAGAACTAATAGGACCAGAGCTTGTGCATCAAGCTATGGAGAGGGTCAAGATCATCAGGAGCGGCGGAACACCGCTCCAAGTCGCCGAAAGTCCTATTCGGGTGTGCGATGCAGAGATTTGGAATTGAGGAATAAGGATATTGCCTCCGTTAGAGTGCTATGGCAGAACCGAGAAGTCCAAGAGGCTACCTAGTAAGCATATGGAGAAATGAAGGAGAAATATTTCCATTTGTTTGTAGAACCACGTGGTTATAATTAATGGAGTGTTAGACGTTTACTTTTCTAAGAACTGTGTACTAGACCGGAACTGTGTACTTAGATTAGTTGGGGATGTGTTGTTAGGATTGGTTTTTGTGGCTCTCTAGAAGCTGGATAGGCCCAAATATAGAGAAAACTCTGCCGAAATTAGTAAAAATTGAGGAGTTAGCTAAATTCCGAGCCATTGGCATGTGAATGAGGACTAGAGTCATGTTCGGTGTCTATGGGAGAGTCCAACCCTCATTCGAGGACGAATGCTAAGCGCGGGAGAATGTAAGGTCCTATTAAAGTCCACCAAGAATTTAAGTTTTTATAGTGCCAAAGTCAAGGTAATATGTTCGCGGTATGGATTTAAGGGCTGCACAATGCGTCGCAAAGTGGGAAGAAGAATTGGCATGAGTGGTCGATTATACGGTCAAATAAGCAGATGGCGAATCAGTTCCATTGACTGTAGAATCATCTCTGATTGGGGCATAAGAAAACCAAAGTTTGAGGGCCTTTTCGTGGTGGGTTATGTAGACCACATACTATTTTGCAAACCACAGATCCATCGCAGAATTGGTAGCGCCACTTAGGGAATGTTTGAAGGAGATTTTGCGGTCCAATATGCAGACCATAGAATCGATATGCGGACCACAAATCCACTGCAGACCTATCCAGTTCCAACTCAAACTTGGAGGACCATTTCGCAGTCCATTTCTATCACGCCCTGACCTTGCGGAGTGAGGCCGGCACTCGACTGAGTTACCCCAGTGCAACAAGCCTACTAAGTGCCTACAACCCAACTGTACCCACAAATATTTGGAAATAGATATCAAGAGATAGATAACGAGAGGATAAGGTGTATAACCCCAATTTACATTACTTTTTTGGAACTACATTTGCAATTACCAAAACAATACAAGTTCATAGTTTAAAAGTTGAAATATGTATGAAAATACAACATTTTTAGTTTGTTTCCCTAATCAAAACATAACCCACAGTACGTCTACAGAGCCTCTAAGTTAACATGAGTATAATCTGGAAGTGCCAGTGACAAGGCCCCGGTTATACCTCAAAATACAATGTACAAGAATCAAAATGACACAAAGCCCCAATATGGAGTAGGGCTCACCAAATCAGTTGAGGAGAGGGTATGCTGCTATAAATGATTAGTGCTACATGCTGAGGAACCGCCTGTATCATATAAAGATACAACATCCTAGCAAAAGGGACGTTAGTACATATGAAATAGTACTAGTATGTATATCTAAATACTCTCTCATGGAATGAAATGCCAACATAAAATGAGAGAAACATGGAACCAGTAAGAAAATCAATAAAATTTAAATTCCAAGTAAAAGCAAAGTAAACCTTCATGTAAGTATTAATATTTTAGGTTGGTAGATCCTTAGTACCGACACACCACCATGCACATGGCATGGAGTATGATCTTCGCCCGATCGGCTAAGCCATCTCGCCCGAATGTATGAGGGATGACATAGAAACACAATACCACCATGTGCAAGGCATGGTGTCCGATCTTCCCGATCGGCTAGGCCGTCTCCCCACAATGTTGTGTGGTTCGACATGGTCTTTGCTAGCTATCCATTAATCCCTCCCAATCAAGGGGAATAACCTCAACATATCATAACGAGAATTTACCCCTCAATCATCTCCTACACCGGCACATGTAGTTTCGGGCTTAGGCCTTTACAACCCACCCTTCCTCGATGACCTAACGATACTCCCAAAAAAAATATTTATCATATAAAGGAATTATATTTGTCTCATAGACTTTCATAGTTTCTTTCATTTCATTGGTACTCTTGGCCTTACATGTAAATCTTCATTCTTGGAACGATGGTCGCATTTCATTATTTCATACTTTCATTCCTGTACTTCCAAGGATCATCATAAAACATCAATATGTAGAACATTTTGGAAATCATGACTCTAAATTCATGAGTAATAGGATCCTTAATCACATTGAATTTCTTCAAAAAGGAGAGCATAATGATTTAAAATCAAAACATGAGGTAAACTCATAAGCATTTGAAACATCAATTATTCTTGGAATATTTTTCCCAAAGGAGGGCATGATATAAAGGCAATTAGGACATGACTTGAGTACATATATAGTTGGATGAATCAATCATCAGAGGCAATAAACAATAGGAATAGAACTTGGACAAACCATACTTGGAGTTTACAAGGAATTTATAGAATCCGATTATATAGAATGTGTTTAGCCAAAATACCTTGATTAAGCTTTCCTTGGGATTACTACAACATCCCACTATACTTAGCAACTTCAATATATAAAAACATGGTCAAACTGAACTATAGTTTGGAAGGTGCTCATAGGTTTAGCCCTTTTAGGCATTTCATCAAACATCAAATATGTGAAATCAACTAGGAAGTTCTTTATTGGAAACCATTCACCCCACAAACTAATTTCAAACAACAACCTACCCACAGCCGAATCCCTTAGGGAACAATATATAGTTGATTAGACAAGTAAGATAATTATCTCTTATTATGCTAAGCCAAACACTAATAAAGAGTTTTGAGAAAATTTTATATCAAAATGCAAAAATCTAAACTAACCGAGAAAGCAAGTAAAATGATCAATGTCTACAAGCATTGATACATGGGAAATTACACTCTAGTAATTATACAATGTATTTTACGATTTTACAAATATGAGCGAGTTTATGTTAATTAGACTCGGATAAGAATTCGACATTAGCTTCTTTCAAATACTAACATGACTTCCTAATTGAATAATCCCTAAAACAATGAAGATAATTAAGTTCACCCGAATGTGGCTACAAGAAGTTCAATCCTATCCCTGCATAGAATCTATAAAATGAGGGTTAACGCCTCAAGTTCGTGTTAATTAATCTTTTCCAACCCCGAGTTTGCCATTTCCAAGTCTAAAAAGAGGTTAATGGGTGAGTCCTAGGGTTAGCTACTCCTTTTGGAAACGTTAAAGAACAAGAAAAAGCAAAGAAATACTAACTCACTTCATAATTAAGAAAATTATTCAATACATAAGCATAATAAGAGATTTAATCCAAAGTTTAATAATGAATATTACCATAAACAAGATTCATGTAATGAAATAAACGCTACACGCTTAGATATTCAATACAAATCAAGGAATTTATGAAATGAGTAAAAGGTTAAAAATTTCTCATCCAAAGACTTCAAATCTTCAATCCCTAAGAGTGGTGCAAGAAACTCTAGCTCTCAAGATTTTAAAATCTGCCAAATATATCTTCCAAAATGAGCTAGGTTGTGTATTTGGGATCAAGAAAATGTGAAATCCCATGTCTGTCCAAAACTGAAACCCGTTGACAGCCCCTGCAGAAGATTCATTGCAGATGCAGAATATCACTTGCAAGTGCGAGTCTTGTGGAATAGTGGCTACTCCGTAGAAGCGGACATTTCACCGCAGAAGTGGATTCGCAGATGCGGACTTCTAGCACAAAAGTGGATTCGCAAATGTCGATGGTTAAGTGCATGTGCGATCTAGGTGGAACAACGGCCTTCCCATAGATGCAGATTCTATCTCGCAGATGTGTGTCTGCAAATGCAATCCTTGTTGCGCATATGCAATTTCACTAGTTGCCTTTTCAAATTTTCAACTCTTTTTTGCTAAATATTTGTAATGACCCGGCCGATCATTTTATGTGATTGCGCCCCTTTTCACATATGTTATTATGATTTTGTCTTACGGGGTTGATTAGTACCGTTCCGGGAGGGTTTTGAGTTTATTTCGACCCTTTGACTCTTGGCTTAAAAGCCTAAGTTAGAAATATTGACAAAACTTTGACTTTTATGAAAACGACCCCGAAACTATATTTTCATGGCTCCGATAGCTTTGTATCGTGATTTTGGACTGGGGCGAATGCTCGGATTTGCCGAATTTTGGCAATTTGAAGTTGAAAAATTTGACCCTAGGTGGACTTTTAGCTATCGAGTTTGGAATTTTATTTTGGGACTTGGAATAGGTCCATTATGCTATTTGGAACTTGTCAACAAAATTTGGTATCATTTTGAGTTGGTTTGGTAGGATTCGGACGTTTAGTTGTAATACTAGAGATTCTTAAAATTTACTTTGATATTCATGCATTTTAGTGTTGGATTTGTAGTTCTAGATTTTTTTTTTGTGTTTTTATTGCGCGAGCAAGTTTGTATGATGTTTTTAGACTTGTTTGGATGTTTGATTTGGAGTCCCGAGGGGTCAGATGAGTTTCGGGCATGTTTCGGAAGGTGTTGGATTGAAAATGAAAAACATGGTGTGCTGGTGCCTCTGGTGTCACATTTGCAAGCACCAGTGTCGCATTTGTGACCTTAGCAGAGAACCACATGTATTGCAATTGTGATGCCTGGGTCGCATTTGCGATGTTTACTTGGGGCTGGGCTAGGTTTGCATTTGCGACAACTTTGTCGATCTTGCAAGGGGAACATGGTTTGCAATTCCGAACCCGTATTCGCATTTGCGAGAAGTTCCCCAAGCCTGTCAGTGCCGCAATTGCGAGCTTTTCTTTGCAATTGCGAGGGTTCGCAATTACAAACCCATGTCGTAATTGCGACGTCTGGAACTGAACATAAGGTTAGAAAAGTCGGGATTTTACCTCATTTATCACATTTGAAAACCCTAGACTAGGTAAAAGGCGATTTGGAGAGGAAATTTTCATGTACAAATATTGGGAAGTGATTATAATATATTTCCAACTATACTTCATCAATATATCTTAGATTTTAACATTAAAATTATGTGAATCAAAGTGAAATTTGTGAAACTTTGTCAAGTTTTTATAAAATAAGAATTTGAGTTTTGAGAGTTAATTTAGACTCAGATTTTGAAACTAATCACATATATGAACTCGTGGGGTTATGGGTAGTAATAATCTACCATTGGACCCGGGTTTTGATCAGGTAGGCCCCGTGATGACTTTTGTTGACTTTCTTGAAAAAAGTCTAAAGATCATAGCTTTATCTATTGTAATTGATTTTTCTTGTATTGTTTGATGATATTAAGTCGATTTTGGTTAGACTTGAGCCGTAAGGAGGTGAATGTTTTGGGGAAAAGCTATTTTCGAGGGTCGAATTGGCCTAGTTGGGGTAAGTATCTTGCCTAACTTTGTGTGGGGGAACTACCTCTTAGGATTTGGGATTGATTGTGTCATTTGTGTTATGTGAAAGCCGTGTACGCCAAATGACGAGTGGGTACACGGATTATATGTGATATTTAACCGGTTTAGTATACTTAGACTCTTTCCATGATTTAATTGGATTGTCATATCATGTTCTAAGTTCTCATGGTCAATCTACTCTTACTTTTGTTAGTCTATCCTCACATGCCTTAAATGACTCTGTTAACACTTGTTCTACTTCTTACTTGATATTTTGCTCTTATATTTTAGTTGAACTTTTTGCCTCTTTATTTGTCACATGTTACCTCTTTCATTGTTGATCATCATTATTTGAAGTTGTTGATATATGTTATCTCTTTTATTGTTGATTATCATTATTTGAAGTCAGTGATATATGTTATCTCTTTAATTGTTGATTATCTTTATTTGAAGTCATTGATACATGTTATCTCTTTCATTGTTGATTATCATTATTTGAAGTCAGTGATATATGTTATCTCTTTAATTGTTGATTATCATTATTTGAAATCATTGATACATGTTATCTCTTTCATTGTTGATTATTATTATTTGAAGTCATTTTTACATGTATTCTCTTTCCTTGTTGATTATCCTTATTTGTTGTCATCGGTATATGTTATCTCTTCCATTGTGAGTTATTCTTATTTACTATCATGGTTACACATTATCTTTCTTATTGTTGAGTTATTGGTGTTGAAGTTGGGAAAGCCGTTATCACATTGAGGCGAAGTGTTAGTTGTTGAGATATCTTTCTTTTTGAGAAATTTACATTCATTGTTATTATTGATATTCGTGTAACCATTATGGTTGATCCATGGGCTATTGTTATATAAACATTAATATTGTTGATTATTGACAAGTTGTGACATATGAGCACTTGTGGTGCGAGTTATTATTGTGATGTGTTATTGATGCGCATGCGGCGATATAAGGATAGGGGGTTAATTTGCATGCGACATCATAAAGTGGTACTTATGTGTGTATTGCTTATAAGAGAATTACTTGAAGCCACGCAACGTCATAAGGTGGGCTAAAGTGCGTGTAGCTATTTCAGGAAAATATTTTCAAAAATATCTACATGTAAGACTCACGCGGCGGTATAAGTAAAGATTGTGATTGAAATTGAGAAATGTGAATACGAGATGGTACCTCGGTTGTGATTCTTGTTGTATACGAGGTGGTACCTCGGTTGTGATTCTTGTTGTATACGAGGCGGTACCTCGGTTGTGATTCTTGTTGTGTACGAGGAGGTACCTCATCCGTGATTCTTGTTGTTTATCTCATGTTGTAAAGTGTTATTGGTGAAATACTCCTTGTTGCTTTTATTCTTCCTTATCTTATCAGTTTGGATCCGTATTTGACTTTGGTGGTACCCTTTAATTACTTCCATTATGATCTCTATGCTTACAAATTCCAGTATTAATTTATGTTATTAACTTCTTTCGTATCAGTTATTTCTCCGCCTTTCATTATTTATCATTATTATGTTTTCATACTGCTTATTATGTCTTAGTAGGTGCCTTGACCTGGTCTCGTCACTACTCTACCAAGGTTAGGCTTGATACTTACTGGGTACCATTGTGGTGTACTCATACTACGCTTCTGCACATCTTTTTGTGAAGATCCAAGTATGTCTACCCATGCCGGATGCTAGAGGTTGATTGAGTAGCTGCATGTATACCTACTCGACGTCCGCATGCCTCGAAGTCCCCTTCTGTATTAGACATTTTACTATTTACTTCTTGTTTCAAACAGTATTGTATATCGAGACTATTAGTACTTTCTTGTAGAGCTTATGACTCCGTTCCACCAGGTTTTGGGGAGAGTGTTGGCTATTGCACTGTTGAGTTTATTATTTTAGTGTGAAGGTTTTATTTAAAGTTTTAGTGTTATTTCCTCTATTTCTCTATGCATCTTAGGCTTACCTATTTGTACAGACTAGGCGCCATCACGACATCCTACGGAAGGAAATTGGGGTCACGACAATTCCACTTAAATTGAATTCAATTCTATTCATGACTCATAGTACCTGAAATTCGAGTAATGCACACCATAAATTACTTAATATTATAATTAAAGGATATGAAAACCAAAGCAAAAGGGATTAGAATAAGTGGTAAAATTAGAACTTACCAACACCCCAAATTAAAGTCTTTGCTTGTCCTCAAGCAAATCAAAACCAAATACTCAATGAGGCTTTACCAGTTAAAGCTCAATTAGAATCGCTATCATTCTCAAATTACATTTTCCCATTAAGAACAACACTTATAACTTTGGTCGGTACTAATAATTAGGCTACAAGAATGTGAACTTTAACCGAATAACTCCTTCATTTAAAAAATCAATCTCAATAATGGAATGGAGTTTTAAAGTACTTAAGTGACAACAACCAAGCCTCAAGAAATGACTCAAAGCACTAGTCCACTAAATTTTCTCACTTGACTCAATTTGGAATTTATTTATGTCGTCACAATCCATATGCCCTCAATAGAAAGACAGTTCCAAAATTACCATATTTACAACAACTACACAAGGGACATATGCACAAAGTCAATCACTCTCAACAAAGAAGTTTAAGTGCTAACAAATATCATGTCATAAGCTTTCCCTAATTTTAATTTACCGCCAATTTAAGAATATTCGGTTAGAGAAACCCTAATGACTTTTTAAGCTTGTAATGTAGGTTCAGGGAAGGGTATGATAAGCATTTGGGAATAAGTGACTGCACCCTCTTTGAACACTACTCACATTTGTCTTTTCTTTTCCCATTTGCTTCTTTTTAAATCATATAGCCCTTAATGACCTCTAGTTGCCAACATTGAACCACCTTGAATTTCGTAACTACCCTCTAGTTGTGCCTCTCAAATTTTCCCAAGACTCCCTTCTTTTTATATATATGTGTGTGTGTGTGTGTGTGTGTATATATATATATATATATATATATATATATATATATATATATATATATATATATATATATATATGTATGGCTTTTCTTTTGGAGATTGAGTGTCTTCACAGGACACAACTTTGAGAGATTTGCTTCTACACATAATGTGCATCTTCACCATTTCCCAATTGACACCAACACCCCCAACATAGGCTTTTAGCCTCATTCTTAATATTCAAGGAGAGACGGGTTCAAACGAGGGAATTATTTCCCAGAAATGGTAAAGGTTTGTAATGTGGTAAAGAAAGAAAAGGTTAAAGGCTCAAATGGGGTTAACTGGTGATAAAATTTATGCAATGGTAGACTCGAAAAGCTAAAGGGGATTTTTTCAAAGATAAAAAAGAATGCCTAAAGTCATTCATCCAACCAAACATAACTAAGATTAGCATTGAAAGACCAACCGATCAAGTTCTAGATGATAAAAGCTAGTACAATAAATTTCTTTTTAACAAAAACTAACACACATGAAAATGAACTAGTCAATACGGATCAATATCACTATTTAATAAGGATAATTAGAGTAATATTATGCCAACTAGTGGGCAAAAGAGTCACAAAATGAGCCAAAATGTTACCACATAAATCATTCTTCCCCATGCAACTTACTTTTTTTATTTACAGCACAACATTTTGGAGGGGTATTCTCAATTCACGCTCACATGCAAAAGGCTAATTTTTTAGTACCAAACAATACACAAGTATCAACATAACTAAACAATACTAATTTACTTAAGAAAGTTTTCACGTAATCAATCACAAGGAAACGTCACCCGGTTCATGTAATGACCCGACTGGTTGTTATATGTATTTGGGCCCTGTTTTTCCTTTTAAAGCTTCTCGTATATGTATTTGTGATTTTATGACTTGCGGGGATAGTTTATTTTATTTCGGAGAGGTTTTGGATTTATTTAGAACAATTGGTTCTTAGTTTGAAAGCTTAAGTTGGAAATGTTGATAGAGGTTTGACTTTTTTTAGAACGACTCTGAAACGGTACTTTGATGGTTCCAATAGGTTCATATGTTAATTTTTGACTTTGTATGCCCGAAATGGGATTTGGAGACTCCTAAGTATATTTGGTTTTTTTTTTATCCGAAGTTGGCAATTTGGAATTTTAGAAATATCCTAAGTTTAACCATAGGTTGACTTTATGCCTATCAAATTCGATTTTGGGTTACGGGACATGGAATATGTTCGTTTTGTCATTTGAAACTTGTGTGCAATGTTTAGCGATTCTTGAGTTTCATTGTGACTTCTATGTGCTTTGGTGTCGGATTCGTGGTTCTGGATGTTGTCTTGGTATTTTGAGTTTGTCAGCAAGTTCGTATGATATTATTAGAATTGTATGGATTTTTGGATGGAGCCCCGGGGGCTCGGATGAGTTTCGGACGTGTTTCAGAGTGATTTGGGTGAGTTTCAGATTTGTTGGTGCTGGGCTGATGGTGCACAACTCGCAAATGCGAGATCCAGTTCACATTTGCGAGGCAGGTATCACACTTGCGATGTAGGCTGGGTGCTGGTTTGTTTGCTTTTGCTAACTATGGTATCTCTCTTATGAAGGGGACTGACTTCGCAAATGAGAAGTCTAAGTCGCTTTTATTATACTGCCTGGACTCAACAGGAATCGCATTTGCGATCAAATGGTCGCATATATGAGGGTTCACATTTGCGATCCCCAGGTTGCATTTGCGACTTCTGCAGCTGAACAAATAGTGGGATTTCAGGACTTAGTCTCATTTTATCATATTTTTTAGCCCTAGACTCGGTGGGAGGCAATTTTAGGAGGGTATTTTCATACAAAACTATTGGGTAAGTGATTTTGGCTCAATTTTTATATAATATCATAATTATTTATGATTTTAACATCTAATCCATTAGATTTGAAAAGGAATTTTGGGGGATTTTGACTATATTTTGAAAAATGAATATTTAAGATTTGAGAGTCAAATTGGACTCGGATTTGAAAACCAAACAAATATTTTTACTTGTGGGGTTATGGGTAGTCGAGATCTACTCCTTGACTTGGGTTTTGATTAAGCGAGCCCGGGTTGACTTTTGGGGAATTGTATAAAGATCTTTACTTTATTAATCGAAATGAGTTTCTCTTGCATTGTTTGATAATATTAAGTCATTTTTTGCTGGATTTGAGCCGAGCAGAGGTGGATTTTAAAGAAAAAGCATTTTAAGAGTATTGAATTGGCCTAATTGAGGTAAGTAATTTGCCTAACTTTGTATGTGGGGGGATTATCCCTTAGGATTCTGTCTAATTTGCATGATTTGTGCTATGTGAAACGACGTGTACATAAGGTGACGAGTGTGTACACATGCGTATGTGTTGTAATTGACCAGATTAGATCTTAGATTATTAATATGCCTTGAATTAGGGTTGTTTGTTATATCAAACATGTTTTATGTTGGTTTGTTGCACCCTATTTTGCACAAGTCAAAACAAGATTCAACTAGTGATTTCCTTGTTGATGATAAAAGAGAGTCCCCACCTAATATCTAAAGGTATACCAGGGTACCTATTTAATTACTAAGGTTATTTCTCTATTAGTCAGCTAACCGGTGAGATTATGGGTAGGGGTTCTTGTTCTTCTAAGGGGAAGGTATTACGCACCCCTTAAAATCTACCTAAGGTAGCTCCATAGGACTTAGAATAGGTTTGGATGATTAGTTGTCTATACTCTGCTTAATTAGTGCTTATGGCTTATCGTATATCTAGTTTAGAACTTATTACTTGAAAAAATATAAATGTGATTTTGAAAAGCGGGTATAGATTTATAAATAGACTTTAGGAAAATGTTTACCTCTATATGATTGAATGATTGGAAGAGTATATCTATAATGTTTGTGTTTGCAAAACCTTGTGAGATGTGTTTAAGTTATGAGACACTTTGTTTTTGAAATGATGTGGCTATTTATATAATTTTAATAAAGTAAGGGTATTCAAGGAAATAGGCCTTAGGTATACCTTGATTCTTAAATCCCGCATTTTATTTTTTTGAAGAAACCCGTCTGAAAACCTTGTCTTTGCAACAACACTTGTTCGATGTTTCTTTGTGGAAAAGCTCAATCTTTGAAGACTAATTTCAGATTACGTTTTTGGTTTTGAAGACTATCGACCTTCTCAAATGTTGCTTTGGTTTCAAATGACTTCATGAAAAATCATTAGTAAAGGTTAAGAGAAGAATAGTATAGGCGATTATCAAACTAGAATTATCTACTACTAAGTCTTAATACTTCTTTTAATCCTATAATTTTTAGGGGCTTGCCTAGATTGTTAAGATATTCAAAGATATAAAGTAAAGCATTCAATCAAATATTGTAAGTGTTATATACATGTAAAAAACAACAATAAACTTAATAAAGCAGTAGAGAAGAGGAATGGACTCTGGTTTGGGCCTGAAGGAAAGTAGGCCCAACAGTTAGCGAGGACAGACAACATCAACTTCAGATTCAAATAGGTGTAGGTACAGAACTTGGGCCTGCGTTCTTTGAGAACTCGGCAGGCCCAATTTTAACACATGTTAAGGAAAAATAAGAAGGACATTAGATACGCTGTTTGATACATATAATTTTACATAAGTAACAACGGTATGGACCCAAGATAAATTATAACAATCGACAGTAATCAAGAGGGCAATATTGGTATAAGATCACATATAGTAATGTAATTTACAATGAAAGACTTTATTTCCACTGAACACTAAACCTAAAAGGATTAATAAATGTCAACAGACTAGAGGCTAAGGGTAGAATTCCATTCATGCCCAAGGTACTCTCTGGATCCCTAGCACTTCAAAGTTCCCAAGGGTCTCAAGGGCCCCGAGCAGTGCTTGTGTCAGGGAAGTAGCTCAACCAAGAACTAAATTTTACTCTCAAATACCTCTAACTACTCACACTTACTCTTCCCTGCAGGTTTAAGTGCTAATGAGTTATTCACTATAAACCCCATGTCACAACCCAAACCTAACCCATTGTGATGGCGCCTATCGTGATACCAGGCAAGCCAACATTTCCAAAACACTTTCAACATTTTACATAAATGAATTACGACATTTAAAATAACCGAATTTTTTCATATAAACAGGGTAAACCCAAACATAAGTGCGGAAAAATATCCCGACTTCGGGGTGTCACTGAGTCATGAGCATCTAGATATCCAGTCTAATACATACAGTGTCTAAGTATCAATACAGAAAAGAGAGAAAACATAGAAGGAGAGACAAGGTTTGCGGACGCCGGCAGCTACCTCGTAGTCTCCGATACTCGATCCGTACAACTCAACGACCTCCGTGATCAAAGATACCTGGATTTGCACATGAAGTGCAGGGTATAACATGAGTACAACCAACTAAGCAAGTAACAAAAATAAATAAGGAACTGAGAAGGTAGTGAGGAGCTATACAAATACAGCTCATTTTCAATAATTCCAGCAAAGAGTAGACATGCATTCAAATCCAGCAGTTCAAGTCAACTCAGTTTATACAGTTACAAAACAAGTAATCCGGATATAGGATCTTTCAGAAATTTCACAACAATGAAAGATAGCAACTAAGTGCATCAACAAATGAAAAACAAGCATAGTCTCTCAGGGCAACAGACACTCAACTCGTCACAACAGCTCAATCACTCGGCTCTCATCCCTCAGTAATCACACTCAATAGGTGCCTGCACTCACTAGAGGTGTACAGACTCCGGAGGGGTTCCCTCTAGACCAAGCGCTATATCGCCGCGGCGTGTAGCCCGACCCAATCATATAAGTAGCCATAAGGCTCGTTGCGGTGTGCAACCTGAACTATAGTCCATAAATAGCCATAAGGCTTGTTGCGGCATGCAACCCGATCCATATACCCTCATATAGTTCACAGCTCGGCACTTAGGCCCTATCTTAGTCACTAACCTCTCCAGCCCCTCGGTCTCACAGAATATCATAATAATCAGTCCAAACAGAGAATACAACAAGTATTAACAAGAAATGAGAGGGAACAGAGATATAACACACAAGTAAGATTGTGACTGAGTACAAGACAATAATTAGCAATCAATTCAACAAGTATACGACCGCTACAGGTCCCAACAGTGATATCATATGGCCTAAGCATGATTTCTAAAATGAAAGGCAGTCAATTTCTCAAAACAAGGAAAAACAAGTAATAACAATGGCTATTCGACTTTACAATCTCACGGGACAGATCAAGTCACAATCCCTCGCGGTGCAGGCTCACATGCCCATCACCTAGCATGTGCGTCACCTCCAAACACTCACATCATACCAATCCTCGGGGTTTCATACCCTCAAAACTAGATTTAAGACTGTTACTTACCTCAAACTGCGCAAAATTCTACTTTACTATGCCTTTGCCCCTCGAATCAGTCTCCAAATGTCCTGAACCCAGCCACAAGCAGTACGATATAATTAATATAAACTAAAAGAATCAATCCCACAAGAAAACACGAAATTATAAGCCAAAAATTCGAAATTGGCCCGAACCCGGCCCCCGGGCCCACGTCTCGAAATACAACAAAAGTAACAAAATCCGAAAGCCCATTCACTCACGAGTCTAACCATACCGAATTTACTCCAATCCGATAAAAAAATCCCATTCAAAACCCCAAAAATCTAACTCAAGAACACTTCATCTTCTTCCCCAATCTTTCACCCCAAATCTCAAATTATATGATAAAATTAAAGATATAATCATCGGTTTTAACCAAAACAAAGTAGGAATCACTTATCCCAATCAAATCCACAAAAATTCCTTCAAGCATCGCCCAATTCCGTGTTCTCTAGCTCAAAATATGCAAAATGGGCTCAAACCTTCATTTTTTGAAATTAATACTGTCTGCCCAGATTTCCTTCTTCGCGAATGCGACCATCCTCTCGCGTTCGCATAGACCAACTCAGACTGCCTCTCAACTTAACTCTTCGCGAACGCTACCTACGCTTTGCGAACATGTCCCTTACCTCGCGAATGCATAGAACAAAAGACTGGGGGTCCCCAGCTGCCTCACTCCACTTCGCGAATGCGACGCCACTCACGCGTTCGCGATGCACACACTGCCATACCTTCGCGTTCGTATCCTCTCCTTCGCGGTCACATTGAGCAAAAACTCACCAACTTAGAGACACTCTTTGCGAACGCGAGTTTCCTCTCGCGAACGTGCAATTGGAAACCAGAAAAGATGCAGCAGCAGATATAAGCTATCTCACCAAGGCCAAAAATGATCCGTTAATCACCCGAAACTCACCCGAGGCCCCAGGGACCTTATTCAAACATACAATCAAGTCCCAAAACACTATACAAACTTAATCGAATCCTCAAACCACATCAAATAACATCAAAAACACGAATCACCCTCCGATTCAAACTTAATGAACTTGAAATTTCCAATTCTACAACCGATGTCGTAACCTATCTAACCACGTCCTATGACCCCAAATTTTATACACAATTCATATTTGACATTACAGATCTACTCCAACTTCCAGAATCGAAATCCGATCCTGATATCAAAAATTCAACCCTCCGGTCAAACTTCCCAAAATTCGACTTTCGCCATTTCAAGCCTAAATTAGCTATAGACCTCACATTTACAGTCCAAACCTGCTCTTAAGTCCAAAATCACCCAACGGAGCTAACAGAACCGACGAAACTCCATTCCGGAGTCGTCTTCGCACACTTACGACTACGGTCAAAATCTTAAGACTTAAGCTTCTGTATTAGGGACTAAGTGACCCGAAACACTCCGAAACCAAAAACAAGACCTCCCGGCAAGTCACTTAAGCAAAAATAGACACGGGAAAAACAGTAAATAGGGGATCGGGGCTAATACAATGAAAAGGATCGGCCGGGTCATTACATCCTCCCCCTCATAAAATAATCGTTCGTCCTCGAACGAGCATAAAGGCATACATGAAGTAGTGAAAAGATGAGGATAACGGCTGCGCATATCGTGCTCGGTCTCCCAAGTCGCCTCCTCGACCGACTGACCCCTCCACTGAACCTTCACAGAAGCAATACTCTTCGACCTCAGCTTTCGAACCTGCCTATCTAAGATCGCCACCGGCTCCTCAACATAAGATAAATCCTTGTCTAACTGGAGTGAGCTGAAATCCAACACGTGAGACGGATCACCATGATACTTCCAGAGCATAGAAACATAGAATACTGGATGAACTCCTGCTAGACTGGGAGGCAAGGCAAGCTCGTAAGAAACCTCCCCAACACATCACAATACCTCAAATGGACCAATAAACCTCTGGCTCAGCTTGCTCTTCTTTCCGAACCTCATAACACCCTTTAGGGGTGACACCCAGAGCAAGACCCGCTCTCCAACCGTGAATGCAACATCGCGACCGTTCCGATCTGTATAACTCATTTATTTGGACTGTGCTGTGTGTAGTCTATCCTGAATCACCCTCACCTTCTCCAGAGCATCATGAACAAAGTCCATTTGCAACAATCTCGCCTCGCTCGGCTCGAACCAACCCACTGGCGTTGGCCACCACATTGGCCTTCCCGGGATGGTACAAAATGGTGATACCATAGTCCTTAAGAAGCTCCAACCACCTCCACTGACGCAAGTTAAGACCCCTCTGTTTGAATAGATGCTGCAAACTCCGATGATTAGTGTAAATATCACAATGGACGCCGTACAGGTAGTGTCGCCAAATCTTCAAGGTGTGAACAATAGCTGCTAATTCAAGGTCAAGGACAAGATAATTCTTCTCATGGGTCTTACATTGGAGTGAAGCATAAGCAATCACTCTACCCTCCTGCATCAGAACACATCCAATACTTATCCGAGAGGCATCACAATACACTGTGTAGGAACCAGAAGCTAATGGCAGAACTAGAACTGGAGTCGTGGTCAAAGCAGTCTTGAGCTTCTGAAAGCTCTCCTGGCACTCATCCGCACACCTGAATGGACCACCCTTTTAGGTCAATTTGGTCAAGGGCAAAGCAATATATTAAAAACCCTCTACAAAACGATGGTAATAGCCCGCTAAACCCAAAAAGCTCTTAATCTCCGTGGCTGAGGACAGTCTGGGCCAACTTTGCACCGCCTCTATCTTCTTCAAATCCATCTGAATACACTCGCTGGACAACACGTGCCCCAAGAATGCCACTGAACCGAGCCAAAACTCACACTTGGAGAACTTTGCATAAAGCTTCTCTTCCCTCAATCGCTATAACACAATTCTCAGATGCTGAGCATGCTCCTCCTGGCTACGAGAGTACACTAGTATATCATCAATGAGTACAATAATGAGCGAGTCCAAATAAGGCTGAAACACACTGTTCATCAAATGCATGAACGTTGCTGGGGCATTAGTCAGCCCAAAAGACATCACGAGGAACTCATAATGGCCATATCGGGTCTTGAAAGCTGTCTTAAGAATATTTGAGTCACGAATCTTCAGCTGGTGATACCCTGACCTTAAATCAATCTTGGAAAACACCATCTCTCTCTGAATCTGGTAAAACAAATCATCAATACGTGGCAAAGGATACATGAACCTTACTGTGACATTGTTCAACTGCCTGTAGACAATGCACATCCTCATAGAACCTTCTTTCTTTTTCACAAATAGAACCGGTGCACCCCAAGGTGACACACTAGGCCCAATAAACCCCTTATCAAGGAGTTCCTGAAGCTGTTCTTTCAACTCCTTCAACTCTGCCAGTGCCATAGGATACGGTGGAATAGAAATGGGTTGAGTACCCGGCACCAAATCAATACCGAAGTCAATATCCCTGTCAGGCAGCATGTCCAGCAGGTCTGCAGGAAATACATCTGGAAAATCACGTACCACCGGAACATAATCAATGGCAGGAGTCTCTGCACTAACATCCCTCACAAAATCTAAATAGGATAGACAACCCTTCTCAACCATCTGCTGAGCCTTCAAGTATGAAATCACTCTACTGGGAATATAGTCTATGGAACTGCTCCATTCAACCCTCGGCAACCCCAGCATCGCCAACGTCACACTCTTAGCGTGACAATCTAGAACAACATGATATGGAGACAACCAAACCATACCCAATATCACATCAAAATCGACCATACTAAGCAGCAAAAGATCCACTCTGGTCTCCAGACCCCCAATAGTCACCACACATGACCGATATACGCGGTCCACAATAGACGTATTGCCCATAGGAGTAGATACATGAACAGATAAAACTAAAAACTCACAGGGCATATCTGGAAAATGAGCGAAATACGAGGAAACATATAAATAAGTGGAACCAGGGTCAAATAATATAGTGGCATCTCTGTGGCAAACTGAGACAATACCTGTAATAATAGCATCTGAAGCAATGGCATCTTGTCTGGCAGGGAGAGCATAGAAACGGGCGTGGCCACCCCCTGATCTGCCTCCCCCTCTCGGGCGACCCCTAACTGACTGGGCTCCATACCGAGCTGGCTGAGCGGGTGGTGAAGAGACTTGTATTGATGTCGTAGACTGGCTCCTATGCTGAGCCGGACCTCCCATAAGGCGGGTACAATGTCTCCTGATGTGGCCAAACTCTCCACACTCATAGAAACTCCCCGGTGCTGGTGCTGGGGACTGAAGGGAGCCTCAAGCACCAGGATGACTGGTAGAAGGACCTGGCATAGAGAGCCCTGACCCGACGGAGCACGGGATGAACTCTGAGTAGGGAGGGCACTGAGAGATGAATGGCCCTACTGATAACTGCGTGAACCATGGCCAGATGATGCACCATGGTGGACTGGGCGAGTCATCTGAGCATGTCTAAAAGGACGAGCCCTACCGTGGTGTAACTGCCCCCAGAAGGAACATCACTAAATCCACCCTGTCCACGAGGCCTCTTGGCCTCCCTCTCAAACCTTTCCTGACTACAAACCATCTAAATTTGACGCGCAATGGAGACAACCTCATCAAAAGTATCACCAGACACTCTCTCTAGTCATAAGCAATTGCAGCTGAAAAGTGAGGCCATCAATAAACCTTATAATCCTCTCCCTATCAGTGGGAACCAACCAGATAGCATGACGGGCCAACTCCGAGAACCGCATCTCATACTGCATCACAGACATATCACCCTGACGAAGCTGCTCGAACTTCCCACGCAGCTCCTCTCTGCGGGACTATGGCACGAACTTCTCCAGGAATGGACCGGAGAACTGCTGCCAGGTAAGGGGTGCTGCGCCGACTGGCCTACACCTCTCGTAAGTCTCCCACCAACTAAAGGCAGCCCCATAGAACTGAAAAGTAGTGAACGAGACCCCACTGGCCTCTAGAATACCAGCTATATGGAGTATCCTCTGACAACTGTCCAAGAAACCCTGTGCATCCTATCCCTCGGTACCACTTAAAGATGGAGGCTGGAGTCTCCCAATCCTCTCCAATATACATTGTTCATCCTCAGGCATAGCATGAACCACATAGTCTTGAACAGCTGCAACCGGCTGGGCAGGTGGTGCCCCCGGTGTCTGGAATCCCTGTACCACCTGCTCTGGTGTGCGGGCAGCAGGAGTCTGAGTGCCTCCCCCGGCCTGAGAAGTGGATTTTGCGGCCAAAAAAGAGACCTCCTGAGCAAGACTGGTGCACGCGGTTAGAATTTGAGCTAAGGCCTCCTGAAGGCCTAGAATCACAATAGGCACACGAGGTGCGGCTGGTGCATAAACAACTGGAATCTGGTCCTGATCTGGGGCAACTGGTGGATCTGCTGGTACCGCCCCAGCTACTGTGCGGGCTGTACCTCTGCCCCTACCGCGACCTCTACCGCGACCTCGGCCTCTCGCGGCCCTGGCTGGTGGTACTGGTGGCTGTCCATCCTGCCCAGTAGTACGAGTCCTCACCATCTGTGAGATAATGAAACAACAAATGTTTAGTTACTAGAATCAACAGATTCGCAGGACAAGAATTCAAGAATGTGGAGTTTCCTAAGGGTTCTGCAGCCTCTCAAAGATAAGTACAGACGTCTCCGTACCGATCCGCAAGACACTACTAAACCTGCTCATGACTCGTGAGACCTATGTAACCTAGGCTCTGATACCAACTTGTCACGACCCACAACCTAACCCATCGTGACGGCGCCTATCATGATATTAGGCAAGCAAACATTTCCAAAACACTTTCAACATTTAACAAAAATGAATCAAAACATTTAAAATAACAGAGTTTTTCATAAAAACGGTGTAAACCCAAACATAAGTGAGGAAAAATAGCCCGACATCGGGGTGTCACTGATTCATGAGCATCTAGATATCCAGTCTAATACAAACAATGTCTAAGTAACAATACAGAAAAGAGAGAAAACATAGAAGGAGAGATAGGGTCTGCGGACACCGGCAGCTACCTTGTAGTCTCTGATACTCGATCATGTACGAACTCAACAACCTCTGTGATCAAACACACCTGGATCTGTACATGAAGTGCAGGGTGTAGCATGAGTACAACCAACTCAGAAAGTAACAGAAATAAATAAGGAACTGAGAAGGTAGTGACGAGCTATACAAATACAGTTCATTTTCAATAAGTCCAGCAGAGAGTAGACATGCTTTCAAATCCCGAAGTTCAACTCAAATCAGTTTATATAGTTACAGTGCAAGTAATCAGGATATAGGATATTTCAGAAATTTCACAACAATGACAGATGTCAACTAAGTGCATCAACAAGTGAAAAACAAGCATAGCCTCTCAGGGCAACACACACTCAAGTTGTCACAATAGCACAATCACTCGGCTCTCAGCCCTCAGTAATCACACTCAATAGGTACCTGCGCTCACTAGGGGTGTACAGACTCCGGAGGGGCTCCTTCCAGCCCAAGTGCTATATCGCTGCGGCGTGCAGCACAACCCAAACATATAAGTAGCCATAAGGCTCGTTGCGGCATGCAACCCGATCCACAGTCCATAAATAGCCATAAGGCTCGTTGCGACGTGCAACCCGATACATATACCCTAACATAGTTCACAGCTCGACGATCAGGCCCTATCTCAGTCACTAACCTCTCCAGCCCCTTGGGCTCACAGACTATCATAATAATCAGCCCAAACAGAGAATATAAGAAGTATTAACAAGAAATGAGAGGGAACAGAGATATAACACACAAGTAAGACTGTGAGTGAGTACAAGACATTAATTTGCAGTCAATTCAACAAGTATACAACCGCTGTGGGACCCACCAGTGAAATCATATGTCCTAAGCACGATTTCTAACATGAAAGGTAGTCAATTTCTCAAAGACAAGGAAAAACAAGTAATAACAATGGCTATTCGACTTTATAGTCTCACAGGACGGACCAATTCACAATCCCTCGCTGTGCACGCTCACACGCCTGTCACCTAGCATGTGCGTCACCTTCAAAGACTCACATCATACTAATCCTCGGAGTTTCATACCCTCAAAACGAGATTTAAGACTGTTACTTACCTCAGACCGCGCAAAATTCTACTCCGCAATACCTTTGCCCCTCTAATCAGTTTCCAAATGCCCTGAATCTAGCCACAAGCAGTATGAGATAATTAATATAAGCTAAAAGAATCAATCCCACAAGAAAACACTAAATTATAAGCCAAAAATCCGAAATTGGCCCGAACCCGGCCCCTCGGGCCCATGTCTCGAAATCCGACAAAAGTCACAAAACTCGAAAGCCCACTCACTCATGAGTCTAACCATACAGAATTTACTCCAATTCGATAAAAAAATCCAATTCAAAACCCCAAAAATCTAACTCAAGAAAACTTCATCTTCTTCCCAATTTTTCGCCTCAACTCACAATTTAGATAATAAAATTAAAGATATAATCATGGGTTTTAACCAAAACCAAGTAGGAATCACTTACCCCAATCAACTCCACAAAACTTCCTTCAAGAATCGCCCAATTCCGTGTTCTCTAGCTAAAAATATGCAAAATGGGCTCAAACCCTCGTTTTTGAAATTAATACTGTCTGCCCAGATTTCCTTCTTCGCGAACGCGACCATCCTCTCGCGTTCGCGTAGACCAACTCAGACTGCGTCTCAACTTAACTCACGCGTTCATGATGCACACACTGCCATATCTTCGCGTTCGCATCCTCTCCATCGCGGATGCGTAGAGAAAAAACTCACCAACTCAGAAAAACTCTTCGCGAACGCGAGTCTCCTCTCGCAAACGCGCAAGAGTAAACCATAAAAAATGCAGCAGCAGGTATCAGCTATCTCACCAAGGCCAAAAATGATCTGTTAACCACCTGAAACTCACCCGAGGCCCCCGGGACCTTAACCAAACATACCATCAAGTCCCAAAACACTAAATGAACTTAGTAGAATCCTCAAACCACCTCAAATAACATCAAAAACATGAATCACCCTCCGATTCAAACTTAATGAACTTGAAATTTCCAATTCTATAGCCGATGCCGAACCCTATCAAACCATGCCCTATTGCCACCAATTTTTTTACACATGGCATATTTGACATTACGGATCCACTCCAACTTCCAAAATCGAAATCCGACCCCGATATCAAAAAGTCAACCCTCCGGTCAAACTTCCCAAAATTCGACTTTCGCCATTTCAAGCCTAAATTAGCTACAGACCTCAACTTTACAGTCCGGACATGCTCCCAAGTCCAAAATCACCCAACGGAACTAACGAAATAGACGAAACTCTATTCTGGAGTCGTCTTCACACACTTTCGACTACGGTCAAAATCCTGAGACTTAAGCTTCCGTTTTAGGGACTAAGTGTCCCGAAACTCTCCGAAACCACAAACAAGACCTCCTGGAAAGTTACTTAAGCAAAAAAGGATACGGGAAAAACAGTAAATAGGGGATCGGGGCTAATACACTCCAAACGACTGGCCGGGTCGTTACACCCCACTACCACAGTGGTGATTGTACACAATGAGAGATCTATTTCAACAACATCCAAATCATCAGGGCACATCCGACATCCCATGGTTTGCACACAAGGCATGTAGCACTACCATGTACTCTTATCAAGCGTAAGAGCACTCAAACATGATTACACATAAGTGCCAATAAACAATGAGAGAATAACCACACATGAATATAAATACCCAGTATTGGTGAGTCAAGTAGTTCAAAGGGGTGTAGGATGTGTCAGGTGTATTGTTCTTGATGATCCAATTAGAAGGCTCATGCTTATGAAAGATCATGTACATAGTCATGTATGCTTAGTAGAGGCCTACATACCGATTGATTTCCACTTCTTACTAAGTATGAGAGTTATCATTTCATTTCAACATTCTGAAGAAAACAGAGAGAGCGTAGGCATACAAATGGGCAAGCGGTCTCTAAGGAGATCTTCGTCCTATCTTAGTTGGATAAGAGTTAAACATGTGGTTCCACACTCAAACAAGATAGATGAACATTTAAAGGGCTTCTTCTAAGAGTATAGATAAACTTCAGTGAACATTGTGGATTTTAATGATCTGGAAACACAATCATAAACATGATATACCAAACAATAGTTCCCTTAAGGCAGGGATGAGTACAAAACTCCTAATAGGTGACATTCACATGTGTTCATGTTATACTTTAATTAATACTAGTACATTACAACAATACTAAGCATCGAATTAGACTAGCAGGGCCATCATAGTTGATTCTCGATAGGGAAAGTTTATGCTAGGCTTGTTGGAAACTAAGATACTTACAAAGACACAATGTAGCATTCAAACAAGGTATATAAACATCAGATGTTTTCCTTAAAACTGTTTAGTGATCATAGTTGACTTATATCCCAATTGCTATGTGGTTAATCCCTTTTGAACAACAAGATGCGACTTTCTTCTTTATGAAGTGACACAATTCTAACATATGTGAAAGCACAAGCAAGCAGGAGGTCTGTTTGAGAATGAGTGCAGAATTTCTATGAAAGGGCATCCAAACACAGCAGATGAGGTATTCTCACCAAATTGCTAGACAATAAGACATGGCAGAGTTTCAAGTATCATAAGATTAACTCAACAGGTTAATTGCAGAAGTTCAAAGCAATGTTAAGCAAACATGGTTCTAATAATAGGACAACTAATCTAGTTAAATAGGTTAAGTATATTAGTCCAATCATAGTGAAGCTCTGGTTTCAACAGTGTGGCATAACAAAAGAAGATGCACAAATCAGTAGATACTAAGCTCTTAAGAACAAATAAGGGCATGGCTTAAGCTGGGCTGACAGAACACATAAAACTAATTGTAGAAAGCCATTAACACTTAGTTCAATCATTTTTCAAAAGCACTTTCATACAGTGACACTTACAGATGATCACACAGCCATAGAGGTCAATAGAAGTCCTTTTCAACAGTATTTTAGGAAGTCTCGGGATCATAAAAAAGAAGACAACTGAACTGATACACTCTAATCTCAATGACAACCTTGTAATTGTCCTTAAGTATCTGTAATTACCATAGTCTACATTTTATCAAACAAGTGATTCAACTACATAATATAGGTCAACAAGGAGTAACAAGGCAAGAGTAGTAGAGCAGACATGGAAGCTTTAGCAAAGTATATTGGAATCTAATGTTTGGATAGGTGAAGAAGACACGTGAAGTTCTTAGTCTACTACAAAAGTCGAACATTACATAGATTGGCTTAACTTAGAAGAGCATTCATTAAGTTTACAAAGATGATCGATTGAATTAATTTCAGCTTCTTTAAAGGTCAGTGAATTCACATATATAATGTCAAAGCATAATGCTCAAATTTAATACATTATAAACAGAATAATCAACAAGAAGAACATGAATTTAATCCTAAAACAATTAAAGACAGGAAAGGTCAATATGCACTGACCTTCCTCAAAGCAGCAAACCAAACAAAGGCTTCGTTAAGCTGTTTAGGACCCAAAGACTAAGGCTTCAATTAGTGAGTAACTCAAGACCAGAAAAGAGAGAGAAATCAGGAATCAAGTAAGACTTAGCCTTAATCGCAAAATCCTAAATGCTACTGTGTTGTGTATTGATTTTCTTCAGATTGTTAGGTGTTAGAATTGAAGGCCCAATTTGTAGTGTCATTCAATGCCTTAGGGTAACAAGAGATTTGAATCTAGGTAGTGGAAAGTGATGATGATTGGATGATGAAAGCAAAATGGGTAAAATCAGAGAAAATAGAGGGGAAAATATCATAGAAATTATCTGGGCATGAATAAATGAGAGATTGGCCGTTGAAGCCTGAAAAACCATTAGTCGAAGCCCTAAAGTCCAGAGTTCATTGCATTTGACCTCAAGACGTCGAATAATAATGATGAAGACAGCTATTATTCCATGCATGCTTCGATTTGAAAGCAAAGAGCCAAAGTAGATGAAATACCAAATCATCGTTCCAGACCTTATAGGTTTTATTTGGGATTTTGCATAATAATAATGAAAGAGGAAAGATTTAAGAGAGTATCGCGGCTAGTAGGGACAAAGGAGATGATTTCGTGGTTGATTTGTTAACCTTGCATGGATCTGTGCAAGGTCTTGAGGATTGATGTGGTTGTAGGTCTGGAGAGAATATGGAGGAAAAGGGAAAGGGGCGGCTGGGATAACATGAAAATGTTTTAAGGTTAAGGGATTTGGATAGCCGTCTCTAGGGATAAAGTTAGGAAAAGGGTTCTAGGCCATTGACTTTTAAATCAACGGTCCTGATAATTTCGGGTTTAAGCGTTTTTTAGGAGAAAATATGAGGGCCATTGGATCTCTTGGTTTTAATGGGTATGATTAAGTTAGATGGGTATTGAAATTAAAAGGAAAAATGGAGATAAGTTCGGAGACGTTGATTTAAAGGGTGGACAACTCCGATCAGTTGTGCTTCTTTTGTGGGTGCTAGAGACGGGTGACGTGGCATGATTTAATTAGATCGGAGAGAAGGTCATGTGTTGCTAAGTTGGAATGGAGTGGGGTATTTGGACTGGGTCAAGCCTGAATTGGGCTTGGTATCTGGGCTAAAATAATTTAACTAATAGCCATTTTATGTTTAATTAAGAAATTACGATGGTAGCCTTTTAGATTTTTAACCTTTTTGAAATAAATTTAAGTAAAATTAATTATTTTAAATAAAATATAATAAAAATTATAATTATCAAATACACTACTAATTATTGTAATTAATTATTTGTAAAAAGACTGTATCTTCTAAATTATGACACTACTTTCGAAATATTAAAATAGTAATCTATTTTAACTAGAAATTAAGAAATAATTTATTAAATTAATTAGAAAACCTATGTAATGTATATAAAGGTTTTAATAATCTTTAAATAGTAGGTATGATATATTTTGTAATTATTATACTAAATTATTGATTTCAACACTGTTAATACTTAATATTTTTGTAAAATAGGTATTATTGATTAAAAATATTTTCAAAATATTTATTGCAAATTATTAAGTATAAATAAATTAATTTTTTAAGAGAGGGTCAAAATTGGTCGTCAACAGCTGCTCCTCTTTGACCGAAGAGGATGAAAGAGTTTCCGGGCAAAGAAATCGAACCAAGGCCAATTTTGTCCCGACCTCAAGCATACATCGCGAAAATGGCATATGGGTTTGAGGAAGATTACGAGTTGTAGAATTAGGAGTTAAGGAAGATTCCGGGAGGATTTTGCGGAGTTGGGTCTGAATTCTGGTTTTGAATTGCTTACATACCTCGGGCTTAACGAGGATCAGGCCTCATGTATTTCTGGAGTGAAGATTTGTTTCTTTTGTGGGGGGGGGGGGAGGGGTGACACTCACAGGAATTGCCCCAGTATCGTATTATGATGATACTACAAGACGGAAGATTTGGTACCCATGATAGCTTCTGACCTGCGACTTGATTTGAAATATTTGTAGAATTAGAGGTCTACTGATTGTATTTAAGCTTGAGGTAGGATCCTTGGCCTGCTTGTGAGTTTGTTGTCCCTCAGAGCGTTATAGCTTATTTTGCTGCTTAGAAGAAGTTCAACATTGCGATGTTTGTTGCTCCAAAAATGGAATTCACACATACCCATATATTGCAATGAATAATATGTTAACATGTGATGTAAATGACGCAGGAATGATAATGTTTGGCTGCTGGCTAGCCGTTAATTGTGATTGGGATAACGGGATACTTGAATTTGACTCGATTGTTAGCCGGCCTGTGTTCCATTCCGCAACTGTGGGAGCATTAAGTCTCCTTGTGTTGGGAGTGTCTCCGCACGATGGGAGTAATTGACTTCTAATTTGGAATGCATCTCCGTGTGTTGGGAGAAGTTGCATTGAAATGTAAAGTATCTCCGCGTGATGGAAGTGGGTGCATTAAAATGTAAAATATCTCCGCACGATGGGAGTTTCTGACTTGATAAATGTAATCATGCCTGTAAGCTGCATGAGCAAAATGTCAAAACATTCGAGATAAAAAATAAAGAAATAAGGAGCATGCCCAGAGGTACTCTTGATTGCAAAAAGAAATTGAGGTCGTCGATTGGCGGAACGTGGGTGACGAGGTTTTCAGTTATATATTCTGATCTTCTATGTGGTGGAGTGGCGGTGCGGATCGCTCCCGTTGGAGAAGCGAATAATTTGGCTATATACGGGTCTTCGATTGGCGAAGCAGATGACTCGATTTGTACAGGGTGGTCCGATTGACTGAGCTGACGGTTTGCTATATACATGCTCCGGTTAGCGGGGCCAACGACTTGTTATATACAACATACTCCATTCAGTTGAGCAGACGGTTTGCTATATACAATATGCTTTGGTTGGAGGGGCTAGCGGCTCGTTATATACAACATGCTCCGTTCAGTTGAGCAGACGGTTTTCTATATACAATATGCTCTGCCTGCGTCAGCGGCCTAGTGTTGATAGTATGAGGGAAAATTTAAATAACAGAAGGGAGTTGATAGTTGTGAGAGAGTAAAAGGTCCGTCATTTCCCTAGCGTGATCCAGCATTTCCCTGTATTCTGTTGGTCTTGCACTCAAAGAAAACTTCTTAGCAGGGGGTGTTGGATTGTATTGACCGTAATCCTGGCTTTGCCCTGGCCCTGACGAGGTTGCACCATGAAGTTCGTTAGGTGGAACATTTTACGATACATATAGAAAACATTTTGAAAATCTTTTATCATATGGAAAATGTCGCCATTCTTGATTATGACATGTCTAGGAAGTTCCTCAAAAGCAAAAGCTGTTTCTAGAAGACTTTGTCCAGTTCATATTAATCCTCCAAGATGCTTCTGATGACATGGCTTCTTGCCGGTGCGATTGCGTCCTTAATCTAAACTAATGCGTTACAAAGGTTTTCCTAGGGTTATGACCGAACCCTTTCAGGTTGCCTACATATCCGTAACAGAATCAGGTCAAAACGTAGTTCATGGGTAATGATAAAGAAAATATGATGATGACCGAGCCTGACTCAGGTAGCATACATTTCTAAATGGAATCAGGTCAAGACGTATTTCGATTGCAACATGATGAGATTCGAAATGAAGTTGCTAAGTCTAACTCAGACAGCTAATGTATCCAAATGTTATCAGGCCAGAATGTAGTTCAATTACAAAAGATGACTAAATCCGATGAGGATTGCCTACGCATTCCTTCCAAAGGAAATCAAGTTGTGGCGTAGTTCCAAGTACATATAAAAATGGTATTTGGATTTTCCTATTACAACTGAAGGGGGAAGACAGAAACCGGACCTTACGTGGGTTGCCTATGTATCCCTCTGTGGGATGTCAGGTCGAGCGTAGTTCTGTTATAACCAAAACCAAACTTTATTATCTTCAAATGTAGTATCTCTTAATTGCATCTGAGTTGATAGGCTTTGTGCTGACTCTTCCATCCATCTTTGTAAAGATCAGAGCTCCTCCCAACAACAATCGATGGACCACGTAAGGATCCTACCAATTTTGTGCAATCTTTCCTTTTGCTTCTTCTTGATGAGGGAATATTTTCTTTAAAACCAACTGCCCCTATATAAATTGGCGAGGTTTTACCCTTTTGTTTAATGCATTGGCCATCCTATTTTGATACAGTTGACCATGGCATATTGCGTTCATTCTGTTTTCGTCAATGAACATAAGTTGCTCCTCCCTGACCCGTATCCATTATGTGTCGTCTAATTTGGCTTCTTGAATGACCCTTAAAGATGGTATCTCGACCTCTGTGGGTATCGCAGCTTCAGTGCCATATACTAAAATGTATGGCATTGCCCCAGTGGATGTCCTCATGGTGGTCCAATAACCCAGTAAGGAGAAGGATAATTTCTCGTGCCATTGCTTATAATTGTCAACTCTTTTTCGCATAATCCTTTTGATATTTTTGTTGGCTGTTTCAACTGCTCCATTCGTTTGTGGTCTGTAGGCTGTAGAGTTACGGTGGACAATTATGAACTTCTCACAAATTTCCCTCATGAGATCAATGTTGAGATTGGCTGTGTTGTCAGTGATGATCGACTCAGGTATCCCAAACCGACAGACTATGTTGTTACGGACGAAATATGCCACTACTTTCTTTGTGACGGCCTTGTATGTAGAAGCTTCGACCCATCTGGTGAAGTAATAAATTGCTACCAAGATAAAACAGTGCCCATTTTATGCAGTGGGCTATATAGGTCCGATTACGTCCATGCCCCAAGCGACAAAAGGCTAGGGCAAACCCATTACGTTTAGCTCATTAGGCGGAACCCAGATGAAATCCCCGTGGATCTGGCACTGGTGACACTTCTACTCATAGCGGATACTATCTATTTCCATGGTCATCCAAAATTATCCAGCTCTTAAAACCTTCTTACTTAAGGTGAAGCCATTCACGTGGGGTCCACACATTCGTGCATGTATTTCTTCTAGTAGTCTTGTTGCTTCAGCGGCATCTACACATCTTAACAGACCCAAGTCTGGGTCCTCCTAAATAGGACTTCCTCGTTGAGGAAAAAGTGATTTGCCAGCCTCCTGATCGCTCGCTTCTGACTATTACTAGTATTATTTGGATACATTCTTGTTTCAAGGAATCTTTTAATGTCGTAGTACCATGGCTTGCCGTCTGGCTCTTTGTCTATATGAAAATATTATGCATGTTAATCCCTAAATCCTGGGAATGTGCTTGAACTTGATCTTTGTGAACTTCTTGCATAGCTCTTTTACACAATGCATGTATGGAAGTATCTTGACATTCTTGGTAGTCCAATATCCTTGAACTTGATGTATCAACAAATCATAATCTCCTATGACCAAAAACGCCTTGTTGTTCCTGTCAACTGCCATCCTAATTATGAGGATGCATGCTTCGTACTCGGTCATATTATTGGTGCAAGGGAACCTTATCTTTGTTGATGTCGGGTAGTGTTGTACTGATTTTGAAATTAAGACTACCCCAATTCCTACTCCATTGAAATTCGATGCTCCATCGAAGAACATTCTCCACCCTGGGTATGATTCTGCAATATCTTCTTTGGCGAAAAACACTTCTTCGTCTGGGAAGTATGTAGTGAGTGGTTCATAGTCCTTATCCACTGGATTCTCTGCAAGGTGATCAGCTAAGGCCTGTCCTTTGATGGCCTTCTGTGTTATGTACACAATGTCGAATTTGCTTAGGAGAATATGCTATTTGGCCAGTTTTCTTAAAGGCATCTGCTTCTGAATGATATACTTGAACGGGTCAAGCCGAGTTATTAGATGTGTGGTGTATGCTGACATGTAATGCCTCAATTGCTGGGAGATCCAAGTCAAGGCACATCAACTGCGCTCTATCAAAGTGTATTTGGCCTCACATGGTGTGAACTTCTTGTTTAAGTAATAGATAGCACTGCTCCTTCCTGGCAGTCTCATCGTGTTGTCCTAACACGCATCCAAATGCATTATCTAAAACTGACAGGTATAATAATAGTGGCTTCATGGGCTCTGGAGGAACCAATACAGGTAGATTTGACAAGTACTCCTTAATCTTATTGAAGGCTTTCTGACATTCTTCTGCCCATTTTGTAGCAGGATCCTTCTTCAGCAGCTTGAAAATAGGTTCACACGCCGTGGAATGGGATATGAATATGCTGATGTAGTATAGTCTGCCAAGGAAACTCATCACATCCTTCATGCTCTTGGGCGGTGGCAACTCTTGAATGGCTTTAATCTCTGAAGGATGTAGTTATTTCCATTTCCTGCTTACGATGAAACCTAGCAATGTTCCAGAAGGGACTCCAAATGCGCATATCACAGGGTTCAACTTCAAACTATACCTCCGCAAGCGTTCGAAAAGCTTCTTCAGGTCATCCAAATGTTCCGAATTCTTTCGAGACTTGATGATGACATCGTCCACATATACCTCAATTTCTTTTTGAATCATGTCGTGAAAGAGGGTTATCATGGCCCAAATGTAAGTAGATTGTATTCTTGAGGCCGAATGACATGACTCTATAGCAGTAACCTCCCTAAGGCGTAGTGAACGGTGTTTTATGTGCGTTTTCTTCATGCATCAGGATTTGATGGTACCCAGCAAAACAATCCACGAATGATTACAGCTCATGTTCGCGTAGTTGTCGATAAGGATATGAATATTTGGTAAAGGAAAATTTTCCTTTGGGATGTCCTTGTTAAGGTCTCGATAATTGATGTTTGGCAAAAAATCCATATTTTTGCAGGTAATTTTCCTTTCATTATATCTCGATCTTGGTAATTTTGTGTGAATATTTGTGACTCGAGCTTAATAATGTTATTAATATGTGTATGAGTCAATTGGAAGTGATTTGGAAAGTTTTCATGCAAAGTGAAGTAAAAACGAAAGAATTTGGAGGAAGTATAACTTTGGTTCCCAAGTCCCGGACAGCGAAGAGAGGTTCACCTCGTGAGACCGGGACCGGAGCAGAAGAAACCAGAAAAGTACCGAACAGCGAAGCGAGGTTCACTTCGCTAGACCGGGATCGGAGCAGAAAATATCAGCTTCTCTCATCCGAATTTGGAGAAGCCCAATTCGCCTAACAAACCCTAAGGGGGATACACTACTTTGGAAGGGAGAAGATTTTAGGGACATTATTTTGGAGGCAAGAACATCACGTGGAACAACTTTTGGTGGAGAAAATCGACGAGTTCTTCATTTCTTCAACTTTTCTTTGTAATTTGTTTATGCAAAATACTTGAAAAATTGTTACTACGAACATGAGTGGCTAAGCACTCTAGTTTCTAGGGTTGTGGTTGACATGATTATTAATGTTTATTAATTACATATTCCTTAATTCAGATTATCATCTTGTGGTTGTTTCTTTAATTCTAGTTTTAACTTGTGAATTGTTATAGCTACCAATTCACCCTCCTATCTATGATATGCTTGCGAAAGCCGTGTTTAGATTAGAGTATAATGAAAGAGAGCTTGTTTCTGAACTCGTGGCTCGGGTAAGAATTTCGTGGTTAGGATAGGAATATACCTAATAGTCTTTCTTAGTTGAATACCTTATTATATTCGCTCATGATAGACTTAATACCATAGGAATATAGGATTGATATATTATGGATAGACGAGTAGTATTGTGGGAACATGCTATTCATATAAACGATCCGGTCAATTAGCAACCATTGATAATCTGGATTAACAAGTGTGGTCATTGAACTTAATAAGATTGATAAATCGACCACAACCCTATAATCTTCATCTCATCTGAGTAAAATCCAAAAACACATGTTTGCATCCTTGATAAATTAGCGAATTACTTGTTCAACTTCTACAAAAGTAGGTTAGTAGTAAAAGAATATTTTTGATTATCTTAGACAGTTAATTGATTTTATTTTGCTTAAGTAACAATTAATCTAAGTCTCTATGGGTTCGACATCCGACGTTCGAGTCACTTTATTACATAACGGCCACGTATTCTTGCGTGTACTTGGGGAACCAATAATTTTTTGGCACCTTTGTGGGGGAATTAGTTATTGATTGTTTATTTAAGTTAAGATTTTATTCGTTATTTGTTCATGTTTTAATTTTCAGTTTGCTTTATTTGTGTTAACGCAGGCTCTTCTCTTGGATGCGGAGGAGTAGAAGCTCGAACAACCTCCTTCCTCTTGATCCTGAAATAGAACGAACTCTTCGCAGGGTAGGGAGGGAAGTCGAATCTAGAACTAGAATAGAAGGAGAGTTGGACATCATAGTTCAACCTCATCCACTAGAGATGGTAGGTAATGAAGAGCGACTAGTGATAGAGGCTGCAAGGCCTAATCTTGATAATATGACTCAGGCTATAGTGAAGCCTAATATAACGGTCCACTTTGAGTTCAAACAGTACATGGTACAACTGATTCAGTCCACAGGGCAGTATGTGGGTCTATTTCATGCATATCCGCAATGACACATTAAGAATTTTTTGGAAATGATGGATACTTATAATTATCCGGATGTTTCCAAAGAATACGTCAGACTGACGCTATTTCCCTTTTCACTTCTGGGGGAAGCCAAAGAATGGTTGCAGAAGGAGCTCACAAACTCGATCCACAATTGGGATGATCTAGCATGAAAATTCTTAATCAAGTTTTTTCTCACTAAGAAGACAAAGTCGCTGAGGAGCCAGATTCTTGGGTTTCTACAACGAGATGGCGAGACTACTCGTCAAGCTTGGGAAAGATACAAGAAGCTACTCAGAAACTGCCCACATCATTGTCAGACTGATTAGGTGTTGGGTCACACTTTCATTAATGGGTTGGACGAGACATCAAAGAAGAATCTTGACTCAGCATGTGGGGGTAGATGCATGGCAAGCCCGTATAGTGAAATCCAGATTATGCTAAACAATTTCACTGCTAATGATAATAATTGGCAAAGAGATGGGAAACCACAAAGAGGACGTAAACAGAAGGCAGTAGGTGTAATTGAGCTTGATGATTTCTTAGCTATGAGGGCAGATATAGCGAGATAAGAAAATCAGATGAATAAAATGACAATGCACCAAGCATAACAGATGCAGCATGTGCAATAGATGTCTACTTGCTGCGAGTTATGTGGTAAAGGTCACACAAGTGATATATGCCTCGGGAATCCTAAATCCATCTACTATATGGGGAAACAAGCTAGAGGGCTGATGAATCAACATGCTCAATATGGTAACACATACAACCCGAACTGGAGGAATCATCCTAATTTCTCTTGGGGTGGAAATCAGAATATCAGACCTCAAGCGAATTACAATCATCCACCTCAACCTTCATAGCAAGCAGAGGAGAGTTTGAATGACATGATGAAAAAGCACTTGATAGACAATCAGAAAGTTATGTCAGAGAACCAACAAGTTAGGGTTGAGAATGAACAATTATGCACAGAGTTCAGAAATCTACAGAGACAACTTGGGAAAATGGATAACAATCAGAACACTAGACCTGCTGGAGCTCTCCCAAGTGAGACAGAGAAAAATTCTCAAGTCAATGCAGTGACGTTGAGAAATGGGAGAGAGTTGGTAGAAGTGCCTAAGAAGAAAATGGAGCCGTCTGGGCTCGAAAAAGAAAGAGTGCCAAAACCTGTAGAGGTAGATGAGAAAAACAAAATAGAGTCTGAGCATATATCAGAGCGGGTGCCTACCCCTTTTCCTCAAATATTGAGAAAGAAGAATGATGACCACATGTTTCACAAATTTCTAGATATGCTAAAGCAGATACACTTGAACATCCCTTTGATGGACATGCTCTGTGATGTCCCAAAATATGCAAAATATATTAAGGATATAGTGGCAAATAAAAGGAGGTTAACTGAGTTTGAAACCATCGCACTTACTGAGGAGTGCACTTCCAGGAATCATTACAAGCTTTCACAAAAGCTTAAGGATCCGGGTAGTTTTACCATCCCCGTGAGGATTGGTGTGATCGACGTGGGTAGAGCCTTGTGTGATTTAGGTGCAAGTATCAATCTGATGACATTGTCAGTGTTCAAACAATTGGGCTTAGGAGCTCTGAGACCCACCACGATGATTCTACAGTTAGCTGATAGATCTTATGTTTATCTTTGAGGGGGTGATTGAAGACGTCTTTCTACAGATTGGAAAGTTTATTTTCCCTGCAGATTTTATCATCCTGGACTACGAGGCTGATGAGTTAGTTCCAATCATCTTGGGACGGCCTCTCTTGGCCACTGGAAATGCAATTATCAAAGTCTGAGAAGGTAAGATGATCATGAGGGTGTATAATGAAGTAGAAGTATTAAATATATATCGAGCCATTTAGTTGCCTCGTCATTACGATGACCTTGCCAAGATTTCTGTGTTGGAGATAAATGAACCAGTTGTGGAGCCAAGTGCGTTTAAAGAAGATGCACTAGAAAAGGCATTGATGTTATTCAATCACTTGGAACTTGAAGAAGAGGTTGAGGAGATGTTGCAAATTCTGGATGCATCTTATGAATACATAAGAGAAAGATCTCAATTTGAGCCTCTTGATAGGCCAATCGGCCCGCCCCTAAACCCTCAGTTGAGGAGGCCTCGAAACTGGAATTTAAACCCTTACCATCTCATCTTCATTATGCATATCTGGGAAGTTCTAACACTTTGCTTATGATTTTTCTTCTCATTTGTCTAACTTGCAGGAAGAAAAGCTATTAAGGGTATTGAGGGAGCACAAGCATGCCATTGGTTGGACTATGTTTGACATAAAGGGTATTAGCCCTGCATTTTGCATGCACAAAATACTAATGGAGGAGGGACACAAGCCTAGCGTGGAACATCAATGCCGCCTAAATTCAATCATGAAAGAGGTGGTAAGAAAAGAAGTGATTAAATGGCTCGACGCAGGTATAGTATTTCCTTTCTCCGATAGTAGGTGGGTAAGCCTTGTACAATTTGTACCTAAAAAGGGGGTATGACTATTGTAGTGAATGAACAAAATGAATTAATCTCAACTAGGAATGTGACTGGTGGGCGAATATGCATAGATTATAGGAAGTTGAATAATGCTCCACGAAAAGATCACTTCCCTCTCCCCTTCATTGATCAAATGCTTAACAGGTTAGCCGGACAGGAATGTTATTGTTTCCTTGACGGCTATTCAGGGTATAATCAGATTGCTGTTGCCCCCGAAGATCAAGAAAAGACAACTTTTACATGCCCTTATGGCACATATGCATTTAAGAGAATGGCATTCGGATTATATAATGCACATGCGACTTTTCAATGGTGTACGATGGCTATTTTCACCGATATGGTGGAACAATGTGTTGAGGTCTTTATGGATTATTTTTATGTGTTTGGTCCCTCTTTTGATGAATGCTTGACCAATCTTGCTAAAGTGCTTGCTAGGTGCGAGGAGACTAATCTGGTACTGAATTGGGAAAAGTACCATTTTATGGTGCGTGAAGGTATAGTGCTGGGGCACAAGGTGTCCAAAGATGGAATGGAAGTTGACAAGGCTAAGGTGGAAGCAATTGAAAAGTTTCCGCCGCTAGTTTCAGCGAAATGAGTTCGGAGTTTACTGGGACATGCAGGCTTTTGTCTCCGATTTATAAAGGATTTCTAAAAAATCTACTCTCATTTGTGCAGGTTGTTAGAGAAGGATGTGCCATTCATGTTTGACGATGCTTGTCCGAAAGAATCTGAGAAGCTGAAAAGAAGTTAGTGAGTGTACCAATCATAGTGGCTCATGACTGGAACGAGCCATTCGAGCTGATGTGTGATACTACGCAAGCAAGACTCTCACTCCTGCTCAAATAAATTATACTATGACTGAAAAGGAGTTGCTTGTTGTAGTGTGGGCGTTCGATAAATTTCGGTCCTATTTGGTTGGCACCAAAGTCATCGTCTACATAAACCATGCAACCATCAGGTATTTGTTCGAAAAAGAAAGATGCTAAACCAAGGCTAATCCATTGGGTTTTACTCTTGCAGGAATTTGACTTGGAGATCACCGTAAAGGAATAGAGAATCAACTGGCTGATCACTTGTCCAGGTTAGAAACTCGGAATCATGTAGCTGAGGGAAACCTTCCCGGATGAGCAATTGTTGGTCGTTCCTACAGGGGAGGTGCCATGGTATGCATATTTTGTAATCTATCTGGCAAGTGGAGAAATGATGCCTGACCTGAACCTCATGCTAAAAAGAAGTTCTTGCGAGATGTGAGATCATATGTGTGGGATGAGCCGTTTATGTTCAAATCTTGTACCGATCAGTTAATGAGAAGATGTGTGCCTGAATCTGAAATAAATGCTATCTTACATGACTGTCATGTATCGCCTTACGGTGGTCATCATGCAGGTGATAAAATGGTAGCCAAGGTGTTGCTATTGGGTTTCTATTGGTATGTCCACATCAGGGTGGATACAAAGATCCTCATAATCTAGAGTATCACTCCCTCGAGCGACCTGAAGGTTCTTCATTTGTTTTCCCAGTGCTTGCAATTGTTCAAACACTGATTCTTCCTCCTTATATTTAGCTTCCCTTTCTATCTCGGCCTATTGATCAACTTCATAAGGCAACCTGATTGTGACGGGCACTGTGAAGGTGGGTTCTAAAATGACATATACGGGAGGAACATATCACTCATGTACAGCGGTATGTGCCATGGGTATGTGCTGGTTTTGGTTAGTGGTGAAAGTGACGCCATCACGAGGAGGGGTGCGAACTTTGTTGGTAGCAACTAGTATGTTTTGAGGTGTTTGAACGTAATTTGGTACGTAAGGGGTGTGTATGGAAGGGTTTGGTGGGTGTGCAGGGGTTACTGTGGGAATGATCTGGGTAGTAGAGACTGAAGTGAGGGTATTGTTAGCTTGATGAGTAGTGGAAGGAAAGTTATCGAGAATTGAATCTAAGGAAGGAAAATGGGGTGGTTGTGGGATCATCGTCATGGCCAGATGTGCCAATTCCCGAATTTGTTGTACTTCCTCCCTCAATGATTCCATCTCTTGGGCCATCCTAGCCCTATTTTCGTCATTCTTTGTGTCATCCTTCTCTCCCTGTCGCCTCGAGCTACCAGATATCACCAAGGCGTGTTCGGATGAGTTATTTGTCACAGTCATCTTCCCTTTCGATCTCAAGTTGTATGGTGGCTCCGCCAGTTTTGGGTCAACACAAACCAACTTTCTTTTGCGGAATAATAACAAAGTAATACAAGAAAAGAAAAGAAAAAAGAACAGAAGTCAGTTTTAGTGTTTGCACAAGTATGGGAACACAGAGTAGTTAGTTCACGTATTCAGGAAAATGCGTTTCCTAAAATTCGTGGGACCTCTCTTTGCCATAGGTAGGTCTAAATCGCGAATATTTCACAAATAATTATATTTGACATATTTAGATCCGAAGCAAATTTTTGCTTTTCATATATAATAATTGGATTGTAATAGGCGGGAGCAAAGGTTACATCATTGTTTTCAACATTCATAGGATTATATGGGCTCAAATAAACTTGCCCTTAGGTAAAGGGAAGGTTCATGATAAAAGATACAAAGTGGGAAAAGGGGTGAAATTAACCGACTTCTAATAACCATCTCCGGAATCATTCCCCATCTCTTCTTCTTCCTTCGGTTCTTCCTCCGGGTCTTCTTCAAATTCGTATTCATCATCATTGAACTCAGGCACTTCTTCTGGGTCTTCCTCTGGTTCTGTCTCAAACTCAATATGTATAGATTAAACAACTCAGTCATCATCATCGAGAGGTAGCAGAATGTGATCAATTGACCCCGAGACCACTTGGCGATACATGGGGGTAGTCACGAGGTAGTGTGGTAAAATCTCATGATAGATTTGCAAAGCCATCACTGCATCATCCAGCCATGCTATTCCTTTCCGGCTTGGTCGGGCTAGCTCATCTTCTTAATTGATCCAGACATACTATTCTGGAATGCACCACGAATTCTGACCCATTGACATTGTGACTAGATCGTTCCACTCCTCCTGAAGCCTCCTTATCCTTGGTATCAAGATTTTCCCACTGTACTCATCTTCATAAAATGTCGTCCTCGTCCAGAGAGGTACATCCTGAATCAACCCGAACTCTCTAAGAACTCGTAGGGGTGAGTATGGCCCAATGCCCTCGAGTCCTATCAGCTCGATAAAATACTTCTGGGGAGTCCTTAGGATTGCCCTGCCTCTTGGTCACGATAGCTTCTAGTTGATCCACTCTCCGCTTAAGTTGGTCAGCAACTCTCTCCTCTTCCTGTCCGTGCGGGGAGGCCCAATGTCTCATTCTATCACTGTGACTTTGAATCATGTTACTAGAGCCCACAAAGTAGTCAACCGTGGGCTCTCTTTGAAATAAGTGCTCAGTGGCCCAGATTTGAAGCAATAGATTGCAACCCTTGAAGCAATCGTACCCCTGGGAACATGCAGACAATGCTCTGAGAATTTCTGCTAACACCATAGGTACCAAAGTGGCTTGGAGGTTGCCCCAATATGTTGCCAAAACCACAAGCAGCAAGTTGATATTGATCTGTCCTCTTCTTTGCGGGAAAACCAGCAATCCCAGTAATGCCAAAGAGAAGGCTATGGGTCGGAGACATTCCCAAGTTGCCTGATCACACTGAAATTCTCCCAAATACCATTCATAGCTTTCACGCTATTCGAACCTACCGAGCAATTGGTCCACGATTACCCATCCATCTTCAATATTTGTTAAACCTTGACTATTTGCCAAATCCAAAGCATCGAGAAACCTGCAGCCGGGCATGGTGACCGGTAGTATCAGCTTCCTCCCAGTAAATGACAGTTCAGTGAAACCGGTAACTTCTTCCAACGTTGGCACCAACTCATAATCAGCAAACATGTAAAACACTTTGGCCGGGTCCCAAAACTCTATCAGTAAGCAAGTAAGCACCTTGTCATCCCTAATGTTTAGCAAGGCAGTCAATGCTCCTAGGTGTGCCCTGATTTGGTCTCCATACTCTCAACGGATGTTTTTCCACCACTACTTTAGCTTATGCGGTGCTCCCATCACCATATTGGTCTTGGGGATGTTTTGGTTGATTTCCATTTCTCAAGAGGGTAGAGAAAATAGGTTTGATAAATGTTTGCTTTGGGTCTTAAGTGTCTCATCATGATTAGTTTGTCTTTTCACAAAGTCATGTCGTTGGGTGCATGCCCGTTGGCATTAGGGTGACTTTCCTAATTGTGTGTCGATGCCAAGGACTGACCTACCTAAGGTTTATGCAATATGACCTATGTTTAGTTGACCTGACAAAGCCATTCTCTTAAGATAAGTAATTTTTAAAGAAGGTTCGAAGGGGTGTAAAAGACAACCCTCGCGTGTTATTGTGTTTGATAGGGTACTGTAACGACCTGGCCGGTCATTTCGAGAGTTATAGCCTTATTTTCCCCATTTCTGCTTCTTTTTGTGCTTTTTAGCTATATTATGATATATCGGGTTAGTTGGTTCGAGTCTGGAGTTGTTTCGGAGTAAATTGAGACACTCAGTCTCTAAAGTAGAAACTTAAGTTAGAAAAGTCAATCGGATGTTGACTTATATGTAAACGACCTCGGATATGAATTTTGATGATTTTGTTAGCTCTGTTAGGTGATTTTGGACTTGGGAGTGCATTCGGAATGAGATTTAGAGGCATGTGGTAGAATTAGGCTTGCATTGGCGAAAGTTAAAAATTATGCAATTTCGGTCGACAGTGGAAAATTTGATATCAGGATCGGAATGTATTTCCGAAAGTTAGAATGGGTTCGTGGTGTCATTTGTGATGTGTGTGTAAAACTCGAGGTCATTCAGACATGGTTTGGTTGGTTTCGGCATCGGTTGTCAAATTTGAAAGTTTAGAAGTTCTTAGGCTTGAATCCGAGGGTAATTTGGAGTTATGATGTTGTTTTGAGTGATTCAAAGGCTCAACTAAGTTCGTATGATATAGTGGGATATGTTGGTATGTTTGGTTGAGTTTCCGAGGGCCTCAGGGTAATTTCAAGTGATTAACGGAACAAGTTTGGAAATTGGAGGAATTGTTGAAGTTTAACTCAGCTATCATAATCGCACCTGCGGATGTCTCATCACAGGTGCGAGCCTGCAAAAGCGAGCGGGAGATCGCAGATACGAGATTGGAGGAGCTAGCCAGAAGGCGTTGTTGCGATGAAGTTCTTGCACCTTCGATGGTCGCAGAAGCGGAGGGAGATGCGCAGGTGCGCTTTCGCAGTCATGTCCAGGCATTCCTACATCATGAGTGAATGGGCTTTCGGGTTTTTGGGACTTTTGTCGGATTTTGATACGTGGGCACGTGGATCGGATTGGAGTCGATTTTGGGCTTTGAATGTAATTTAGTAGTATTTTTGTGAAATTGATTCCTTTAGCATATATTAATGGTATTGTGCTGCTTGTGGCTAGATTCGGGATGCTCGAAGGCAAATTCGAGAGGCAAGGGCATTGCAGAGTATAGATTTGCTCGGATTGAGGTAAGTAACGATTGTAAATCTAGTCATGAGGTTATGAAATCCCAGATTTTTGTGTCATGTGACTATTTGGAGGTGACGCACATGATAGATGACGGTCGTATGGGCGTGCACCATTGAGGATTTGAGACTTGGTCCGTCCCGTAGAAATTGTAAAGTTTAACAACCTGTTGTAGCTATATGCTCTTTATGTGCTTTAGAAAGATTTATTGTGAATCATGCTAGATACCATGTCTAGGCCTTATGCCAGTATTGTTTGGACCCTTAGAGGTCATTTCTTGCTGTCCTCTCACTGCTTTATTTGATATCCCGTACTCAGTCATGTCCAGGCATTCCTACATCATTGCACAGTCTATGTTATTTTATTTGTTGCATCATGTTAATGTTGTTTGGGCCGAATTCATTGATTTTTGAGAGCCCGAGAGACTGGAGAGGTTTATGACTGAGTGAGGCTGAGGGCTTGTTTGTGAGGTATTGTACCTTAGTGCGTGAGTTGTCCGTGCGGATTATGATATAATATTATAGCACATGAGTTGTCCGTGCAGCATGTGAGTTGTCCGTGCAGATTATAGCGCTTGGGCTGTAAGAGTCCCTCCAGAGTCTATACATACCCCCAGTGAGCGCTGGTACCTACTGAGTGCGAGTGCCGAGTGCTGAGTGATTGGGAGGCATGAGTGATTGTGAGGTTGGAGTGATTGGGAGGACTGAGTGATGTTTTGCCCAAGGGTCGGTATATGTTTTCCTCCGGTGTGCTCATAGCTGCTTTGAGTCCTTGTTTGAGAACTGTTGAAAGATATTTTTATTGGTTTTATGTGAACTGGATTTAAACAAGCCGATTTGACTTGAACACTGGTTTTTAAAGCATGTTGTGCTTTACGGGATTTTTGTGATATGAACTATACTTGCATCTAGCTCGTCCCTACTTCTCAGCCTTTATTTAATGTTTTTACTTTCTAATTTGGTGTACTCACGTTACTCCCTGCACCTTGTGTGCAGATCCAGGCATTTTTGGCCACCTAGTGTTTGTTGATATATTCAGTAGCGGATCATCGGAGATAGAAAGGTAGCTGCCTGGTGATCGCAGCCATGTTTTTCTCTTCCCTTATCTTCCCCTTAGTTGTATATTAGATTTTTCCTAGACTATGTTAGTCTTGATGTTATCAGACAGTTTGTAGTAGTTGCTCATGACTTAGTGACACCCCGATGTAGGGCTATATTTTCAGCATTTTATTTTTATTTTGGTTTGAACTCTTTAATGAAGATTCTAGTAAAGTAAAGCTCTCAATTATATTTTAAATAAAATATCGATGTGTTTTAGAAATGTGTCGGCTTGCTTAGTACCACGATAGGCGCCATCGCGACAGGTTAGGTTTTGGGTCGTGACAAGTTGGTATCAGAGCCTAGGTTACATAGGTCTCACGAGTCATGAGCGGGTTTAGTAGAGTCTTGCGGATCGGTACGGAGTCATCTATACTTATTTTCGAGAGGCTGTAGAACCTTTAGGTAAAATTCCACATTCTTGAATTTTTGTCGTACAAATCTGTTGATTCTGGTAACTAAACATATGTTGTTGCATTCTCTCACACATGGTGAGGACTCGTACTACCGGACAGGATGGACAACCACCAGTACCACCAGCCAGGGTCGTGACAGGCCGAGGTCGCGGTGGGGGCAGAGGTGCAGCCTGTACAATAGCTGGGGTAGTACCTGCAGACCCACCAGTTGCCCCAGATCAGGACCAAATTCCCTTTGTTGATGCACCAGCTCAGGAACCACCTGTGTCTATCATGATTCCAGGCCTTCATAAGGCCATAGCTCAGATTCTGATAATATGCACCAGCCTTGCTCAGGCGGTCTCTGTTCCGGCCGCAGCAGCCACTTCTCAGGACGGGGGAGGTGCTCATACTCCCACTACTCGTACACTAGAGCAGGTGGTACAGGGATTCCAGACACAGGGGGTACCACCAGCCCAGTCGGTTGCAGCTGCTTAGGACTATGAGATTCTTGCTATTCCTGTGGATGATCAGCGTAGGTGGGAGAGGTTTGGGAGACCCTGCCTCTACCTTTCAGTGGCACATAGAGAGAGGATGCTCATGACTTCTTAGACAGGTGTTAGAGGATACTCCGTACACCTGGTATTCTGGAGACTTGTGGGGTCTCATTCACTACTTTTTAGTTTTCTGCGGCTGCACTCAGATGGTAGGAGACTTACGAGAGGCGTAGGCCTGTTGGCGTAGCTCCCCTTACTTGGCAGCAGTTCTCCGTGGTATTTTTGGAGAAGTTCGTGCCTCAGTCCTGCAGAGAGGAGCTGCGCAGATAGTTTGAGCAACTTCACCAGGGTGATATGTCTGTGACGCAGTATGAGATGCGATTCTCAGAGTTGGCCCATCATGCTATCTGGTTGGTTCCCACAAACAGGGATAGGATCAGGAGGTTTATAGATGGCCTCACTTATCAGTTGTGATTTCTTATGACCAGAGAGAGAGTGTCTGGTGCTACTTTTGATGAGGTTGTCGATGTTGCTCGGCAGATTAAGATGGTTCACGGTCAGGAGAGGATTGAGAGGGAGGCCAAGAGGCCTCGAGGACAGGGAGGATTTAGTGGTGCTCCTTATGGGGGTCATTTACAGCACGGCAGAGGCCGTCCATTCAGGTATGCTCAGCCAGCCCGCCCAGTTCACCATGGTTCATCATCTGGCCATGGTTCTCATAGTTTATATCAGGGCCACTCATCACTCAGTGCCCTTCCAGCCAAGAGTTCATCCCGTGCTCCATCAGTTCAGGGCTCCTCTATGCCAGGTTCTTCTACCAGTTAGGTCTGTGCTCGGGGCTCCCTTCAGTCCCCGCCACCAGCACTAGGGAGTTGTTTTGAGTATGGGGAGTTTGGGCATATGTGGAGGTAGTGTCCTCGTCATCATGGAGGTCTATCTCAGCAGAGGAGTCAGCCTTCGACTTCAGTACCAGTTACTTCACCACCCGCCCAGTCAGCTCGGGGTGGAGGTCAGTTAGTTAGGGGTCGTCCTAGAGGGGGAGGCAGATCAGGGGGTGGCCATGCCCGTTTCTATGCCCTCCCTGCCAGACCAGATGTTATCGCTTCAGATGCCGTGATTACAGGTATTGTCTCAGTTTGTCACAGAGATGCCTTTGTATTATTTGACCCTGGTTCCACATATTCATATGTTTTCTCGTATTTCACTCATTTTCTAGATATGCCCCATAAGTCTCTAGTCTCATCTGTTCATGTATCTACTATGGTAGGCGATACTATTATTGTGGACCACGTGTATCGGTCATGTGTGGTGTCTATTTGGGGTCTGGATTTTGCTACTCAGTATGGTTGACTTTGATGTGATATTGGGTATATATTGGTTATCTCCATATCATGTTGTTCTATATTGTCACGCTAAGATCGTTGCATTGGCGATGCTGGGATTTTCGAGGGTTGAGTGCAGCGGTTCTATAGATTATGTAGCTAGTAGGGTAAATTTATATTTGAAGGCTCAGCGTATGGTTGAGAAGGGTTGCCTATCTTATTTGGCATTTGTGAGGGATGTTAGTGCACAGACTCCTGCCATTGATTCTTTTCTAGTGGTACGTGATTTTTCGGATGTGTTTCCTGCAGACCTGCCGGGCATGCCGCATGACAGGGATATTGACTTCGGTATTGATTTGTTGTCGGACACTTAGCCCATTTCTATTCCACCGTATCGTATGGCACCGGCGGAGTTATAGGAGTTGAAGGAACAACTTCAGGAACTCCTTGATAAGGGGTTTATTCGGCCTAGTGTGTCACCTTGGGGTGCACCAGTTCTATTCTTAATGAAGAAGGATGGTTCCATGAGGATGTGCATTGATTATAGGTAGTTGAACAAGGTCACAGTCAAGAACAAGTATCCTTTGCCTGGTATTGATGATTTGTTTGACCAGCTTCAGGGAGCGAGGGTGTTCTCCAAGATTGATTTGAGGTTCGGGTACCACCAGCTGAAGATTCGGGATTTAGATATTCTTAAGACAGCTTTCAGGACCCGATATGGCCATTATGAGTTCTTAGTGATGCTTTTCGGCTAACCAATGCCCCAACAACGTTCATGCATTTGATGAAGAGTGTATTCCAACCCTATTTGGACTCATTCATTATTGTATTCATTGATGACATCCTGGTGTACTCTCGTAGCTAGGAGGAGCATGCTTAGCATCTGAGGATTGTATTACAGAGATTGAGGGAAGAGAAGCTTTATGCAAAGTTCTCCAAGTGTCAGTTTTGGCTCGGTTCAGTAGCATTCTTGGGGCATGTGGTGTCCAGTGAGGGTATTCAGGTGGATCCAAAGAAGATAGAGGCGGTGCAGAGTTGGCCTAGACCGTCCTTAGCCGCGGAGATTAGGAGCTTTCTTGGTTTGGCGGGTTACTACCATCGCTTTGTGGAGGGATTTTCATCTATTGCATCGCCCTTGACCAAATTGACCCAAAAGGGTGCTCCATTCAGGTGGTCGGATGAGTGTGAGGAGAGCTTTCAGAAGCTCAAGACTGCTTTGATCACAGCTCCACTGTTAGTTCTGCCACCAGCTTTAGGTTCTTACACTGTGTATTATGATGCCTCGAGGGTAGGTATTGGATGTGTTCTAATACAGGAGGGTAGGGTGATTGCCTATGCCTCGCGCCAGTTGAAGACCCATGAGAAGAACTATCTTGTCCACGATCTTGAGTTAGCAGTTATAATTCACGCCTTGAAGATTTAGCGTCATTATTTGTATGGGGTTCATTGTGAGATCTATACTGATCACCGGAGTTTGCAGCATCTGTTTAAGCAGAAGGATCTTAATTGGCGTCAGCAGATATGGTTAGAGCTTCTAAAGCGCTATGATATAACTATTTTGTACCATCAGGGGAAGTCCAATGTGGTGGCCGATGCCTTGAGCCACCGGGTGGAGAGTGGGGAGTTTAGCGCATCTCCCAGCAGGAGAGAGACCCTTGGCATTGAATGTTCAGGCCCTAGCGGGCCAGCTTGTCAGATTGGATATTTCGGAGCCGAGTCGGGTATTGGCTTGTGTGGTCTCCAGGTCTTCTCTTTATGATCGTGTCAGGGAGCGTCAATATGATGACCACCACCTGCTCGTTCTTCCTGACAGGATTCAGCAAGGTGATGCCGGAGATGTGACTATTGGTGATGATGGCGTGTTGAGGTTGCAGGGCCGGATATGTGTGCCCAACATGGATGGACTTCGGGAGTTGATTCATGAGGAGGCCCACAGCTTGCAGTTCTCCATCCATCCGAATGTCGCGAAGATGTACCAGGATTTGAGATAGCACTATTGGTGGAGGCGGATGAAGAAGGATATAGTTGGGTTTCTGGCTCGGTGTCTCAACTATTCAGCAGGTTAAGTATAAACATCAGAGACCAGGTAGCTAGTTTTGGAGGTTAGAGATCCCAGAGTGGAAGTGGGAGCGAATCACCATGGACTTCGTAGTTGGGCTCTCATGGACTTCGAGAAAGTTCTATGATATTTGGGTGATTGTGGATCGGCTGACCAAGACCGCGCACTTCATTCTAGTTGGTACTACTTACACTTCAGAGCGGTTGGTGGAGATTTACATCCGAGAGATTGTTCGCCTGCATGGTGTCCTAGTTTCAATCATTTCAGATAGGGGCACTCAGTTTACATCGTAGTTTTAGAGGGCCGTGCAGCAAGAGTTGGGTACTCAGGTTGAGTTGAGCACAACTTTTCACCCTTAGACGGACGGGCAGTCCGAGCACACCATTCATATATTGGAGGACATGTTGCACGCTTGTGTCATTGACTTTGGGGGTTCATTGGATCAGTTTCTGCCACTCGCGAAGTTTGCATATAACAACAACTATCATTCGAGCATTCAGATGGCTCCGTACGAGGCTTTATATGAGAGGAGGTGTAGATCTCCAGTAGGATGGTTTGAGCAGGATGAAGCTAGGCTCTTGGGTACAAACTTGGTCCAGGATGCATTAGATAAGGTGAAATTGATTCAGGAGCGTCTTCGCACGGTGCAGTCTAGGCAAAAGAGCTACGCGGACAGGAAGGTCTGTGATCTGTCTTTTACGGTTGGGGAGAAGGCTTTGCTGAAGGTATCACCCATGAAGGGTGTTATGAGGTTTGGTAAGAGGGGCAAGTTGAGCCCCCAATTTATTGGGCCTTTTGAGGTGCTTCAGAGGATAGGGGAGGTGGCTTATAAACTTGCCTTGCCACCCATCTTGTCGAGTGTGCATCCAGTGTTTCATGTTTCCATGCTCCAGAAGTAAGTTGGCGATCCGTCCCATGTTTTGGACTTCAGCACGGTTCAGTTGGAGGGTGATACGACTTATGATGCAGAGCCGGTGGCCATTTTGGATCGGCAGATTCAGAAGTTGAGATCAAAGGATATAGCTTCAGTGAAAGTGTAGTGGAGAGGTCAGCCTGTGGAGGAGGCCACCTAGGAGACCGAGCGGGAGATGCGGAGCATATATCCACACCTATTTGAGACTTCAGGTATGTTTCTAGGCTCGTTCGAGGACGAACATTTGTTTTAGAGGGGGAGGATATAACGACCCGGCTGGTCGTTTCGAGAGTTATAGCCTTGTTTTACCCATTTCTGCTTCCTTTTGTGCTTTTCAGTTATATTATGATATAACGGGTTAGTTGGTTTGGGTCCAGAGTGGTTTCAGAGTAAATTGAGACACTTAGTCTCTAAACTAGAAGCTTAAGTTGGAAAAGTCAACCGGACATTGACTTATATGTAAACGACCTCGGATTTGATTTTTGATGATTTCGTTAGCTCCGTTAGGTGATTTTGGACTTGGGAGCGCATTCAGAATGATGTTTGGAGGCCCGTGGTAGAAATAAGCTTGAATTTGTGAAAGTTAGAAATTTGGCCGTTTCGGAAAGCAGTGAAAAATTTGATATCAGGGTCGGAATGGATTTCTGGAGGTTGGAGTAGGTTTGTTGTATCATTTGTGACGTGTGTGTAAAATTTGAGGTCATTCGGACGTGGGTTGGTTAGTTTCAGCATCGGTTGTCAAATTTGGACGTTTAGCAGTTCTTAGGCTTGAATCCGAGGGTAATTTGGTGTTTTGATGTTGTTTTGAGTGATTCAAAGGCCCAACTATGTTCGTATGATATTGTGGGATAGGTTGGTATGTTTGGTTGAGGTTCCGAGGGCCTAGGGGTGATTTCGGGTGATTAACGGAACAAGTTTGGAAATTGGAGGAATTGTTGAAGTTGAACTCAGCTGTCATAATCGCACCTGCGGATGTCTCATCGCAGGTGCGAGCCTACAGAAGCGAGCGGGAGATCGCAGATACGAGATTGGAGGAGCTAGGCAGAAGGCGCAGTTGCGATGAAGTTCCTGCACCGTCGGAGGTTGCAGAAGCGGAGGGAGATGCGCAGGTGCGCTTTCGCAGGTGCGAGATTTGGCCGCAGATGCGGAACCTGGGATCTTAAGTGAGTTCTGCACCTGCGATGGAAATTACGCAGGTGCAGCATTGCAGAAGCGGACAAAGGGGCTGCAGGTGCGGTTTCACTGGGCAGAATGTATAAATTGAGGATTTCGTGATTTTTGCTCATTTTCACCATTTTTAACTTGGACTTTGGAGCTTTTGGGATGATATTTGAAAGGGATTCATGGGTTTTTACAGAGGTAAGTTTCTTGAGCTCTAATACTTCTAGCTATGATGCTTTTCCGTTGATTTCTCATCTAATTAGTGGGGTTTTGAAGTGAAAATTGGGGGTTAGGGCTTGGGATTTAGGAGAGTGTAATTTGAGGATTTGAGGGACCAAATAATGTTAGATTTTGATGAATTTTGTATGGTTAGACTCGTGAGTGAATTGGCTTTCGTGTTTAGTGACTTTTGTCGAATTTTGTGACGTGGGCCCGGGGGTCGGTTTTGAGTCTAATTTAGTAGTTTTCTTGTGAATTGAAATAGATCTCTCATTGTGTATAATCACCAGTGTGGTAGTGGGGTTTACAGTGACCACCTCATTAGCACTTAAACCATTAGGGAAGAGTAAGCGTGATTATTTAGGGGTTTTTGGGAGTAGAATTTAGTTCTTGGTTGAGCTACTCTCCCTGACACAAGCACTGCTCAGGGCCCTTGAGACCCTTGGGAAACTTGAAGTGCCAGGGATCCAGAGAGTACCTTGGCATGAATGGAATTCTACCCTTAGCCTCTAGTCCATTGATAATTTTTAATCCTTTTTAGGTTTAGTGTTCAATGTAAATAAAGGTTTTTATTGTAAATTACATTACTATATGTGATCTTATACCAATCCTGCCCTATTGATATCTTTGGTCCCCTAACATCACTATCTGTTACCATTTTATATATACTGTCATCGCACTCTCTCCTATGGAGTCTTGACCGTACTTGTCATGACCCAAAACCTAACCCGTCGTGATGGAACTTATTGTGGTACTAGGCAAGCCGACACATTTTCAAACCACATCGATATTTCATTTAAAAGATAAGTCAGAGATTTACGTTACTAGAATCTTCATTAAAGAGTTCAAACCAAAATAAAAATAAAATGCGAAAAAGATAGCCCAACATTGGGGTGTCACTAAGTCATGAGAAACTACTACAAACTGTCTGATAACATCAAGACTAACATAGTCTGGGAAAAATCCAATATACAAATAAGGGGAAGATAAGGAAGGAGAAAAACAGGGTTGCGATCGCCAGGCAGCTACCTTGCTATCTCCGATGATCCGCTACTGAATATATCAACAACTGCTACCGTGGCCAGAAATGTCTGGATCTACACACAAGGTGCAGGGAGTAACGAGAGTACACCAACTCAGTAAGTAACAGCAGCAAATAAAGGCTGAGAAGTAGTGACGAGCTAGATGCAAGTATAGTTCATATCACAAAAATTCCGTAAAGTACAGCATGATTTAAAAACCATTGTTTAAGTCAAATCGGCTTGTTTAAATCCAGTTCAGGTAAAACCAATAAAAATATATTTCAACAGTTCTCAAACAAGGACTCAAAACAACTATGAGCATACCGGATGAAAATATATACCGCCCCTCGGGCAAAACATCACTCAGTCCGCCCAATAACTCCAACCTCACAATCACTCATGCCTCCCAATCGCTCATGCCTCCCAATCACTCAGCACTCGGTACTCGGCACTCGCACTCAGTAGGTACCTGCGCTCACTGGGTATGTGTACAGACTCTGGAGGGGCTCCTATAGCCCAAGCGCTATAATCTGCACGGACAACTCACATACTGCATTGACAACTCACGTGCTATAATATCGTATCAGAACCCGCACGGATAACTCACATGCTAAGGTACAATACCTCACAAATAGGCCCTCGGCCTCACACTGTCATAAACCTCTTTAGTCTCTCAGGCTCTCAGAAATTAAAGAAATCAGCCCAAACAACATTAACATGATGCAACAAATAGAATAACAGAGACTGAGCAATGATGTAAGAATGCATGAACATGACTGAGTACGGGATATCAACTAAAGCAGTGAGAGGATAGCAAGAAATGACCTCTTAGGGTACAAACAATACTGGCATAAGGCCTAGACATGGTATCTAGCATGATTTACAGTAAATCTTTCTAATGTACATAAAGAGCATATAGCTACAATAGGTTGTTCAACTTTACAGTTGCTACGGGACGGACCAAGTCACAAATCCCCAATGGTGCACGCCCACACGCCCACATGCCCGTCACCTAGCATGTGCGTTACCTCCAAATAGTCACATGACAAAACAATCTGGGGTTTCATACCCTCAGGACTAGATTTACAATTGTTACTTACCTCAATCCGAGAAAATCTCTACTTACCTGGCCTCCGAGCGTCCCGAATCTAGCCACAAGCAGTACAATACCATTAATATATACTAAAGGAATCAACAATCATAGCACATCAAACATCCCATGGTTTATACACAAGGCATGTATCACTACCATATACTCTTATCAAGCTTAAGAGCAATCAAACAAGATTGCTTATAAGTGCCAATACACAATGAGATAACAACAACACATGAATATAAGTACCCAGAATTGGTGAGTCAAGTAGTTCAAAGGGATATAAGAGATGTCAGGTGTATTGTTCTTGATGATCCAATTAGAAGGCTCATGCTTATGAAAGATCATGTACATAGTCATGTATGCTTAATAGAGGTCTACATACAGATTGATTTTCCACTTCTTACAAAGTATGAGAATTAACAATTCATTTCAAAGTTCTTAAGAAAACTGAGAGAGAGCAGGCATACACATGGGCAAGTGATCTCTAAAGAGATCTTCATCCTATCTTTGTTAGTTAAGAGTTAAACATTTGGTTCCACATTCAAACAGGATAGTTGAACACTTAAAGGGCTTCTTCTAACTCTATAGATAAGCTTCAGTGAATTTCGTGGATTTTAATGACCTAGAAGCACAATCATAAACACGATATACCGAACAATAGTTCCCTTAAGGCAGGAATGAGTACAGAACTCCTAATAGGTGAAATTCACATGTGTTCATGCTATATTTTAACTAATACTACCACACTACAACAGGACTAAGCATGGAACTAGACTGACATGGCCATCATAGTTAATTCTGGATAGTGAATATTTATGCTAGGCTTGTTGGAAACCAAGATACTTACAAAGACATAGTGTAGGATTCAAACAAGGCATATAAACATCAGAAGTTTTCCTTAAAACTCTTTAATGATCAAAGTTGATTTATATCCATATTGCTATGTGGTTAATTCCTTTTGTATAACAAGATGCAACTTTCTTCTTTATGAAGTGACACAGTTCTAACATATGTGTGAGAACAAGCAAGCGGGAGGTCTGTTTGAGCAAGAATGAGTGCAGAATTTCTAAGAAAGGGAATCCAAACACATTACATGAGGTGTTCTTACAAGATTGCAAGACTATAAGACATGACAGAGTTTCAAGTAGCATAAGATCAGCTAAACAGGTTAATTGAAGATGTTCAAAGCAATGTTAAGAAGGCATGGTTCTAACAACAGGACTGCCAATCCAGTTAAATAGGTTAAGTGTATTAGTCCAATCATAGTGAAGCTCTAGTTTCAACAGCATGGCATAACAAAAGATGATGCATAAATCAGTAGATACTAAGCACTTAAGAACAATTAAGGGCATAGCTTAAGCTAGGCTGACAGAACACACAAGACTAATTGTAGAAAGATAGTTGCACTTAGTTAAGTCATTTTTTAAAAGTACTTTCATATAGTGACACTTACAGATGATCACACAACCATGGAGGTCAATAGAAGACCTTCTCAACAGTATTTCAGGAAGTCTTAGGATCATAAAAAGGAAGACAACTCAACTCATACACTCTAATCTCAATGACAACCTTGTAATTGTCCTTAAGTGTTACCATAGTCTATGTTTTATCAAACAAGTGATTCAACTACATGATATAGGTCAACAAGGAGTATCAAGGCAAGTGTAGTAGAGCAGAAATGGAAGCTTTTGCAAAGTATCTTGGAATCTAATGTTTGGATAGGTGCAGAAGATATGTGAAGTTCTTAGTCATCTACAAAAGTCCAACAATACATAGACTTCTTAACTTAGAAGAGCATATATTAAGTTTGCAAAGATGATCGATTGAATTAATTTCAGATTCTTTAGAGGTCAGTGAATTTACATATATAATGTCGAATCATAATGATCAAACTTAATACATTATAGACACAATAATCAACAAGAAGAACATGACTTTAATCTTGAACGAGTTAAAGAGGGGAAAGGTCGATATGCACTGACCTTTCATCGAGCAGCAAACTAAACAAAGGCTTTGTTTAGCCGTTTAGGAGCCAAAGACTCATACTTCAATCTGTGAGTAACTCAACACAAGAAAAGAGAGAGAAATCGGGAATGGAGTAAGACTTAGCCTTAATCAAGAAAACCCTAAATGCAACTGTGTTGTGTATTGATTTTCTTTAGATTGTTAGGTGTTGTTAGGTGTTAGCAGTGAAGGACCTATTAATAGTGGAATTCAATGCCTTAGGGGTTCAAAAGATTTGAATCTAGGTAGTGAAAAGTGACGACGGTTGGATGATTAAAGAAAAACAGGTAAAATCGGAGAAATCAGAGGGGAAAATATCATAGAAATTACATGGTATGAAAATGAGAGATTCACCATTGAAGTGTTAAAAACTACCGGACGAAGCCCTAATGTCCAGAGGTCATTGCATTTGACCTCTGGACGTCGAATAATAATGATGAAGCCAGCTATTATCTCTATTCCTGCTTCAATTTAAAAGCACAGAGCTAAAGCAAATGAAATACCAAGTCATCGCTTTAGACCTAGGGTTTCTATATGGGATTTTGAATTATAACAACGAAAGATGAAAGATTTAAGAGAGAATCGCGGCTAGCAGGGACAAAAGAGATGATTTCCTGGACTATTTGTTGACCTTGCACGGATTTGTGCAAGGTCTTGAGGATTGATATGGTTGCAAGTCTGGAGAGAATAGGGAGGAAAAGGGAAAAGGGGCGACTGGGATAACACAAAAATATTTCAGGGTTACGGGATTTGGGTAGCTGTCTATAGGGATAAAGTTAGGAAAAGGGATATGGGCCATTGATCTTTTAGATCAACGGTCCTGATAATTTAGGATTTAAACATTTTTAAGGAGAAACTATGAGGGCTATTGGATCTCCTGGTTTCAACGGCTACGATTAAGTTAGATGGGTATTGAAATTAAAAGGAAAAATAGAGATAAATTCGGAAACGTTGATCTAAAGGGTGGACGACTCGGATTAATTGTGCTTCTTTTATGTGTGCTAAAGACGGGTAACGTGGCGTTATTTCATTGGATCAGAGAGGAGGTCATGGATTTCTAAATTGAAATGGAGTGGGGTGTTTGGACTGGGTCAAGCCCAAATTGGGCTTGGTATCTGGGCTAAAACAATTTAACTCATAGCCATTTTAGGTTTAATTAAAAAATGGCAATGGTTGCCTTTTAGCTTTTTAACCCTTTTAAAATTAATTTAAATAAACTTAATTATTTTCAATAAAATATAATAAAAATTATAATTATCAAATACACAACTAATTATTATAATTAATTCTTTATAAAAATACTTTGTCAGCGTAATTATGACACTAATTTTGAATTATTAAAATAGTAATCTAATTAACTAGAAATTAAGGAATAATTTAATAAATAAATTATAAAACCTATGTAATGTATATAAAGGTTATGTTAATAATCTCGAAATAGTATGTATGATATATTTTTTATTTATAATACTAAATTAATAATTTCAACACCATTAGTACTTATTATTTTTGTAAAATAGGTATTATTGATTAAAAATATTTTCAAAACATTTATTGTAAATTATTAAGTCTAAATAAATTAATTTTTAAAGGGAGGGTCAAAATTGATCGTCAACATGGTTCACTCCCCGCACCCTTATGTCATTGTTATGATTCTTTTACACAATGTTGTCGAGCTGTGGGCTATATCTTGTTGTGACTTTTGTATTGTTGTTGTGGTGATATTGTGGAAGATTGTACGTGTTGTTCGAGTGATTGCTATATTGTGAAGTATAAGGGCGATGAGATGTGCATATGGCGACATAAGGGTGTTGTTTATTCATGCGCATGCGACGGGATATGGGGGCTTATGTGTGTGTACCTATATAAGGGGAAATATTTCATTGTGAAGCTCACACGGCGTCATAAGGGTGGCTTGTTGATTATGCTATGTGGAATTTCAGGACGGTTTTATCGGCCTCGAAGCAAAAACGAAAATTACAAGGCCTAAGCAGCACGGTCATTATTAGAGGAAGTTTCTTCACCCTCAGAGTCTTCTCCACCAGATCCACTCGTATTTTCAGAACCCTCGTCAGGAAATGCTAACTTCCGAGCCTTTGCTTCCTCACCCTTGGTGAACTCGAGTTCGGCAGATATGTCAAAACCTTGCTTAATGACCCCTTCAAGAGCCTCCCTTCGGGCCTGCCACTTCGAATGATCCACCATGACCCTTGCCTGCTTGAGAGTGGCTTCGGTGTCGACTCTGTATTGGGCCGAAGTAGCCTGGGCCTTAGAATTTGCCACGGCCGCTTCAGATCTGGCAATCTCGAGCTCTTTGACCAAATTGGCTAAATTAGACTCGAGCTCCTCGACCTTTTTCACCTAAACCGAGACATTCTCTTTTACATATTGAAGCTGTGACTTGGCCGTATCCAGCTCTACTTGAGCGGTTTCTTTCTGTGCGGCCAAAATGTCCATGCATCCCTTGAACTCTTCGGCCTCGGCTTGCACTTCATCTATTTGCATTTGGAAGTCCTTGATCTGTTCAAACCTTTGTCGGACCTGCAGAAATGGATAGTTAGTCGTTATCTCCAACTCAGCCTCACTGTCACGAAGAACTCACAATAACTTCTCGGCCATCTCGGCACGCTCTTCTCGAGCCTCCACCAGGTCTACCTGAAGCTTCTCACTAAGAAGCTTGTAAGTATCACATTTCTCCGTGAGGCCCTGGACATCGGCCTTGCGTTCCTCTTAGATTCGTAGAAAGTCCTCGTGGTGCAACACTAAAGCCTACGAGAAAGGAAGAAAATGTTATAGATATCTGCAATTCAAAGTCATAAAAAGATAGCGGCCCTTAAACTTACCCGATTCAGAGCATGCTGGGCCTCGTTGAACAAACAGGCAACATCCACTGCATCCATTTTTGCCTGGTCCTTTTCAGTGACCAAGCATCAAAGATAGGTTGCCACCCCTACGGGGGCAGAAAAAACTTGAGTATCTTCTGGGATCGAGATTATAAGAGGCCGCTTATGATCGGGGTCAATGCTGGGGGCGTCGGTTGGTATATTGCTCGAGGATGCCTCATTCGAGTTTTTCCTCGGTACATCCAAATCTCCCAAACCGGTGACATCCTCCATATCAGCAAAATAGCCACGAAAAGAATCTTCCTCTCCGTGCATAGTCTCCACAGCCCGAGCGTCACGGATCATCGAATTCGGAACTAGAGGGAATGAGTAGGATTCCTCGATCACTATTGCCCCAAGTGTGTCTTTAGAGGCATCATCTTCATTCCGGGAAGCCTCGAGCTTGGTTTCTTCACCGACCTCGATCGCCTCCTCGGTAGCCTCTCCACCTTGAAGTAAGGCATCTTTGACTCTTTCTGGCTCGGGCTCATCGGATTGGGGAAAAGCTACTTCGACTCCCGCTTGTCCAATAGTTCTTTGAAGCTCAGTGCAAGCTCGCACACGAGTCATCAATTTAGAGTTTTCTTCTTCTTCGTCTTCGTCTTCGGTCCCATCCATTATTCGTTCGGCGGACTCCAGGGATACGTGGATGACATTTCTCTTAGTCTTTCGAGGCCTCTTGACCGGCTTTTTCTTTTTTCAAGCCCGGAGAACTCGAAACCTATATTCTCTTCTTCTATTTGTTCTGCTGCGGGGAGGATGGGGGGAGAAGTGCCTCTCCTTCAGTAGAGGGGGGCCTCATGGGCGCATCCTTCCTGAGACCTGCAAAATGACAAATATAAGTAAATACAATAACAAAACCCGAATAGAAACCTTTCTAAGGAAAGAAGATTACCATGGTTACGTGCCTCCCATTGGCCCTTTGATAGCTCCATCCAGGCACGCTCGGAGTATGATTTTTATGATACTAACCCATCGACCCATTGCCTCAGGTCGGGGATCACTTCTGGTACAACGGCCATATCTACAACACAAAAAACTTAGATAAGGGAAAGGCAAGAAGAAAAATGGCGAAATGAATATTCAAAGGCAAAAAGGTACTTACGTTTCATGTTCCACTTTTTGGGGAATGGCATGTCTTCGGCATGGATTAGATCTGAAGTCTTTATCCAAACAAATCTGCCCATCCAACCTCGGTCGCGGGTCTCATATATGCTCGAGAATGGGGGTTTGGTGGCTCGGCAGTAAAGCTTGATCATGCCTCCATGATAAAGTCGGGGACCGTAAAGGCGCATGAGGTGATCGAGGGTAAAAGGATGGCCCTCGATCTTTCTTACAAAGAATCGAAAAAGGATTACGATCCTCTAGAATGACGGATGGATTTGGCCTAGAGTGACATCGTACCTCTTGCAGAAGGCAACGATTATGGGGTCTAAGGGAGCTATCGTGAAGGGGTAAGTATAGACACTTAGATACCCCTCCACGTGAGTTGTGATGGATTCCTCGGGGGCAGAAATTACTACACCTTTCTTATCCAGTTACACTCCTCCTTCACCTTCTCGATGAGACCTTCCATAATCGTACACATATACCTCGGCATCGGCTCACATCGACCCGGAATCAGGGGTGTGTTCTCCACCTTGAAATCAGCAGTAGTAGCACACTTCGGCGGAACAAAGTCATCAAAGGGACATTTCGCTGCGACCGCGGCACTGGCGGACTTTGATGAAGAGGCAGTTTCCTTATGAGGGGCAGTTTATAAGTCTTAGCCATTTTTATGAATAAGGAAGAACAAGGATTAGGATATTTGGTGTTTTAAAAAGAGGTTAGCAATAAAACTTGAAGATTTACAAATGAGGAACTTGAGGAATGCAAGGAGCTTTGAAGATTAGAGCAGAAGAGATTGAAAGTAAAATTTGAAGGAGTGGAAAAAGGGACTATCTATGGGTTCCACGGCGACGGTTCAAAGTTGCTAGTGGCCGACCGATAACTGACGCGCCATAAATGCCTGGAAAACTGAACCGATAAGGCATTTCGGTCACCTCTGCCGCTTACGTCACGATGCTTACGACATGATGAATCGAGGGTAGATTCGAAGACTCAATTCGTTTCTTATCATTGCACTCTAAAAAATAAGGGGACTATCTATATACAGTCAGAATCGGGCTTGCCTAACTTCATATGACTAACTGAAATTGGGACGAAAGATCAAGGCCCGACCCCAGTTATATTAGAACATGGTACGGAGATGGATTGGTAAGCTCGTGGATCACTGGCCGATCAAGAATGAGGTAAATTCGATACCAAAGCGAGAAAGAGATTGAGCAAGATCGAAGGAGGCCTGCTACGCCGAATAACGGAAAGCCGAGATATCCGTGATCGGGCGAGGATCGTGGCGGGAATCTCGGCACATATCGAGTTAGGACCGGATATTTAGCCTATCATGGGATTTACTTCTGTAATTAGAAATATACCATAAATAAGGTTTCTCTGCTATATAAACAGGGTCTTAATCATTTTGTAACCAACATACATTCACGCACAACAAGGAAATATATCATATTTTCTCTTGCAAGCTCTGTTGATAAAGTCCATACTTTTTAATAGCATACTTAGCTGGTTTGAGGGCGGTCTAGCTCGAGGGCCGTGGTTGTTCATCATATTGGTTAGCTTTATTTACAATTTATCCCTAGCATTAATTCTGACATTTATCAGTTTGTGCCAAGCGAAATCGCATATCCTTAAAACTACTTATAAGTTTAATTGTTGTCCGATTTTCAGGCAAACATACTTATATAGAAAGAATTAAATCCGTAGATTTTTAAATAAAATATATGTACAAGAAACTCTTATAATTATTCGTGAACTACAAGATTTCAACTGATATGAGCTTTAAGCTACACGATTCTACTTTCAATCTATCCTTTTGCTTTTTGGCATATATTTGTCACGACCCAACTGGATTGTCATGACTAGCACCCGGGCCATACTTGCCGAGCACTAACGTACATTTTATCTAACCTTCCTTATTATCTTTAAGGGCCGACAAGATCAATATAAATAGTAAACATGGATCATGAACATCTAACAATGAAAGATAATGTCATGAACATACATAACATGGGACGACAAGACTGTCAAGAAACTATATATAAGGTACGAGCTACCATGCTTCCATGAAAGACTATACAACAAAAATCAGCCGACAAGGCATTCTAAACCATACATAAGTCGACACCTGTCTATGAGCCTCTAAAGGAACATAAGTGCTACAACATTGCCGGAACAGGGCCCCGACATACCCATAATGTCTATAACAAAAATGCATACCAAGACCACGGCAAATCCGGAGAAGGGATCTCGCCAATAACTGCTGAACTGGACAGCCTACTGTGGTGGGGGAGCTGCATCTACCTATCTATCAGGACCTGCAGCACGACATGCAGCGTCCACAAATAAAAAGGATGTCAGTACGAATAAAGTACTGAGTATGTGAGGCAGGAAAGCATAAGTAAGAACAGTAATGTAAACAGGGATAGAGAATATACAATCTGTGACATCTGGGTACCTCTGAGGGCTACTGACATGAAATACATGATACATACATATATATACATAAACTTTTAAAACATACGTCTTTGTGGGCATCACCATCATCATATCATACCCGGCCATAATAGGCTCGGTAAAACGTACCCGGCCATCATAGGGCTCGGTAGAATCGTAACCGGCCATGTGGAGCTCGGTAAAACCCAACTGATTAGTGGTTGCACAATAGGTGCCATACCTGGCCGACTATAGCGCGGCTCGGTAGAGTAAAATAGATACATATATATGATGCATGCTGGACTCATTGGAATCACATTTTGAACCTTTCGTAGTGACATAAGGTCGGTATCCTTCGTACACGTTATTAGGATTAACTCTTCATCAAGAATCTTATAAGAATCAGGAACTACCAACAACATTGATAATATAAGAATAAGAGAAGTAACATCAATATCAATCGTTTCATAAGAAGGGCAGCAATGTAAGTACTGCTAGCTTCTAAGAGTAGAGTATCTTTGGGAGCTCGTTCATTAAATTATGTACAATCGGAGTCATGCAAAAGAATGAAGGGGATAGCCTCACATACCTTGTATATACTGCCCAACCTCAAGCTATGCAAATGTCATGACTCCTTAGTCTACAATAAGACAAATGATACTATCATTATCGTTTAAGCGTCGTAACTATTATGTATCGACCGCAACCTATTTTACGATGAAACGGACAGCACCTCCCCTATTTATATGACTTCCCACAAGTCAATACAATCACCAAACAGCCCAAACAACATCATTAATAATCATATTGAGCCTCCAAAATAGTCCACCAACCAACAACATTACTACCAAGCCTTTCGATATATATTTTACAAGTTCTAGCTTCAACGACTTAGCCACAACTTGGATAATCTTAAATATATATATAGTAAGAGGTTTCTTACATTCAAACAGAAAGAAAAACTCCAATTTTACCTTAAATTTCCACGAAATATCCCTCCAATTCTGCCACAAGAACAAGGAAGCGAAACTAGCAATTAATTCGGGTTTTTCGGCACTAGAATTACTTTAGAAGACTTGAAATCACCTAGGGTTGATATTAAAAACTTTAAGGTGTATTTGCAGAACATAAAACACTTAAAACAACCTCCCACATGAGCTGGAACAACACAAAAATCAGCAACAACAAGAAGAACAAGAAACTTACTAGCGCCACGGGATTCCCGACATTTGATTTGTGTTGTTTGCCCTTTGTTTGGGTCTTGGATCATGAGAGAACCTTGAGAGACAGTTTTTAGGGTTATAAGGTCTGAATATACTGAAAAATAATGACTTAAAACGGGGTTGAGGTATCTTATATATGTCCATATGTCTTAAACCGCCTTTGTGGGCCCCATAGAGAGCAGCTTGGCGCACTCTTTGGCGCGCTCTCGCAAAAACGTGAATATCTCTCTATTCCGAGATCGTATCGATGAACGGTTTAATGTGTTGGAAACTAGACTCATAGATCTTCAATTTGATAGGTATATCACCCCATAATTCCAAGTACATTGGGAGACAAATGTAGTAACATTTGACCTAAAGTTTAAGTAAAATTATAAACGTAAGTTGCGACAACTTTTATCGACTTTTGTTTCATAACTCGCTTGACTTCAAGACTTATGATACGGATATTATATGATTCAAATACATTAAAACATGACCTCTTGGTACAATTAATCACCTCTAGTGTTACCCAAAAATACGGGTTACAACATCCTTGATTCGTTTAACTTCAAATACTTGTTAACCACTCTTATACACCCTTGTTTCGTTTAAGACCAATAGGATTTACTTCTTATCATCTCAAAGATAATCTCTTCTTGGATTTACGTCGACTAACTTACGACGTGATCTATGGTATGCGAATTTGGGTTGTAACACCCTCTCCCCCTTAGGAACATTCGTCCTCGAATGTAAGGGTTTATGGGGTGTCTAACTCATCGTGGATTCCGACGGAGATTTCCGGCTGAGTTTCCCCTATAAAATGGACACTAGCCAAACTTGCAAGCAGTTAAACCCAACCTATGGCCTTACAAGACTATACAAAGCATTATGGATATGTACATTATCTGCATATCACCATTTTGTATTAAATAAAAGAGTATTTACAAGCTATTGCTTACCTCATAGAGCCGTTTCACCTTATAATGCATCCTTCTTTCCCCCGGCATCCTCATTATCTTCACTCTGGAATAGGTAAGGGTATTTAGACTTCATCTCCTCTTATACTTCCCATGTCATTTCTTCTATATTCTTGATCCTCTATAATACTTTGACGGAAGCTATATCCTTTGTTCTCAGCTTGCGAACTTGTCGATCTAATATAGCCACTGGCATTTCATCATATGATAGATCCTTTGTAACTTGTACATCTTTGATAGGGACGACCCGAGAAGGGTCTCCAATACATTTCCTCAACATAGATACATGGAATACCGGGTGGACAAATTTCAATTCAGATGGCAATTCTAACTCGTAAGCAACCTGTCCAATTCGTCGAAGAATTTTGTACGGCCCAATATACCGCGGACTCAACTTACCCTTCTTCCCAAAACGCATAACACCCTTCATCGGCGAGATCTTCAGGAAAACTCAATCACCAACCTCAAATTCCAGATCACGACGCCGGACATCGGAATAAGACTTTTGCCTGCTTTGTGCCGTCCTCAGTCGCTCTTGTATCACTTTCACCTTCTCAATGGCTTGGTGAATCAAATCTGGCCCATATAATTCTGTCTCACCGACTTCGAACCATCCAACTGGTGATCTACATCTCCTCCCGTACAGTGCCTCATACGGGGCCATTTTAATACTAGAATGGTAGCTATTATTGTAGGCAAATTCTATAAGTGCAAGATGGTTATCCCAATTCCCCTTGAAATCTAGAACACATGCTCGTAGCATATCTTCAAGCATCTGGATGGTACGTTCAGCCTGTCCGTCAGTCTGTGGATGGAATGCAGTGCTGAGATTTACTTGTGTGCCTAAACCCTTCTGAAAAGACCTCCAAAAGTTAGCCGTAAATTGAGCTCCTCTGTCTGATATAATAGATACCGGCACATCATGAAGCCTAACAATTTCCTTGATATACAACTTCGCATAATCTTCAGTCGTGTAAGTTGTCTTAACTAGTAGAAAATGGGCAGATTTTGTAAGTCGATCAACTATCACCCAGATGGAGTCAAACTTATGATAAGAGCGAGGTAATCCAATAATGAAGTCCATATTAATCACCTCCCATTTCTAGGTCGGAATCTCTATATTCTGAATCAATCCACTGGGTTTCTGATGCTCGATCTTTTCTTGTTGACAATTAGGACACTGGGCTACAAATTCTGCAATAGACTTCTTCATGTTATCCCACCAATACTGCTCCTTAACGTCATGATACATCTTTGTCGAGCCAGGATGGATAGAATATCGGGACTGATGAATATCAATCATAATCTTCTCTCGCAACCCTGCCACACTAGGCACACATAATCGGCCCTGGTATCTCAGTGTCCCATCTCCTCCGATCTTGAAAGCTGTAATCTTACACTGCTGAATTCCCTCTCTCAATCTTACTAAGGTAGGATCTTCATATTGCCGTGCTTTTACCTTGGCTACTAAAGATGATTCTGCTATATTCTGTACAGTAACACCTCCATCATCAGAGTCCAACAATCTGATTCTCATATTGGCCAGCTGGTGAAGCTCTTTGGTCAACCCTTGTGTACCTGCCTCAATATGTATTAAGCTTCCCATTGACTTACGGCTGAGAGCGTCTGCCACAACATTGGCTTTACCGGGATGGTACAATATCTCGACATCATAGTCTTTCAGTAATTCAAGCCACCTATGCTGCCTCAAATTCAACTCCTTCTACTTGAAGATGTATTGTAAACTCTTGTGATCTGTGTAGATGTCAACATGGATGCCGTATAAGTAGTGCCGCCATATCTTCAAAGCATATATTACTGCAGCCAATTCCAAATCATGAGTCGGGTAATTCTTTTCATGTTTCTTCAATTGTCTTGATGCATAAGCAATCACCTTCCCACGTTGCATCAATACACACCCCAAACCTATACCTGAGGCATCACAATATACCACATAACCTTCGGTTCCTCCTGGGAGAGTGAGCACTGGCGCGGATGTCAATCGATTCTTTAGCTCCTGAAAACTATGTTCACAAGCATCAAACCACTAGAACTTGGTAGCTTTCTGTGTTAACTTAGTCAATGGTGCTGATATAGAGGAAAACCCTTCTATAAACCGCCTATAATATCCTGCTAGCCCCAGGAAGCTGCGGACTTCTGACGGTGTTGTAGGTCTCGGCCAATTCTTCACTGCATCGATCTTCTGAGTGTCGACACTAATACCCTCATCAGATATCACATGGCCAAGGAATGCTACTGAGTTCAGCCAGAATTCACATTTAGAGAGCTTAGCATATAACTTATGATCCTGAAGGGTCTGTAATACTATCCGCAAGTGGCCCGCATGTTCCGCCTCCGAACGAGAATACACCAGAATGTCATCAATGAATACGATCACGAACACATCAAGATAGGGCCTGAATACACTATTCATGAGATCCATAAAAGCTGTTGGGGCATTTGTTAGCCCGAACGACATCACCAAGAACTCAAAATGCCCATATCTTGTCCGGAAGGCCGTCTTTGGAATATCCTTCTCCTTAACCCTCACCTGATGATACCCTGAACGCAAGTCAATCTTGGAGAAATACTTGGCACCCTGGAGTTGGTCAAACAGGTCATCAATTCTTGGAAGTGGATACTTGTTCTTTATTGTAAACTTATTCAACTATCGATAATCGATACACATCCTTAACGACCCATCTTTCTTCCGCACGAACAAGACTGGCGCACCCCAAGGTGAAGTGCTAGGCCTAATGAAACCCTTATCTAGCAAGTCCTTCAACTGCGCCTTCAACTCTCGCAACTCTGTCGGGGCCATCCTGTATGGAGGGATAGAGATCGGTTGAGTGTCAGGCAATGCATCAATGCTAAACTCAATCTCCCTTTCAGGAGGAAGGCCTGGGAGTTCATCTGGGAAAACATCTGGAAATTCATTGACCACAGGGATTAATTGTAGAGTAGGCGGCTTCGCCTCCGCATCCCTAACGCGAACAAGATGATAAATGTAACCTTTTGAGATCATCTTCCTTGCCTTAAGATAGGAAATAAACCTACCTTTCGGCGTAGCAATGTTCCCCTTCCATTCAATGGCGGGTTCACCAAGAAACTGAAACCTAACCATCTTCGTACGATAGTCAACATTCGCATAGCATGAGGCCAACCAGTCCATTCCCATTATCACATCGAAATCAACCATTTCTAACTCAAATAAATTTGCCGAGGTTTGACGACTACAAATCATCACAGTGCAACCTCTATATACCCTTCTAGCAATCACAGAATCTCCTATCGGAGTGGATACCGCAAGTGGTTTACTTATCAATTCAGGTTCAATGCCAAACTTATTAGCCACAAAGGGTGTAACATATGATAAGGTAGATCCTGGATCAATTAGCGCATATACATCATAAGAAAACACAGACAATATACCTGTAACAACATCCGGAGACGACTCGAGATCTTGTCGACCTACTAGAGCATAGGTTCGATTTTGAGCACCACTCGAACTCGGCATTGAACCTCTACCTCTACCACGACCTGTCGACTGTTGAAAACCTTGTGCTGGAGGTCGAACTGGTGAGGAAGAACCAGACACAGATCCAGTTGACTGAGCCATACCATCACCTCCTTTGTTAGGACAATCCTGCATCATATGGCCAGGCTGTCCGCAAGAATAGCACGCATCGGAACCTCAACGGCACAGTCCAAAGTGGGCCTTGCTGCACTGATCACAACGAGGTGTTGGGGGTCTCGTCTGACTAGTATCTCTATGAAATTGTGAGCCTGATGCCCTTGAACTCTGACCTGAACCAGAATAGGTAAATCGATCATACTGAGGCCTCTGAAACTGTGGAGGAGCACTAGCTACAGGTGGCGCCGAACTCCTCGAAGATTGGGGCCTGATACTGCCTCTGAACTCATCAGAATACCCTACAAATCTCGCCCTCTTATGCTGGCCCCTATCCTGCTCCCTATCTGCCCTTTGCTGGCGCTTACGATCCTCTAGGGTCTGGGCATAAGCCTGAATACGGGAAATATCCATGCCCTCTACCAAGGAGGCTATTGTGCACTCATTTATCAGATGTCGTCCCAACCCGTTCACGAACAGATGCACCCTATCACTCATCTCGGCCACCATATGGGGAGCATACCTTGCTAAAGAATCAAACTGTATACTATACTCTCGTACACTCATATTACCCTGTCGAAGGTTCAAGAACTTATCAGCTCTAGCTCGTCGTATCTCAACTGGCAAGTAGTGACGAAGAAAGGCCTCAGAAAATTCCTTCCACATGGCTGGAGGAGCGTTCGGACCCCTAGATCTCTCCCAACTATCATACCAAAAAACCGCTAAATCCCGTAACCGATAAAAAGCCAACTCTACTGCCTCCGTACCACTAGCATGCATAACCCGCAATGTACGATGAACCTGATCAATAAATGTTTGTGGGTCCTCCTTGGGGTCTGATCCGGTAAACACTGGAGGGTCTAGATTAATAAAATCACGAACTCTCGCACTAACCGGTTTATCAGCAATACCGGTATTCTGCCTCTAAGCCTGAGCAGCTACCAAGCTAGTCAACAATTACACTGCACTGCGCATATCATGGTCTGTAGTGCCAGACGGAGGAACTGGATGTACTGGGTGCCTCCTAATATCCTCTGGAGGAGACGGAGAGGTATGAGATGGCATCTCACTCTGAGCTTCACTTTGGCCTGCTCTGGCTGGAGGCACCTGAATGTTACCCTCTCCCACAACTGTATCAAGCCGTTTACTAATCGCTTGCTTCCTAGTCGAAGGAATCGCTGAAAGAAAGCAAGGTGATTATTAGATATGAACACTTACGACTCAACTCTACGCACGATCTAGATTTAGGAAGAAGGTAACAACCCTAGATGTCATGTAGCCTCCTGATTATAAATGTGGCGCGCTACACATCCATAATTAAAACTCTACTAGACACGGCTCATAGACAACCCCTAGGACAGACTTGCTCTGATACCAAGTTTGTCACGACCCAACTGGATGGTCATGACTAGCACCCGGGCCATACTTGCCAAGCACTAACGTACATTTTATCTAACCTTCCTTATTATCTTTAAGGGCCGACAAGATCAATATAAATAGTAAACAAGGATCATGAACATCCAACAATGAAAGATAATGTCATGAACATACATAACATGGGACGACAAGACTGTCAAGAAACTATATACAAGGTACGAGCTACCATGCTGCCATGAAAGACTATACAACAAAAATCAGCCGACAAGGCATTCTAAACCATACATAAGTCGACACCTGTCTATGAGCCTCTAAAGGAACATAAGTGCTACAACATTGCCGGAACAGGGCCCCGACATACCCATAATGTCTATAATAAAAATGCATACCAAGACCACGGCAAATCCGGAGAAGGGATCTCGCCAATAACCGCTGAACTGGACAGCCTACTGTGGTGGGGGAGTTGCGTCTACCTGTCTATCAGGACCTGCAGCACGACATGCAACGTCCACAAATAACAAGGACGTCAGTACGAATAAAGTACTGAGTATGTAAGGCGGGTAAGCATAAGTAAGAACAGTAATGTAAACAGGCATAGAGAATACACAACCTGTGACATCTGGGTACCTCTGAGGGCTACTGACATGAAATACATGATACATACATATATATACATAAACTTTTAAAACATACGTCTTTGTGGGCATCACCATCATCATATCGTACCCGGCCGTAATAAGCTTGGTAAAATGTACCCGGCCATCATAGGGCTCGGTAGAATCGTACCCGGCCACGTGGAGCTCGGTAAAACCCAACTGATCAGTGGTGGCACAATAGGTGCCATACCCGGCCGACTATAGCACGGCTCGGTAGAGTAAAATAGATACATATATATGATGCATGCTGGACTCATTGGAATCACATTTTGAACCTTTCGGAGTGACGTAAGGTCGGTATCCTTCGTACACGTTATTAGGATTAACTCTTCATCAAGAATCTTATAAGAATCAGGAACTACCAACAACATTGATTAAATAAGAATAAGAGAAGTAACATCAATATCAATCGTTTCATAAGAAGGGCAGCAATGTAAGTACTGCTAGCTTCTTAGAGTAGAGTATCTTTGGGAGCTCGTTCATTAAATTATGTACAATCGGAGTCATGCAAAAGAATGAAGGGGATAGCCTCACATACCTTGTATATACTGCCCAACCTCAAGCTATGCAAATGTCACGACTCCTTAGTCTACAATAAGATAAATGACACTATCATTATCGTTTAAGCGTCGTAACTATTATGTATCGACCGCAACCTATTTTACGATGAAACGAACAGCACCTCCCCTATTTATATGACTTCCCACATGTCAATACAATCACCAAACATCTCAAACAACATCATTAATAATCATATTGAGCCTCCAAGACAGTCCACCAACCAACAACATTACTACCAAGCCTTTCGATATATATTTCACAAGTTCTAGCTTCAACGACTTAGCCGCAACTTGGATAATCTTAAATATATATAGAGTTAGAGGTTCCTTACCTTTAAACAGAAATAAAAACTCCAATTTGACCTTAATTTTCCACGAAATATCCCTCCAATTCTGCCACAAGAACAAGAAAGCGAAACTAGCAATTAATTCGGGTTTTTCGGCACTAGAATTACTTTAGAAGACTTGAAATTACCTAGGGTTGATATTAAAAACTTTAAGGTGTATTTACAGAACATAAAATACTTAAAACAACCTCCCACACGAGCTGGAACAGCACAAAAATCAGCAACAACAAGAAGAACAAGAAACTTACTAGCGCCACGGGATTCCCGACATTTGATTTGTGTTGTTTGCCCTTTGTTTGGGTCTTGGATCATGAGAGAACCTTGAGAGACTATTTTTAGGGTTCTAAGGTCTGAATATACTGAAAAATAATGACTTAAAACGGGGTTGAGGTATCATATATATATCCATATGTCTTAAACCGCCTATGTGGGCCCCATAGAGAGCTGTTTGGCGCACTCTCGCGAAAACGCGAATATCTCTCTATTCCGAGATCGTATCGACGAACGGTTTAATGTGTTGGAAACTAGACTCATAGATCTTCAATTTGATAGGTATATCACCCCATAATTCCAAGTACATTGGCAGAAAATTATAGTAATATTTTACCTAAAGTTTAAGTAAAATTATAAACGTAAGTTGCGACAACTTTTATCGACTTTTGTTTCATAACTCGCTTGACTTCAAGACTTATGATACGGATATTATATGATTCAAATACATTAAAACATGACCTCTTGGGACAATTAATCACCTCTAGTGTTACCCGAAAATACGGGTTACAACATCCTTGATTCGTTTAACTTCAAATACTTGTTAACCACTCTTATACACCCTTGTATCGTTTAAGACCAATAGGATTAACTTCTTATCATCTCAAAGATAATCTCTTCTTCGATTTACGTCGACTAACTTACGACGTGATCTAAGGTACGCGAATATGGGTTGTAACAATATTCTTGATATTGTTTTTCCTCATACTACATTGCAATTGAATGTGATAGTTCTCATTGCTTCTCTTCACTATTTTTCTACAAGCAGTCGAGTTCTACTAATAATAAAGTTGGTGCTGCAGACATTTCGATGAAAGATGTTTGATATTACTAGATTTATCTCATATATTTAGAAACAAGTGTAAAATTGAGAGAAAATCTAGAGCACCAGTGTAGACACCGGCAAACTTAATGTTCATGAATCAGTACATTTTTTTTACTTTTATTGCTTTTTGATGTTATGTTCTTAGTTCTTTTATTGGGTAAAATTTACAGTTTCTAGGTGTATGTTTCTCGAGTGGATACGTGGTAGTGATGACTGGATAGAGTTGAGTCAGCAGATAGTTAATACCCGATAGAAGCATGTGACCGGTATTGTATAAAATTCGAAGACATAAAGGTCGGGTAAGAGAATTTAAAAGTAAATAATGGTTGAAAGGAGCAGTATTTAAAGGAGCAGCTGTTACAGAACATCACAATAATTACTTCCAACGTTATGCGGTGATAAGAGAAATTTTTATTTATCTTTAAGAGCGCGTGATTTTAGAATCTTGTCTCCTTTAGATTTAACTATAAATAATAATATTAGCACTCTTTGTAATAACACGAAATACTTGAATTACAAGGGTTAATGTTCTTTCTCTCATTCTTTTAAGCTTTATACGATTGTTATCAAATATTTTCAATTACTCTTGGTTCCTAAGGGGTCAATATGAAATCCAGGCTTATTCTTTCCTTAATTATTTTTATTTTATTTTTTTTATTCTTTTGTTTATCTTATTAATCAGGTGAATTTCATCCACGTGTCTATAAACCAAGTTACAAATTCAATTGAAATTTTTTCGGGGGTAAATAATTTAGCGTCGTCTGTGGGGACTAGACAGTTGTGATTTTATTTTGATCTTCTCGTCTTATGCTAACATGATTTAAAGTTTTTCTATTTTAAGAATACTATATTTATGGAAAACAATGATGTCAACAACTTGCTCAATGTTTGTGTGAAAAACAATAACGAGCCAGTGGATAATTCACATGATGGGACTTAACAGGACGATTCAGCTAACGAAACCCATATTGATGGGAATGAATGAACTCCGAGTTGGGTTGAAAGAAATACTCGGCGTGCAAGGAGTCCTACTCCTGATGACTTGGATGGCGAGCCCGTGGCCGATACCATAAATATTTTGAGAGCAAAACAATGAAATATTATGAACCATCTCCCAAGACAGGATCGGATAATGATTGAGATTCAACAACGTTATCGGTGGCTTTAAATAATTCAAATGGTGGAGTTCGAGCCCCTCCTTGCATGCCTATAAATCAAACAACACCAAGAACCCGGCAACGTCGCTTCTAGAGGGGAGTTTAGATCTAACGTTAACCAAGCAAAAGGTGCATGTAGTGGATCTGGAAATGAAAACAACGCAGACAATCCTTTCAAGACCGAACCCATGAGGTGCATGAGGGAAATAAATACTCGAATGGATCAGAATGCTAAGGAATTTAACGCTCTGATGGATCAAATCCCGGCGTACCTCTGGTCTTAAAAGGTCTGAACTTGAAGAAGTATATACAATTGTTGTTCAAACCTAGCGCGGCTCCGAAGTTGATCCCAAAGAGATTCAAGAAGCTAGAAATTTCAAAATACGATAGAACATCGGATCCACAAGAACACATCACAATTTACATCACAGCTGTAAAGGAAAATGATTTGGCTCTACATGAGATCGAATTAGTCTTGCTAAAGAAATTGGATTAATTCCTAACTAAAAGGGATTTAATCTGGTATTCACTTTTACTTGAACACTCAACTAATTCTTTTGAAATGCTTGCAGATTCTTTTATCAGATCTCAAACTGAGCCAAGAAATATCAAGCTAGGAAAACAGATATTTTTAGAATCACTCAAGGAGACTCGGAGTTATTGCGAGAATTCGTGATCAGGTTTCAAAAGGAGAGAATATTATTGCTGCCAGTGCTGGATGAATAGACAACACAAGAATTTACTAAGGGTCTTAATACTTCAAGATCCGATGTCTCAAGGAAATTAGAGGCGAGCTTGTTGGAATTTAAAGCAACCACGCGGGTAGACATTCACAGCCGCTATGAATAAAAATTTGAATTGAAGACGATCAGTTGGGTTCTCTGATATATTTCAAAGTTCGTAACCGTGATCGGAATCTAGAAAGGTCAAGAGTGACCTCGATAAAGATCAGAGGCTATCTAGAAGTCATTTTCAATTATATATGTTAAACAAAAGGACGGATTCATGGACAGGACAAGGACGTAGAGTTTATCACTCATTGGAAAGACATGGACCGGATTGCAAGAAAAAAAAGCCATCGGGGTCTCGGGATTCAAGCTATCCCTGGTAATCAGATTGCAATTTCAGTATTAGTTTGATGGAGTTGGTTTTCGCCATGAGGAACATAAAGTAAACAATGTTTCCAAAACCAATTCGATCAGAACCCAGTCAAAGAGATCCTAATTTGTGGTGTGAATTCTATAGTACACATGGTCATTGAACTGGGGACTGGCTGCATCTTTGTGAAGAGGTAGAAATGTTGCTGAAGAATTGTCATCTTAAAGAGTTTTTAAGCGACCAGGGTAAGAATAATTACGACAAAGGGCGTTATACAACTAAATCAGTGAAACCAATAGAGTGTCCCCTTATTAAATAAATATGATTTTTGGAGGAGTTAAAGTAAATAGGGTTATATTATTTTGCTGCAAAGAAAATGAAGATATCAGTCGCTCATGGAAAGAGGATCCGGGAAACACCAGAAAATGATGAAATTACCTTCAATAAAAAGTAACAAATGGCCTTATTTTAATAAAATGCTTAGCTCGTTCACACTTTCAGAAAAAAATAGGCATTTCTTTTCAAGTATCTCAGTGAAAACCCAAATCTTTTACCGAAAATGTCAAAATAAGAGTAAGTATGAAAACTGTGATTTTTCCCAAAAACTCCTTTCAATAATCAGTAAGATGTTTCATTTTCTGATAGCATGAGGAAAGTACGTCTCTATGCCTACATGTCAAGATACAGGTAAAATCATAAATGTCACCAAAACTGGGTAGTAGAAGGAAATGCATCTCTATGCATGTATCTCAAGTACGCATGTCAAATACAATGCACCTTAATGATGAGCTTACTCACACTCCCATAATACGCAATCTCACTGTCTCGCATTCCCTCTCACTATGCTTAATGCTCAGCACACTCAATCACTCAACACTGTACAAACCCTGCTGCGGCGTGCAGTCCGTTCCATATATGACCATAAGGCCCGTTGCAGCGTACAACCCGATCAACATATATATAGCCATAAGGCCTGTTGCAGCATGCAACCGGATCCACATATATATATATATAGCCATAAGGCTCGTTGCAATGTACAACCCAATCCACATATATATAGCCATAAGGCTCGTTGCGGCGTGCAACCCGATCCATATATAAATATATAATCAATTGCGCTCACTGGGGGTGTGCAGACTCTAGAGGGGCTCCTACAGCCCAAGCGCTATAATCCGCAAGGACAACTCAGGTGCCATAATATCAATATCTAGATCCGCACGGATAACTCAGGTGCCATAATATCAACGCATGTGCTATAGTATCAATATCCTCACAAACAGGCCCCCGGCCTCACTCAGTCATCAATCTCTACAGTCTCACTCACGGGCTCACAATGTCATGAAACTAGCCTGACAACAATGATATGATGCATCAATAAATAACAACTGAGACTGAGATATGATGTGAATGCATGAATATGACTGAGTACGAAATATCAATGAAATCAATGAAATGACAGCAAGAAACGACCAATATAGGTCCTAGCAGTATCGTTATAAAGCCTAAACATGATATCTAGCATAACTAACAGCTCAATTACTTTATCACATGGTGAAAACACGGACATCAACAAAGTATGACCACTATGCAGTGCCATGGAAATAACAGAATCTCAATTCACATGGTGCACGCCCACACGCCCGTCACCTAGCATGTGCGTCACCTCAATACCAATCACATGACATGTATTTCGAGATTTCATACCCTTAGCACTAAGTTTAGAAGAGTTACTTACCTCGAACAAGTAAATCCCAATACCGAGCAAGCCATGCGATGCTCCAAAAATGCCATCCCGCATGTTACGACCTCCGAACGGCTCGAAACTAACCAAAAACAACTCAAGTACATCAAACAATGCTAAAGGAACCAATCCCGATCAAAAAAGATCAAATCTTGAATCAAAAGTGCAAAATCGACCAATAGCCCAGCTCGGGCCCGCACCTCAGAACTCGACAAAATTTACAAAATCCAATAACCCATTTAATTACGAGTCCAACCATACTAGTTTCACTACAATCCGACTCCAAATCGATGTTCAAAACTCAAAAATTCACATTATGAAACTTTAAGCCAAACCCACTAATTTCCTCTTTGAAAATCATCAACCAAAGGCTAGAATCGAAGATAGATTCGTGAAATATAACCAAAACCGAGTAGAGAACACTTACCCCAATTCTTGTGATGAAAATTTCTCCAAACGTTGCCTCAATCCGAGCTTGGAAATGTTAAAAAGAAGCCAAAATCCTGGACCCTTGTATTTATCATTCTGCCCAGCACTTTCGCATATGCGGTTAAAATGTCGCATCTGCGACCTTTGCTTTTGCGAAAAAACTTCGCTTCTGCGAAAAATAGCCTCGCCAAGCAATCCCCGCACTTGCGGTATTAAACGCCGTATCTGTGAAGACCCTCGCACCTGCACTTCCACTTGACGCATCCGCACCTGCGCCCTTTTCTCCGCTCCTGCGGGCCTCCTCATCCAGCTCTCATCCCTCTTCTGTGACTGCGTTGTCACTTCTGCTACCATCGCACCTGCACAAACCAACTGCAGGTGTGGTCACACCAGAACTAGAAGCAAGAAAATGATTCGAAATCTATCTGAAACATGCCCAAGCCCCTCGGGACCCCGACCAAGTATACCAACAAGTCCCATAACATAACACGGACCTACTCGAGGCCTCAAGACACGCATAACAACATCAAACAATGAATCGCACCTAAATTCAAACTTGATGAACTTTGAACTTTTCAACTTCAATAACTCATGCCGAAACATAACAAATCAACCCGGAATAAACCCAAATTTTGCACACAAGTCCCAAATGACAAAACGAAGCTGTTCCAATTTCCGGAATCACAATCCGAATCTGATATCAAAAAATCCACTCCCGATCAAACTTTCCAAAAATCAAACTTCCGCCATTTCAAGCCAAATTTCACTCCGGACCTCCAAATCACAATCCGGACGCGCTTCTAAGTCCAAAATCACCCAAACGACCTACCGGAACCATCAAAACTCTGTTCCGGGTTCAAATTCACAAAAAGTCAAACTTTATCAACTCTCCCAATTTAAAGCTTTAATAATGAAATCCATTCTTCCAGTCCGATTTCGAATAACCTGAAAACCAAAACTGACGATTCGCATAAGTCATAATATATCATACAGAGCTACTCATACTCGTAAACTACCGAGCGAAGTGCAAAGGTTCAAAACGACCAATTAGGTCGTTACATACTTAGTATTTACCTAACTTTGGTAAATGCTACCATTCAAGACGGGCCTGATTTGGCTCTAATTTTGTAAAGATCTGGCCTATGTTTCATCTATATATACTCTACAATGAACGATTCTCACATTTCCGATAAGATTCATGGCCATTGGACATAAGTCATAATACATCATACAGAGCTACTCATACCCGTAAACTACCGAGCGAAGTGCAAAGGTTCAAAACGACCAATTAGGTCGTTACATACTTAGTATTTACCTAACTTTGGTAAATGCTACCATTCAAGACGGGCCTGATTTGGCTCTAATTTTGTAAAGATCTGGCCTATGTTTCATCTATATATACTCTACAATGAACGATTCTCACATTTCCGATAAGATTCATGGCCATTGGACTCAACTAGTGTTTGAGATTCGATTTCCCCTTTTCCGGTTCTATTACTGATTGCATGTGATATTCTTTCCTTATTTCGTGATTGATTAATTATTTTCCATGTTTACTTGCTTGATTCTACGACTACATAACCCCTTCCCAATTTCCCCTTTGGACGAACCTCATGACTACTATTACTCTCACTATTCTCCTCTTTCACTTAATCACTTACTCTATTACACTCAAATATTTTCTAAAGCTGTTGGATTCTTGGCCGGCTGAAAGGCAAGGCCATAATACTATTAAAAATGACCTCCTCCAGTGCAAGCACTGCTCGGAGCCATTCTCGAGGCTCTTGTGAACTCTGAATCGCTGGGGATTTGAGGTTTCAATGTCTTCCTTCAATTGCAACTGCTAAATTATTACTGATATTCTAAATTCCTCACTCTTTTGCTCGTTTATCTTTGCAACTGGTTAGTGTTCTTTACCCTTACAACTCAAATTACTTCCCTCCTATATGATGATTCTGTGTGCCATTATTGTTTGTTTCAGTTTCCCTGTTATTTATGATATTTCTAATATTGTATGATTATCATATGTTCTACAGACTGTCAACCTCGATGATGTTACTTCTACAATTCTGTGTGTTTTGATATTACCTAAGTCCAAAGCTTCTGAATGGGTAGCTTGTTATCTTCTAGTTAGAATAAAGTTCTGGCCCTCTTACATGTTACTTGAACTTCTGTGATCCTTCTATTGTGCTACTTTTGTTTTCAATCCTACTTTCCTTAATGTCTCTTTGTAGTTTTAATGCCCTAATTTTATTTAGGTTCTACTCTTAGAATCATGAGTAGTTAACTAAGGTAATTCCTGCTCTTTGTATGTTTGCTTGGTTTGAATGTTAATGCCTGGTGAGTGTATCTTCATACACTGCTTTGGAGTCCTGTACTAGTAATTCATATTTGCCCAGAAATTGTTCCAAATGCATTCTCCCCTCTTCATGTTAAGTCACTCATATATACAACTTTCAACTTGCTCACTTTCTTAAATGATCATAACTATGTTAATCCTGAACTTTTCAGACTATATATTTCTATGTTATTTGCAAGCCTCAACACTATACTATAGTTTCATGTCTTGCTACCATTTTTGGTTACCACAACACTGTTCTATAGGCTATGTTTGCTAATGCTAGTTTTCTCAGTTTCATACCTATTGTCATCCTTGGTATGTACAATGGAACTTACTATAGACTTGCATTCTTAGAATTAGATACATGCATGCTAATTAGCTTGTGTGCAGAGTTTTTAATATTGTTGACCTTTAATTTCATAGTAGGTTTTCTTATGAATACTTTCTGCTTGTCACAAACTTACAACTCTACGTTATGTTTTGCTCTAGCATGTCATTGCTATTTGTTAACCTTCTGGAAATTAATTCATGACCCTGCTTGCCTTGATCTCCCATGCTTAACTCCTCTGTTTATGGATTCTTATATGCTAGATTCTTGCAATCGAATCATGTGTATCCCAAGAAACCTATTACCTTGAACTTATCTGTTAATCTGAAAAACCACGTGTATGTCCAATCTATATGTTCTATATACTGTCTACATCCTATAGATGCTTATGTGATGTTCAAGTATATGTCTTATCCCTGGGACATCTAGAATTCTTGTTTGTGTTAGTTGTGGTATTATGGTCCAAATTAGCTTATGCTCCACTTTAGAATTTGATTTATCTTAATGATTTGGGATTTGTATGAGTTTCCATTCGTACTTCTATTATCTATAAATGGTAACAGATGGGCAAGAGAATTGTTTTGTTGTTGGGCCTGGATTGCTGAATTTGGTTCTTGGTACTGTGGTTTTGAGAACAGTATCTGCGCCTGGAATATGGGCCCTGTCCAAATTTTAAGACATTTGAAAGCCCATATGCATCGCTAGGTTATTTTACATTTATGATTAGTCATGTATTTATTCCATTTTGCGCCTGTAATAATTTGTAATAATGAATAATGGGGAGATTAATGAAAAATAGGATGGGGTATTCTAATGTTTGCATGAAAGGGTAGAAAACATGCCTATAGGGTCTCTGTGTTATATTTGCTATATCGTTCAGCATGTCTTGTTTGTTATTCCATTTGGTATGTTACACACTAACAAAAATCATGCCTATAGGAATCATGCACACCTCACTTGTACATTGTTCAAACATGTTAGTCTAAGTATCTACCATACTCATTTCTATGTTACTACTGTACATTTAGACAACATGCCTATAGGATGTATAACATATGCTTCGTTAACCTAGATACCATGTCTATATGATTTCAAATAACCAATTGGTCAATTGCTTCTATTACTTTTAGTGTATCGCCCATCTAGATATCATGACTATAGGATTCTAATCTTTTAATCGACTATTTCTAATGTTTTCATTACACTGCCTTGCCTAGATGACATGTCTATAGGAATAAAGTGTTATAAAATCAAGCCTAATTGTCAATTGTTAGAAATCCTGCCTATAGGATGTTGTTGCACGCATAAGAACTGTTTATGAGATCAACGTTGTTAGTACTATACTCTCAAAGCTGTCTCACTACCTAGTTATGCAACTATTAGAAACCTTGCTTATAGGACATTAACGTATTCCTAAGTTACATGCTTATAAAATCAGCATTAGTAATCTAGTAACTCGCATCGCTTTATTGCCTCACCAACAATTAGAAATCATGCCTATAGGACTTGCGATATTTTAACCTGCTTATACGCTGCTTATATAATACTGGAATCCAGAATCACCTAGAAACCATGCTTATAGGACTTTAAGTTTTGATTTTGAAATTATATATTGCATGAACTTCCCGCGTGTTTTTGTTGTTTATGTGTGGAGGCTAAATTGGGCCTTTAATTGTCTTTACGTGAAGTGGAATCTATTTTTAATGTCGCCTAGTTTTATCATTTTGAGTAACCTAAGTTGAGTCTAGAACCACCTAATAGTAGGTCCAAAGCCTTCTGGACCATAGGTATGGGATAGGTAGTGCACACATAGGGTACGATTCAGAATTGAATTAGAGCGCCTTTAAGTAACAACATCAACAATGTAATTGCGTAGCAGGAGATGATAGTCTGTGCCCTTTGAATAATATGAGCAACCCTTACCTTAAGGGAGTTTCGAAGTATTATTTTTGTCACATGGGGTGATCCTTTAGGCAAAAAAGCGTAGGATCCCCCTTTCTTTATGTACTTGATATTTAAACATAGTCATTTAACATAGATCAATGTAGTTGTATCCTTGCAGTCATTAAGATTTGTTCCGATTCTCATGTGTTATAATAAGACTCTTCGACTTCTAAATTTCCCTTTATTTATTTGATCACCTAGTATATAATCCACATAGTTTAAAGTTCGGCTGGGACCCACAGTTGTGGACCTCGAAGAGTGCCTAACACCTTCTCTTTGAGGTAATTTGAGCCTTACCCGATCATTGGTGACACATACTAGTCAAATAGAGTTATTTGCAAATAGGTGCCCTAACGCTCCTTAAAAATTGTTAGGTAGCGACTCTCCTCTTTTAATACCCACTTAAAAGAGTTGTCACATGTCGAAACTCGCTTTCGCGAGAAAATGGGGCGCGACAACTCACAAATCATCTACTAAAGAGGTAAGTCTTTATTCCAAGCTCTTATGCAATGTCCTATCATGCATTTGTGGGTAGGATTTCACTATTTTGAGGCTTATGGGAGGGTGATCGAAAGCCTGAGCCATTTATTTCGAAATTTGAGGTGTATGAGAAGGATGTGAGGTGTGGTTCTTGATTTGGGGGTATGTCATTAGCATGTATTTATCGATAGATGTGTCATGGAGGTTGTTTAATTATCCTAAATGAATTATAGTTGATATTGGTTGTGGGGTGAAGAAACTATATGAGAAAACCTTGTAGTAAAACTTGCACATCTAGCGTTTGATGAAATGCCTAAACGAGTTGAACCTATGAGAACCCTCCTAATTATGGTTCAATTTTATTATGTCTCTATAGATTGAAATTTCTAGTAGTTTTGGAACGTTGTAGTAACCTTAAGGAAAGCTTACTCGAGGTATGTTAGCTAAACTCTTTCCGTGGAATCGAATTCCATGAAATTCTAGTAAACTTTGATTTATTGTTTGATCAAGTTCCTATTTCCATCATTACAGTCTACTTCTATGGTTAGCTTGTCCAAAGACTTATGATTTGATTCATGTTCCAATTTTGAAATGCTATGCTCTTCTTTTATGCTTATTGGCAACGTGTTTTGAATTCTTACATGCTTATGAGCTGAAGATATGATTTTTCTCAATGTTCATGTAATAGCCCAACCCACTAGTGATATTATCCGCTCTGGGCATGTGACACCCTAAGTGAATCCCATATTGACAAAACACGGGAGAGATGCAGGGTATATAATTAGACAAACTTTAGCCTCTAGTGACGCGTTTTAAACCTGTGCGGGTGTAGGCCCAGAGCGGACAATATCACTAGTAGGTTTGGCGTATTACATATTATATAAGAGCCACTCCGCGTGCAACCTTGAATGGTGGTGGGGCAAACCTCAGTGAGGACGCTGAGTCCCTAAGGGGGTGTATGTGACACCGTAGGCAAATCCCACATCGACAAATCACGGGAGAGATGCTGGGCATATAGGTAGACATACCTTAGACTTTAGTGATGCATTTTATACCCTTGCGGGCCTAGGCCTAGAGCGGACAATGTCACTAGTGGGTTGGACTATTACAGTTTAAAATATGTTAAATGCTTTAAGATGATCCTTGAAAGGCAATGAAAGATTGAAAGTATGAATTATGAAATATGGCCATCGTGCCAAGAATGATGATTTACATTTGTAGCCAAGAGTGAAAATGAAATGAAAGGAAGTATGAAAGACTATGAAATGAATATGATTCTCTTATATGAATAAATGTTTTTGGGAGTATCATTAGGTCACCGAGGAAGGCTGGGTTGTAAATGCCCAAGCCTGAAACTACACGTACCGGTGTAGAGATTTATTGAGGGACAAATTCCTGTTATATTATATTGAAATTATTCCCCTTGATTGGGCTGAGTTGAAGGCTAGAAAGGACCATGTCGACCCACACGGCATTGTGGTGAGATGGCTTAGCCGATCGGGCGAAGATTGGACGCCATGCCGCACACATGGTGGTGTTGTCTTTCTATGTCAAATCCTCATACTTTGGGGTAAGATGGCTTAGCCAGTCGAGCAATGATCGGCCTCCATGCCATGGGCATGATGGTGTGACGGTACTAAGGACCTCCCAACCAAAAATGAAAATGTTTACTTGAAGTTTTACTTTGTTTTTAACTTGGGCATTTAAATATGATTGATATACTCACTGTTTCCATGTCTCTCTCCTTATATTGACATTCAATTCCATGAGAGAGTATTTAGCTTTACATACTGGTACTACTTTTTGTGTACTAACATCCCTTTCACCAGGGACGCTGCTTCTTTAATGGATGCAGGTGGTAGCTCAACAGGCGGCATTGATCCTTGATAGCAGCATACCCTCCACTGAGCGAATTTTAGTGAGCCCTATTCTATAACGGTGCCCCATAGGTTGTATAGTCTTCTTGTACATTACTTTTGAGATATCGCCGAGGCCTTGTCATCAGAGTTTTCATCTTGTACTTATGTTCAGTTAGAGGCTCCGTAGACATATTGTGGGTTGTATTTTGATTTGAGCAAAACAAACTAGAAATGATATAGGTGTCAAACATGTTTCCACTTTTAAACTATGGACATGTAATATTTTAGAATCATAGATGATGTTTCTATAAGTAATGTAATTGGTGTTATTCTCTCGCTTGTCTAACTCTTGGTATTCTGATAAGTGGGTATTTTACCAACTTATCTCATCTTTAATCTTACATTTTTTTCTATGTTTGATTGATCAAATTGTCATGACCCAAACCGATGAGCCGCGACGGGCACCCGGTACCTTACTCAGCCGAGTACCAACGTAACGTATCTTTATCATTACATCATCATATACGCGTGACATACAGGCCTAATAGGCCAACATGATCATTTATAAACTCAAAACATAGGCCGACAAGGCCATACAAGTATTCGTATACATGACATCTGTCTACAAGCCTCTAAGAGTACATGAGTATCATAAAGGTCGAGACTGAGCTCCGCCATACCAATCCTTACATGTCCTAATTATACTGACCAAATAAGCAACTCCGGAGCAAATGGAGCGCACCAACATCTTCCGCTGAGCCGATACCTACTTGGAGGACTCTCGACCTGTCTATCTGGACCTGCGGGCATGAAACACAGCGTCCTCAAGCAAAAGGGACGTCAGTACAAACAATGTACCGAGTATGTAAGGAATAAAAATCAGTAAATAATAGACATGAGAGAAACATAGAGTAAAAGACTCGACATGTAACTCAGAATAACTCTGTAAATCATGAAATACTCATAGTGTCATGCATATGCATATGAACGTCATGTCGTGCATATGTACATGTGTTCATAACATCATCAAGTCTCTGAGGGCATCCCGTCATATCATCTCGGCCACTATGGGCAAAATCATCAACGTATACCAGCTGATCAGGTGGTGGTGCGTATATAATGCCGTAATCTTTTCCCATATCACATATACATATAATATACATATATACGTGTATATAACGCCATCTGATCATATGTAAATGTACATGTATAAATGCATGAAATGCATAAGAAATACGTTAATAAGATTTCTCAGAATGTCATAAAAATCAATATGCCTTTAAGATAAACTTTATCAAATATGTATTTTTCTAAGACCTATGAACAGACGATAGAACAATGTGACATATGGGAATTCAGGAACATAGGCATCTCTAATACTTCTATGAATAGAGTCATTTATGAGAATTGTGCATTTGCACGTTTCGTTTGTGTCGTATAGATCATGCCAAAAGAAAGAAGGGATAGCCTTAACATACCCGAGTCGATTCTCTTGACAATCCCTCTAACACATGTCAATTGCGACAACACGTAACGACAAGATCGGAGTAGGGAAAAATCCGTATGATATTCTTTGAGAAAGATTGCACCGTACTCCCTTAGAATCGCAAAATCTCACGCTATATAGTAAAAATGATCTCTGTACGAAATGTTTTGAAGCAATATGTTGTTGCAATCCATGAACTTTTCTGAAGCTTTTTGACATGAAAATGTTAAAGTTATACAATTCAAGAGCTTTGGGATTTTTGACGTGAAATGTTAGAGTTATACAATTCAAGGATTGATATCATGGAAAAAGTGTAGTATAAAGTGATGATTAGGCACCAACCCCTCTTAATTGTGACATCTTGCAAATTTAATTCAAGAGTCACTCAAGAATCATGTGTTGCTGCCACGTGGGGAAAGTTTAAGCTTATCCAACATTAGCCACTTAATTTCTCAATTAGTTTCCTCTTCCTTCTGATTAGCCTTTATGTAGGCTTAAGCTATTTTTCGATCTATGGCTCATGGTATTAGTTATTACTTTAGCCTTTCATGGATGCTATGGAATATCCATAATACAATCTTCTAACAATTCAATCCTTTATCTATGACCTGGGCTCAATTCTTTCTTTTAACTTATACCAAAATTTTCTACGGCTGTATATGCTGCATGTATAATACTCCATAATCTTAAGTGCGTTCATAATGTAACTAACTCTGGATCATGAATCGACTAATTCTTTTTGTTCCATCTCAGCTTTCTTCAAACATAAGCAATTGCTTTTTCTGGTCTTTCTGCCCCCTTTTTGCGTGCATACTTAGCTTATCTTGGTGCCCATGCATATTGGAATTCCATACAACTCATATGATCTTGAATATCACTTCTGATTTTACTCCCCGTTCATTAGCCACCGTAGGTGCCATTTTCTTATGGAGTGCATACAATGTTGTTGTGAGACTGTTGTTATAAGACCATTTCTTCCTTAGATCACCTAGCTTAGGTTGAAGCCTTCTTCCTTATTTCCTCAGCTAGTCTTTCGTTGTAGTACTTAGGGAGAATCCTTGACTCTTGTAAATCTATGAGATTATTACGGACCTTTTGATGTCCTTCCTTGCCGATAATTATCCGTAGTTGCTTACCTCTATGCCCTTGTGCTTGTAGGGTTACTTCTGAACTGATATTTTGACTGTCTTCCCAGTGGCTTTCTCTTTTATTTCAGTAACATTCATATGGTACCTTTAACTACCCCAACTCCTATCTAAATATTTCTCAAGGATTACGATGTCATATCTACGAGACTGAATTCACCATATTGGGTTTTACTATGTTTATCTTGCACGATCTGCTAACTCATATGTAACCTCTTATTTAGCCATAACTAGGCTCTTCCTAAATCAATTACTGACTACTCGTTGGCCCATTCTCGTATCAATATTCCGCGTAATCTTTCTTGGGTTATTTACTTTGTCTTAACTTACCTCTCACAATGGCTCCTTATTAATCACTAACATATCGGGGTAAGAACCCTTACTTCCTCTCCTTGACATCATTGCATAATGCTCTGGTATCGTAGCATAGCTGTAGGCTTTGAATAAGTACAATCTCATCCCTTTTTTGTTTTATCGCATTCTTCCTTTACCATTCCATAATTAATAGAACCACTTAATTCTGACTTAATGCCACCTCACTCCACATTCCCTCCTTTAGGGAAGTACTAATATTTAGCACTACAACTATCTACCTATAGATGTTTTACCTCTTCATCATTGGTATCTTCTCGCATTATCGATGACCTTTACTCGCCTTGCGGTAATCCTTCTGTACCAAGGATAACAAAATTCCTTACTCGCGAGAGTGGCACTTAGTGTAGCTGGAACACATAGTCCCTTAAGCTTAACTTTGCTCACATTGCTTGCGTTAGGGAAGCGTCTTCCTGAATGACCATTCTCTGAATTTCTCATGAATCTTCTTCTGTTGTCCATTCTATTATCGCCGGAACGAAATATGAAACTTCATGATGCCCAGTATTATCCAATCACTCAGTCCCTAATTCACGTTTAGTTTATCTTGTTCAGCAGCTCATACTGATTTCTATTACTCTGGAGTCTAACTTTTCCTTTCGGTGGTTGCGTTGGAGTCACAAACTTATTTCCTGAAGTGAGGATATGACTTTAAGGCCTATACTCATTTGTTGTCTCAAGGCCTGTCACCTCTCGTGTTTTCCTTCACTTGACTATAGACTCTGTAATACTGTCATCTTTTTGACCTACCGTTGTCATCCATGTATCACATCTTACTCTTAATGCTTCATTAGCTCTATTCTTATTTCCTACTAACATTTCTGTCTATCACTTTATTCTGAAAACTTCAACAAGATATTCTTTTTCTTTTAGCTCCGCTTTGCTCTATCCACTAGCTCTTCGGGTTGCCTAGCATTATCTCTATACTAGGGACGTGATTCATACTATGATAATATTTATCCTTTCCAAGCTTCCAGTGCCTATCTTTGTAGCACTCATATCTAGTTGTACTATTTTAAGAGTGCACCATCTAGGTGTCTCACAAGGAGATCCATTACCACGTTTGCACTATCCTTCGGAAATGTCAACTAATTCTACAAATCCATCCCCTATTTTGGGTTACTCTAACCCCAGTCGGATCCTGATAACCCGTCCTTCTCTTAAACTATATCTGTTAGCTCCCATAGTGCATAACTGAGATCGGTGTGGCCGATTGTACGTACATCTGTCACTGTTGAAGGCAACTCAAAATGCTTATATCTCCCTTCGTGAATGGTAAATAATGATAATCTTTATTAACTGGGTACTTCGTACCTTCCTTCACCTTGCTTCTTTTACTTTCTGAAACTTGTGTCTACCTTCTAATTCTGTTATTCCTTTTTACCGTAAGAGTGGATAAGTATTCTTGCCTTAAAACTCCTTGTGAAGAACCTTACACCTTTTAGTACATGCATGGTCTGCTGAAGATCTCACATTTACTCATCATAAGCATAATGCAAAAATCGATTTCCTCTGACTCAACACTTCCACGGTTGTATCTCCCACCGACCATCTTTTTGAATGTAGGCATCGTTGTATTACGAATAAGATAGAGTTTAAGAAATTGAGTTCTTACAACTGAGCTCTACCACACGATCTAGAGTAAGAAGAAAGTGTGACTGTCTTAAATGCCCTGTAGCCTCCTGCTTATAAGTGTGGTGCACAACACACCCATAAACAAGACTCTACTAGACACGGCTTGTAGATTCCCTAGGACAGAACTACTCTGATACCACTTTTGTTACGACCCAAACCAATGGGCCACGACGGGCATCCGGTACTCTTAGAGGCTTGTAGACTAATGTCATGTATACAAATACTTGTATGGCCTTGTCGGCCGATGTTTAGAGTTTATAAATGATCATATTGGCCTATTAGGCCCGTATGTAACGCATATATGATGATGTAATAAGAAAGATATGTTACCTTGGTACTTGGTTGAGTAAGGTACCGGGTGCCCGTCGCGGCCCATCGGTTTGGGTCATGACAAAAATCGTGTGTTTAATGTCATTTACTTCTATTTTACAGGTTTTATATGATTTAGAAGTGATCGTGAAAAAACTAAGTGAAAACGAGTCAAAAAGGAGCTATAATGAAGAATGGAAATCTGCCCAGTGAGTTACCCTTCGCGAACGCGAAGCAGTAGGAAGCCAAACCTTTGCGAATGCGAAGTATAGATCACAAACGTGAAGCTGCAGAAATCAAACCTTCGCGAACACGAAGGATAGATAGCGAACGCGAAGCTGCAGGAAGCCAAACCTTCGCGAACGCGTAGGATAGATCACGAACATGAAGGATAGATCGCGAATGCGAAGAAGCAAAAATCAAATCTTCACGAACGCGAATGTAAGATTGCAAACGCGAAGAAGAAATGGGCGGAGAAACTTGGCAGCTATGGAATTTCACGTTTTTGACCTCTAAATCATTTAATACATGACCTAGCTCATTTGTAAGATATCTTTGGCATCTGGGAGCAGCTTTGGCAGCTTTTGTCAGCCTCTTTGGCATTTTTAGGAGCTAGGGTTCTTGCACACACACTTGGGTCTTTAAGATTTGAAGCATTTGGTTGAGACATTCTTACCCATTTTTGTTCAATTGTTCATTTCCTTGCTTTGTATTGAATATCTAAGCGTGTAGTATTTTTTTCATCATTTAAATCTTGTTTATGGGAATATTCATATTTAAAGTGTGGATTAAATACCTTGTTGTGCTTATGTATTGAACGATATTTATTTATTGTGAAGTGAGTTATTGTTTATTTAATTATTTTTGTTATTAAATGTTTCCAAAGAGATTAGATAACCCTAGGACTCGCCCATTCACTTCGAATTAATTTAAAAAAATAATAATTCGTGGTTGGGAAAGATTAATTAACAAGAACTTGAGGTGTTAACCCTCACTTTATAGATTCTACCTAGGGATAGGATTGAATTACTTGTAGCCATATTCGGGTGTGCTCAATCTCTTAATTGTTTTAGGGATAATTCAATTAGGAAGTCTTGTTAGTTATCGAAAGAAGTTAATATAGAATTATTACCCGAGGCTAATTAATATAAACTCGCTCATATTTGTAAAATCGTGAAATACATTGGATCGTTATTTGAGTGTAATTTCCAATGTATCCATGCTTGTAGCCATTGATCATTTTACTTATTTTTAGGTTAGTTTATATTTTCACAATTAGTTATAAATATTTTCTCAAAACTTTTCTAGGTGTTTGGCTTTGCATAATAAGTGATAATTCTCTTACACGCCTAATCGCATACATATTGTTCTCTGTGGGATTCGACCCCGACTCCTAATTGGGTAAATTATATTGCATGCGACCGTGTCCATTTACTTTTTAGTAGTGGATTTTGACGTCATCAAAATTGGCGCCGTTACCGGAGAACAATTTGGCGTATTTAGGTTGTTTGAGAAATAAGCGTAAGTGCTTTGGTCCAAACTTGTGAATATTTGTATATTTATTTTTCTTATCTTTGTTTATTTTTCTTGTTGTTCCTTTGTTTGTTTCTTCTTTATTTTCTTAATTTTGAAAAATGGTATCATATAATGAAAATTGGTCGGATGGTTGTTGTTCATACTTTGATGACCCTTGTCCTTATTGTGGAGGACCATATTATGGCAAAATTATTTAAATTCTCCCAGGGGCGGATTGTGCGCACAATCTCAAACCCATACGTGGAGTATTTATGATAAGTGTGGTAATCAAAATGGCCATTGGGATAATTGTGCTTATTTGTCCTTCCCTTCCCCGATCCCCCGCTATGATGATTCTACTTTTTGTGATAACAAGTATAGGGATATGGAAGTGGAAGAAATTGAGCATAGTCAAAATGGAGAGTTCAAGCTCATGATAGAAGGCTTACTTGAAGGAGGAAACAAAGAGCAAAATGCCTTGGACGAGCTTTTGGAAAATAGTCTCCAAAATGATATGGCGTTGAAAGGTTGCACTCATAAATAGGAGAAATGATTGAAGCTTTAGAGGTCCAAAAAACGTCGGAAGTGAATGATAGCCAAGAACTTTCCTTGGAGGTTGAAGCCGAAAATCCTTCTTTGGCACTTGATCCAAATCAAGAAGAACTCTCAAATGCTCAAAATGATAGGATGATGCTCATGTTGGAGGCCATTCTTGAAAATGAGGAGAAGTACAAATTTGCACTCGAGGAATTGAAACAAGTACTTACTCAAAATGATGAGAATATCCACACTTTGGAAGATTAAATGAAAATATTGGTTGAGGCTCACTATGACCACCAACTTGAGAGTTTGGAAAGAGGTCAAGAAGAGTCCAACTTCGAGGAAGAAAGTGATCTTTCTTTTGAGGAATCAAGAATTGAATATCTGCCAACCGACTTCATACTTGTTGGTGATGCCAAGAAAAAAATGAAATTAGAGTCAACTAAAAATTTTGAAGATGTGGTTGAGATTGACTCTAGTCCGGGGAAAAAAGAGAATGTCAAAATTCGGGAAGAATTACAATTTGAAGGCTTGAGGTCGCATTCCAAGCATTTTTCAACTTTAGAATTGCATGGTGATATGGGAATTGATCTGTGCGAATCCATATGGAAGTGCAAAGAAGAAAAACAAGAGCTATACATTTTGCAATTTGCATATTTAAGAACTCAAACTGACATTCCTTAAAAGAAATCCAATAAATGCAAAACGAAGAAATTGAAGCTTGGCTTGATCATCTACTTACCCCCCACCCCTCCCACCTGCCTCCCCCCACCGCTCGTGGTCACAAGATTGATTCCAAGTTAGGTGCCCAATTCATATCGTCTAAGTGGCTAGAAAAGTGATAAATTTGATTCACGTCGTACCACGACGTTAAATTCGGCGCTTGGTGGGAGGCAACCCATCGTTTTTCAAAATTTCTAGTCATTTTTGAAATTATTTTTTAGAATAGTCTTAGTATATTATTTTTGACTAATCCGTCAAGTTTTAGAATTTTTGGAGTTGTTTTGAGTAGGTCGGGGTGACCGGACAGCCAAAAACCAGTAGCTATTGGAAATTGCAGAAGCATTGCTTCGCGTTCGCGGTGGACCGTCGCGATCACGAAGGGTAATAAAATATTAAACCTACGCATTCGCGATGACTGTATCGCGTTGTCTCTGCCCTCGCAAACGCGTGATGTCAGGTAAGTTTAAGATTCTAAAAACTGGAAACACTGGATACAGACGCTTAATTCCCTCTTGGCTCCAGAAGAGTTCTTCCTACTCCTTGAATCTTCAAAAAATCAAATTCCCCATATTCTTCAACTTTATTGCGATTCTCCCTCGTTATTATCAAGGTATGTGACTTCCTCTCTTGTCTCTTAACTCTTTCTTCCCTTTCTTGGAGTGAAGTGGTAGAAGAGCAGCCATAGTTATTTTGTGCTTAGGGTTGCAGATTCGTAGTTTTACATGTCACCCTTGTGTGTGAAATTTGTTGTTGCTTGCTGGGTGAGGTTGGTTGTGTGAGAGTGTATTATTGCAAACTTTTGGGCGAGATGTGTGCTAGAATTGACTGGAAAATGAACAAAGATAAGAGGGAACACAAACTGTTTGACAAAATGCCTGAAAGAAAAAATAGGCCTGGGCGATGAAGATGACCTTCGCGAATGCGATGATCTGCTCGCGAACGCGAAGGCCTATTTCTGGGGGCGTAAATTTTTGTTCTTCGCGAACACGATATCTGCTCACAAACGTGAAGGAAACTTTCTGGGCGAAAATTTTTTGCTCTTAACGAACGCGAGCGACCTTACGCGAACGCGAAGAGTAATTGCTGGCAGTCCCCAAAATGGCAAAAAATAGTAGCTTTGCACAACTCTGCCCGGGACCCTTGTTGCCCATTTCTTTGGCTTAAATATTTCCTAATACATTATTTTAAGTGTCTATATAAGCTTTTAACATTTTTGGTCTATTTTGTAGGTATTTTGGGCATAAAATGGATCCGGAACACAATGAAATTGAGCAAGAACATGTCCCCGAAGCTGAACAAGAGGAACCTTTTGATTATGATAGGTTTTTATCTGCTGTGTATGAACGGAAATATGACGAACTCTTGTCAAAAACCATCGTCAAGGAAAATAGGAATAAACATGGAGAAGGTTGAAGCTAAAATGTCGGGCTTCTACATAAGATTAGTAGAAAGCAAGTGGATTTGCTTTGCCCCTTAACCAAATGATGCCAACTACATAGTGGTGTTAGAATTCTATGCAAATGCCTTGAGGACCGACTTCCAAGGCGACTTAATTACTAATGTGTGGGGTGTGCAAGTCAACTTCAACCCTGAGATAATCAAAAGAATTCATGGCCTTCCCAATGCCGATAATGAGGTTTACAGAGACAGAGCAAAAGCAGGAGGAAAGCAAAGGTTGGTAGACAAATTGCATGACGGGGTGACCCCAAAGTGGTTGACATTGCACAAGAGAGTTGACTCTCATGATTTCACTGCGGAAGCAAAGACTTGGCTTTCCATTATCTGTGAGAGGATCTTGCCATCTACAATTGACACTGATGTGACACCAGAGAGGGCACTAATAATTGCTACTATTATGGATGGACTACCCGTAAACGTGGGGGGAGCACATTGTTAGAGAAATTGAGGAAGCCACCCATGGGAGGTTCAAGAGCCTATTCTTCCCATCATTGATTACTCAGCTATGCTATGATGCTAGGGTGTTAAAACGCCCAAATGATAATGAGAAAGGTATGGAAAAGCCGATGATCCACCCATTGCTGAAAAGGGGACCCACTAATAAGCAGAAAAATGCAGGATTGATGATGCATCCTCTTCATTTGGGCAGTTCTCTGAGGCCACCACTGATCCCGCCGGACCCTTTGCACCTGGAACAGGGTCATTTGACTTCTTGGGACCACTCAATCTCGCCCTCACACTATGCATCACCTATCCAGTCAGATACATGGAGTAGATGCACACATTAGGCATCTTATAGCTGGCCTTCCTACCTGCCCATCTTTGGCCCGTACATATGCTGACACTGCTGCCCCACCATCCCTAGATGACGTAGTCAAAGAGCAAAAAGCAATAACGGGCATGATGGAGGCCATGAACAACATGTTAGAAAATATGAGTCGCTGGCCAGGGAAGATTGAGAAGCGGCAGAGAAAGTTCAAGGAGCACGAAAAGAAAAAGAGCAACCTCCTGAACAAAATGATGGATAAGCTGAGGTTGTTCTATAGTTCAAATGACTCGGATGATGATGACGAGGAGGAGGAGCTCAAATTTCCTTCCACCTCCGGCTCCGACTGAGGCCAATTCCGGGAGCCCCTCTAACTATTTTGCTTTTTGTTTTGATATTATGCAGTGAGGACACTGCAATGATTTTAGTTGGGGGGTGGCACACTTTATTTATATATTTCTGATTGTATGCGTTTGTATGGATATTTTGTGCCCTTGTCGGGCTTGTTTTATGATTCATATAGCGGTGGATTAGTCTCTTTTGTTATTTTATTTTCTTTAGTAGTTTTTAGTTTATATTTTTTTTTATCTCTTTAATAGTAATATACTTTAAATATTACTTTATTTATAAATTTATGCTTGTATGAGTTTGTATGAATATTGTGTGCCCTTGCCGAGCATGTTTTGTGATTAATATAGTGGTGGATTAGTCTCTTTTGTTATTTTATTCTTTAGTAGTTTTTAATTTATATTGTTTTTTTATCTCTTTAGTAGTAATATACTTTAAATTTCTATGGGTTTTCTTTATGCTACGGTTCTTTCCCTAGAAATATTTTTGTATTGAACCGGGTGATTTTTCCCTATAATAGATGGAGTGACAACATTTTTAAGGGATTAGTCTTGTTTAGTTTTAGGTAAGTTTCTTTTTAGTTAGTGTAGTAGCTAGTAGTGAATAAATTGGTTATTGGGTGTGATCTTTTTATCCATAAACAAAATTGTGGCTTGCTTGATACCAACATAATTTAAACTTTGGCATATGACTTAACTCTTCATTGACACATCAAAAGTTCTAAATTGGCTAACTCCCCAAATTTCCATAAATATCGGTAGACTTTCCCCTATATTTGGGCCTATCCACCTGTCAGAGAGCCCCAGAAACCAATCCTAACAACATATTGATAACACAATGATGCACCATAAACATGAAAGAAATACCAACCATAACATCATACTCATTATATTGCCAAAAAGGGCATATTAGCATAAACATTACAAGTTAAACACAACTCATAGAAAGTAAACTTATAACATTCTTTTAAACACAATCATATGGTTACACAAACAAGTGAGGGTACTTCCTCTTCATTTCTTCATCGGCCTCCCAAGTGGCCTCTTCAACTTTTTGGTTTTGCCGTAACACTTTGACAGAAGAAATCTCTTTTATTCTCAACTTCCTAACTTGTCTATCAAGGATGGCAACCAGAATCTCCTAAGTCAATTCGTCATTAACTTCAATAGCCTCCACCGGAACAATGAGCGAAAGATCTCCAACCACCTTCTTTAACATAGATACATGAAACACCGGGTGCACTAAGGACATATTTGGAGGTAGCTCGAGCATATAAGCCACTTGACCAGCCCTCTGCAAGATCCTATACAGGCAGAATACCTTGGACATAATTTCCCTTTCTTTTCAAATTGCATTATGCCCTTCATGGGGAAAACTTTCAAGAACACCCTCTCACCCTCTTTGAAATCCAAATCTCCGAGACACACATCCGAATGGGACTTCTGGCGACTCTGAGCCATTTTTAACTACTCTTTAATGATATGACCTTCTCTATAGCCAAATGCACAAGATCTAGCCCAATTAATTCTTCTTTCCCAACTTTGAACCAATCAATGGGAGATCTACATCTCCTACCATATAGAACTTCGAACGGTGCCATCTGAATAATAGTATGGTAGCTGTTGTTATAGGCAAATTCTATCAATGTCAAATGATCATCCCAGCTACCCTTGAAGTCAAGAACATAAGCAAGCAACATATCTTCAAGTGTCTGTATAGTCTGCTCTGCTTGTCCGTCGGTCTGTGGATGGAAAGCTGAAGATTCATCTGAGAACCCAAACCCTCCTGAAATTTCTACCAAAGGTTAGCGGTGAACTATGCCTCTCGGTCTGAGATGATTGAAACTGGAGTGCCAAGCAGCCTGACTGTTTCCTTGATATACAACTGAGCATAATGTTCTGCTTTGTCGGCGGCCTTGACAAGCAAGAGTTGTGCTAATTTTGTGAGTCGATTGACAATCATTCAAATCAAGTCAAACTTACGAGGCGTGTGAGGTAGACCTACTACAAAGTCCATATTGATCATCTTCCACTTCTACATTAGAATTTATATATTTTGTGCCAAGCAACCGGGCTTTTAGCCACAAAATCTACTATGTCCCTCTTCATGTCATTCCACCAGTAGACTTCCTTGAGATGATGGTACATTTTCGTAGATCCTGGGAGCATGAAATAATTAGAACTATGAGCCTCGATCATGATCCTCTCTCGGAGACCATCCATATTTGGAACACATATTTGCCCTCGGTACCTTAGCATACCATCATTCGTGCCAGGAGAAAAAGGCGTGGTCTTGTGTTTATGAGCTCCCTCCTTCATTTACACAAGAAACAAATCATATTATTGCTTCTCCTTGACTTCCAATATGAGTGATGACTCGACCCTATTTGCACAATCGCCCCACCTTCGCTAAAGTGTGCAAGCAGAACTCCCAAACTAGGTAACTGGTGAACTTCCAAAGTAGTATCTTGACAGTGCGTGTTCCAGTCACATGACGGGTGAAAAAAATCTATTCACGGAAGTCAGCAAAATCAATGGAGGAAATGTCAAGTTTGGAGATGACTCAAAAGGCAAAATTGTTGGTACGAGAGAAGTTTCGTTTAATAATAATTGTGACATTACTGAAGTTTATCTTGTAGACAGACTAAATTACAATCTGCCAAGAATCGCTCAACTATGCGACTCTTGGTATGAAGTGAAATTCAAGAAAACTGGTTGTGCTATTGAAGATGAGTCAAGTAAAATTATTCTTCCTGGAAAAAGGTATGGAAATGCCTACATTTTAGATTTCATTGATAATCTGGATAGTCATATCCATCTAGCATCTATTTTTGATGATCCTTGGCTCTGGCACAAAAATCTTGGTCATGCCAGTATACATTTGATTGAAAAACTCTCCAGGCATGAACTAGTTACTGGTCTCCCCAAGCTTAATTTCTTTAGAAACCGTATGTGTGATATATGTCAACTTGGTAAGAAAACTAGAACTTCTTTCAAACCCAAAGATATTGTTTCCACAATCAAACCTCTTCAGCCTTTGCATATGGATTTATTTGTACCAACTAGAACTTCTAGTATAAGAAGAAAAAAGGTATTCTTTTTTTAATGTTGATGATTACTCATGTTATACATGGGTAATGTTTTTGGCTCACAAATATAAAGCTCTAAAGAACTTTGAGATCTTCTGCAGAAAGATAGAAAGAAAAAAGGGATACCTTATCTCGACTATTCAAAGTGATCATGGAGGAGAATTTGAGAGCAGTTCATTTGAAGAATTCTGCTATGAACAAGGATATACTCACAATTTCTCAGCATCAAGATCACCATAGCAAAATGGGGTAGTGGAACGCAAAAATAGAACTCTGCAAGACGTGGCTAGAACCATGATATTGGAACATTCTCTACCAAATCACTTCTGGGCAGAAGCAATCAGCGTAGCCTATTATATACTAAATAGATGTTTGATTCGACCCATTTTGAAGATAACTCCATATGAACTATGGAAAGGCAAGAGACCTAACATTGGGTAGTTTCACCCGTTTGGAAGCAAGTGCTTCTTGCACAATAATGGTAAAGAAAATCTTGGTAAGTTTGATCCAAGAAGTGATGAAGGTATATTTCTTGGTTACTCTAATAATAGTAGATCTTTTAAAGTTTATAAAAAACGTACCTTGTGTGTAGAAGAATCAATTCATGTTATTTTTTATGATAATAACTCTATGGACGAGAAAGGTGTCCTTGCAGGTGATGAAGATCTCACTCAAAATCAACCCAATATTAGTGAACAAATGATCCGAGAAAATTGACTGAAAACATCAATGAATTCTTGAAGTCGACTAATAAAGCTATCAGCGAGAACAATGAATCTCAATCAGAGTTGACTACTCAACATGCTTAAGCAATACCAAATGAATGGAGAAGCAAACCAGAATATCCACCGAAGTTTATCATAGGAAATCCAAATAACGGAATGAAAACCGGAGGAGCTGTAAAGAAAAAGTCTAACATTGCACTCATATCTCAAATAGATCCAAAGAAAGTCGACGAAGCGTTGAAAGATTAGAGTTGGGTACAAGCTATGCAAGAGGAATTAGATCAATTTGAAAAAAATCAAATTTGGACTTGGGTACCCAAGCCAGCAAATGCGGTAATTATAGGGAATAAATAGGTATTCAGAAATAAGTAAAATGAATAAGGAAAAGTTATTCGAAACAAAACAAGGCTAGACACACAAGGTTACTCCCAATAAGAAGGAGTCGACTATGATAAAACCTTCATTACGGTAGCTCGATTAGAATCAATTCGTATTTTACTTGCATATACTTCTTTTAAAGGTTTTAAATTATTTTAAATGGATGTGAAAAGTGCATTTTTGAATGGTTTTATTGATGAGGAGGTCTATGTTTAACATCCTCCTGTATTTGAAAGCTCACAATTTCCATTAAGTTGATTAAGGCTCTCTATAGACTAAAACAAGCACCTAGAGCCTGGTATGAAAGACTAAGTTCATTTTTGGTTAGTCATGGTTTCTCAAGAGGTAAGATTGACACAAATCTCTTTATCAAAAGGTCATTATCAGGTAATCTCATTATTTAAATTTTGTTGACAATATTATCTTTTGGAAGTTCTAACCCTATCCTATGCAAGGAGTTCTCACATCTCATGCAAAGCGAGTTTGAAATGAGCATGATAGGAGAACTAACATTATTCCTTGGACTTAAAATTTATCAATCATACGAACGTATCTTCATATGTCAGACAAAGTACACGAAGGAACTGATACGAAAATTTTGAATGAGCAATGCAAAGGTGCTCGGGACTCCTATGAGTACAACCACATCCCTTGACAAAGATGAGGAACGAAAGTCTGTGGATGAATTAAAATATCATGGAATGATCGGATCTCTAATTTACTTTAACTTCTAGTTGACCTGATATCATATTTAGTGTTTGTAAATGTGCCAAATTTCAATCAGCTCCCAAAGAGTTTCATTTTACTGCAGTCAAACGAATTATTAGATATCTCATTGGGACTACATCAGATGGCTTATGGTATCCATGTCTTAATAATTTTAAGCTTGAAGGTTTTTCAGATGCAGATCTTGTAGGAGATAAAGATGATAGAAAAAGCACAAGTGGAATATTTCAATTACTGGGAAAATCACTCATCTCATAGAACAGTAAGAAACATGGATCCGTCGTATTATCTACAACTGAGGCTGAATACATTGCCATCGGTCAATGCTGTGCTCAGCTACTTTGGATGACTCATCAACTAAGTGATTATGATCTTTCTTTTAAACCTGTTCTAATTTTTTTTGACAATTCTAGTGCTATTTGCTTGTCGAAAAATCATGTGCATCATTCTAGGGTAAAGCATATAGATATCAAGCATCACTTAATTAGAGATCATTTTCTCAAGGGTGACATTGAATTATAACGTGTTAGTATTGATAACTAATCAACTGATATTTTCACCAAGCCTCTCTTGGAAGACATATTTCAAAACCTTAGGGACATTCTTGGCATTATTACTTTTTCTAAATAGGCCTTTGAAATTTTGGTATTTTTAAAGGTTGTGTACAATAGTGTTTTTAGTAGAAAATCTTTTTTGTACTGTTGTATCTCACATTACCTTCCTCCTACAAATAGTATTAATGAGATGCCTCCATTTTTGGTCTTCCTTTCCACATTTCTCGTACCCCGAGTTTGAAACCGAATCAATCTCTTATGATTGTTCCCTTTCTCATCACCCATCAGTCACATCGATTATGTCACTTTTCATTACGTCTCTCTCTCTCTCTCTCGCTATATGAGACTTCCTCCTCTATAACCCTCACATTGTAACCTTCACTCTATCTATAATGGCTAAAGCTTCAAAGAACCCCTCTGCCTCCACTCGCAAAAGCTCTCGCTCCAAAGAGAAGTTCCCTTCACAACCCTCAAAACCCGTCACCATTGGGTCTAATCATTCTGAGGACTTCTCATCTTCTAGGGAAAACCTCTCCGATGATGCTCGAAGCCTTACTAAGAAAAACCTAAGAAAGTGTCCTGTGGAAGAAGGAGTTGAAGCCTACACCACGAAGGAAGTGAAGATAGATTTAGGCATTGTGCTAGAGTCAGAAGTGAACTACTGTGACTCACATAACACAGACAATTTTGTTGCATTCAAGGGAAAATCAATCGCTAATGGAAGATTCGTCAATCTGGAAATATGGATGCTCTCAATTGCAAGGTAAAAGATTTCTTTAATTTTCAGGGATGGGAAAATTTCTTTGTTCTAACCCCTCCAAAGGTTTATGAATACCTTGTTCGCTTGTTCTATGCAAATATTTGTTCCCCCAAATCCGATAAGATTGAGTCCCTTGTGCTAGGTCAAGGTATTTTTCTAGATTGTTCCACCTTCGATTCTGTGTTTTAATGTAAAAGTTCAGGTTAATGTGCTCTGTTTAACAACTCTTGGCCTGAAGATTTTGAAGTGTCATTTGAACAAGCCAGAGTATGTCTTGCTGATTCTCTATCCGATCCCTTGCCAATTCAATTAGGGCCCAATGACATCAACTTTGAGACCCGTGATCTTGCCCACATTGTTGCCACCACCATACTCCCTAGAAATAGAGCCTATACCACTCTGTCTCAAAGAGACTCATTCTTATTCTACAGTCTTCTTACAATGCACAAAGTGAAATTGTCCTCCTGGGTAATCAATTTTATGATAGAATGCATTGAAGATCAATGGAGTCTTCCCTATGGGATCATTATCACTCGCCTTCTCGAAGCCTTCAATATACCTCTTTCTAACTATCCCTTTGTGTCTATCTCAAAGTGTACAATACTAGAGCATTTGTTAGCATGGGTTATGTTGCTGCGGATGGTGCTTGGATAAAGAAGTAGGACACTGAAGCCAAAGTGATTTTTGCTAGCTCCAAGGTACAGGCTGATTCTCCTCAGGCTGCTATGAACAATCCAGAATTACTTGCGAAGATTGCTGCTCTTGATGACAAGCTGACTGCCATTAAGGATCTGCTCTTTATCACTCAGTCTTCAGTTGGATATATCTACAAAGTTTCCAAGGAAATAGGTTCTGATATGTCCAAGGTGAGATTTATGGTCGTGAAAACTGCAGAAAAGTCAGTAAAAGCCTTCGAGGAAATTCATGATCGTGTTGATGGGATCTCAGTCACAATGAACACAAGTTTTGATCGTCTTAAGGACGCCATCTACAACATCTTCACCGACTTCCATCGTCATTGATTATTGTTAGTTGTGTTAAGACAATTATTTTGCTCATGTCCTGGATGTTATTTTTATTCTAGCATGGTTTGAATGTTTTGGATAATTTGGATGACTGCAATTATTAAACTTTGTCTCTACTAGAAATACAACTTGCTTAGCCCTCTTTTTGAGTGATGCCAAAAGGGGGAGAAAGGATCAACTAACTTGTAGGAAAATTTTGAGTCAACTAGCTGGGAAGGAGTCGACCAACTAACTAACAAAAAGAGACAACAAGTTGAGGGGGAGCCGACTGAAGATGAAATAAATAGGAAAGTAAAATGAATTAAGTTATTTGTCATCATCAAAAAGCGGAGATTGTTAGATCTATATCTTAAAGATGGAAAAATAACTTACTTCTATTGCAGGAAAGCAAATCCGAAGAAGGAAGTGAAGAAAGCAGAATGAAGGAATCAAGGAGAAAAAGATGGAAGGATTAAAAAGTGAGCGAGATCCTACTGAAGAACCATTAAGGAATGGGATTATGTTGTTGACCTAGAAGAAAGAATTAAGGAATCAATCATTCCTATGATTACGAAGATCTACTGAGAATATTCAATCGCGACTTTCAAGGAAGCGACAGTCATCACGTAACTTCTCAAGGACCAAGTAGAGAAAATTTTTCACTTATTCTTGGAAGGAATCAATTAAAGATTCATTCGAAGGATCAACTCCCTTGGGTTTCCAATCATCTAAGGATATGTCATATCAAAGAAGACATGTCCTCAAATCATATAAATTCAGCAAGAGGCTTAACAGAAGGAACATACTTTGATAGAACCATTATTAATCTTTTTGTTCTACTCCAAACAAGTATTGTAGTCTACTCTAAATTTACTGTGTAACTAATAGAGAGAAGAAAGAGAGAAAAGAATCACTAGTGAGACATTTTATCAAAACAAAAAAGAGAAACGTATACTATCAAGAAGTTGGTGGTGTATGTTCAACATACTTGTACCAAAGATTTCAAAATACTAAAAAGAGAACTCCATTGCAACCCAAGGGGACTGGAGTAAGATTCAAATTGTATCAGAACTAGTATAAAATATCCGGTGTCATTTTCTTTCTATAATTTACTTTCCGTGTTTACTTTACATCTATTTCGCATCAAGGATTCAGTCGACTAATAGGAAAATCGGTCAACTACATCGTTAAAGAAAACAAAAAATAATAATTCACCCCCTCTTGTACTTTCATCATAAGCGACATTTCCTTACAAAAGACCTTGACAAGTACAATCTGGTAGTCCTAGAGCTGTTTACTAAAGAAAAAGGTTGGATGTAGTTCACTGAAGAGCTGGTTGATGTAAGTAGCATCTTGTCTGGGATTTCTACACCAACACATCACACATTATCAAAGGGACCAAGGTTATCAAAGTGCAACCTCAAGGTTAAATTTGATCAGAGAACATTGAATGCAATCTGGGACTTGAGAATGTTGAGCAAAAGGAGTACCTTGGCAAGCTAGTTGATAAGGAGGAAGTACGACTGTGTCTCGCTGAGATTCTTGCACCAGGGCCTACTTCTCCTTTGATAGGTGCGAGACCTTCAATCTTCCGCAAGACCTTTAGCTTCGAGGCAAATGGTTGGTAGACATTTGTGTGTATCAGAGTTGATCCGTACTTGAATGAAAACCATATACCTTTGGAGAAGGCAGTGCTAGTGGCATCCATCTTGGCTAGGTATCTAATTAATGTGGGTGCCTTGATGTCAGCCAATATTATCTTGGTAGCACAATAGGAAAAAACTTCATTCTTGTACCCCAACACTGTCACGGAGTACTTGATAGATGCAAAGGTGGAGTCCAGACCATTTGACACCAAGATTAAGCCAATTGGCCCATTTGACATGTACAAACTGCAAGACTCAAGAAACCCCAAGTCGAAGAAGAGCGGCCATCCTCCCACTACTACTAGCCAGTTTGATGAGCATGTAGTAGCAGCTAGCAGTCCCTTTGATATTGCCTAATCATCTGCTGAGACTTCTACCCATGCGATGGATACTTATTTTGGGCCCCCATAAGCTCTTGCTCCACTACCTACACAAGCTCAAGGCATGTGCCTATGCCTACTAGCCCATTATCTACCTTATAGATTTCTCAGACATTGGTGAGTCTTAACAACTGGATCCAGACAACTACAACAAAGCCATTAGAGCTATCTAGTGCAGTTTCTCGACAGACCTCTACATAACCAAACACTTCTGACACTTTTGAGAAGCATACAAAGATCTTGGACAACCGGAAGGTAATCATGGATATTTTGGTATAGCATGGTACGGTGATCGAGAGGTTGAACAAGCAGGTGAAGAAGATAAGAAAGACATAGGCCAGCAAGAAGTTAGTTGAGTCATTGTGGGCTAAAGTGAAGCAGTTAGCTGAGGCATGTAACTTTTCCTTTGACATGCTGATTGACCCCGCCCAGCCATACCAATCTTAGACCTCTAAGGATGCCCCTACTACTCACGTCAAGGAGCCCTGCATTGTATCCAGCACTATTGCTGTGGTACGTGACATGTTCACATCTCAATCAGCTTCCATGGATGATGATACTATGCAGTTAGCTGAGCCGGATCAGACTGAACCACCCGGTGATACCCCAGCGACTGAGGATGTTTAGGGAGTTTCTTTTCCTCTATCTACTCTTTAATTCTTTTTTGTTAAGTATTAGGTACAATGCTTACTTTTATTTGGGGGGGGGGGATGGGTGGAGAATTTGATTTGATTTGATGACTTTAATGAATTGGGATGCAACAAATGGATGATACTTTTTGTTAGTTTGTAGTAATTTGATATATTCAGTAGGAATCAATAGTTATGTTTTGGTAGTGTAAATAACTTTGCTTTTATTTCTTGTTATTATTAATAAGCGGTTTGTTTTCTTAATGCCATAGTTCTCTCCAAAGGTAGTCTCTTGTATGAACCAAATGACTTTTCTCGAGGATAGATTATGGGACAACTTTCTTAAGAAAATTAGTCTGTTACATGTTTAGGTAATAATAGTAGTAAGTAATAAGGAATAATAGTCGTAATCAAGGTCTTGCATGAAAACAAGTTATTTATGCTTCTTGTGGCACCAAAATACTTAACTGCATGCTTGTAGTATGAGACAAGGTTGTTGTGAATTGTTGTTGAGAAGTAACTCTACTAAATTGATTGTGAGGCTTTTGAATTGTCTTTGATAATCATTAGGTTGTTGAGTAGACCATAGCTATCTTTTAACTCGATTCTGCTTATTGTGGATTTTAGAATCTATCTTATTTTGAGGTCTATTTACATGAGAGGTGAGGTGAAATTTTGTTGCTAGTCCAAGTGCTTGAGCGGATAGTCTAGAACTTTTTCCGAATGTGCCTCAAGGTGAAACTTTGAGTTTTCTTGGTTTGAAAGATGATTGTAGGCTTTTCTTGGACCATTTGAGCTACCAATTGCCAACCTATGATCATTATCCCCAGTCAACCCCCTTTGAGCCTTTGGCCTTTTTCTTTTGGTAACCTTGCTACAAGCCTTTTACCTTGTGATCATAATCTCCTCTTAGCACCCAAACCTTCTTAAGCACTCATAATTAGTACGTTGCTCAAAGCCTAAGTCTGAGGGAAAAGTGGAGAAATCTAAAAGATATAACAAGGTATCAAAAAGAGAGAAAAGAAATTATCTTCATGAAAGAAAAAGAAAGAAAAGCAAGTAATGTGAACAAAAATGAGCCAAAAAGGGGAAAAAAAAGGCAAAAAGAGAGATTGATGAAATAGAGTGAGCCAAGTATCTCTAGCAAAAATATAAAGGAAGAAGTTGACTGAAATTATCAACAAAGAGTGATGGAAGATCTCTCTAGCCTCCAAGAAGAACAAATTCCTCCAAGGGTTCTATCTATGACGCTTTATGACAAATGTGATCCAAGAATGATAAGTGAAGTGCTTAAGGAAAGGTATAGCTACTTGTATCCCATATAGTATCCTATCCTGAAACAAAAGCCATCGTTACAACTTGAAAGAAGTCGGAATTGATTTCAAATCGAGTACGCTTACATTAGTGGAGATGTAAATGAGGGGCAAGCCTATTGTACTTTAAGCTTAAATTGTGACCATTCTTTGGGAGAGAAGAGTGAAACTTTTGAGGAACTAGAAATTTAGTGTTGAATCTTGAAGTGAGCAATAAAAATAAAAGGTAGAAGAGGAAGAGTTTGGAGTCCACCATGATTATCATGAAAGAACAAGAATCCATGATGAATGAAGTTAACTCTTGAGGTAAAAATGTCACTCTAGAATTACATGAGATGAGCAAGTTGCACCTTTTTAAAAAAATTGATACCTTGTTTAGAATGCATGAGTATTATGGGTAATTATTTGTCCCAACTGATTATAAATGACTTGCGGGTGACTCTTTCAAATAACCATAGAGTGTGGGAATCAGGGTGCTAATCTAGTTGGTTAAGAGCAAACAAATACTTATGTTTGGTGGAGTTAATAATTGCAGATTTTAACCACTTATTAGTGCCTTTTTGCTATAGTTTTTAGATCTAAAGTACTAATTCTTTCCCCTAATCTAATAAAAACGGTTGAATTGCAGGTGTGTTGGAAAGTATAAGTTCAATGAAGAAAAATAACTCAAAAATGAGATGTTCTAGTGAAATTCAGTAGAGAGGAGTATTGTTGAGAAAAATGTGGTCCACAGAATTCCAACTTTGGCCGCAAAAGCAATTATGGTCCGCAAAAGAAGGAATGCGGCCATAGAAGATGAACTGCAGTTTCAAGAACTTTACGAAAAAAGTGCGGTCTGCCGAAAAAAATATGCGGTCGCACTTGGTCCACAAAATAAGTTCGCACTGACAAGCTTGAAAGATCAGAGAATGAGAAGTTGTAAAAATCTAAAGCCTCCTCAAATGCGATCCGTAGAACTCACAGTGCGGCTGCAAAAGCTAATGTGCGGCCGCAGAACTCTCTGAAGGGTATTTTTTCAAATATTTTCGGGACCCCTATAAATAGAACTCTATGACTTTTTAGGGCATCTTTTTACTGTAGCAACTAGGAGTTAGTTACTTTTAGCTCTTTTGAGCATGTGTGAGCTACAATTGGAAAAGATCTTGCACTCTTTCCTTTATTTTTGATTTTATGTCTTTGATTTTTCTTATTTTCATCCTTACATGTCTTTTATTATAAGTAGCTAGACTTTTATCTTGGTTTGTGATCCAACTCTAGTATGTAAATCTTATGGGTTATTAATATTATGCTTATAATTGATTGGGATAGTGTTATTTAGACTTGTTTATGCTTTAACGTTAGAATTGATGGTTGCAAACATTGATTCATGCTTTTTTGACCTTGTTCTTTCTTGAGAAAGAGGAATCTAGTTTATGAAAACTTGGCTAACAAGAAATTAAACTAGTTGAGTTATTGATTAGTTTAATTAACAAATTTTAACTAGAGATAGTGATAATCTAACTTGGGCTCATATTCAATTACAATTATAGCTATCCATTTGGACCCGAGAAAGCAAAATTGGGCGTAATCACTCCTTAATTAAGAGATATTGAGTGAGTACTTGAGTATTGAGAGTCACAACAATCCCGCTCTATCGAGCAAGCATAATTGACCTTACCCATTATGTTTACACCTAGGTTATATTACAACCTTAGGCTTTTCTCCATTTGTTAAAATTTCATAAATATTTTGCTTATTACGTGTTTGCTAGCTTAGTTCACAAAATATACTAGCTTAATTAGTGAAGTTGATACACCATTTTTGTTTGAAAGATAAATTCAGTTATATCAAGTTGCTCGCTTAAGTGTTTACCATAACACCCATATTAAAATCCCCGAAGTTCGACCCCGACTCACGTTGGGTAATTATTATTGCAAACGACCGTTTCATATCCTTTATTAGGGCGTGACTTGGACTGATAGATTAACATACCAAATTCATGAAATCCTTGGATTTTCAGCTTAATTTTTCAAGAACTTAAGAGAAGAACTTACAAGGCTTTCTTCCAACAAGGTAATGCTTCATACTAAACTTACATGTATAGAAATAATTAATATGTGCGTAGAAATACAAATGCGTGAAGCTTATGGGATGGTGATTTAAATCCATAATCTCTCAACCTAGAATTTTGGACATTGTAGAGAATCAGAAGTATTTTATTTGAGGAATTTGTTGGTTGGGAATGGACCGTTGGTCATGCATGTGTTGTTGGAGGTTATGCGTTTTCTAAGGATGGTGGTGAGGTAAAATTATTAGCATGAAAGATGGTTGTTTAGCATAGGAGTACCATTAATGAATGTTCTAGTGAATTAGGCACACTAGGTGTTTGATAAAATGTCTAGGTGACCTAACTCATGTGCTTTCTTGTTAGTAGTAATCCAAATTACTTGCTATGTCGTAGATGACATAGTAGAATTGGTTGACAATTGTAGTAACATTAAGGGAGCATAATTAAGGTATGTGTGTCTAAACGCTTTCCCATAAAATTGAATAGATAAAAATCCACGCCTTTCTTTAAACATAACTTTATGACCTCTTACTTTCAATTTATTAGCATATAGTTGTGGCTGACAAGAGGTGATATGCTATCCAAGAATTCTCTATGAAAGTTACAAATTTTTAAGTTCCATTCCATTTAATGATAACTATAATACAGAATATCCAAGAATTCTCTATGAAAGTTACAAATTTTTAAGTTCCATTCCATTTAATGATAACTATAATACAGAATCTTCGAATTTTGGAATGAATGTGAATAAAGAGTTAATGCTTTGCAATGATTCTAATGTGATGAATTCAAATGACTTTGATGTTAATATCACGACCAAAAACCCATAAATGACCGTAATGGCACTTAATAGGCTGGCTAGGCGAACCACAACTCACAAATGCAAACTAAAGTACTATCATGGATGTAATAAATCTAAATAAGATCAATATCATAAATAAGTTGGAATTTAATAAAGAACTACAAAACAACACAAAATTTTTGAATTTAGTGTCATTGAGTACATGAGCTTCTAAGAGTAGTAAAATACGAGGTTTGAAATGAGTACAATACTGTTTAAATTAAATAACTGCGCTAAGATGCAATGAAGGTACCTTGAAGGGCCTGGGCTCGAAGAAGTAGTACTACCTTGAGATTTTGAAATCAGTAATTAAGTATCTTGTAGGACTCCACCAGTACCGATGCCTGTATATACATAAAATATTTAGAAGTGTAGTATGAGTACAACCGATCCAGTGTACTCAGTAAGTATCAAGTCTAAACTCAAAGAAGTAATGACGCGGGTTTAATCAACATGGTACTTACTTCAATAGTCAGAATTATCATTAAGTGTATATAAAAGAAGGAACAATTCAACAACAATGAGTTTTAGTAATATGAATCACAACTAAAGAAGATAATAAGCATGCTTCTCCAAAATAATGAACAAAGCGTAATTCATTCATCGAGTCCACATAAGACAAATGATATACGGGAAATAACATGTAAAGAAATGCTTCTACGTGAGTGCATGCTAAAAAAATCAATCTTTCCACAAAATCAGTACCAATCCACAGACACTTAGCATTATACGGGTGTTTGGCATAACTGCCCCTCATAAATAAAACTCGCACGTTTGACACTCACAGGGCCCAAATTAACATTGTTGATCACCTTATCCGGAGGGACAAATCAATATCCAAGTGTCTCATAACAGCTCAATACTCAGTATCATCAATCTACTCATATGTCTCAATGTGCCAAAGTATCTCACAGTATCATAATCACATCAACTCGCACAGAGATGTGCCATTGTGACATAACTTTGCTCATATAACTGAATCCATATGCAAATATATAAGTATATACATGTGAGAAATATAGGTATGATGCACAAGGATATAAGAAATACATATGCGGATGTATCTGCTCATGTGAGTAAGCTACGACTACGGCTAAATCACAGTGCTCATTATATCATGAACGAGTCTTCATGTTCAAATAGGGCATCATAAATCTAGACATGATCTCTAGAATAATTAAAAAACCCTCGTAGTCATATATTAACATAAAACATGTATAAGAAGAATACATAATCAAGCAAGGCATAAAGAAACCTAAAACTATCCTAAACATGATTTAATCTTGGTTTGTGTATACGCTCGTTATCTCGCATATACACTGCCTCTAACTAAAGTAACATATAGCAATTAAGTATATTTTAGGTGAATTCCATCATAACAAGGGTAACCAGGACACTTACCTCTTACCGATACCGCTTCAACCTTATGCAACCGCTTTTACATTAGAAACTCCTTCCATCCATTTCAAATGTAGCCAAATAATAATTAACTGGGTCAAATAAAGTCATAAAAATTAATCTCAAGCAATAAAGGTTCAATCTTTAATCAAATCTCAAAAAATCAACAAAGGTCATCCCGATCTCACATGGTCAAAGTCCGAGTCTATGGGTAGATCCCGTTGACCCATAACTTCACGAGTCTATATATGTTGTTATTTCCCAAATCTTAGTCCAAATCGGTGTCTAAATCCTCAAAATACACACTCTTTAGATGTAGACAATGCCCGAAGTTTTACTTGTTCAATCCCTAGTTTTGATGTTAAATCTAGTGATAGGTTCATGTAAAACTCAGAGGTAGGTTGGAATCACTTATCCCAAGCTTGTAGATGAAGAACTAGGTTACAACCCTTCAAAATCGAGCTTCCAAGTCTCTAATTTGGTGAAGAATAAATTAAAAATATAAAATCCCAGTTATATACAAAAAACCTGATCTCACACAGTGCTAGCCGCACTTTCCTAGTGCGGTTGCACTTCCAACTACACTCCAAGCTTTGCGGCCGCTATCCATATTGTGCGGTCGTAATCAAGGAGTGACTGTACTACCTATCTTCAATAAAATGGATATCTATCTTCGTATGAATGTCCAAATGATAAACAGGTTAAATTTCTGGAAACTAGACTAAAAGGGGTATACGTTAGATTAGGATCATTCCCAAATTCCTCATAGATTAGGAGATATAAGCTTCTCAAATTAAACCAATAATCCTGCATATTCTTGTTGCGGCCCTCAGTGGGGTCCGTACTTTGGCCATTTCCCAAGAGCGCAGGAGGTTTCCGCCACATGTGAGGCTTTTCTGTAGCACTCTAAAAGTGCCCTCACCACTCCAAAAAGTGCATTCTGCAACACTGAAGCTACAAAACATCATCAAAATGCCAAAATGCTCAAACTTGTTCAAAACTCACCTGAGCCTTCCTGGACCCCGTTCAATCATCTTAACAAGTTCATATACCCTATTCAAACGTGTTCAAAGGCTCGGAACACGAATAGCAATATTAAATCTATGAATCAAAGGCCAAACCAAATATAGAGACTCTATTATGTTCAAGCCTTTATGAATCCAATCAAGCGTCTAAATCATACTTTAACACCTCAAATTGAAACTAAACTTTGGGCACAAGTTAAATAAAACTATGTGGACCTATCCAAAGACTCAAATGCCGATCGGATTTCATTAACATCAAAGTCCACTCTTGGTCAAACTCATGAACTTTTAAGTTCCTCCAAATGCAAACTTTCGACAAATAGGGTCACAACCTGTGACGACTCGATAAATCATTTTTTGTACTAGACTTTATTTCCTTGTTCAGAGACCTCCATTAGTTTTATTTTATGTTTCTTGATTTACGTGCGTGGTCCTTGCCTTTTTTCAAAAAGTTTTTACGTAAGAATTTGAAGAAAATATGATTTTAGGCTTTAAAACCAACTTGAGCAGACGACGATCAACATTTTGTGTAAATGACCCCAGATTGGTGTTTTGGCAATTCCGCTAGGTACGCATTGTGATTTTGAGATTGGGCGTATTCCCGAAATTGAAATCGGAGGCCCCTAGTTTGATTTGACTTATTTTACCGAAAGTTAGATATTTAAATGTTTGGAAATTTCCTAGGTTTGGCCCTAGGTTGACTTTATGTCTATCAAGATCAAATGTATTTTAAAGGACTTAGAATAGTTCCATTTTGCTATCTGAAACTTGTCTGTAAAATTTGGTGTAAATCGGAGTTTGTTTGATGGGATTCCGACGCTTAGTTGTGATTCTTGATGTTCTTGAGTTTTCCTTTAAAATTTCGTTTTGATGTTTGATTTGTAAATTTAGATATTATTTTGGTGTTTTGATCATGTGAGCGAGTTTGCATGATATTATTACACTTGTGTACATATTTGGCTTGGAGCCCGAGGGGCTCGGGTGAGTTTCAGACGCATTTCGGATGAGTTTGGATAGTGTGAGGACTGCTGGTGTGTTTCAGTTCTGGTGCTGGGTTGCAGGTCTAGCTATAGAGAAGACCTTTTCGCAAATGCGAACTCCGTTTTTGCAAAGGTGAGCTCGCAATTGCGATGGGAGACTTGGCAGGGTTGTCTTCACATTTGCGAAGAAATGTTCGCAATAGCGGACAACCCAGTAATTGCTTTTGCGATGGATTGGTCGCATTTGCGATTGAGCACTGGGCTTAGGCAGGTTCGCAAATGCAAACCTTTGATCGCATTTGCAGTTCGATGGGAGATCGCATTTGTGATGTATTTGTCGCAATTGTGACTATAGCAGGCTGGGGACACAATTTGCATTTGCGACCTGTTTCTCGCATTTTCGACATCTGTAGCTGGGTAAAAGAGGACTTAGCTCATTTTACACCATTTCTCAACCCTAAACACTCAAGAGGCAATTTTTCAAGAATTTCTTCTTCCCATATTGGTAAGCAACTCTAATCCACTTTCTTTCAATTAGATGCTCATGTATTCGTGACTCCAAATTCTGGGATATGTTCAGATTATGACATTCGGTATTTTTATCAATCTATTTCAAACTATTATAGTGTATTACTAATGTTTTTATTTAAATATTTAAAACTAGTCAAGTAATTTATCTAACGTAGGCTTTCCTAGCAAGTGAAATGCTAGGCCCCAAAACGGTCCCGAGTGTGGGATTCTGGGTCGTGATAAGTTGGTATCAAAGCACTAGGTTTCCTAGGTCTCACGAGTCATGAGCAAGCTTAGTGGAGTCTAGAGGATCAGTACGAAGACGTATGTACTTATCTTCCAGAGGCTATAGAGCTTTAAGAAAATTTGACTTCTTTTATTCTCTATCGTGCGACTTTATTCTATTACTAAGGTTTGAACCATTCTATTCTTGCTCAATCACAGATGGAGAGAACATGCACAATATTTACTCGGACCTTTTAGGTTGAACAATGCACCGGAAAGTAAAGGAAAATTTTTGGCGGAAAAGTACATTTCTGCGGTCCATTATGTGACCGCAGAATCACTCTGCGGACCGCATAATGGCCGCAGAGTGAGACAGTTAATTGGGTCAGTTGGAAATAATTATGCGGTCGTCTATGCGACCGCATAACTGTTATGCGGTGCACTATGCGACTGCAGAACAGTTATGCGGACCGCATAGTGACCGTAGACTCAGGCAGATTTTTGGTCATTTTGGACACCAATTATGCGACCGATATGCGGTCCGCATAACCATTATGCGGTCGCATATGCGACCGAAGAACCTGTTCCGGAGCTTCATTTTTGGATCTTTATAACCCGACCCTACTTCGTTAAATACACGTTTTGGGCCATTTTTTAGATATAATCTGACATTTTAAAGTGAGAGAGAGTGCCCTAGAGTGAGAAGGTGTTCAATAATTGTTCTTCAATTCTTGCTCAAGTTTTGGAAGATTAAGAAGTCATGCTCACTAGGTCTTCATCCTAGAGGTAAGATTCTACACGCTAAACCCTAATTTTGAAATCATCTGAAAATGTGTAATTAGCAAGATAATATTTGGGTATTGGAGTTGATTATTTTACATGCATGTAATATCAAGGGGTATAGGAAGATTGTTGAACTAAGCATGGAAAAGATTGGGTTATAGGATGATGGAATCCTCCATAAAAGGACCTTGAAACCTTGTGCACACCTAGTGTTTGATAAAATGCTCAAATGAGCTAGAACCATGATCATCTTCCTAATTTTGATTCAATTTGTTATATTTCCATAATAGATTGAAGTTGCTAACAATTCCGGAACGTTTTAGAGTTTAAGGAAGCTCAATTGAGATATGTTGGCTAAACTCTTCTCTTAGAATTGAATCCCATGATATTCATGTAAATTATGTTGGCTAAATTCAGGTAAAGTATACCCCTTGGTTGAAAGATATATGTTCAACAAGCATCCAAAATGCTCTATTCATGTTATGTTACCAATTGAGGATGTGCTAAGATATGGGCTATGCATTAATAATGTTTCGACTTTATGTCAATTTCAAATGAAGGCTATTATGCCAAATTTTGTAAAATATATTTATGTGCCTTAGACTCTAAATTGCTCACATGTGTACTACACACCTTGATTTGAATTGTATTTATTGTTAATGATGATAATGATATTTGAAATTGATAAGGTGAGCATGAAACACTGAATATGGCCAACGTGCCAAGAATGATCTTATAATTATGGCCATTAGTGACAATGAAATGAAAAGATTTGAAAGTAATATGAAATGCGATCATTGATATAAAAAGGTTGATATCTCAAATAAGACAGCCTAGCCGGTCAGGTCGTGATCGGATGCCATGCCGCACACATGGTGGTGATTGTGCTGGAAATTATAATTGATATTGTGATTGTGGTCGATGTCCCTAATGGATAGCCTAGTTGATCGGGTCGTGATCGAACTCCGTGTTAAAGACGGTGGTATTGATATTGAAAGAAATTGTGGTTGATGTCTCTAATGAGATAGCCTAGCTGATTGGGTCGTGATCGGACTCCGTGCTAAGAGTACGGTGGTACTGGTTTTATGTATAATGGTATTGTGAATAATGGTATTGTGAACAATGGTATATCGATACTAAAAATCTCCCAATGTGAGATATGGAAATTAATTTGAACACTGTCTTGATCCTAAATTGAGGTTTGATGTTGATTAAGGCTTTCATTGATATTATGATAATCTTGTTTGTATTATTTGTCATTCTATTGAGAAGGTGTTTAGTTATACATACTAGAGCTATTCGACGGTACTAACGTCCCTTTTGCCGGGGGCGCTGCATCTTTAAATGGATGCAGGTGGTTCCACAGCAGGAGATATTGATCAGTGATAGCAGTACACCTTCTTCCTAGTTGATTTGGTGAGCCTCATTTCATCTCGGGGTCATGTATCTTTTGCACTTGTGTATTCGATTTGAGGTATAGCCGGGGCCTTGTTGCCGGCATTATCATTGTACTCTTCTTTATCTATAGAGGCTCCATAGACATAGTGTGGGTTGTGTATTGGCGCTGGGGAAAGACAAAGTATGTTATGTTGTGTTTGTATTACTTGTCCATTTGAGACTTTAAAAATGATAAAATTATTGGAAATGAATTGGTATTGTAGACATTAATATATTTTTGTCTAATTAATGAAAATATGTATTATCTCTATTCGTGGATGAGTTTGGGTAGAATGAAAGCTAACAGGCTTGCTCGGTCAGGTTCACTCGGTTGAGCACTGGTCGCGCTCCTCAGTTTTGGGGCTGACAAACTTGGTATCATAGCGTAAGGTTTTAAAGTGTCCTAGGATGTCTTGGAGCTGTGTCTAGTAGAGTCCTTATTATCGGTGTGTAGTCGACCACATCTATAATAAGGATGCTATTTGGGCATTTAGGAATAATAACCTTCCTTCATGTTCTTGATCGTGCGATAAAGCTGGTTGTAAGATTGTTCCTCCTTTAACTCCTGAGTTGCTCTAATTTTCAGTTCATGCCACCTAAGAAGAAGGCAAGTACTGGCCAAAGAGCCAATGTCACCCCAGGAGTGACAGTTGATCCTATATTTGATGATGCGGGTGAACACCCGAGGGGTGAGGATATTCCCCCAGTTACTACACTGCCTGACTCTACTAGAGCTGGTCAGACCGCACCTGTCCCTACACCTACTAAAGGTGCAACAGTTCCTCCAACTGATATACCAGTTCCACCTCCAGTTCCAGCTTCTGATTCTGGTGTTTCTGATGTTGATATTAGTGGAGCCATATAGATGTTGGCTCAAATAGTGGCATCCCAGGCCCAGAGATCAAATGTTGCACCCACTTCTTCTAGTCAGCCAGGGGATTCTACTAGTTCCAGGGTGAACATGTTTCTCCAGTTGGATCCTCTAGTGTTCACAGGTAGTAACCCAGAGGAAGATCCCAAGAACTTCATTGATGAGATGCACAAGACACTTCGAGTTATGCGTGCTACTGAGATAGAGGCAGTGGAATTGGTCTCCTACTGCCTAAAAGAGGTGGCATATTCTTGGTTTGAACTATGTGAGGAGTCCCGTGAAGAAGGGAGCCCTCCGGCGAGGTAGGGTGAGTTTACTGATGCCTTCATTGATCATTTCTTGCCTGCTGAGACTAAGGCAGCCCGCGCTGCTTAGTTTGAGAACTTGAGGCAAGGTAGCCTGAGTGTGTGGGATTACCATATGAGATTCGCGTACCTGTCTAAGTATGCTATTTACATGCTGCCCACTATGGAGGCTAGAGTGCGCCGATTTGTACAGGGTCTTAGTCCCTTGCTAAAATGAGGCTGCTACAACTGCCTTGAATTCTGATATGAACTATGGAAAGATGGTGGCATTCGCTCAATCCATAGAGACCCGCAAATTAAGGAACAGAATGGAGCAAGAGGGTAGTAATAAGGCCCGGTCTACGGGCAACTTTGGTGGTTCTTCTGGTGGCGGCAAGTCAGCCTTCAGAGGAGGGTCATCAAAGCCATCACAGTCCTTCGCTCAATTTTCAGCTAGTGCACTACCATAAGGGCCAAGCCAGCAGCAGCAGTGGAGCCATTTTAGGCCCTGTCAGGGCAACATGGGCTCACATCAGTAGGGTCGTCATGGTGGTAGATTCCAACAGCAGAGGAGGCCCACATGCCTTATATGTGGAAAGATTCACCTAGGAATATGCTACATGGACTTACCCATATACTACAGATGTGGATTGAGTGGTCACATTCATAGGGATTATCGTTCGTCCCGCCAGGGTGCGGGAAGGGACATGGCACAACCAGCAAGCTCTGCAGCTACTAGATCTGCAACACCTCATCCAGCTCGAGGCACTCCAACACCCGCAGGGTGTGGTGCAGCTAGGGGTAGAGCACAAAGTTCGGGAGGATCTGACCATTTCTATGCTATGAGGGGTCGCTAGAATTCAGAGGCTTCTCCAGATGTTGTCACAGATAGAACCAGAACAGCTTTATGACCCGTTCTCTGTATCTACTTCGGTTGGTGAGTCTATTTTTGGCCGCGCGGGTTTATAGGGATTGTGTTGTCACATTGCATGGTCAGAACACTGAAGCCGATCTTATTGAATTGAGAATGGTCGATTTTGATGTGATAATGTGGATGGATTGGCTTTATTCATGTTTTGCCAAGCTTTACTGCCGAACCAGGACTGTTAGGTTCGAATTTCCAAATGAGCCAGTTATTGAGTGGAAGGGTGATGATGTAGTGTCGAAGGGTAGGTTTATTTCTTGCCTTAAGGCCACAAAGATGATCAACAAGGGATGTATTTACCATTTGGTCCTGGTTACAGACACCGATGTTGAGGCACCTACACTTGAGTCCGTGCCTGTTGTGAATGAATTTTTGGGAGCCTTTTCGGATGAACTCCCTGGGATCCCACCAGACAGGGGGATTGATTTTGGGATTGATGTGATGCCAGACACACAACCTATATCTATTCCATCCTACAGAATGGCACCGGCAGAATTGAAGGAGCTAAAGGAATAATTAAGAGATTTGTTAGAAAAGGGTTTCATCCGGCCGAGTGTGCTGCTTTAAGGCACACCGGTCCTTTTTGTAAGAAAGAAAGATGGGTCACTAAGAATGTGTATTGACTATCGGCAACTTAATAAGGTAACAGTCAAAAATAAGTACCCACTGCCAAGGATAGATGACTTGTTTGACCAATTGCGAGGTGCTAGGTACTTCTCCAAAATTGATTTAAGATCCGGGTATCACCAATTGAAGATCAGGGAGCGGGATATTCCGAAAATAGCTTTTAGGACCCGGTATGGGCATTTTGAATTTCTGGTGATGTCTTTTGGGCTAACAAATGTCCCAGCAGCCTTCAAGGATCTTATGAATTGCATTTTTAAGCCATTGCTTGACTCCTTTGTGATAGTGTTCATTGACGATATTCTTGTATATTCACGAAGTCAAGAGGACCATGCTGACCATCTCAGGGTAGTTCTGCAAACCCTGCATCAGCACAAATTATATGCAAAGTTTTCAAAACGTGAATTTTGGCTCGAGTCGGTCATATTCTTGGGTCATGTTGTCTCTAATGAAGGAATTAAGTTTGATCCTCAGAAAATTTCAGCTGTGAAGAATTGGCCGAGGCCTACAACTCTAACAGAGATTTGCAGTTTCTTAGGCCTAGCTGGATATTACAGAAAGTTTGTGGAGGGGTTTTCTACTCTTGCCTCTCAATTGACTAAATTGACGCAGAAGGAAATTAAGTTCTAATGGTCAGATGCTTGTGAAAAGAGTTTCCGAGAATTGAAAGCAAGATTGACTATGGCACCGGTGTCGACTCGACCTGAGGGTATAAATCGATTTGTGGTATATTGTGATGCTTCAAGAATCGGGCTTGGATGTGTATTAATGCAACATAGGAAGGTGATAGCTTATGCTTCTAGGAAACTAAAGAATCATGAAAAGAACTATCCAAAACATTATTTAGAACTTGCGGCGGTGGTATTTGCATTGAAAATTTGGCGTCATTATTTATATGGGGTCCATGTGGATATATTCACGGACCATAAGAGCCTTCGATATATTTTTCAAATAGAAGGAATTGTATCTGAGGCAGAGAAGATGGCTTGAATTACTCAAGGTTTATGACATTGATATTTTATACCATCCGGGGAAGACTAATGTTGTGGCGGATGCTCTTAGCAAAAAATCTATGGGTAGCTTAGCACACTTGGAGGCATATCAAAGGCCATTGGCCAAAGAAGTTCACCGATTGGCTAGTTTGGTAGTTCATCTTGTGGACTCTAGTGGAGGAGGGGTAATTGTGCAAAATAGGGCTGAATCATCACTTGTAGTGGAAGTCAAAGAAAAACAATACAACGACGCATTGTTGGTACAGTTGAAAGAGGGGATTCATAAACATAAGACCATGAACTTTTCTCTTGGCATGCATGATGGTACACTAAGGTACCAAGGGCGACTATGTGCTCCAAATGTGGATGGTCTCCGTGAAAGAATTTTGACTAAAGCTCACACTTCTAGGTATTTCGTGCACCTAGGTTCTACAAAAATGTATCATGATCTTAAGGAAGTCTATTGCTGGAATGATATGAAGAGGAATGTGGCAGACTTTGTGGCAAGATGTCCGAATTGTCAGCAAGTGAAGGCCTAACACCAAAGGCCTGGTAGGTTGGCACAAAACATAGAAATTCCAATATGAATGTGGGATTACCGTGCACTTCGCGCAAGTTTGACTCAATTTGGGTGATTGTGGATTGACTCACGAAGTCATCACACTTTTTGTCGGTTAAGTCTACTGACACAGCGGACCAGTATGCTCAGCTGTATATCAAAGAAATAGTCGGGTTGCATGGCACCCCAGTTTCCATCATTTCTGATTGGGGGGCACAATTCATTGCTAATTTTTAGAAGATATTTTAGCAAGGTTTGGGTACTCAGGTGAATTTTAGTATAGCCTTTCACCCGCAGACTGACGGGCAGGCAGAGCGGACTATTCAGACGCTTGAGGATATGTTGCGTGCTTGTGTTCTAGACTTCAAAGATAGTTGGGATGATCATTTACCACTCATAGAATTTGCCTACAACAATGGCTATCACACTAGCATTCAAATGGCACTGTTCGAGGCTTTATATGGTAGGAGATGTAGATCTCCCATTGGACGGTTCAAAATTGGGGAAGTAAAGTTGATAGAGCTAGACCTCGTGCATCAGGCCATGGAAAAAGTTAAAATCATTAAGGAGCGGTTGAAGACTGCTCAGAGTCATCAGAAATCCTATTCGGATGTTCGTCGTAGGGATTTAGAGTTCAAAGAAGATGATTTGGTATTCTTTAAAATTTCCCCCATGAAAGGGGTAATGCGATTTGGTTAGAAAGAGAAATTGAGTCTAAGGTATTTTGGACCGTACAAAATCATTCAGAGGATCGGTAAGGTGGGGTACAAGCTTGAGCTACCACCTGAGATGTCATTAGTACACCCGGTGTTTCATGTGTCTATGTTGAAGAAAGTAGTTGGAGATCCGACACTCATTGTTCCAGTTGAGACTATTGAGGTAAATGAAAAATTGACTTACGAAGAGATTCCTGTTTATATTATTGATTGGCAAGTCCGAAAATTGAGAAATAAAGAAATTACCTCCGTGAAAGTGTTGTGGCGAGACCAACAGGTTAAAGAAGCTATTTGGGAGGCCGAGAAAGAAATGAAGAAAAAGTATCCTTATTTGTTTGAATAAATATGTATTTATAAAGATATGATCTAGGAAATTTATAAGACTTACTTTTTATGAATTTTGTATCAACTGTACAATTGGCGTTAAGGGTGTTCCTTTTTGGAAATACATTGCATGTAAGGCCACAATTGGTGTTGTTTTGTACTATGTTACGTTGTTGGATTACCTATATGTTGTTAGGATGTGTTTCTGGGGCTCTCTGACAGGTGGATAGGCCTAGTTACAAAGGAAACTCTGGCGAAAGTTTTGGAAATTTAGGGAGTTAGTTAAATTTGGGGCTGCTGGTTTGTGGTATGAAAAATTGAGTTGCATAAGATGCTAATAACAGATTTTTGACCCTCATTCGAGGACGAATGATCCTAAGTAGGGGATAATGTAAGTCCCCGTAAAATTTTTCAAAAGCAAATAATGTTTCGTGGTGCCGAATTGGTTACGTGAGCCATTTAGTTGTTCTGTACCAATGAATTGGTAAAGTTTGAGATACTGAGATGTTGGATGTTCACCGTTTATTCAATGTTTCTTTACTGTTCTATACATTTCACCTCGTTGTGTTGATATTTTGTAAATATTGTTGTTGAGTTGTTGATGTTAATGATTTGAAATTGTTACAGGTTATTTGTAAGTGACTTGCGATAGCTTCGTCACTACTTTGTTGAGGTTAGGCTCGGCACTTACAGAGTATATGGGGTTGATTGTACTCATGCTACACTTCTACACTTCTTGTGCAGATACCGATAGGTCCCAGTGACGCGTAGCGAGATTGCTCGGATTCAACTACTTTTGGAGACTTGAGGTATAGTGGCACAATGTCCGCAGCCCTGAAGTCCCCTTTTTATTTTGTATTTATTGTTCATTTAGTTTCACACAGTTGTATTTTGTTCAGAGCTTAACTATAGTACTCTAGATGCTCATGTTTTTCGTGACTCCAAATTCTGGGATATGTTCCGATTATGACATTCGGTATTTTTATCAATCTATTTCAAACTATTATAGTGTATTACTAATGTTTTTATTTAAATATTTAAAACTAGTCAAGTAATCTATCTAACATAGGCTTTCCTAGCAAGTGAAATGCTAGGCACCATAACGGTCCCGAGTCTGGTATTCCGGGTCGTGACAAGTTGGTATCAAAGCACTAGGTTTCCTAGGTCTCACGAGTCATGAGCAAGCTTAGTGGAGTCTATAGGATCAGTACGAAGACGTATGTACTTATCTTCTAGAGGCTATTGAGCTTTAGGAAAATTTGACTTCTTTTATTCTCTATCGTGCGACTTTATTCTATTACTAAGGTTTGAACCATTCTATTCTTGCTCAATCACAGATGGAGAGAACACGCACAATATTTACTCGGACCTTTTAGGTTGAACAATGCATCGGAAAGTAAAGGAAAATTTTTGGCGGAAAAGTGCATTTCTGCGGTCCATTATGGGACCATAGAATCACTCTCCGGACCGCATAATGGCCGCAGAGTGAGGCAGTTAATTAGGTCAGTCGGAAGCAATTATGCGGTCGACTGTGCGACCGCATAACTGGTATGCGATGCACTATGCGACCGCAGAACAGTTTTGGACCGCAGACTCAGGCAGAATTTTGATCATTTTGGACACCAATTATGCGACCGATATGCGGTCCGCATAACCATTATGCGGTCACATATGCGACCGCAGAACCTGTTCCGGAGCTTCATTTTTGGGTTTTTAAAACCCGACCCTACTTCATTGAATACACGTTTTGGGCCATTTTTTAGATATAATCTAACATTTTAGTATGAGAGAGGGTGCCCTAGAGTGAGAAGGTGTTTTTCAATAGTTGTTCTTCAATTCTTGCTCAAGTTTATGAAGATTAAGAAGGCAAGCTCACTAGGTTTGCATCCTAGAGGTAAGATTCTATACCCTAAACCCTAATTTCAAAATCATCTGAAAGTGGGTAATTAGCAAGATAATTTTTGGGCATGAGAGTTGATTATTTTACATGCATGTGATATCAAGGGGTGTAAGAAGATTGTTGAACTAAGCATGGTAAAGATTGTGTTGTGGGATGATGGAATCCTCCATAAAAGGACCTTGAAACCTTGTGCACACCTAGTTTTTGATAAAATGCTCAAATGAGCTAGAACCATGATCATCTTCCTAATTTTGATTCAATTTGTTATATTTCCAAAATAGATTGAAGTTGCTATGAATTCCAGAACGTTTCAGAGTTTAAGGATGCTCAATTGAGGTATGTTGGCTAAACTCTTCTCTTAGAATTGAATCCCACGATATTCATGTAAATTATGTAAGTCCCGAGTGATTCATTATGAAACTGGCTATTCCGAGTAAGATTGGGTTGAAAGATATATGTTCAACAAGCATCCCAAATGCTTTATTCATGTTATGTTACCAATTGAGGATGTGTTAAAATATGGGCTATGCATTAATAATGTTTCGACTTTAAGTCAAGTTCAAATGAAGGCTATTATGCCAAATTTTGTGAAATATCTCTATGTGTCTTAGACTCTAAATTGCTCACATATGTACTACACACCTTGATTTGAATTATATTTATTGTTGATGATGATAATGATATTTGAAATTGATAAGGTGAGCATGAAATACTAAATATGGCCAACGTGCCAAGAATGATCTTATAATTATGGCCATTAGTGCCAATGAAATGAAAAGATGTGAAAGTAATATGAAATGCAATGATTGATATAAAAAGGTTGATGTCTCGAATAAGACAGCCTAGCCGGTCGGGTCATGATCGGATACCATGCCGCACACATGGTGGTGATTGTGTTAGAAATTATAATTGAAATTGTGATTGTGGTCGATGTCCCTAATGGATAGCCTAGCCGATCGGGTTGTCACCAGACTCCGTGTTAAAGACGGTTGTATTGATATTGAGAGAAATTATGGTTGATGTCTCTAATGAGATAGCCTAGCCGATCGGGTCGTGATCAGACTCCGTGCTAAGAGTAAGGTGGTACTGGTTTTGTGAATAATGGTATTGTGGACAATGGTATATCGATACTAAAAATCTCCCAATGTGAGATGTGGAAATTAATTTGAACATTGTCTTGATCCTAAATTGAGGTTTGATGTTGATTAAGGCTTTCATTGATATTATGATAATCTTGTTTGTATTATTTGTCATTCTATTACGAAGGTGTTTAGTTATACATACTAGTGCTATTCGACAGTACTAATGTCCCTTTTGCCGGGGGCACTACATCTTTAAATGGATGCAGGTGGTTTCACAGTAGGAAATATTGATCACTGATAGCAGTACACCTTCTTCCCAGCTGATCTGGTGAGCCCCACTTCATCCCGGGGTCATGTATCTTTTGTACTTTTTATATTCGGTTCGAAGTATAGCTGGGGCCTTGTTGCCGGCATTATCATTGTACTCTTCTTTATCTATAGAGGCACCATAGACATAGTGTGGGTTGTGTATTGGTGCTGGGGAAAGACAAACTATGTTATGTTGTGGTTGTATTACTTGTCCATTTGAGACTTAAAAAATGATGAAACTATTGGAAATGAATTGGTATCGCAGACATGAACACATTTTTGTCTAATTAATGCAAATATGTATTATCTCTATTCGTGGATGAGTTTGGGTAGAATAAAATCTAACAGGCTTGCTCGGAGGGGTTCACTCGGTTGAGCGCCAGTCGCGCTCCTCGGTTTTGGGGTAGGGGCCGTGGCTGAGGCAGACGTAGAGCTCAGCCTAGAGCATGTGTGGCAACATCCGTTGCCGAACCTCAGACCGAGCATGAGGAGGATATTCCGGTTCAGACAGAACCAGTAAGACCCGCTCAGGTCCCGGAGGAATTTATCGTACTTTATGACACTCTAGTCCATTTGGTGGGCCTTATGGAGAGTGTGGCATAGGCCAGAGTAATTCCTATGGCACCAGTGGTCTATCAGGATGGGGGAGAAGCTAATACGTCTGCCACTCACACTCCGAAGCAGATGGCTCCCTTGTACTAGACTCCGGTGATTCCAGCAGCTGGGGTAGTTTAACCCGTTATTGCTACACGGACCGGGGATAGTCCGATGATGTCTTCGGAGGGATTAATGATGTTGGATAAGTTCACAAAGCTCTTTTCTATTCATTTTGGTGATACACCTTCTGAGGACCCACATGATTATTTGGACCATTGCCATGAGGTATTGCGCAACATAGGTATTGTAAAGTCCAATGGAGTCAACTTTGCAGTGTTTTAGATGACCGATTATGCCAAGAGATGGTGGTAGGATTATGAGCGGAGTAGGCCAGCAGGTTCACCGCCACTCACTTGGGATCAGTTTCGTAGTTATTTTTGGAGAAGTTCAGTCCTTTTACTCTGAGGGAGAAGTACCGCAGGCAATTCGAGCATCTTCACTAGGGTAGCATGAATGTTACCCAGTATGAGACCAGATTATTGGACCTAGCCTGCTATGCGGTTATCTTGATTCCGACTAATAGAGTGAAGGTGAGGACATTGAGGGTCTTACTTTTTGTATCAGGCTACAGATGGCCAAAGAGACTCGGGATGATATTCCTTTCCAGAGGGCCGTAGAGATTGCTTGTCAGATTGATATGATTCGTAGTCAGGGTAGAGAGGCGGTATCTGAGAAGTGGCCTCGTCATTTTGGCGGTTTCAGTGGTGCCTTATCTGGAGGCAGATGTTCATTTGGTAGAGGTCATCCTCATAAGATAGTTCAGTCCTCTCTCCAGGTAGCCCACGGTGCTTCAGGTAGTCGTGAATCTTATAGGTCTTGTCTTGAGCAGCCAGCATTCAGTACATCTTCAACTCCTATTAGTGCACACTGCTACAGAGTTACTAAAGTGGTTATCCGGTCCGCCAGGGTGAGTCTCACCTTGAGCAATAACAACAACCAAGAGAGTGTTTTGATTGTTGAGGTACGGGTCACATCAGGAGGTACTATCCTAGATTGATGAGCAATAGACCTCCGCAGGGTTCTTGTACCATGGTTCTGACACTGGTTGCTTCACCGTCCGCTCAGCCAGCTAGAGGCCGGAGTCAGGGTGCTAAAAGTGGAGGTCAGGCCACTAGAGGTGGAGGCCAGCAAGATAATGGCCGTTCGATGGGCGGAGGTCAGAGCGGTGGGGCCCAGCCCCATTTATATACATTTCCAGCTAGACACAAGGCAGAGTCATCTGATGCTGTCATCACAGGTATTGTTCCAATTTTCCATAGAGATGCCTCAGTTTTATTTTATCCGGGCTCTACTTATTCATATGTGTCATCCTATTTTTCTTCACATCCGGTTATGCCACGTGATTCTTTGAGTGCTCTTGTCTATTTGTCCATGCCTGTGGGAGATTCTATTGTGGTAGATTGTGTTTATCGCTCGTGTGTGGTTTCTATTGGGAGCTATAAGACTATGGTAGATCTCCTACTTCTTGATATTGTTCACTTTGAAATTATCTTGGGCATAGATTATTTGTCACCTTATCACGCTATTTTTTGACTATCACACGAAGATAATGACATTAGACATGCCAGGGTTGCCTGGATTAGAGTGGAGGGGGACTCCTAGCAATTCTATCAGCAGGGTTATTTCTTGCTTGAAAGCTCGACGTATGATCGAGAAGAGGTGTCGGGCATATTTGGCCTATATCCACGATCCTAGTATGAAAGTTCCTTGCATGGATTTATTACCAGTTGTGGGTGAGTTTTCGGAGGTGTTTCATACATATTTTTCGGGGATGCCACCCGATCGAGATATCAACTTCTATATTGACTTTGCTACGGGCACTCACCCCATTTTTGTTCCACCATACCATATGGATCCAGTTGAGTTGAAGCAACTGAAGGAGAAGTTGTAGGATTTTCTTGATAAGAGATTCATTAGACCTAGTGTCTCGCCTTGGAGCGAACCAGTGTATTTCATGAAGAAGAAGTATGGTTGGATGAGGATATGTATAGATTATCGATAGTTGAACAAGGTATCTATCAAGAACAAGTATTCGTTGCAGAGGATTAATGACCTATTTGATCAGCTTCAGGGTGCGAAAGTATTTTCGAAGTGTGATTTGAGATCTGGCTACCATCAGTTGAAGATTAGGATATCAGATGTCCCTAAGATAGCTTTTCAGACTCGGTATGGTCACTATGTGTTCTTAGTGATGTCAGTCAGCTTGACAAATGCCCCAGCAACATTTATAGATTTGATGAACCTGGTGTTCAAACATTATTTGGAATTTTTTTTTATCGTCTTCATTGATGATATTTTGGTCTACTCCCGGAGTTGAGAGAAGCATGAGTAGCATCTGCGGATCATAGTTCAGACTTTGAGAGATAGTCAGTTATATGCCATGTTTTTAAAGTGTATGTTTTGGTTGGACTCAGTTGTCTTTTTTGGCCATGTTGTATCTTACGAGGGCATTAAAGTGGGTCCCAAGAAGATTGGGCAGTTCAGAACTGGCCTAGACATACTTCAGCTACAGAGATTCAGAGCTTCTTTGGTTTGGCGGGTTAGTATTGCCAGTTCATGGAGGGGTTTTCATCTATCTCAGCCCTATTGAACAAGTTGACCTAGAAAGGTGCATTGTTCAGATGGTCTGACGAGTGTGAGTTGAGATTTCATTAGCTCAAGACTGCTTTGACTAAAGCCCAGTGCTGGTGTTGCCTACAAGTTCAGGATCTTATACTGTGTATTATGATGCATCGTGTATAGGCTCGGTGGGATGTTGATGCAGAATTGTAGGGTGATTTCCTATGCATCTCGGTAGCTGAAGGTTCACGAGAAGAATTACCATGTTCATGACTTTGAATTGGCAACCATTGTTCACGCGCTGATGATTTTGAGGTACTATCTATACGACGTTCATTATGAGGTCTATACCGACCATCTAACTCTTCAGCATTTAATCAAGCAGAAAGACCTTAATTTATGGTAGCAGAGACGGTTAGAGTTGCTTAAAGACTACGATATCACCATATTATACCATCCCGGGAAGGCCAATGTGATGGCCGATGCATTGAGTAGAAAGGCGGAGTGCAGTCTGGCATATTTATCGGTAGCAGAAAGGCCATTAGCCATGGATGTTCAGTCTTCGGCCAACTAGTTTGTGAGATTGGATATTTCGGAGCCCAGTCAGGTGCTAGTGTGTATGGTGGCACAGTCTTCATTATTGGAGCGTATTAAGGCTCACTAGTGTGATGATCCTCACTTTTTGGTGTTGAAGGATACGATGCAGTGGGCCAAGGATGTTGTTATTGATGATGATGGTGTTATGCGGTTGCAAGGCCAGATTTGTTTTCCAAATGTTGATGGATTGAGACATTTGATCCTTGAGGAGGCGCACAGCTCACACTATTTTATTCACCCAAGTGTCACAAAGATGTACTGTGACTTGAAACAACACTGTTGGTGGTGAAGAATGAAGAAAGTCATCATTGCTTATGTATCTTGGTGTTTGAATTATCAACAGGTGAAGTATGAATATCAGAAACCGGGTGGGTTGATTCAGTGATTGGAAATACCAAAGTGGACGTGGGAGTGCATCACTATGGATTTCGTGTTAGGCTTGCCATAGACCTTGAAGAAATATGACGCAGTCTGGGTTATTTTGGACCGATTGACTAAGTCCGCGCACTTCATTCCAGTGGCGACTTCCTATTCTTCAGATTGGTTGGCTCAGGTTTAAATTCAGGAGATTATCCACTTGCGCGGCGTGCTCATTTCCATCATTCTAACTGATGCACACAATTCACATCTCATTTTTGGAGAGCTGTGCAGCGTGAGTTGGACACGCGGGTTGAGCTGAGCAGAACGTTTTATCCTCAGATGGACGGACTGTCCAAGTGCACCATTCAGATCTTGGAGGACACGTTACGTGTTTGTGTTATGGATTTCGGAGGTTCATGGGACCAGTTCATACCTCTTGCAGAGTTCGCCTACAACAATAGTTACTAGTCGAGTACTCAGATGGCACCGTATGTATGGGAGGCGATGTCTTTGCTGATTGGTTGGTTTGAGCCTAGAGTGGCTAGGTTGTTGTGCACCGATTTGGTCCATGATTCTATGGAGAAGGTTAATTAGATTCAGGATTGGCTTCGTACGTCACAGTCTAAGCAGAAGAGTTATGCTGACTGGAAGGTTCGGGGTGTAGCTTATATGGTGGGAGAGAGGGGTTTTGTTCAGTGTTTCACCCATGAAGAGCGTGATGAGGTTCAGACAGATGGGCAAGTTGAGCCCTAGGTATATTGGACCTTTGGAGATCCTTGAGAAAGTTAGTGAGGTGGCCTATAGACTTGCATTATTACCCACCCTATCGGGAGTACATTTGGTATTCCACGTTCCCATGCTTCAGAGGTACCATGAGGACAACTCATATGTTTTGGACTTCAGCACGGTTCAACTTGATGATAATTTAGCCTATGAGGAGGATCCAACTTTTCTAGCCCGGCAGGTTCAGAAGATGAGGTCTACGAGTTTTCCATCTGTGAAAGTGCAATGGAGAGGTCATTCTGATCGATGCAGCTACGTGGGAGTTAGAGTCTGATATGCGGAGTATATACTAACACCTTTTCACCAGTCTAGGTACTTTTCCATATCCATTCGAGGACGAACATTTCTTTTAGAGGTGGAGAATGTGATAACCCGATAGGTCATTTTGTGAACTAGCCTTTATTTCCATGTTTCGAAACCTCCATTAGCTTCATTTGATGTTTCTTCATTTATGTGTGTGGTCCGTCCCTTTTTTCAGAAAGTTTTTACGTAAGAATTTGAAGAAAATATAATTTTTAGCTTTAAAAACAACTTGATTTGACTACGATCAACATTTTGTGTAAACAACCTTGGATCAGTATTTTGATGATTCCGATAAGTCCGCATTGCGATCATGGACTTGGGCATATGCCCGGAATTGAAATCGAAGGTCCCTAGGTTGACTTTATGGCTATCAGGTTCATATTTTGGTTTCGAAACATGGAATATGTCTGTTTTACTATTTGAAACTTGTCTGCAAAATTTTGTGCAAATCGGAGTTCGTTTGATAAGATTCAGACGCTTAGTTGTGATTCTAGATGTTCTTGAGTTTTCCTTTGAAATTTCATTTGTTTTGATGTTCGATTTGTTGTTTTAAATGCTATTTTGGTGTTTTGATTATGCCAACGAGTTCGTACGATGTTATTAAACTTATGTGCATGTTTGGTTTGGAGCCCGAGGGGCTCGGGTGAGTTTCAGACGCATTTCGGATGAGTTTGGCTAGTGTGAGGACTGCTGGTGTGTTTCGGTTCTGGTGCTGGGTTGCAGGTCTTGAAATTCTGAAGACTTGTTCGCAATGCGAACTCCGCTTTTGCAAAGTTGAGCTCGCAATCGTGGTGGAGGACAGGGGAGGGTAGTCTTCACATTTGTGAAAAAACGTTCGCTATTGCGGACAACCTAGTCTTCGCTTTTGCAATGGATTGGTCGCATTAGGCAAATTCGCAATTGCGAAATTTTGATCTCATTTGCGGTTGGATGGGAGATCGCATTTGCGGTATTTTTCTTGCAATTGCGACTATAGCAGGCTGGGGACACAATTCACGTTTGCCACCTATTTCTCGCATTTGCGATGGTCGCAATTGCAAACAAGAGTTCGCAGTTGCGATATCTACAACTGGGTAAAAGAGGGGGAAAGCGGGACATAACTCATTTTACAACATTTCTTAACCATAAACACTCTAGAGGCAATTTTACAAGAATTGTTTCTTCCCAAAATCATTGGTAAGGAACTCTAGTCCACTTTCTTTCAATTCCCTATTACTTTTCATGAGATTTCAACATCAAATCTAGGATATTCATGGTAGAATTTAGGGATCTTGGTAGAATTAAGGGATTTTATAAAATTGAGATTTGGACCTCAAATTGAGGTCGGATTTCAAAAAAATCACATAACCGAGCTCGGGAGTGAATGGGTAATCGGGTTTTGGTCTGAATCTCGAGTTTTGACTAAGCGGGCCCAGGGTTGACTTTTGTTGACTTTTTCCAAATTCAATAAAGATTGAACCTTTTTCCTTCGTGAATAGTTTCTAAATCTTATTAAGAATTGTTTGATCAATAATTGGTTAGATTTGGTTGGTTTGGAGGCTTGTTCAAAAGGCTAGGCCGTAGATGGTTGATTTACTTGTTTGCAGAGTAAGGTAAGTATTGTGTCTAACCTTGACTTGAGGGAATTAGGACTTGTTGAATTATGTGAATTATGTGGGAAAACGGCGTATATGCGAGGTGACAAGTTTTTATGCACCGTCATGGGGTTTAACATGCGGGATTGGGCTATTTATTTTCGAGTCTTTATTTATTCCATGTTATTTTTTGTTATATGCTTTAAATGTTACATGTTCTTACTTGGCATCTTTGTTATACTTGTTAATTGTTATTTAATTTTTACTTGCTTTAATTTGTTCATTTCTCACATGATTTCTGCTTATTTGCTACCTGTTTCTACTTGCCTTAATTTTATATTCTAATTGTCACATGTTCACCTATTTATTGTTCTTATTTTATTTGATGCACTCTATTATGTTATTTTCACTTATGTGAGCCGTTTAGCTGTTGTGTACTGATGAATTGGTAAAGTTTTAGATTTCGAGATGTTGGATGTTCTCCGTTTATTCTGTGGTTCTTTACTGTTCCGTACATTTCACCTCCTTGTGTTGATATTTTGTAAATTTTATTGTTGAGCAGTTTATGTTAATGATTTGAAATTGTTGGGGATCGGATTGCACACCGCAATGGTATTTGAAGTGCTATGATATGATACGAAGGAATAAGAACGGAATGTGATATGAGATGATGATATGGTGGGATCGGGTTGCGTGCCGCAAAGGATTTGATTTGTTATACGTTATTTGTGGTTGTGTAGATTGTTCTCGGTATTGTAAATTGAGAGATTTTGTTATTGTGGGGCCCTTTTTATAGTTCACTTACGGGTCCGGTTATTTAACTTTACTGTTTATTTTTGTTCCCGTCCTTGTTATTATTGTTTGGTACAAGTTTATTGTGAGTGTCTTACATATCTTCGTCACTACTTCGTCGAGGTTAGGCTCGGCACTTACATAGTTCATGGGGTCAGTTGTACTCATGCTATACTTTTCCACTTCTTATGCAGATACCGATGTTGGTCCCAGTGGCGCGTAGCGAGACTGCTCGGATTCAAGTACTTTTGGAGACTTGAGGTATAGTTGCACGGAGTCCGCAACCCTGATGTCCCTTTTCCATTCTGTATCTACTATTTATTTAGTTTCAAACAGTTGTATTTTGTTCAAACCTTATTTATACTACTCTAGATGCTCATGTATTCGTGACTCCAGATTCTAGGATATGTTCAAGTTACGTCATTTGGTATTTTTGTCAATCTATTTCAAACTATTACAGCGTAATATTAATGTTTCGATCTAAACTGTTAAAACTGGTTAATTAATTTATCTAACGTTGGCTTGTCTAGCAAGTGAAATGTTAGGCGCCATCACGGTCCCGAGGGTGGGATTCCGGGTCCTAACGAAACCTTCTGGAAACATCCAAAACCAAATCCGAACACATGTATAAGTCCAAAATCATCATGCGAACTTATTGGAACCATAAAATCCCGATTCCAAATCTGTTCACACAAAGTCAAACCTTGGTTAACTCTTTCAACTTCAAGCCTCAAACTACGAACTTAGTATTCTAAAACTCTCCCGAACCCCTCAAGAACCAAACCATCCATCCCCACAAGTCATAAAATATCAAAGCAACTTACGAGAAGCATCAAAGAGGGGAATGGGGTTTAGAACTCAAAATGACGGGTTGGGTCGCTACATTCTCCACCTCTTAAACAAACTTTTGTCCTCGAACGATTTTTGAAATGTACCTCAACTTCTAGAAAGATGTGGATATCTGCTTCGCATAACTAGCTCGGTCTCCCATGTAGCCTCCTCGCTCAGATGCCCTTTTTGAAGCACCTTCACCGAAGCGATCTCCTTAGAGCTTAACTTCCGAACCTGCCTATCCAGAATAGCTACCAGTTCTTCTTCACAATCCAAATTTTCATCTAGATGCACTATACTAAAGTCCAAAATATGCGACTTATCTTCATTGTACCATCTAAGCATAGAAACATAAAATACCGGATGAACTCCCAAAAAACTTGGAGACAAATCAAGCCTAATCAACCTCATCAACTCTCTCCAATACCTCAAATGGGTCAGTGAACCTCAGGCTCAACTTGCCCTTCTTTCCAAACATCATCACACCTTTCGCAAACCTTCTTGTTCCTATAACTCTTTTTCCTGCTCTGAGCTGTCTGAAGTTGTTCTTGAATCAACTTCACCTTCTCCAAAGCACCACGACCAAATATGTACCCGACAACCTTGCCTCACCATGCTTAAACCAACCCATAGTAGAATGGCATCGCCTTCGACGGAAGCCTCATATGGAGCTGTACGAACGTTGGACTAATAAGTATTGTTCTGCGCACACTCCGTCAAAGGTAAGAACGGATCCTAACGACATCCAAAGTCAATCATACAAGCTCGCAATATATCCTTAAGATTCTGAATAGTCCGCTCGGACTGACCATCCATCTGTGGGTTAAAAGCTGTGCTAAGCTACCAATAATACTGCTTGAAGTCACGATACATCTTTGTCGCACCTAGATGAATAGCTTATTGCAAACTCTGAGCCTTCTAAAGTTTCAACTCTGCCAATCCATCAACATTAGGAAAACAATGCTTACCCTGAAGTCGAATAACAACATCATCTCCAATAACCAGCTTTTTATCTATACCTTGTTGAATCGTATACTTAAGCATCAACAAAAAGGGGTCATCATATCGACGAGCCTTAATGCGCTTAAACAAGGATGGCTGCACAAAAAAACAAATAAGAACTCTGCATGGCTCAAAAATATTTAATCCCATAAATCTTTATGCCAAAGCGTGAATATCTATAGCCAAAGACCTTTCCTTAGCTAGGATAAATGCCAAATGACCCATCCTCTATGCCTTTCTACTCAAGGCATCTGCTACAACATTCACCTTACGCGGATGATAAAGATGGTGATATCATAATCCTTAAGCAACTCAAGCCACTTCCCAACCTCAAATTCAAATCCTTATGCTTGAACAAGTGCTGAAGACTCTGATGATCAGTATAAACCTCAGATGACACACCGCAAGTATTGCCTCAAAATCTTGAGTTCAACACAATAGCTATCAACTTCAAATCATGAAATGGATAATTCTTCTCGTGAGGATTCAACTTTCGTGATGCTTAAGCAATCACCCTACCAAAATGCATCAACATCGCATAGAGACCAACGCGTGAAGCTTCACAAAACATCGTGTATGGCCTTGAACCTGTGGCAACACCAACACTAGGTTGTAGTCAAAGCAGTCTTGATCTTTTGATAGCCTCTTCACACTGATCGGACCATATAAAAGGAACACCCTTCCGAGTCAACTTTGTTAATCGGGCTGCAGTGGATGAAAACTTCTCCATAAAATGATGATAATAGCCTGCCAAACCCAAAAAAACTCCTAATATATGTAGCTGAAGTAGGTCTAAAACAATTCTGAACTGCCTCAATCTGGTTGGGATCAACATTAATACCATCATGGTTAGAAAAATTAGCATACAACTTCTTCTCCTTCAAAGTCAAAAGCACAATCCTCAGCTGCTGCTTATGCTCCTCTATAATGCGATAGTAAATCAGGATGTGTTCAATGAACACAATCATGAAAAAATTTGAATCAGACCTGAACTCCCGGTTCATCAAATCAATGAATGCCTCTTGAGCATTAATCAAATAAAATTACATCACCAAGAACTCAAAATGGCCATATTGACTCCTAAAAGCTAACTAGGGAATATTTGAAGCCCTAATCTTCAATTGATGATAACTAGATCGCAAGTCAATCTTAGAGAACACCTTAGCACCCTGAAGCTGATCAAACAAATCAACAATGCAAGACAATGGATACATATTCTTGATAGTAACCTTGTTCAACCACCTATGATCAATGCACATTTTTATCGTACCGTCTTTCTTCTTCACAAACAATACCGACGCACCTAAATACCTAGTCTCGTAAATCTCTTATAAAGAGAATTTTACAAATTCTCCTTCAATTGCTTCAAATCATCTGAGGTTATGCAATATGGTGGAATAGATATGGGGTGAGTACCTGGCACCAAGTCAATACCAAAATCAATCTCCCTGTCCAGTGGCATACCCGACAAATCCGTAGGAAATACCTCTAGGAACTCTCCGACAACCGGTACTGTATCCGTGGAAGGAACCTCCACACCACAATTTTGAACAAAAGACAAATATTCTATACATCCCTTCTCAACCATATGCTGGGCCTTCAGAAATGAAATCATCTTGCTTGTAGAATGACAAGTGAAGCCCTCCACTCTAGTCTAGGCAATTTTTGCAGAGGCAATATTACAATCTTGGCATGACAATACAAGATAGCATGATATGGAGATAACCAATCCATGCCAATAATCACCTCAAAATCCACTATGTCCAATAATAAAAGATCAACCATATTGTAACGACCTAACAGGTCATTTTGTGTATTTGAGACCCATTCCCCTATTTGATGTTTCCCATATGTGTATTTATTATTTTTAAACTTACATGGTTGATTGGCTTAGTTTTGGGAAGGTTAGAAAGTGATTTGGAACACTTAGTGTTATTTATGGAAGCTTAACTTTTAAGAGTTGACTGAGATTTTACTTTTGGGTAAATGACCTCAGAATAGTGTTTGGATGGTTTCAATAGGTTTGTATGGTAATTTTGGACTTACGTGAGTGTCCGAATTTAGATTTGGAGGTTCCTAGGTTGATTTGACTCTTTTTGGCGAAAGTTGAAAATTGAAGGTTTGGAAGGTCATGGGTTTGATCGGGAGTTGACTTTGGTGTTATCGGGTTTGGATTATTTTTTCTTGAGTTGGAATAGGCCCGTTATGTTATTTGAAACTTGTGTGGTCGGTATGTGGATTTTCTACGGGGTCGGTACATGGATTTGGTATCATGTTATGTAATACATGAATTGTGTATCAGGGTACATGGATGTTGTACTGGTTGAGCATGCATTCTTATTATTGACACACTCTAGAGTATTTATTTTACAATAAACTGTTACTTGACACTCTTATATGCTAACTAGGGGTCCCAACTTTGTTATTTGAGCACATCTGAGCAGTGTTAGGGTTATTACTATACTAGAAAAGCATGCTTATCCATTGAAAACTATGACTCTTGTTATTTACGAAGTTCTTTATTGCTATGTTGTTAAATATAGTCATTATACTTCTGTGGTAAGTATTCAGAAGTATCTAGCCTCGCCACTACTTCTTCGAGGTTAGACTTGCTACTTACTGGGTACCAATTGTGGTGTACTTATACTATGCTTCTGCACATCTCTTCGTGTAGATCCTCCGGTTGGTCCTAGAAGAGCTTTCAGATTGCGCTAAGGGTATTGCAGAGACTTGGGGTGAGCTGCACTACATAGATCCAGTTCACAGTTCCTGAGTCTCTGTTCCTTTGATGTATTTCTATCTATTGTATTTCAGATAGTTTGACATGTATATATGCTTGATCTTATTTTTGTGGTTTTTTCATGTACTTCTGCCACCATTGTATTGGGGGCATATTGTATTGGCCGTGTTTAAGCCGTTCCTTTGGTTTTAGCAGATATTATCACTGCTTTTGAGTCTATTTCCAACTTTTTCTATTGTATCTATCTGTTAAATAATAGAAATGGACTTTAATTATTGATTTCGAGTTAGCTTGCTTAGCAAGTTAGGCTAAGCGCCATCATGACCTCGAGGTGGAATTTTTTGTCGTGAAAAGTTGGTATTAGAGTTTTAGGTTGTGTAGGTCTCACGAATCACGAGCAAGTCTAGTATAGTCTTGTGGATCGGTACAGATATGTCTATACCTATGTCCAATAAGCTACAGGATGTTGGGAAACTACATTTCATTCATTCTTTATCACGCAGTTTTATTAATCCGAAGTTTGAATCCCTGTATTTCTATTCTCACGCAGATGGTGAGAACACGTTATTCAGGAGCAGTCGGGCAGGCACTAGCCCCTCAGACTAGGGCTGTGAGAGGTCGTGCCCGAGGTATAAACAGGGCCCACACCACAGTCAGAGCCCCTGCTACGACACCCATTGTGGAGTCACTAGTAGCTCTGGTTGAGAAGCATGTATTGGATCAGGGTGAGCCGGATGGACCAGCTCAGGTCCTGGAGGGGTTTATTATTACCCAGTACTTCAGGATGCCCTTGTTCGTTTGGTTGGATTTGTGGAGGGTCTAGTACTGACCGGAGTACTTCCTTTGGCACTGACTGCTTCTCATGCTGGGGGAGGAGCACACACTATCGCTACTAATAATACTAAGAAGGTTGCAGCTGGTTTTCAGACCTCAGGGGTGGTACGAGTTGGGGGGACATCCTCCTGTAGTTGGTTTTAGGATGACAGTGGAGGTCGCTATGTCTAAGGAGGAGCAAAAGAGGATTGATCGGTTCAGGAAGATAGGTCACCAACACTATGATTGTAATAATTTGGCAGATGCACATTATTTCTGAGATGGTTGTTAGGAGATTTTGTGGAATCTTGGTTTGTTGGATTCCAATAGGGTTGCATTCACTACGTTTCAGCTTCAGGGGCCCGCTAAGAGATTGTGGTAGTCATATGAACGTAGGAGGCCAGTAGGGTCACTGCCAGTCACTTGGATTCATTTCTCATATCTCTTCTTAGAGAAGTTTATTCCACTCATGTAGAGGGAGGAGATGCGAGGTCAGTCTGAGCACCTCTAGTAGCGTTGCATCAGTCTGACCGAGTATGAGATTAGATTCACTGATCTATCCCGCCATGCTGCTTTACTGTTCTCCATCGAGGTTGAGAAGGTCAGGAGATTCATTGAGGGGCTAAATTTTGGTATCAAGATTGCAATGGGTAAGAATGCAGAAACTAATGCTACATTTCTTCACGTTGCTGATATAGCACGCATGATTGAGTGCATTCGGGGTTAGAGCAAGGAGGCCATGGTAGGGAGGGGCAAAAAGCCCCGATATTCTGGCGGTTTCAGTGGCACCTCATCTAGAGGTAGGGATCATTTTGGAAGTGGCCATCCTTGCAGGCTAGCTCCTCCAGCTTATCAGCCAACTCGTGGTGTTCTAGTTCAGTCTTCATTCGATGCATTACTAGCACCGAGCTCCTAACGTGCTTCCGCCCAGGGTTCTTCCAGTGGGTACTCAGGTTACTAGAGGTTGTTTTGAGTGTGGAGAAGTTGGGCATATCAAGAAAGATTGCTCCAGATGTGATAGAGGCATAACACTACATGGTTATCAGGAAGTGACTCCAGTTCCCGTTGCTACACCACCAGCCCCACCAGCTAGAGGGGGAGCTCAGTCCGTCAGGGGCTGTCCCAAGGGCGGAGATGAGGCCCGTTGTTATGCATTTCTAGTAGACTCGAGGTGGAGGCCTCTGATGCAGTTAGCATAGGTATATTTTTGGTCTGTCACATTGATTATTCAGTTCCATTTGATCTTAGTTCTACATAATCATATGTATCATCGTTGTTTGCATCATATTTGGATTTGCCCAGTAGTTCTTTTGATATTTTCGTGCATTTATCTACACCTATTGGTGATTCTACTGTCGTAGATCAAGTGTATCACTCTTGTTTGGTTACTATCGGGGGATATGAGACCCTTGTAGATATGTTTTTGCTTAGTATGGTGGATTTTGACGTGATTCTGGCATGGACTGGTTATTTTCGTATCATGAAATTCTTGATTTTCACACTAAGACGGTGACACTGGTTATGCCAGGATTTCCAAGGTTGGAAGGGAATGGTCCTCTAGGGTATACTTATAGTAGGGTGATTTTATTTATGAAGGCTTAGCGGATAGTTGAGAAGGGGTGTTTGACGTACTTAGCCTTTGTCAGTGATGTTAGTTCTGATACTCCTACCGTTGATTCAGTTCCTGTTGTGAGAGAGTTTCTAGATGTGTTTCCAACAGACCTACAGGGCATTCTACACGATAGAATATTAATTTGGTACTGACTTGCTGCCGGGCACTAAGCCCATATCTATTCCACCGTACTGTATGGCTCGCGCAGAGTTGAAAGAATTAAAAGAATATTAGCAAGAGTTGTTAGATAAGAGGTTCATCAGGACTAGTGTATTGCCATAGGGACACCGGTGTTGTTTGTGAAGAAGAAGGATGTTTGCATGAGAATGTGTATTGACTACAAGAAATTGAACAAGGTGACTATCAAGAACAAGTATCCATTTCCCCGCATTGATGACTTATTCTATCAGTTTGAGGTGCTAGGGTATTCTCGAAGATTGATTTGAGATCGGGGTATAAGCAGTTAAAGATCACGGCTGCAGACATTCCCAATATGACTTTTAGGACTCGTTATGGGCACAATGAGTTTTTGGTGATGTCATTTGGTTTGACTAATACCCCAACAATCTTCGTGCATTTTATGAATAGTGTGTTTCGACCGTATTTGGATTCCTTTGTTATTATGTTCATTGATGATATTTTGGTGTACTACCGCAGTACTGAGGAGCATGAGCAATATTTGAGGATTGTGCTTCAAATTTTTAGGGAGAAGAAGTTGTATGCTAAGTTCTCCAAGTGCAAGTTCTAGCTGGACTCGGCGAAATTCTTGGGCTATGTGGTGTCTAGTGATGGGATCAAGGTGGATCTGAAGAAGATTGAAGCAGTTCCGAGTTGGCCCACACCTTCAACCGCTACTCACATCAGGAGTTTCTTGGGCTTGGCTGGGTATTATCACCGATTTGTGGAGTGGTGTTTCATCCGTTGCAGCCCCATTGCCATAGTTGACCAGAAGGGTGCTCCGTTCGGGTGGTCAGATGACTGTGAGGAGAGCTTTAAAAAGCTCAAGACAACATTGACTACGGCTTTAATGTTGGTTTTGCCTTTAGGATCGGGATCATATACAATACATTGCAAATTCCTTATAGATTAGGAGAAATAGTTGTGTGAAGTCAGGTCAAGTGCATCTCCGACACCTGAAACTGCAACAAAGGGTGGACGTGAAGCGTCCACCTTAGCCTCAACCTTATATGTATTTTTATGCAACTATTTCACTTCAAATCACTCTCTAAACACCTCGAAACTCACCCGACCCCCCTGTGACCTCAACCAATCATTCGAACTAATCCATATATCCTACATGAGCTTGTCTAAGAACTCTAAATACGTAGGGAAGCATCACAACTAGAAATCAGGGTCCAAACCAAAATATAAACTTTCTTAAGTTCTCCCAATTTCAAATTTCACAATATAGGTCAGAATCACTCCCGGGCCCTTCAAGTCACCTCTCAACCATCATAATAAGTCCAAAAACCTACATGGACCTATCAAAAGGCTAAAAACACGAAACAAAATGCAATAACAAAAAGTATATCCCAAGTCAAACTTATGAACTCTAATGTTCTTCAAATTGACAACATTCAACCAAAAGCGCTCCATCCCGGGCCACCCGAGGCCCAATCGGGACATATGTCTAAGTTCAAAAGCATTATACAAACCTATTAGAACCTTAAATCACCAATACAAGAATGTTTACCAAAAATGTTGACTTTGGTCAACTCTCCTAAGGGTTGTAGTGAAGAGCTAAGTGTTCCAAATCACTCCCAAACCTCTCGAAACCCGAACCAAACATACATGTGAGTCATAAAACATCATATGAACCAATACCAAGTTTGAAATCACAGAACGAGATGCTAGAACTCAAAACGACCGGTTGACTCGTTATATTCTCCCTTACTTAAATGTATGTTCGTTCTCGAATATACCAAGAATCATTCCAAACCTTAGCTTATAAGCCCACAAACCCAGGTTGAATATCCAAATCTTTCTACAAGATTCGACAATTATATATATTCACTTTATCAATCTCAATAACATGCATCAGGTCACAAATGAATTGGATGCAACCACATGATATATCATCTTTTTAATCCATATCCATACCTCTTGGTTACAACCACTGCTCGTTGCCAGACCTAGTACCGACCAAAATTACCTAACTCGATAAGATCCTTGTTCCAAGCTTTCATAACACTGCTAATGATGAAAGAAACCTGTAAAACTCATAACAACCCATCATATCAACACGTTAAGAACCATTGCATGTTCTTTTTTTTTTTTTAAATCCACTCGGCAGTGTGCATGGGGAAGCTTTTCATATATTTCCAAAAATAAAATAACATAATCTTTTAAAATGTAAGAGAATAAAAGGTAGATGAAATAACATGGAACCTATTACAAAAATAAAGTATGAGATACTCTAATTTGGTAGTAGAAAAGTGATCTATAGAAGTAATAAGATGGAGCAATATGAAGTTAAAAATAAGAACAAATGTCCATGTTGAGAAGCCCTAAAACTGGTCCAAAGATGTCTTCAATGTGCAACCTCAACTTGTGTAGATATCATGTCAATATGCATGTGAAGTGTGCAGTCTGCCTAAGTTCAATGATTATCCAATGCACTACCATTTTGTATGTGACTGAAAAGCAATTCTTGTCCATCAGGATATTCATCCAGCTTGCATAATGAGGTGCACAAACAGCAGCTCCAAACTATCCAAAGAAAGAACGTGAAAAACTAAGAAATATTTCTAGTCTCCACTCTAGATTGTTATCCATCCATCTTGAGTATTGTAGTCCAAAGTTCAGCATATCATACAGTTCCGCAAGCCTTCTTGGTCCCTACTATCTACCCTTATCCATGAATGATTTATGAAGAAACAATGCGTAGAGGTTAGACAAGAATGCATAGAGAAGCATTCAACGTTGATCTTCCATTACGTGATAAATATCATTAATATTTGAAATAATATCACAAGTCATTTAAAATTCTTTAAGTGGAAGCAAAATGAAGTACAATATCTCTAATTCCCACATACATACATGAACGACACTATGTCTGCAAAGCCTATAAACTGACATGAGAAAATATGAAAGTGCTGGTGACAGGGCTCTTACTATACCTCAAAATAATGTACAAGGATCAATAAAACACAAGAGCCCTGATGTAGAGTAGGGCTCACCAAAATCAGATGAAGGGAGAGTCCACTCCTATCAAGAATCTGTGCCGCATGCTGAGGTATCACCTGCATCTATTAAAGTTGCAGCATCTCTAAAAATAGGGACGTTAGTACATATGGAATAGTACTAATATGTAAAGCAGATGGAGCAATCTATAAAAATGCGGCAGCTAAAAAAAGAGGTTAATGAAGTACAACAAGATATTACGAAACATCCTATAGATTCAAATGTCAAGTCTTATTATACTTAAGTCCTTCTGAACTTCTTTTGGATCAAGTGAGCCATATGCGCCATGTGTAAGATACAAAAATATAATCTAAATGTAACCATATGTACACATAAAAGATAATGAAAATTGAACCTATTCATTTCACTAGGCTGTCCATAGGGCTCACCTTTGCATGTGCTAACTATGCCTTTCACCAGTCTGTCCATAGTCAAACTTTACAATGAACCTATGTATTTCACCAAACTATCCATAGGGCTCATATTTACTACACACAAATGCGTTTCATCAGAATATTCATCGATGTCACACCCCAACCTAGGTGAGGTAGACTGGCACCCAGTACCTCATTTACATGTGACTCATTCTATACGGTTGCTAATATATTTAAACTCGAGCTCCTGCACGCAGAAAAGTCCCATAAGTATAGATATACATAGGACAGTCTGATAACCTCTAGTCTCGATTGTACTCCATATGAAATGGAGTTGCACTAAACCTTAGTTGGATATCAACTCTGTCTATGATAAGAACCTGTCAAACTAGATACCTGAACCTGCACACATGAATGCAGTGCCCCAACGATGGGACGTTAGGACAAAAAGCTGTACTATGTATGTAAGGCAGATAACATCTGAATAACTGAATTTAAACTAAACGGATAATATAATAACTGAAAGCAACTAAGAGTCAAAGATGATTTGAAGATATGCTTACCTGCTGATACTGACTCAACTCTCTCAATATAATAAGTAAAATAGCTATCCAGCCCTATAAGGCTCGGTATATGTAACTTCTTGGCCGTAGTAGGATCGCTCCTAGGCGCTCGACCATACTAGGCTCAGTATCTAACTCACTACTCGGCCATTTTGGGCTCGCTCATAGGTGCTCAGCCATAATAAGCTTGGTATATAACTTACCATTTGATCAGAGATTGCCTAATAGGGACCTGTCCACTGATTATAGCTCGGTGGTGGTGAAAATACTATAATATTGTATATATATATATATATATATATATATATATATATATAGACCTTCTACTCTCTTGACTGAAAGAAGACAATACTTAACTGAATATAAAGTCTTACTAATGGAGAATACTATAACTTATGAGACAAGGATAACATATATAAATTCAGGAATGCGAATTTCTATTTATGTCTCGTTATCAAATAAGTTTACTTATGGGATTATGCCAAAATAAAGGAAAGGTTTAGCCTTAACATACATTATATCTAAGTTCTTGTCTCTAGGGCTACATTGAAATATAAAAGTAGCACTTACGCATTTCATAAGAGACCGTTCGTAAGGCTCACTATAAAAATGAATAACTAGTGGCTCGCACACGTATAATAGTAGACTATCTTTATAGCTCACAATACCGAGGTCTAGCTATGCGTGCAACTGACACCATCTATTACCAACATGAATTATGCATCTATGCATTCATATATCGTCAATAGGACTTCACAGTACATCTACACGTTCATAGACCGTGCGTAGAAATCATGTCTTATACATATTCATTTTATATCACACATGCAAACATCATTTAAACATCATTTAATCATCATTTAATCACACTGAGCTTTTGATATATGCATCCCAGTACTAATCCAAGGAAGGAGGATATTCAAAAAAATCAAACAAGGATTCCCACCATTTCACTCAAGGCAAGGGAATGCAAAATTTTCTATTTTTCTAGTTAGAATGGATTGGCCGTACCTATCCAATCAATCATTGTTTATGACTGACTCGCTATTCACTCGGAGGTTCATAATCATTATGTAGGAGAGATGGCCGAGTGGGTTAAGGCGTAGCATTGGAATTGCTATGTAGGATTTTGTTTACCGAGGGTTCGAATCCTTCTCTTTTCGCACTTTTACCTAATTCACTAATGTGAATGACCGAAATGTATCAAATAGCAATGGAAAAAATGATTCCAACAGTTAGACCTTTCTTTGATATATATTCTATATTACTAATTGTTGTTTTTCAGAAAATACTGGAAAGAGTGGATAAGGAATTAAAATATCCCTGCTGATGTATTTTGACATCCCACAGCTTTGGCAGGATCGCTTAGCCCTGTTCATGTTCGGCACAAGAGCGCTCGATCAGTGAGCTATTACACACTCTTTCAAGGGTGGCTGCTTCCCTGGTTGTCTCTGCACCCCTACCTCATTTATCACTGACCGGTCATTTAGGGGCCTTAGCTGGTGATCCGGGCTCTTTCCCTCTCGACGATGAAGCTTATCCCCCATCGTCTCACTAGCCGACCTTGCCCCCCTCTTATTTTGAGGTCATATCTAGTATTCAGAGTTTTCCTTGATTTGGTACCACTCTTGCGGCCCGCACCGAAATCGTGCTTTACCCTAGATGTCCAGTCAACTACTGCGCCTCAACGCATTTCGGGGAGAACCAGCTAGCTCTGGGTGCGAGTGGCATTTCACCCCTGACCACAACTCACCCGCTGATTCTTCAACATCAGTCGGTCGGACCTCCACTTAGTTTCACCCAAGCTTGATCCTGGTCATGGATAGATCACCCAGGTTCGGGTCCATAAGCAGTGACAATTGCCCTATGAAGACTCATTTTCACTAAGGCTCCGGTGGATTCCCTTAACCAAGCCACTGCTTATGAGTCGCCGGCTCATTCTTCAACAGGCACGCGGTTAGAGCCTAAGCTAGTGATGCTTTCGGCTACTGGACTTTTGCCATCTAGGGTGCAGCATTTGGGCTGCTTCGCCTAGCTGCACGACAGTTGTATTGCACTCCCACAACCCCGTTTTTGCGGTTTAGGCAGCTCCCATTTCGCCCGCCGCTACTACGGGAATCGCTTTTTCTTTCATTTCCTCTAGCTACTAAGATCTTTCAGTTTTCCTGGTTCTCTCTTGCCGTCCCATGGATTCAGCAGCAGTTCAAAAGGTTGCCCTATTCGGGAATCTCCGGATCTATGCTGATTTTCAACTCCCCGAAGCATTTCGTCGATTACTACGCTCTTCCTCCTCTATGGGTGCCTAGGTATCCACCCTAAGCCTTTCCTCCTTTGAACCCCTACCTCTCGTCATGTTTGCTGACAACCCGTTTTCTATCCCCCAAGCACTCAGTGGAAGAATAGGAATCAAGTCATGCAGTCGGAAATCCAATCATTGCTCCTGCAGTCAGTCCTTGGGGTTGATCTCCAGGTTCTGATTCTGCCTCATCTGATAATAGAAGTACCTTTGTAAGGACTCCATCTCAACATCAATTCGCATTTGATGGCTATTTACTTGAACATTTACATTAACGCCTTCCGCTTGTAGACAGACAGAAAGCAGAAAGTGAGCCCGAGGTGCTGACCTGCAGCGAGGCAGGCCCGTCTATGCTGATCGGGATGATAAGAACTTGTCTTTCCTTAAATGAAGTAGAAACCCGGGGAAATCTCAATATAGTCGTCTCGGTTCACTCTTCACCATAGTAGTGTCACATAAAAAGCGACTCCTTCCCTTCGCTATAAGCAGAGTTCCCAAGTTTGGAAGTACAGGTCCCAGGTCTTTCCTTTCCTCTATGGCAGGAAGTCCCTCCAGCTTGTCTAGTTAACAGGGCGGACTATTCAAAGATGAACTAATTGCCTTTGGTTTCTTCTAATGGCAGGCATGTGCCTCCTCTTTTCCTGCTTTCCAAGGTACCTCTTCATCTAGTATCAGATGATTCGTTAGACGATTCTATTGATTTCTTCTCGGTGCAAAACAAAGGTTTGGAACCCTAGGACTCTTTATCATGAACTAGGTTCAGTCAAATAAATAGATGGATCGCCCTTTCTTGTCTTGGAAGTTGATCCCCGTTGTCCAAAACCAACAAAGGTTCTAAGAGTTAAGTAAATGGTGGGACCTCCTTCCGAGAAGACCGATTAACTTATCTTATCAAGCCTCTCTCCTAGGGTCGGTAACCGATATATATATATATATATATATGTGCGTGTGTATGTGTGTGTGTGTGTGTGTTTGTATGTATGTGTGTGTGCGCGCGTGTGTATATGTTTGTGTGTGTTTTTGCACTTTCTTGCATGCAGGAGCTCGAGTTTAAGTAGATCAATGACAGTACAACATCAGTCGCCACGTAAATGAGGTACTGGGTGCCTGTCCACCTCACCTAGGTTGGGGTGTGACAAATATAGATATATGTGTGTGTGTGTGTGTGTATGTGTGTGTGTGTGTGTTTTTGCACTTTCTTGCATGCAGGAGCTCGAGTTTAAGTAGATCAATGACAGTACAACATCAGTCGCCACGTAAATGAGGTACTGGGTGCCTGTCCACCTCACCTAGGTTGGGGTGTGACAAAGTGTTATCAGAGCAGGTCGTGTCCTAAGGAGTCTATAAAGTCGTGTTTAGTAGAGTATCACTTATAAGTGTGTTGCACACCACACTTATAATTGAGTGGCTACAAGGCATTTAAAAAATGTTACCCTTCTTTCATTTTCATATCATGCCAAAGAACCGAGTCATAAGAAGTTAGTATGAAACTTCTGCCGGATATTGTATACACCAGATGTGTAATATTATAGTAGATCTTTAAGGTATGGATGTAAATTCCACCTATGTGGAAGGGAGATTATGAAAGCGACAGAAGATATGATGTGAGATTTAAAGGTAAGTAAGGTAAAGGTGAAGAAGGTACGAGGTACTCAAGTACAGAAGGTTGTGAATAGTCAGACTTCAGATAGAGGGATAGAAGCACCATGATTAAGTATCCAAAAATGATAGTGGTTTCGTTAGTAGCTTATCTCCCACCTTTAGTTTTCAAGTACCGAGAGGTCTAGTTACGAGAGTAAAGAAGAGTTAGAGGCAACGTGTTGTCTCGCTTGATGTTCTAGAAACGAATAAGGAAATCTATGGTTCTAGCAAGTTGAATTAAGGTTGTGAGTAGTATGAATACATACGTGTAGGTCGCAAGCTAAATTACGGTAGAGAGACAAGGTTTTAGGTAGACTGGCATAAGTATAAGAAAAGGTAAGTGAGGAGGTGATAGGAATAGGAAAGGCCTCGGGATTAAGCCCATCAAAACAAGAGAGATTATGGTTTTTGTAAGTTATTGAAAGCTCAGTATAACTTGAATAAACTCGGAGGAGTATAAGACTAGGAGCATATAAAAGAGATGGAATGCTGCCCTGGTGGTAGAATAGGAGTGTGAGTGTGATAAATAATAAGAGGATTACGTTTCGAAATATAGCCTTCGATTGAAGTAATGGTCCAACGAGAAGGGAATTTATGAATTGCACGGGATTAGAATACCTCCGATAAGATGAATCATATTGAGATGCTATGAAATACAGTTATTGAAGTATAGTATCGTCCCTAAGGTGGATCAAGCAAATATCTTCAGATGTTCGCCAATAAAACGTGAGCCCTAGTGAAAATGTATTACTTGAGAAGTTAGAAGTTATCACTAGAGGATTATAGATAAACATTAATGTAATTAACAATAGATGGATAAAAGTTATGAGGCTTTGAAACAGAATATAGAAATAGTCGTAAGTTCGACAAAGTACCAAACGAAGAATTTCAGTACACCTATCGATGCCTAGAGGAATAACTTGTCATAATTCTGTATATGTTCACAAAGTGAGGCTTAGAGATTGGCAAAAAGTTGGAGGAAAAAGGAGATAAGAGTTGCATAGGATGCGTACAAGGACAGAGTCATACAGGCTGCATGACAGAAGGTAGCAATAGTTACGAGATTGGAAGAATTACGACCACATATCGTGGTATGAGAAAGAGTCGCAAAGGAGAGAATTCTCTAGCCTTTGGATTTATTTACAGAACAATTGCCTAGATGGAAATGACAATCCCAAAATATTCCTAAGAGCCGTAGGTTATGAGACTGATAAGCGCATCAGCCAACATTCGAGGATGAATGTTCCAAGGGGAGGGAGGGGGAGGGGTGATGTTACATCCCATGTTTTGGTACGTAAAAGTATGTAGTAAGTCAATTGATACAATCTCAAAAATGAGATCCTCTTTGAAAGTATATAAACTAAGTTAATCATGTTAACTTGGAGGTTACAAATATTTAAGATCATGATCAGCAAGTACCAACAGGGTTGGAAGGTTTAAAAGCTAAAAGAATCGAAGAAATAAGTTTCGTCGAAAGTTAGCAAGTTGGGAATGCGATAACCCGTACTTTTTGGGTGAAACTAGGGTGCTTAACATGATAAGAAGGTGATTTTATGAGGTATTTTAGTCGTATGATAGTAAAGTTTTGAACTCAAGCGAGTTATGAAACGAAAGTTGACGAAAGTCGTCACGAGTTACGTTCATAAATTTTACTAAACTTTGGGTCTAATATCACTGATCTTTTGTCCCAATATACTTGGATTTACGGGATGATTCACCCATCAAATTGAAAGTCTACGAGTCTAATTTTTAACACAATACATAGTTCATCAATGTGACATCGGAGTAGAGAGATATTCACGTTTTTGCGAGACTGCACAGACTAGTAGTTAACAAGTAAGTGTAGCACCTACTTGCTTAAATGAAGGGACCAAATAAATCCCAAAAAATAGGCAGATTGAGGGTAGCCAATGGGCCATTTATATGGGCTGATTCTCGCACATTTTCAACATAATCTATTGAGAAAAACATAGGATAAAAACCTCTGCAACTCCTCCCCCAAAATCCCACACAAACATTAGCTGATTTTGGGTGATACGAAGTGATTCTAGTATCGAAAAACTCAGACAAGTTGCTAGTTTCCCTTTCGCCTTCTTGTAGCTGCATTGGGGACCGATAGGATGAAGAGGGACTAGGTTTTGTTTGTTTTACTCAGTTTTATGCTTCTCTTTCCCTCATCTAAGCTTCTACGAGTTGTAGCTCGATTGTAAAGACTAGAACTTGCAAGTTTCAAAAGAGTAGTATGTTGTTTGTTGTTGCGTCACTGTTGGTTGGTGGTGAAATTATTTTTAAGTTGAATTCATGCCTGGTTTATACGAGAAGAGGTTTAAATAAGTACTATTTTTTGTGTTGCTTGATTTGAATGAAAAGACAAGTCGAAAGCGTGTTTTAGTAATCTGAAAAATTAGTTTTGACTTGCTAAACTTGTTTGACTATTATAAGGTTGTTTTTATGTTTATTGTGACTGAAAATAAGTAGGAATAATTGAATATGTGGCAGTTAATGTTGTTTATAAATTCTGGAAGGATAAAGGGGTTTAAAACTATAGTTGTTTAGTCACAACCCGAGCTTGCCTCTCGGTGGGATTGTTAAACTCCTTTGAAAGGCTTATTATGAGTATTGTTGATGTTATTTGGGTTGCTGGTGGTTGTTGTAACTTGTAGTAAGTCATATAAATAGTGTAGGTATTGTTCGTTTTATCGTAGAATAAAGTGTATCGTTCAAATACGATAAGCTGTGGTATTTGTATTGTGATGATAGTATTTTTCATTGCTTGTACACACAGAAGATGCATGTTAAGTTCACTTGAGGGGTGGACGGGATATTATGAGGTATGTAAGGTCTTCCTTTCTTTTCCTTGGCATGATTCTGTAAGTTACGTTACACTTATAAGGAATTCAAGGGGGTGAGTCATTGTATATGTACAATTCCGACGATTTAGGTCTGCTCACGAGTATATTTATACGAATGTTGAAATGGATTGTGTTGGTCATGGTTTCATGTTTTATTAAGGAGTAAATAGAGCCTTCCGAAAGGTCCTTGTCTTATATATGTAATAAGACATCCAGATGTAAATTAAATATCACATACCAATGGTCTAATGAATCAGAAGAAATATAATATCCATATAGTGAGTGATAGTTGTACACGAATAGTTCATCAAGGTAGCATAATATATAGGTTGCAAAATGATAAGAATAATTCAACCTAAAGAATGCCACGACTCCCAATACTTACACGTTTGTGTTCACGAAATTGATAAAGAGCAACGAAGGTAGTTACGTTGCCCTCAAGTTAGGTAAGGTTGATTATATATGAGGGTGATGTTAAGAGATGATATACGTTACCTATGGAGTCATAAATTATAGAATATGATAAGTTTAGCAATAAGAATATAAGTTGATAGAGCATAAATCCTGCAACTCTTGTTACGTATTGATGAATGAATATATACATATATATATATATATATGTTTAACGTGTAGCCTCGCAAGCTAAGAATATTACATAACTATAAGTAGATAGAATCATGTAATCCCCAAAAACAAGTCGTGATGTTAAATAAGGATAGAAGTGCAATTCTAAAATAGTTATGACGTTCTTTACGGCTAAATAATATAGAATACGAAGGATAACGTAGCAAGCAACAAAGGAATAAGGTTGGTTATTGTAACGAGTTACTCCAAAACTTATATGTTTATGAATACGACTTTCTCTATTGATGATTAAATGATGTTTGCATGTGTGATATAAAATGAATATGTATAAGACATGATTTCTACGCACGGTCTATGAACGTGTAGATGTACTGTGAAGTCCTATTGACGGTATATGAATGCATAGATGCATAATTCATGTTGGTAATGGATGGTGTCAGTTGCACGCATAGCTAGAACTCGGTATTGTGAGCCATAAAGATAGTCTACTATTATACGTGTACGAGCCACTAGTTATTCATTTTTATAGTGAGCCTTACGAACGGTCTCTTATGAAACGCGTAAGTGCATTCATGGACTATCCGTAGGAATCATGTATTTTACATATTCATTTCGTATCACTCATGCAGACATCATTCAATCATTAATAGATAAACTTGTATTCATAAACATATAAGTTCGTGAGTAACTCGTTACAATAAGCAACTTTATTCCTTAGCCGCTTGCTAAGTTATCCTTCGTATTCTATATTATTTAGCCATAAAGAACATTGTAAATATTTTAGAATTGCACTTCTATCCTTATATCCATATCATCACTCATTTCTGGGGATTACATGATTCTGTGTACTTGTAGCTATGTAATATGCTTAGCTTGTGAGGTAATAGTTGAATCTCATTGGATGCTAATGGTAGATTTTGAACCTCATTCGAGTACGAATGATCTTAAGCGGGGGAGGATGTAAGGCCTCATAAAATTTCACCTAAAACCCGAGTTTTGTGGCACCGAGGTAGAGTAATGTGATCAAGGGTTGTAGAAATTGATCATCTCGCCATGGTACAGACTTTTTGGGTTGAACAGTACGTTGGGGAGCTAAAGGAATCCTTTTGCAGACCATGGCATTTGTGTGGTCAACTATGCAATCGCAGAACTGGTCTGCGGGGCACAGATCTGCCGCAGAGTGAGGCAGAAAAATTAGGCAAATTTCTGGACCATTATGTGGTCCATTATGTGGCCGCATAACCCATCACATACCCGGCACAAAAGTTTCCGGAGGGATGTTCTACGGTGCATTATGCGACCGCAGAATAGGTCTGCGGATCACGTACTAGTTGTAGAGAGGGGCAGACTTGCCCAGTTCCGGAGGGCCATTATGCGGCCCATTTTGCTGACCGCAGAAGCATTAAGCGGTCGCAACGACCGCAGACCTGTGACGGGCCTCATATATTTCTAATTTTTGAACCCGACCCATTATTATAAAACACCCTTGGGGATCATTTTAAAGGGGAAAACATATATTTCTAGAGAGAGGGAGTGACATAAGTGAGAGAGAAAGTTCCTAAGCTCATCATCCATGAATTCTTGCTCAAATTTGAAGAACTTGCAAGGAGAATTCACTAAGTCTTCATCCTAGAGGTAAGTTTCTACTCCATAGCCCTCAATTTCGCGATTCTAATTGGAAATAAGTAATAATCCAAGAAATATTTGGGTGTGGGAGTTGTTTATTTTACATGCATGTACCATCAAGGGTAGTGGGAGGATTGTAGTACTGTTTTGGGTGAACTTTGGGTAGTGGGATGAAAGAATCCACCATGGGAGGACCTTGAAACCTTAATGCACACCTAGTGTTTGATAAAATGCTGATGGGAGATGGAACTATGAAATCCTTCCTAATTCTTTTGTTCAATTTGGCTATATTTCTAAAAAGATCGACGAGAGGTATGTTGGCCAAACTATTATCTTAGAATTGAATCCCATGACATCCTTGTATGTCCCGTGATGCTTATTATAAATCGATTATTACAAATAAGTCTTGTGTCAAAATAAATATGCGTTCAATATATATTTCAATGATTCTTGTTATATTGAGTCACCGTTGAGAATTTGGTTTAAGTATGGGCTGTATGATATTATGTTTTGATTTCAAAACATGATTTTAATGAAAGCTATCATGTCAAATTGTGTAAGAAATTACATGTGCCTAAGACCCTACATTGCTCAAGTATGTGTTTAAAGTCTTAAATTCAAGAGCCTTGTTGTTGATTATCCATGTTGATGTTTGAAAGTGAAATAGTGAGCATGAATTATGAAGTACGGCCAACGTGCCAAGCATGATATTGCATTATGGCCAATGGTGCCAACAAAATGAATGACATGAAAAAGGATGTGAAATGAGTGGTAAATACTTTTAATAATTAATGCCTTTGGAGTGTCATTTCGCCACCGAGGAAGGGTAGGTCGGAACAACCTAACCCCGAAACAAGACATGTCGGTGTAGGAGTGATTGAGGGGTAAATCCCCGTGTTAATATGATAAGACTATTTCCCCTTAAATGGGATGAGATTGGTGTGTTGAGATATTTCCCCTTAAATGGGATGAGATTATTGCTAGCGAGATGTGACGTGATATCGACCCACACGACATTGTGGTGAGACGGCTCAGCCGGTCGGGCTAGGATCGGATGCCATACCACGCACATGGTGGTATTGTGAGTGTAGTTCTCAGGGTGAGACGGCTTAGCCGGTCGGGCTGAGATCGGACTCCGTGCTAAAACACGGTGGTGTATTGGTGCTATAGGTCTCCCAACTTAAAATACTGAAATTTACTTGTCCCTAACTTTACACCTTGTTACTATTTCATCCTCTTATTGATGTCTCGTTTCCCTCTCTGTTTACTGCTTTTCTTATTCTATTGAGAGGGTGCTTAGTTTTACATACTAGTACTATTCCATATGTACTAATGTCCCTTTTTTTGGGGGGCGCTGCATCTTTAATGGATGTAGGTGGTTCCATAGCAGATGGTATTGATCAGTGATAGCAACACACCCTCTACTCCGCTGACTTGGTGAGCCCCACTTCATTTCAGGGTCCTGTATTTCCTATCCTTTATACATAGCATTTTGAGGTATAGTCGGGGTCTTGTTGCTGGCACTGTCATAGCACTCTTTTGTTCCTGTTAGAGGCTCCGTAGACATAATGTAGGTTGTCTCTGTTTTTAGGAAGGTTAAACTAAAAATATTGCAATTGTATCATCTGTTCCACTTTAACTATGATTGTACAAGGTACTATTTTGGAGACTTGTTGATCTCGTAACTAATGGAAATAAACTAGTATTTTCACATGACCTCTTACTGTCTAATTGATGGAATGTATTCTTCTCTTTATTCATGGGTAAGTTGGGTAGAGGGTATTGTAAAGGCTTGCTTGACCGGGGTATCTCGGTTGAGCGCCGGTCATGCTGCCCAAGGTCGGGGCGTGACAAATATGGTATACATATATATATATATATATGTATATATTCATTCATCAATACGTAACAAGAGTTGCAGGATTTATGCTCTATCAACTTATATTCTTATTGCTAAACTTGTAATATTCCGTAATTTATGACTCTATAGGTAACGTATATCGTCTGTTAACATCACCCTCATATATAATCAACCTTACTTAACTTGAGAGCAACTCTTCGTGGGTCTTTATCAGTTTTGGGAACACAAACGTGTAAGTATTGGAAGTCGTGGAATTCTTTAGGCTTAATCAATCTTATCACTCTACAACCTATACATTATGCTACCTTGTATACCTATCTCTCATTATATAGACACTATATTGTTTCTGATTTGTTAGACCATTCATACGTATTTTTTAATTGACATCTTGATGTCTTATTACATATAGAAGACAAGGACATTTCGGAAGGCTAGATTTACTCCTTAAGAATACATGAAACCACGACAAACAAATCAATTTCAACATTCATATGACTCTACTCGTGAATAGACCTTAATCATCGCAATAGTACGTATACAAAGACTCGCCCCTTTGAATTCCTTATAAGGGAAACATAAGTTACGGAATCATGCCAAGGAAAAGAAAGGAAGACCTTACATACCTCATAATATACCGTCCAATCCTTAAGTGAACTTAACATGCAGCTCTTGTGTCTACAAGCAATGAACAATACTATCATCACAATACGAATGCCATAACTTATTGCATTTGAAAGACCTACTTTATTCTACGATAAAATAGACAGTACCTCCCCTATTTATATGACTTTCCACAAGATACAACAACCAACAACAACCCAAATAACATCAACGATACTCATAATAAGCCTTTCAAAATAGTTTAACAATCCCAACAAGCGACAAGCTCGGTTTGTGACTAAACAACTATAGTTTTAAACCCCTTCTTCCATCAAGAATTTATCAATAACATTAACCACCACATATTAAATTATACCTTATAGTATTCATCCACAATCCAACTTTAGAACGACCCCATAACAGTCCCACAAGTTCAAAATCTCAATACTGATTTTTCATATTACTAAAACACATTTGCGACTTATCTTTCAATTCAAATCGAGCAACACAACCAACAGTACATATTTTAGCCTCTTCTCATATAAACCATCCATGAATTCAACCTAAATATAAGTTCACAACCAGCAAACAATGATGCACTGACAAACAATATATTACTCTTTCGAAAGTCGCAAGTTCTAGTGTTTACGATCGAGCAACAACTCGTAGAAGCTTAGATAAGGGAAAGAGAAGCATAAACTTACCTTGGACTAAGTAGAACCCATGAAACCTAGTCCTTCTTCATCCGAAATTAGTCCCCCAATGCAGATACAAGAAGGAGAAAGGGAAATTAGTAAGTTGTCCGAGTGTTTCGGCACTAGAATCACTTCGTATCACCCAAAATCGCCTAGGATTTGTGTCGGATGTTTAGGGGAGGAGTTGCAGGGTTTTTTATCATATGTTTTGCTCAAGAGATTATGTTGAAAATGTGATAGAATCGGCCCATATATGGGGCCAAAGCCCTCAATCTGCCCCTTTTTGGGATTTATTTGGTCCCTACATTTGAGCAAGTAGGTGATGCACCTACTTGTCACTTACCAATCTGCGCAATCTCGCGAAAACACGGATATCTATCTACTCCGATATCACATTGATGAATGATTTATTACGTTGGAAACTAGACTCGTAGATCTTCAATTTTATGGGAGAATTACCCAGTAACCGTCGAACCCAAAATACACACTTAAATTCTGCTCGCTAACCAAATATACCATAGTATAATATTGTATCTACGAGGATTGGATTTAAATAGTATTCCTGTAGTTTCTAGTGTGATTGCTATCCAAGATGATCAACAGTTGAGATTTATCTTCTTAATAACTAAAATTAACTAAGAATCTAAAGCTATTTACTAATGACTATCGAGATAAGGAATAAGCAAATAAGGTCATCAATGGGAGAAGATAGGGTTTTGATAGGATATGTGGAAGATAATTGTTCGGGATCTAAATCTAGATAATTCACTTCTAATATTCAAGTGAGTCCCTTGAATTAACTCAATTATTAGTTCAAACGTTCAGCAAAAACTCCTCTCTCGATTAATTCTCAACCTCACGAGATGAACCAATTTAAGCACGTGAAGATATGCAAGAATACGTAGTGGATTGGTCTTTAGGAAAACCTCTTTCGATTATTCTCCTATGTAGGTTTAATCAATGATTTAACTAGCCTCTTTTGATTACTTAAAAGAATCTATGAACTCAACCAACAATATAATGCTAAGATATCACAAATTATGCCTCTCTCGATTACATGAACTAGTGAATATAGATGCAACAATTAAATCATCCAAAATGATTCAATACATAAAACTAGAGTTGTAATCCACAAACAATCATCAATACACCAAATCCATCAAACCCTAAAGGGAACTACTCCATAAATATGGAGTAACTCATCACAAATAAAATTAAAGTATAGCAAAAGCATAAATTCGATCCAAACTCAGGTCTTGAGTGAGGAAGGAATGATGAAATCCTTGTGCTTGTGTTCTTCCCAAATTCTCCTTAGCTTCCTTAGGTCTAAAAGTATGTGAAAAAATCAGAAAATAATATTTTTCACGTATTTATACCAAGTAGGGTCGGACCCAGATGAAATCACCCTTTCCTGGCAGAAATAGGATAATTGCTCCGAAACAAATACACAAGCGTGCTGCATGGGGTGACGCGCCATGCCACGCGCTAGTGGAGATCTTCAAGAAGCTAGCACTTTTCATCAGGCTGCTAAAACACATTGCTGCGGCACCCCACGCGCCGCCCCATGTGCCGCAGCAATGCAAAATTCTCAGAGTTATGCTTTTTACTTGATTTTTGATGTCCAGATGCGGTCCTCGACCCCCGAACACGATCCCGGCTTAATCCCTTGGGCTTTTACTCAGACTTCAAAGCTCCAAATAGCCCGAATTAGTTCCACAACATCTACATACCTAGGAATCATTCATACGAGGCATAAAACATACAATAAGTGCAAAACACTACCAATTAAAGCTCAACACAAGTAAAGTGCAGTGATTTAGAGTGCAACAAGAGACTAAAACACGTAATTATATCCTACCATCAACACCCCACACTTAAACAATTACTCATCTTCGAGCAATCAAACTACACTTCATATAGACACGATCGTTTTCAACAACATTCCTAACTCATCACACCAAGAATATTTAAAACAAATTAATCACAATGTCGTAACATCCTCGCCTCATGATTTGACTCAAAAGCACCATGAATTTTTTATAACCCGCTCACTTACTCTAACACAGAGGTCAAAGACATTACCTTTCCTTCGTGAATCATGTGCCCTCACATGATAATCAAGAGTAATTCCACACACAATAAAATTTAAGAACAATTAGGAACTCAAAATAGAAAGAATTCGCTCACTCTTAGAAACAACATTCATATGCCACAAAAGACGTACCACAGGCTTGCCCGTAGAGTACTACTATACTAATTCAGCTTATTCAGTCAAGGATCAAGTAGGACTTTATTTGGTTGTAATGTAGGCTGCGGGACGGGTAGGATACATTTGGATATAAGAGTGACTACACCTCCCTGAGCACTTTAATACATAAAATTAACCATTCAAAACCCCACACTTATGTCAAATCATAACTCCACCTTCACATCAATATACATAAACTCCCAACTTCTTTAAGCGCAAATACATCAAGAGTTACCACTATCAAGGAATATTTTTCAAAATCATACATTTATTTTTTTTTTACTTTATTAAAATAGTGAACCTTTCTCCTTATTTCATTAGTTCCACTCAAAAGCCAAACCAACACCCCCACACTTTAACCTTTACAAAATTCATAACAAATTCAAGTGCTCATGAGAGGTAAAAGGTTCAAATAGATGGTCAATTCAAACAAATGGGCAAGGCTTGTAATGTGGTCGCCAAAGAAACAAGATTACAGGCTCAAAAGGGTTAACTAAGAAACATAACAATTAGGTTGGTAAAAGCATATAACTAGCTCAACAATGAAATGCCTATATCACTTCCAAGACTGAATAAAACTATAAATTCGCTTTGCAAACACACGAGACAAGTTCTAGATATGAAATGCAATTCATAGAATAACACGAAACGTCACACACACATGGTACATAACTCACTCAAGATCAGACTATCAAGACACTCTGGTCAAAGCAGTTAAGCACAGTTAAGATCATACAATTTAAGGTACTTATACAAGAGTCAAAAAATGAGCCTAAGGGTCACAACTAAAGCACTCACTATTATCAAGGTATAATAAAGTCAAGAGATATTGCCTTCCTTTCACATCACAATACAAGATTTCCTACTCCTCAAAAAATAAAAATAAACTACACCCGGTTCAAATAAATTCCTTGGAAAAGAACCACCGCACAAAGAAAAACAAAGGGGAACTTGTTAAACTACCTAACAAAAGAAAATCTTTTATCTTTTTCCTTTGACTTTAATCCCTCAAGAAACCTGTTGATGATATCGATCGTCGGGAAAAATCAAAATTTTTTAAATGTTTTATGTTTTTTTCAATTTATTTTCTATCTCTAACTACTACAACTACGCAAAGAGAAACACATATACATAGAAATACCCCCATCCCGCACTTTAAGTTGTGGCATGTCCCCAAGACACACAATTAAAAAGCATAAGGTAACAGAAACTTTTCTGAACATTTAGTCGGTGTCTGAAGTCGGGATCCATTCCCTTGCCCGAACTAATGCACACATCCATGCGGACAGCTTCTTCTCGGCCTTCTTGGGGTACACCCCACACTTATCTTTCTCGCTCATCGCAGCTTTTTCTTTCGATCCCTTTACTTTCGACTCAACACTCGCAGCTGGTTTGTCCTTTTGTGCCCCCTTTTCTACATCCATCTTAAAAGTGATAGTCTCCTCCCCCACTCGACTCATGAGTTTTCTCTTGTGCATATATAATATAGCTCTACCCGTCGCTAAGAATGGTCTTCCTAGGATGAGGGGGACCTCCTTATTTTCCTCCATGTTTACTACTATTATATCCACAGGAAATACGAACTTATCCACCCAAACTAACACATCTTCCACTATCCTCTCAGGTATTATAGTAGTTTGGTCTGCCAGCTGCAAAGATATGGGTGCCGACCTTATCTCTCCAATTTCATGTAGATAGATAGAGGCATTAAATTAATTGAGGCACCAGAATCACTTAAATTAATAGTTCCTAAAGAGCAAGGCATAGTAAACTCCCTGGATCTCCACACTTTTGTGGGAGTTTATTTTGCAATATCGCACTGCAATGCTCTGTGAGCTTGACCACTGAAGTTTCCTCTATTTTCCTCTTCTTCGTAAGGTTCTCTTTCAAGAATTTGGCATACGCAGGCATCTTCGAGAGAACTTCTGTGAATAGTAAAATTATATGAACCTGTTTCAGCACATCCAGAAATCTCCCAAACTGCTTGTCCAGCTTTTCTCTACTTTAATTTTGGGGGAAAGGTAGAGCCGGCATATACTTGCTCTCCTCAGATTCCTCCCTTCTCGAGTTTCCTTCCTTCTTCTTCTTCTCAGCTTTCATCTGGCCTTTCTTCTTCTTATCAACATCAATCTTCAGCTGCTCCCTACTTTCTTTTTCAATTTTCACATCTTTTTGGATCGAGGTGAGATCTTTCAACACTTTCCCACTTCTCAAAGTTAGAGCATTCACTCTTTCTTTGGGAATTTTTTTTGTGTCACCAGGGAGAGTTCCTGGAATTCTCTCTGACAATTGAGTCGCTAGCTGCCCAACCTGTCTTTCCAGGTTTCGAAAACCCGTGCCCAGTTCTTTGATTGTAGCTCTATGTTCCCGTATAGCTGAGCTATGAGTTTCAAGCCTCTCCTCGATTTTCAGAATGAAAGCATCATGAGATATTCAATGCTAGACTGGATGGGTTGTTTGTCACGCCTCAAACATGGGGGGGAGACTGGGACCCGGTGCCTCGCTTAACCGAGCATACCAACTTGTGACTGAGGAACTCTGAACATACAATGTCATACTTTGGCCATGGGGCCACATAGCAAGACAATTTGTGAAGCAAAATATAAAACAGAACAGAAACTAGCTTTGACTAAACATCAATATAAAGCTGGGCCGACAAGACCGTCATAACTACTAAAGCTGACAAACCAACAAAATATACATACAAAGCCTACAAGCCCAACATGCTGCACTAACTGACAGGATATGTCTACAAGCCTCTACTGATGGATGTACTGTGATCGGAACAGGGCCCCGACTTACCCATAACATATATACACAATATGTATACAAATGTACACAAAACCCTATATCCGGCAACTCCAAAGGACATGGAGCCTATCGATCAAGCTGAACTCGTGCAATACCTACTGAGGAGGTCTACCCGTCTGTCTATCTGAACCTACACGCATGAAATGCAGCATCCCCAGACAAGGGACGTCAGTACGAAATAATGTATCGAGTATGTAAGACAATAAAATTACTTTAAGCTAAAACTGAACTGATAATATAATAACTGAAAGTAAGTGGGAGTCAAAGATGATATAAAGATATACTTACTTGCTGATACTGACTCAACTCTCTCAACATAGTAAGTAAAATAAATGTCCGGCCTTATAAAGCTCGGTACAAGTAACTGCTCGGTCATAGTAGGCTCGCTCAGAGGTGTTCGGCCATACTAGGCTAGGTATCTCGGCTATTCTGGGCTCGCTCACAGGCGCTCGGCCATAGTAGGCTCGGTATATAACTTACCATCTGATCAGAGGTTGCCCAATAGGGGCCTGCCCACTGATTATAGCTCGATGGTGGTGAAAATACTGTAATACCATATATATATATATATATATATATATATATATATATATATATATATATATATATATATATATATATATATATATAGACCCTCTGCTCTCTTGACTGGAAGAAGAAAATACTTAACTAGATATAAATTCCTTATAAGGGAGAATACTGTAACTTATGAGACTAGGATAATGTACATAGGTTCAAGAATACGAACTTCTCTTTATGTCTTATTATCAAACTTATGTAGTTACGGAATCAAGCCAAAATGAAGGAAAGGTTTAGCCTTAACATACCTTATCATAATATTTCCAATCACCAAGTTGAACTCACCTCTGTTCATCTTAATCTACAACAACGATAATAATACTATCATTAAGTTACGAAAGGTACAACTATCGCACAACGAACGATAAGCTTATTTTTTATTAAAACAAGCAGCATCTCCCTTATAGTCCTTACATCCTCCAAATTCAAGATAACACTAACAACACAAGAACACAACAATATTAACATATATACATTATTTTCCAACCTTATATACACCACCAAATACTACAAAATCGCCCAACACACCTCAATCTCTTCATACACAAAACGACCACTGTAGTAGTGCCAAACAGCCCGAAAATATTACGACGAACGACCAGCCCACCACCCTGAATTTATGTGGTGTTTCTCCACACACTTCATCCTCCAAAATTCAATAAATTAGTAGTAAAACACGCAATAAAATAGCAACACAAAACAATTCGCTACAAGTGAATAACTCGAACTCACGGCTTCCTATCACCGTCCCGTGAGTTCTTACACTTATAGAACGACTTTCCATATATCTCCAACAGAAAAAATGGATAAAAGAGAGCAGTAAACTTATCTTTTTTTTTTGAATAACTCAGCTCCTATCTTGGTTCTTCAATCTTTAGGTTTTACCTCCAACTAGAACTTGAAAAAGAGAGAAATTAGGTCTGTTTATTATGCCCTCTTATCAGTGTATTATATGAACGAAATAGGCCTTTAAAATGTCTCTTTGGACAACCCGAACTGGCCCATTTTCGGACACTCATTTAAGCAAGTAGGTGACACACCTACTTGTCACCTGGCAGCTTGCGCAGTCTCGCAAAAACGCATATATCTCTCTATTACAATGTCATATTATCAAATGGTTTAATGAATTAGAAAATAGACTCATATATATTCAATTTGATGGGTGGAAGACCGCGTAACTCTAGGTATATTCAATTTAATCTACAACAACGATAATAATACTATCACTAAGTTACGAAAGGTACAACTATCGCACAACGAACGATAAGCTTATTTTTTATTAAAACGAGCAGCATCTCCCCTATAGTCCTTACATCCTCCAAATTCAAGATAACACCAACAACACAAGAACACAACAATATTAACATATATACATTATTTTCCAACCTTATATACACCACAAAATACTTCAAAACCGCCCAACACACCTCAATATCTTCATACACAAAACGACCACCGTAGAAGTGTCAAACAGCACGAAAATATTACGACGAATGACCAGCCCACCACCCTGAATTTATGTGGTGTTTCTCCACACACTTCATCCTCCAAAATTCAATAAATTAGTAGTAAAACACGCAATAAAACAGCAACACAAAATAATTCGCTACAAGTGAATAACTCGAACTCACGGCTTCCTATCACCGTCCCGTGAGTTCTTACACTTATAGAACGACTTTCCATACATCTCCAACAGAAAAATGGATAAAAGAGAGCAGTAAACTTATCTTCTTTTTTTTTTTTTTGAATAACTCAGCTCCTATCTTGGTTCTTCAATCTTTAGGTTTTACCTCCAACTAGAACTTGAAAAGGAGAGAAATTAGGTCTGTTTATTATGCCCTCTTATCAGTGTATTATATGAACGAAATAGGCCTTTAAAATATCTCTTTGGACAACCCGAACTGGCCCATTTTCGGACACTCATTTAAGCAAGTAGGTGACACACCTACTTGTCACCTGGCAGCTTGCGCAGTCTCGCAAAAACGCATATATCTCTCTATTACAATGTCATATTATCAAATGGTTTAATGAATTAGAAAATAGACTCATATATATTCAATTTGATGGGTGGAAGACCGCGTAACTCTAGGTATATTCAATTTAATCTACAACAACGATAATAATACTATCATTAAGTTACGAAAGGTACAACTATCGCACAACGAACGATAAGCTTATTTTTTATTAAAACGAGCAGCATCTCCCTTATAGTCCTTACATCCTCCAAATTCAAGATAACACTAACAACACAAGAACACAACAATATTAACATATATACATTATTTTCCAACCTTATATACACCACCAAATACTACAAAATCGCCCAACACACCTCAATCTCTTCATACACAAAACGACCACTGTAGTAGTGCCAAACAGCCCGAAAATATTACGACGAACGACCAGCCCACCACCATGAATTTATGTGGTGTTTCTCCACACACTTCATCCTCCAAAATTCAATAAATTAGTAGTAAAACACGCAATAAAATAGCAACACAAAACAATTCGCTACAAGTGAATAACTCGAACTCACGGCTTCCTATCACCGTCCCGTGAGTTCTTACACTTATAGAACGACTTTCCATATATCTCCAACAGAAAAAATGGATAAAAGAGAGCAGTAAACTTATCTTTTTTTTTTGAATAACTCAGCTCCTATCTTGGTTCTTCAATCTTTAGGTTTTACCTCCAACTAGAACTTGAAAAAGAGAGAAATTAGGTCTGTTTATTATGCCCTCTTATCAGTGTATTATATGAACGAAATAGGCCTTTAAAATATCTCTTTGGACAACCCGAACTGGCCCATTTTCGGACACTCATTTAAGCAAGTAGGTGACACACCTACTTGTCACCTGGCAGCTTGCGCAGTCTCGCAAAAACGCATATATCTCTCTATTACAATGTCATATTATCAAATGGTTTAATGAATTAGAAAATAGACTCATATATATTCAATTTGATGGGTGGAAGACCGCGTAACTCTAGGTATATTCAATTTAATCTACAACAACGATAATAATACTATCACTAAGTTACGAAAGGTACAACTATCGCACAACGAACGATAAGCTTATTTTTTATTAAAACGAGCAGCATCTCCCCTATAGTCCTTACATCCTCCAAATTCAAGATAACACCAACAACACAAGAACACAACAATATTAACATATATACATTATTTTCCAACCTTATATACACCACAAAATACTTCAAAACCGCCCAACACACCTCAATATCTTCATACACAAAACGACCACCGTAGAAGTGTCAAACAGCACGAAAATATTACGACGAATGATGAGCCCACCACCCTGAATTTATGTGGTGTTTCTCCACACACTTCATCCTCCAAAATTCAATAAATTAGTAGTAAAACACGCAATAAAACAGCAACACAAAATAATTCGCTACCAGTGAATAACTCGAACTCACGGCTTCCTATCACCGTCCCGTGAGTTCTTACACTTATAGAATGACTTTCCATACATCTCCAACAGAAAAAATGGATAAAAGAGAGCAGTAAACTTATCTTCTTTTTTTTTTGAATAACTCAGCTCCTATCTTGGTTCTTCAATCTTTAGGTTTTACCTCCAACTAGAACTTGAAAAGGACAGAAATTAGGTCTGTTTATTATGCCCTCTTATCAGTGTATTATATGAACGAAATAGGCCTTTAAAATGTCTCTTTGGACAACCCGAACTGGCCCATTTTCGGACACTCATTTAAGCAAGTAGGTGACACACCTACTTGTCACCTGGCAGCTTGCGCAGTCTCGCAAAAACGCATATATCTCTCTATTACAATGTCATATTATCAAATAGTTTAATGAATTAGAAAATAGACTCATATATATTCAATTTGATGGGTGTAAGACCGCGTAACTCTAGGTATATTCAATTTAATCTACAACAACGATAATAATACTATCATTAAGTTACGAAAGGTACAACTATCGCACAACGAACTATAAGCTTATTTTTTATTAAAACGAGCAGCATCTCCCCTATAGTCCTTACATCCTCCAAATTCAAGATAACACTAACAACACAAGAACACAACAATATTAACATATATACATTATTTTCCAACCTTATATACACCACAAAATACTACAAAATCGCTCAACACACCTCAATCTCTTCATACACAAAACGACCACTGTAGTAGTGCCAAACAGCCCGAAAATATTACGACGAATGACCAGCCCACCACCCTGAATTTATGTGGTGTTTCTCCACATACTTCATCCTCCAAAACTCAATAAATTAGTAGTAAAACACGCAATAAAACAGCAACACAAAACAATTCGCTACAAGTGAATAACTCGAACTCACGGCTTCCTATCACCATCCCGTGAGTTCTTACACTTATAGAACGACTTTCCATACATCTCCAACAGAAAAAATGGATAAAAGAGAGCATTAAACTTATCTTTTTTTTTTTGAATAACTCAGCTCCTATCTTGGTTCTTCAATCTTTAGGTTTTACCTCCAACTAGAACTTGAAAAGGAGAGAAATTAGGTCTGTTTATTATGCCCTCTTATCAGTGTATTATATGAACGAAATAGGCCTTTAAAATATCTCTTTGGACAACCCGAACTGGCCCATTTTCGGACACTCATTTAAGCAAGTAGGTGACACACCTACTTGTCACCTGGTAGCTTGCGCAGTCTCGCAAAAACGCATATATCTCTCTATTACAATGTCATATTATCAAATGGTTTAATGAATTAGAAAATAGACTCATATATATTCAATTTGATAGGTGGAAGACCGCGTAACTCTAGGTATATTGGAAGAAAATCCCAGTTATATTTAACCCAAAATTCAGTAAAACTTATGAACGTAACTTGTGATGACTTTCATCGACTTTTATTTCACAACTCCCTTGACTTCAAAACACAACACACGACTATCATTAGACTAATATAACTCATAGAATAACCTCCTTATCATGTTAAGCACCCTAGTCTTACCCCAAAAGTACATGTTATAACATTCCCAACTTGTCAACTTTCGACGGAACATTATTTTCTTCAACTTCTTTAGCTTCTGAACCTTCCAACCCTCTTTGTACTTGTTGTTCATGATCTTCAATATGTGTAACCTCTGAGGTAACATGATTAACTTACTTTATATACTTTCAAAGATGATCCCATTTTTGGTCCTACATTAGTTTGCTTTCGACGCACTTTTAAGTACAAAAATATAGGGAGTAACATCATTCCCCCCTTGGGAACATTCGTCCTCAAATGTTTACTCTTAGAGACTTTGGAAAATATTTTGCTAGAGTCTCCTCTGCACACTAGACTAAAACCAACCTGCACGCAGCCAGAAAATATACTATACATGCAATACATGGCCAATGTCTATAAATAGCAACACTTGGCCTCACACGGCAGTCAATCATAAATACTGAAAGTAAAAAATAAGCGCTTACCTGATGACCTACTAGCCTGAAAAGAGATGTCCTGATGTATCCCATCTCGAGCCATATCTTTAATTTGAAATAAGTGGAGGTATTTAGACTTCATTTCTTCCTCCGCTTCCCACGTCATCTCTTCCACATTCTTGGTTCTCCATAAAACCTTCACAAAGGCTACCTCCTTATTTCGTAGCTTGCGGATTTGTCATTCTAGGATGGCAACTGGAACTTCCTCGTATGACAAGTAATCCATAATCTATACATCATCAGTGAGAGCCACTCGGGTAGGATCGCCAATGCACTTCCGTAGTAGTGATACGTGAAAAATTTGATGGACAGACTCCAATTCCGATGGAAATTCTAACTCATAAGCTACTTGGCCCAATCTCCGAATAATCCTATAAGGCCCAATATACCGTAGTCTAAGCTTGCCTTTCTTGCTAAACCTCATCACGCCCTTCATTTGCGACACCTTTAAGAACACCCAATTATTAACACCGAACTCTAAGTCTCGTCGCTGCACGTTAGAATATGACTTCTGAAGACTGTGGGCTGTCAAGAGTCACTCCTAGATAAGCTTTACCTTCTCTACAGCCTGCTGAATCAAGTTTGGCCCATGTAACCTAGATTCTCCAACATCAAACTACCCTATAGAAGATCTGCACTTACATCCATACAAAGCATCGTACGGAGCCATCTGGATACTAGAGTGGTAACGGTTAATATATGAAAACTCGATAAGAGGTAGATGTTCATCCCAACTTCTTTTAAAATCCAACACACATTCTCATAACATATCCTCAAGCATCTGAATTGTGCTCTCGGCTTGTCCATCAGTCTGTGGATGAAAAGTTGTGCTGAGATTCACCTGAGTCCCTAGACCTCTCTAAAATGACCTCCAAAAATGTGCTGTAAATTGAGCCCCACGGTCATATATAATAGATGCTAGTACTCTGTGTAGGCGCACTATCTCCTTAATATATAACTTCGCATAACCTTAGGTTGTATATGTAGATCTGGCTGGTAGGAAATGGGCTGATTTTGTGAGCCTATCGACTATCACCCATATAAAATTGAACTTACAATGAGAACGAGGCAAACCTGAGATGAAGTCCATGTTTATCGCCTCCCATTTCCACGTCGGGATATCTATAGTCTACATTAGACCTCCGGGCTTCTGGTGCTTGTTACACCCTATATTTTCGTATGTAAAAATGCGTCGTAAGCAAACTAATGTAGGACAAAAAAATGAGATAATATTTAAAAGTATATAAAGTAAGTTAATCATGTTACCTCTGAGGTTACAAATATTGAAGATCATGAACAACAAGTACAAAGAGGGTTGGACAGTTCAGAAGCTAAAGCAATTAAATAAAACAATGTTTCATCGAAAGTCGACAAGTTGGGAATGTTATAACATGTACCTTTGGGGTGATACTAGGGTGATTAACATGATAAAGAGATTATGTTATGATTCATATTAGTCGTATTACATCCGTGTGTTATGTTTTTAAGTCAAGCGAGTTGTGGAACAAAAGTCGATGAAAGTCATCACAAGTTACATTCATAAGTTTTACTGAAACTTTGGGTCAAATGTAACTGCAATTTTCTCCCAATATACTTAGAGTTATGGTGTGTTCCACACATCAAATTAAAGATCTATGAGTCTATTTTCCAACGCATTAAACCATTTGTCAATACGACATCGGAGTAGAGAGATATATGCATTTTTGCGATACTGCGCAAGCTGCTAGGTGACAAGTAGGTGTGTCACCTACTTGCTTAAATGAAAGCCCAAAAATGGGCCATTTCGGGTCGTCCAAAGAGGCCTTTTAAGGGCCTATTTTATTCATATATTAGACTTAAAATAGAGCATAATAACCAGACATAAGCTCTGCAAAGAATCCTCCCAAAAATTTCCCACAAACCCTAATTGATTTTCTCTCCCTTTCAAGTTCCAATTGGAGATAAAACTTAGAGTTTGAAGAACCAAGATAGGAGCTGAGTTATCCAACAAATAAGGTGAGTTTACTGCTCTCTTTCATCCATTTTTTCTTCTGTAAATTCATGGTAAGTCGTTCTATACTTGTAAGAACTCACGGGATGGTGATCGGAAGCCGTGAGTTCGAGTTATTCACTTGTAGCGGACTGTTTTGTGGACTGTTTTGTGTTGCTGTTGGGCTGCGTGTTTTATTACTATTTTGTGGAGTTTTGGAGGAGGAAGGGGGTTTATAAACACCATATAAATGTAGGGTGGTTGGCTGGTCGTTCGTCATAACATTTTCGGGTCGTTTGACACTACTACGGTGGTCGTTTTGTGTACGAAGAGATTGGGGTGTGTTGGGCTGTTTTGT